>NC_083276.1:64934793-65534793 GCF_963506605.1 Zootoca vivipara
CCTAAGTAAATAATTCAATTTCCCCCAACAAATGCAATCTATCAGGCTATATTAGCCAGGTCTCCCTTGCCTTGACTGGGTGCCCCTTCACACTCTGAACTCAGATGGAAAAGATTAAACTGTGATATGGGTTGTTTATTTAACAAATTTATCTCTAGCTTTTCACTGTGAATGACATCAAGGCAGCTGACAACAATAAATGTAAACAATGTAAGGAAAATAAAATAAGAATAACAACAGTAACAATGATAAAAAGGTAAAGGTAAAGGGACCCCTGACCATTAGGTCCAGTCGTGACCGACTCTGGGGTTGCGCGCTCATCTCGCATTATTGGCCGAGGGAGCCGGCGTATAGCTTCCAGGTCATGTGGCCAGCATGACAAAGCCACTTCTGGCAAACCAGAGCAGCACATGGAAACGCCGTTTACCTTCCCGCTGTAGCGGTTCCTATTTATCTACTTGCATTTTGACGTGCTTTCGAACTGCTAGGTTGGCAGGAGCTGGGACCAAGCAACGGGAGCTCACCCCGTCACAGGGATTCGAAACGCTGACCTTCTGATCAGCAAGCCCTAGGCTCAGTGGTTTAACCCACAGCACCATGCAAAATAACAGCTACTAATCTTAAAAGAGATCTTAGATATCATTTAAACTGGGGATGGGAAGCATCAGGCCTCCCCGGGTACTTTTGCCTGGGTGGAATATGTTCTTGAACTGTGATATTATTATTATTATTATTATTATTATTATTATTATTATTATTATTATTATTCCTCTTATTTTTCCATGGAATGTAAGATCCATTGCTCTGCCCACCTTTTCTGCCTGGCCCACCACTGATACCGGATGGTGTTCCATGAGGCAATGTGGCCTTCAGGTTGAAAAAGTTTCCCATGTCCAATTTTGGAGCCATGGATCTCTTCAATGACAGCCTGCTCTTGAGCCACCATTTGTACCAGGAGCCATTTCATCTCTAGAATGTGTCTAGGAGCAACACAACTGCCATGTTCTTCAGTAAATTTCCCTTCTTGCCTCATGCAGGAGGGACCACAGGCAGGTCAGCTTTCCCCCTTCACTTTAGTTCCAAGTGTAGGGTCTTCTGTCTTTTCCTACTCTGTTCTCCTCATACCCACAACCTGCTCTACTGGGAAACCAACTCCAAACCAAAGTCTTTCCTAATGCCATTTTCCAGGGGCATAGGAAGATAGGGGCGGTGGGGGCGGGGCGCCCCAGGTGGCGCAATCCCAGGGGTGCCATCGCAGCTGCCCACCCCGCCCCCAAACACGAGCCCCGCCCCCCAAAACGCAAGCCGCGTCCCACCCCCAGAATGTGCGCCACGTCCCTGGGGGCAGCGCACCTGCTCTCTGCCCCCGGTGGCGGAGCATGAAGCTCTGCCGCTGCCCTTTTCCAGTCACACTTTCAGAGAAAGGAAGCATCTCACTATGCACCTACACAAGCTGAGAAGAAAGAGGAAGGCAAGGAAAAGCCAGCCACACATTTCACTCCTGTAAGTGTTGACATTGGAGAGGGCTGTGCAACTGGAATTCTCCTTTCCACAGGGGAGAAACATCCCCCTGAAACAGTGGTAGGCTTTGGGCTCTCAAATTTCAGCTAAAATTCTGCACCCACTACCTCTCATACTCCATTCTGCATCACTGTTTTGGCACCCCCTGCAGCGCATCACCCAGTGCGAGTGCATCGGTCGTGCCATCCTAAAACTGCCTCTGCCCTAAATGGGATGAGAAAGGGAAGCCAAACCACGTTCCTGGCATCTCTAGTGCATTCTCCCACTTGCGCTCTTGCTTGAGGCTTGCTTGCTGCCCTAAGAACTGCTACAGTGATTCCCAATTAAGTGCTGCACTGACTGCACAACCTTGAATTCTCATATAGCTGCCTAGGGGGGTACGCAAAGTCATGTAGCTCATACATACAGAAGCCTTTGAGGATTCTTGCACATCTGGCAACAAGGATAATGCTCCGCTTCCAACCGCGAGGAAGATCTGTAGCAGCTTGGCCTTGTCTGCAAGGCAGAGATAGAGCCTACCACAGGAACCGTGGCATTAACTGGCGCGCCTTAAGATTGCTTCTTGCGCCATATGTGTTTGCAAGGTTTTGCATAAGATAGCCATTTAGAAAATTAAAGATGGCTCTATCGCCTGAGTGCAATGTACTGAACAATTTCAAAAATAACATTTAGTAGAGGACATATTTCATCCAAAACAATGCATGCATATCTTACCAGTTGTCTTTCTTGTATAGTCCATGTAGGGTGCTTTTTAATACATATTTTCCACCCCTCTTCAATGAATGAAAAAATATCTTCATTTTGGGGGGGGGGGTTTGTACTCTTTGATTGTACTCGTATGCATGATAGAATTGACATGTGTGCCTTCAACTAGACTGTATATAAAAGAGGTATCCACTCAACCTCCACCTGGTATAGAGAGAGAAGACCCAAGCCTGAATTACATTTGCTATTTTAGATGTGATGGAAGCCTAGAGCTCCTGTTGTTTACTCGTGGAGAAAATGAAAGGGAGAAAAAAGTTAATGGATGATTTAGATTAAATCTGAACAAAAGCTGTTATTGCCACTGGCTATTGTTAACAAAAATGAACACATGGGGGCTGTAAAAATGAAATGAAATACACAAGTTTCAGCAGATAACTATAAATCCAAAGCTAAGATCTAATCAGCTAATGACACTTTATGCTAACGAAACCTGTGTTTGCATCGCCTTTCTGCCTCTGCTCCTTAAAAAGAAAGACTAGAAAACAGTGTTGACTACATGAAGCAAAAACAATATAAAACATTTTGTGATGTCCACAGTTCAAATCAGTGCTGTCAGTCTTAGAGATGCTATTTTGCTTTTAAAATATATTTCAAAACCAAACCAGCAATTTCTGATTACGGTTCAAAGCAAAGCAGAATTGATTCCCCCTTCCTCTAGTGTTAATTAGTAGGCAAAATAGGGGATTAAATAAGTATTTGCAAGCAAAAAGACCACCAAAATAAATTGCTGCTTTAAATTGATTTTAGTTCCATCTCTCCTGTTCACTAAATACTTTTTTTAATGTGAGATGCACTGAAAGTCTATTACAGAGAGAGCTTCTTAAGATGCAGAGAGCCGCTCCAAGCTTTGAGACATCAAAGGCCTTTGTGAGACAGAGAGAGGGGCAGCCCAAGACATGTTGTGGTCCCTGAGGTATACAGATTCTCTCCATAAGGGGCAAACTCCACTGGGATGCTTTCCTGTGCAATCTTTCTGCAAGTTCTGGTTCAGGTGCCTGTTTGCAATGAATGGAAACAAACTGGATTTGGGTTTCAATGAACTTGGCTCAGGGAAACCTCTAGGTGGGCATTGGTTAGATCTGTTTGGCCCAGAGTTTCCCAGAGTGATCAGTGTGGTTAATGGAACTGTGCAGAGAGTGAATAAAAACACTAGTGTTTGAAAGATTATTGAAAAGTGCCTGCGGGTAGAAACGAAGTGTAGTGCTAAATAAAAATAAAAAATAACAATGAGCCTCAGAAACAAATAGGGCACCTTCCTTGCCAGTGAGGAACCTTTGTTTTTAATAAGATGATTCCATAATAAACAGTATTCTCAGACCATGCCACTTTATTGTGAAATGTTGTTGTTGTTGTTTAGTCGTTTAGTCGTGTCCGACTCTTCGTGACCCCATGGACCATAGCACGCCAGGCACTCCTGTCTTGCACTGCCTCCCGCAGTTTGGTCAAACTCATGTTCGTAGCTTCGAGAACACTGTCCAACCATCTTGTCCTCTGTCGTCCCCTTCTCCTAGTGCCCTCAATCTTTCCCAACATCAGGGTCTTTTCCAAGGATTCTTCTCTTCTCATGAGGTGGCCAAAGTATTGGAGCCTCAGCTTCACGATCTGTCCTTCCAGGGAGCACTCAGGGCTGATTTCCTTAATAATGGATAGGTTTGATCTTCTTGCAGTCCATGGGACTCTCAAGAGTCTCCTCCAGCACCATAATTCAAAAGCATCAATTCTTCGGCGATCAGCCTTCTTTATGGTCCAGCTCTCACTTCCATACATCACTACTGGGAAAACCATAGCTTTAACTATACGGACCTTTGTCGGCAAGGTGATGTCTCTGCTTTTTAAGATGCTGTCTAGGTTTGTCATTGCTTTTCTCCCAAGAAGCAGGCATCTTTAAATTTCGTGACTGCTGTCACCATCTGCAGTGATCAAGGAGCCCAAGAAAGTAAAATCTCTCACTGCCTCCATTTCTTCCCCTTCTATTTGCCAGGAGGTGATGGGACCAGTGGCCATGATCTTGGTTTTTTTGATGTTGAGCTTCAGACCATATTTTGCACTCTCCTCTTTCACCCTCATTAAAAGGTTCTTTAATTCCTCCTCACTTTCTGCCATCAAGGTTGTGTCATCTGCATATCTGAGGTTGTTGATATTTCTTCCGGCATGGATCAATGCCTTGTCGTGGCGAAGGGGCTTGAATAACTCAGAGAAGCTATGAGCTATGCCATGCAGGGCCACCCAAGATGGACAGGTCATAGTGGAGAGTTTTGACTAAACGTGATCCACCTGGAGAAGGAACTGGCAAGCCACTCCAGTATCCCTGCCAAGAAAACTCCATGGACAAAGACAACAGGCATTGTGAAATATATATTGTTATTATTTTAACTTGTTTTTTCTTACTTTTTAATATATATTTTATGATTTCTAGTAATGGGAATTGATGTTGATTAACTTCAATCACTGAACAATAAAAGTTGGCTATATATTGATATTTCTTGACTCTATTTCACTTTCATGACCAATAATTTGGGTTGGCGTCTATTACAACTTTATAAGCCCATAAAGGGGTCAATGAAAGGGAAAGTCTGCTTCAGCCCAAGCTATAGGTGATGCTAGACACTCATGTTCCTTTTTTTAAAAGCATGCTTAAGCTGGCATTTTTGTTTGTAGGAAGAACAGCCACATGGAGATCCGGTCTTTGTACCTCAAATCACTTCCTAGCTGCTATTTGCATTCAGAGGTCCTCTTTCAGGGGCAATAGCAAGGGGGTAGGGAAATGACATGCTTTCCAGTGGCAGTCCAGGGCCAGGATCCAGATCAGAAGCACAATCCTGCGTGACCCTTTCCCCACCAAATCAAAGTGGCTAGCTATAGAGAAGACCACAGTAGTACAGCACTTATTTATTGCATTTATATACTTCTGCCTGGGTGGAATATGTTCTTGAACTGTGATATTATTATTATTATTATTATTATTATTATTATTATTATTATTATTATTCCTCTTATTTTTCCATGGAATGTAAGATCCATTGCTCTGCCCACCTTTTCTGCCTGGCCCACCACTGATACCGGATGGTGTTCCATGAGGCAATGTGGCCTTCAGGTTGAAAAAGTTTCCCATGTCCAATTTTGGAGCCATGGATCTCTTCAATGACAGCCTGCTCTTGAGCCACCATTTGTACCAGGAGCCATTTCATCTCTAGAATGTGTCTAGGAGCAACACAACTGCCATGTTCTTCAGTAAATTTCCCTTCTTGCCTCATGCAGGAGGGACCACAGGCAGGTCAGCTTTCCCCCTTCACTTTAGTTCCAAGTGTAGGGTCTTCTGTCTTTTCCTACTCTGTTCTCCTCATACCCACAACCTGCTCTACTGGGAAACCAACTCCAAACCAAAGTCTTTCCTAATGCCATTTTCCAGGGGCATAGGAAGATAGGGGCGGTGGGGGCGGGGCGCCCCAGGTGGCGCAATCCCAGGGGTGCCATCGCAGCTGCCCACCCCGCCCCCAAACACGAGCCCCGCCCCCCAAAACGCAAGCCGCGTCCCACCCCCAGAATGTGCGCCACGTCCCTGGGGGCAGCGCACCTGCTCTCTGCCCCCGGTGGCGGAGCATGAAGCTCTGCCGCTGCCCTTTTCCAGTCACACTTTCAGAGAAAGGAAGCATCTCACTATGCACCTACACAAGCTGAGAAGAAAGAGGAAGGCAAGGAAAAGCCAGCCACACATTTCACTCCTGTAAGTGTTGACATTGGAGAGGGCTGTGCAACTGGAATTCTCCTTTCCACAGGGGAGAAACATCCCCCTGAAACAGTGGTAGGCTTTGGGCTCTCAAATTTCAGCTAAAATTCTGCACCCACTACCTCTCATACTCCATTCTGCATCACTGTTTTGGCACCCCCTGCAGCGCATCACCCAGTGCGAGTGCATCGGTCGTGCCATCCTAAAACTGCCTCTGCCCTAAATGGGATGAGAAAGGGAAGCCAAACCACGTTCCTGGCATCTCTAGTGCATTCTCCCACTTGCGCTCTTGCTTGAGGCTTGCTTGCTGCCCTAAGAACTGCTACAGTGATTCCCAATTAAGTGCTGCACTGACTGCACAACCTTGAATTCTCATATAGCTGCCTAGGGGGGTACGCAAAGTCATGTAGCTCATACATACAGAAGCCTTTGAGGATTCTTGCACATCTGGCAACAAGGATAATGCTCCGCTTCCAACCGCGAGGAAGATCTGTAGCAGCTTGGCCTTGTCTGCAAGGCAGAGATAGAGCCTACCACAGGAACCGTGGCATTAACTGGCGCGCCTTAAGATTGCTTCTTGCGCCATATGTGTTTGCAAGGTTTTGCATAAGATAGCCATTTAGAAAATTAAAGATGGCTCTATCGCCTGAGTGCAATGTACTGAACAATTTCAAAAATAACATTTAGTAGAGGACATATTTCATCCAAAACAATGCATGCATATCTTACCAGTTGTCTTTCTTGTATAGTCCATGTAGGGTGCTTTTTAATACATATTTTCCACCCCTCTTCAATGAATGAAAAAATATCTTCATTTTGGGGGGGGGGGTTTGTACTCTTTGATTGTACTCGTATGCATGATAGAATTGACATGTGTGCCTTCAACTAGACTGTATATAAAAGAGGTATCCACTCAACCTCCACCTGGTATAGAGAGAGAAGACCCAAGCCTGAATTACATTTGCTATTTTAGATGTGATGGAAGCCTAGAGCTCCTGTTGTTTACTCGTGGAGAAAATGAAAGGGAGAAAAAAGTTAATGGATGATTTAGATTAAATCTGAACAAAAGCTGTTATTGCCACTGGCTATTGTTAACAAAAATGAACACATGGGGGCTGTAAAAATGAAATGAAATACACAAGTTTCAGCAGATAACTATAAATCCAAAGCTAAGATCTAATCAGCTAATGACACTTTATGCTAACGAAACCTGTGTTTGCATCGCCTTTCTGCCTCTGCTCCTTAAAAAGAAAGACTAGAAAACAGTGTTGACTACATGAAGCAAAAACAATATAAAACATTTTGTGATGTCCACAGTTCAAATCAGTGCTGTCAGTCTTAGAGATGCTATTTTGCTTTTAAAATATATTTCAAAACCAAACCAGCAATTTCTGATTACGGTTCAAAGCAAAGCAGAATTGATTCCCCCTTCCTCTAGTGTTAATTAGTAGGCAAAATAGGGGATTAAATAAGTATTTGCAAGCAAAAAGACCACCAAAATAAATTGCTGCTTTAAATTGATTTTAGTTCCATCTCTCCTGTTCACTAAATACTTTTTTTAATGTGAGATGCACTGAAAGTCTATTACAGAGAGAGCTTCTTAAGATGCAGAGAGCCGCTCCAAGCTTTGAGACATCAAAGGCCTTTGTGAGACAGAGAGAGGGGCAGCCCAAGACATGTTGTGGTCCCTGAGGTATACAGATTCTCTCCATAAGGGGCAAACTCCACTGGGATGCTTTCCTGTGCAATCTTTCTGCAAGTTCTGGTTCAGGTGCCTGTTTGCAATGAATGGAAACAAACTGGATTTGGGTTTCAATGAACTTGGCTCAGGGAAACCTCTAGGTGGGCATTGGTTAGATCTGTTTGGCCCAGAGTTTCCCAGAGTGATCAGTGTGGTTAATGGAACTGTGCAGAGAGTGAATAAAAACACTAGTGTTTGAAAGATTATTGAAAAGTGCCTGCGGGTAGAAACGAAGTGTAGTGCTAAATAAAAATAAAAAATAACAATGAGCCTCAGAAACAAATAGGGCACCTTCCTTGCCAGTGAGGAACCTTTGTTTTTAATAAGATGATTCCATAATAAACAGTATTCTCAGACCATGCCACTTTATTGTGAAATGTTGTTGTTGTTGTTTAGTCGTTTAGTCGTGTCCGACTCTTCGTGACCCCATGGACCATAGCACGCCAGGCACTCCTGTCTTGCACTGCCTCCCGCAGTTTGGTCAAACTCATGTTCGTAGCTTCGAGAACACTGTCCAACCATCTTGTCCTCTGTCGTCCCCTTCTCCTAGTGCCCTCAATCTTTCCCAACATCAGGGTCTTTTCCAAGGATTCTTCTCTTCTCATGAGGTGGCCAAAGTATTGGAGCCTCAGCTTCACGATCTGTCCTTCCAGGGAGCACTCAGGGCTGATTTCCTTAATAATGGATAGGTTTGATCTTCTTGCAGTCCATGGGACTCTCAAGAGTCTCCTCCAGCACCATAATTCAAAAGCATCAATTCTTCGGCGATCAGCCTTCTTTATGGTCCAGCTCTCACTTCCATACATCACTACTGGGAAAACCATAGCTTTAACTATACGGACCTTTGTCGGCAAGGTGATGTCTCTGCTTTTTAAGATGCTGTCTAGGTTTGTCATTGCTTTTCTCCCAAGAAGCAGGCATCTTTAAATTTCGTGACTGCTGTCACCATCTGCAGTGATCAAGGAGCCCAAGAAAGTAAAATCTCTCACTGCCTCCATTTCTTCCCCTTCTATTTGCCAGGAGGTGATGGGACCAGTGGCCATGATCTTGGTTTTTTTGATGTTGAGCTTCAGACCATATTTTGCACTCTCCTCTTTCACCCTCATTAAAAGGTTCTTTAATTCCTCCTCACTTTCTGCCATCAAGGTTGTGTCATCTGCATATCTGAGGTTGTTGATATTTCTTCCGGCATGGATCAATGCCTTGTCGTGGCGAAGGGGCTTGAATAACTCAGAGAAGCTATGAGCTATGCCATGCAGGGCCACCCAAGATGGACAGGTCATAGTGGAGAGTTTTGACTAAACGTGATCCACCTGGAGAAGGAACTGGCAAGCCACTCCAGTATCCCTGCCAAGAAAACTCCATGGACAAAGACAACAGGCATTGTGAAATATATATTGTTATTATTTTAACTTGTTTTTTCTTACTTTTTAATATATATTTTATGATTTCTAGTAATGGGAATTGATGTTGATTAACTTCAATCACTGAACAATAAAAGTTGGCTATATATTGATATTTCTTGACTCTATTTCACTTTCATGACCAATAATTTGGGTTGGCGTCTATTACAACTTTATAAGCCCATAAAGGGGTCAATGAAAGGGAAAGTCTGCTTCAGCCCAAGCTATAGGTGATGCTAGACACTCATGTTCCTTTTTTTAAAAGCATGCTTAAGCTGGCATTTTTGTTTGTAGGAAGAACAGCCACATGGAGATCCGGTCTTTGTACCTCAAATCACTTCCTAGCTGCTATTTGCATTCAGAGGTCCTCTTTCAGGGGCAATAGCAAGGGGGTAGGGAAATGACATGCTTTCCAGTGGCAGTCCAGGGCCAGGATCCAGATCAGAAGCACAATCCTGCGTGACCCTTTCCCCACCAAATCAAAGTGGCTAGCTATAGAGAAGACCACAGTAGTACAGCACTTATTTATTGCATTTATATACTTCTGCCAAGGCAATCGTGGTGGTTTACAAATTATAAATTCCAAAACAAATAAATAATATAAAAGGTGAAGTTGGTTTGCGAGGATAGTCCGAAAAGAGCAGCCCTGATATCACTGATATCACTTCTGTCTGTCTCCCTCACTTCCTCTTCTTCCTTCCCACAGGGCAGACAGCATCCATGCACAAAGGGCCCAGATCCAATTCCTGGAATTTCCAGGTAGGGCTGATAATGTCCCTCTGAAATCTTGGAGAGCTACCAATCATTGCAGACAACACTGAACCATCAGACTCGATATAAGGCACCTTCTTATGCCAAGCCTGCTTCTTCTTCTTTCAAATACAGGCTCCACATAACATGTAGTTTGACTCAAAGCTCTTCATGTTTAATGGTGGCCAAATATCTCCATCTTTGTGACAATTAATCATGGCAAAAACCTGCCACATGAGCAAGCTGCCTTACGTTGGTGGCTTTGGATTGAGGTAATATTTTATATATTTCATTAATTCTAAGCATTGTTAATATGCGTGGTCCTTCCTGAGCTATGTGCTGTTTTTCAGCACATGTTAATGTTATTACAGAGGCCCCAATAATGTAAAATAGTTCCTAATGTGTTTAGGTGGTACTTTCTTCAGGAGGAATCACCCATGATTATTTCCTCAGACACATAAATGCAACCTTCCATTCACCATTTGGCAGGAGAGACTGTTTCTGCAAGTAAATTTCCAAGCCCCCCCCTTTCCACACACCCTTTTTGCCAAAGAAGCAATTGCCAGATGAAATACACATACATAATACTTTATACATCAGCCTCAATGTTTCTCAAGATAAATTTCTGCCCCACTGAAATTGCTAGCTTTGACCTGAACACCGAAAGCACAGAATATTCAGCATAGTAATAGTTCATGCTTTTATGGATTTGTGAATAAAATCACAGTACTTGGTTCTTCGCGCTGTTGCCATTCCCAGATACAGCCTATAGATTAAGCCGATTTCAAGTGTTCGAATAGATGTAGGTTAATAAACCCCTGCAGACAATGAACATATTCTGGCAGATTTAAAGACTCTGCTGGAGCTGTTCCATCTTTCCTTCTGTGTGTGATAGATCAGAATCTTGGTCCAAGTGTTGCAAGCTGGCTGAGAAGCTTTGTTCCTTAATGTGATGAAAGCTGTCAGGTAGGAAAGAAGATTTGTCAATTCCCGGGATGTCAACTCCGCTAGCTAGATACCATCAGAACTTGCTTTCTTCAATTATCCTCCGTGTTTCTCCCCTCATATTTTGATCTTCAGACGGGAAAATAAATCTTGTCTCTTTGATAACAAGCAACAAAACATCAAAAGGATGCTGCCAGTTACGTTTTCCTATTGTTTGCATTTTGTGGCTGTGCCAAATAAAACGCTCCTGTCAGATTTGAGGGGGAAATTGCAGTGGTACCTTTCAAACTCCTATGCAATTTGATGCCTGCAAAGTTAACTAGGTTAAAACTGGGTTCCAACAAATCTTGGCTTGCTTCTCTTCAGACATGCTGCTTTCAGCATAAAGATACAGCGCGGAGTCACTAGTCCTTTCAGTTTATGTCAAGTGTTAAAGCTGATATTCTCTCTAATTGCTTATATTGACAGGTCAAATCTTGTGTGAAGCTCCTGTGTGAAGGCAGACTTTGCATTATAACAGTTGCAATTCATTAACATATTTGTGAAGGGAACTTTGTCCCTTTAGAGTTCCTGTGAGCCTCATGACTCCCAGGATGCTCAGGGACAAGACCATGTTGCCAAATGTGAGAATAGCCACATACATATATGAAAATCTATGGCCTCTGTATGAGTAACAATACATCTGAAGGCAGCCCTGTTTAGGGAAGTTTTTAATGTTCGATGTTCTATTGTGCTTTTAATTTTTTTGGTGAGCCGCCCATATTGGCTGGGGAAACCCAGCCAGATGGGCGGGGTATAAATAATAAATTATTATTATCACTATTTGCATAGAAATTGAAAATATTCCAGGTTTGCTTAGTGCACAGTAACTTGGATGGCCACTATTTTGGTGATGGCAGCCCAGTAGCAGTTTCTGTGACCTGTGATTCTCAAGTAATGGTGCATGTAGGAGCAAACATGCAGAAGGGCCATAGTCCAGTGGGATATCATCTGCTTTGTATACACAGAAGATCCTTGGCTCAGTTTTCCTGAATTTCAACAGTTGGATGAGCAAGCCCTCTGTTGAAGAGCACCCTATGTATGTAAACCACAAAGGGGATTTTCTTGTCACTGTTACAGGGGCTGTGGGTGCAGAGGTCCTGATGCACACACATGCTCCTCCACCCACAAGCCCACTTCAATTTCAACTGAGGGATCAGCTCCAGGCACACAAAACCCATTGTACAAGAACTCCCCTGCACTGAAAGGAATGAGGAAAACCAATTATGCAGGACTGCCTATGTAACCCTGTCAAGGGTCCCTTCCAAATCTACAGTTCTATGATTCTGCCATGTGATTACATGATGGGATCAATTTTTACTACGTTAATTTATTTTACTATTTTTCTAGACTGCTGTGGGAAATTGATAGGGGAAGAGTAAGTGGAGTACAGTACATGCTTTTCTCCTCCTCTTCCTTGCATTGCCTCATTTTCATTTACACTGCAGCAACTGTACTGTATATCATGGTACATAATGATTATTTTAGGCGATTGTCCAATAAGGGATCCTGTTTATTGCGCAAGAAGGAGCCAGATGGTTATTGCAAATAACTTTTACAGGGTGTCATCCAGAGTGTTTTTTACCATAATCAAAAAGGCAGAATATGATGAGACTGTGAGACTTTGAGACTATGAAAGCTTCATTGGAATGGATAGCATCACATTTGGCTGGATTGCAGCTGCATCCTCCAAATATTATAGCAATGTAAATCCTTCTGGTGTCAAGTATTTGTAGGCTTGAATCCAGGTAATGTTGGTTGCGAACTTGTGATGTATAGCACAATCCTATGTGTGATTACTCCAATTTGGGCAGAGTGATCGAAACTGTAGGAAGTCGGTGGAATTTATACTGGGGTAAATTACGCCACTGTAACTTACACATTCCAAACTCCATTTAGGATTGGAGCTGCTCCTAAAATGAGTTGAACCTGGCAGAGTGAAAAGCAAGCCTTTAAAATAGAGTTTGAGTTACACCACCCTTTTGCCAGTGTATCTCCTGCTAGGTTGCTAGGGCATGTGATTGAGTTGAATGGACTTTGTAATAGGTGTAAGTTTCCCCCTGGCCTGTTGTTACCATGCGCCTGCCACTCCCCTGGGATGACCCCAGTTTCAGATGAGCCCTGGTTTATACTGGCATATCTCTAGCTGAGCCAGAATGAGGAACTTCAAGTGGCATATCCTGCTTTAGCGCAGAATAAGTTGGAGGGTTGTTTATTTCAAACTCCATTCATGCCAGTAGATCTTTTATTTGCATTGCTCCCTAAGTCCCAATGTATTCAATATACAGTAAGCAAGAAATCAGTTTTGATTTCTCCCAGTTTCTTTTTTTCCAACCTTAACTTCAATTTGCATTGTTTTTTTAAAAAAGAAAACAAACTCTGCATTCATTCATTCATTCATGCAGATTTTCATGCATGAACCACCCAGGTATAGGACGGTATATAAATTCAATAAATTCCATGTATAAGACCCCCAGGTATAGGGCAGTATATAAATTCAATAAATAAATAATAAATAAATAAAGCAAATTTCTTCTAACATACACATTTTGTGCACAGATTTCCCAATATGAATTTGTTCATATAATTTCCACTAATATAAAGTATTTTGTATGTTATTTTGGGGGATTTTCCAGTATTATTTGTACTTTCCCCTAATGGATGCCCTTTTGGGTTAGGCAACTGCACCACACAATTCAAAGAAATGTTAATTCCAAAGGATACCTCCCTTCTAGTTTGTGTATTGGCTCAGGAAGTGCGAAGGTTCTCATGAAATAGGAACCAAACTAACACCCCCCAATCCCTGGTTCAGCAGGGCTTACTTCCAGGTATGTGTGCATAGGACTGCAGCCCAAATTGCATTTGAAACCCAGGTAACAAGTTAACCACCCTTATTTAAAACCCCACTGCTTCCGATGGGCTTTTTGGTTCAACTATCACTAGCTGGATTGTGACATAATAATCTACATTTTGAATGAAATCTGAAACCCAATGAACCCAATGGCAACTTATTAATTGTTCTGGATTTCTGGACGGTTAAAATGGAAATAGTATTGAGTGCAGCTTGCAAGAGAAAAGGGAATAGCTGTTTGATTTAAGGTGCAACAAACATGGAATCATAGAATTGTAGAGTTAGAGGGGCATGAAGTCCACCCCCTCTGCGATGCAGGAATCTCACATAATAACACATAAAGCAAGACCATTATCAACCTATCCATCTTCTTGGCAGAAACATCAGCCAAAATAGATTCCATAGATAACTTCTGCCATCCACATCTATGCATTTGCCTGCAATTTTCCCAGAGCATCGTACTTCTGCACAGCTCTAACTGGAAGCATTTCCTATTTTCTTGGAGCTCTTTAAAGGGTTGGTTCTACAGTTCCATGCCGCTGATGTTGGGCCAAAGGGTTCCTGGTGGCTTACAGGCATGAACTGCCCGAAGTAAAATTAAAAATGAAAATAATTGTAACCAGAACAGCAGAACAGTTTCTTCTATGCAGCTTTTTTTTTTTTTTTTGGTAACAGGGAGCCTTTGAACTGCCTGACTGAATGGTACAATTGTTGCCAGCAAGGTCAGACTGTTCCCTGTCCCTTCCACTTCCTTGCATGCATTGCCCTAACTGCCTATCCATCCGGCAAATGTGCTCAAGGGAGGCTGTCAGCTACAGTTGTTTGCACAGGGGATGAGTACCTGCTGTTAAACTTGCTAGAACAAAAAATACTCTAGTTTTGGGCATCCCAAGAGGGAAAGGAACATTTCCCTTTCTTCCTGGAGAAGCAGAGAGGGAGAAAAATGAACTCATCACTCTTGGGCATCACTCTTCTGAATGGATTTGAATGTAGCAAAGAGATGTGGGTGGCTGAAGATAATAGGTAATCCATCTAACACGTCCTGCCAGTGCAAGGATTTACACCTGCGCAACAGCACTTTGCCCCTCTCCTACTCCTGTACCCTCCTTAATTTGTTCTAGGGGTTCCCACAACCCTCTGGAGTAGGTTTGGAGAGGACATGGGTGAAGGGGGGGGGATTTCATCGCGTACGCATAAATTCTTGTGCTGATGGGGCATAGGCAGTCAGGCCATGCATCCCTGGCAGTGACCAGAGGAGGAATGATAGCACAGAGAGAAGAAACACCATGGTGCACCTTCATCTGCCCCAGCTGCAACAAAACATGTCTCTCTTAGCAAAACATGTCTTTCTATAACACCATACCTATGTGAGAGCAGGGAAGAATTGTATATATTAAGGGTTAGAGCATCAACCTTAGTGGGAGTGATTTGGGCTCCAGTGGGGAGGTTTGGTCAGTCGCCAACCGAAAAAGGATTGCATGAATCATATGTAACATAATTTGAATGCCAGTGTTGTTTGCATGAAAGGAAAAAAAGAGAGGTTTGCATCAACTTTAATTAATTTAATTTGAATATTTGATGTATGAGTACATGTGTATATTAAGTATGCCTTATTGGGTTAGCAACAAGGCTAGGGTCTTTGGGTTTATGAATTAGGAAAATTGGAATTGATGGGAGCTATTATGTATATTTTTTGCGGATGTATAACTGGAGAAGCGAATAACGTGCATCAGATAAATACTGGAAATCTGCATTATTTATCAGAAAAGCAAGTTTGTATAATAGCAGGCTCCTGTGAAAATGACAAGGGAAAGTTTTATTTACAGAAAAGCAAGTTTTGTAACATGAAAAGCTTCTGTAAAATAAGACGACAAAATTTCATTGGAACAAATTCAATCACAGTAATTTATAACCCTTTATCCGCACAGGTTTTCTTTTTCTTTTTTTGCACACTCTTTACATCTCTCTTTTCAGAACAGATGGGACATTGGGCATCCAATTCCATCATCCAATGGAATGTGGCCATGTTTAAGGAGCATGTTCTCTGTAGAAGAGGCTGAGCCAGTGCAAAGAGGAGTTGAGCAGGAAGAGCAAATAGTTTTGTGTGTATTGCATATTTTTGAAAATGCCATATGATATATTGGTGGGCAGACTGAGACCTGCAGCTTCCATGTTGGCATCCCATGGGTATTTAATTTCACAGTGAATTAGGCAATTGCTAAATATTAATATTTAAAAACAAAACAAAATATGCACCAGCCTAATTATATAATCCTATTTTGCACCCCTCGCCATAGACAAAGACAGCAGAGGGGAAAGCAAGGGAGAATAAAACATCACAAGGCAGCCAGGAGGTGATGGAGTTCACGGTTAACTCAGGATGACTCTCTGAACACATTCTTGTATCTTGTTGAGTTTTAGCAGGAACAGTTGCCAAGTACAAAGCAGCACAGCTTGATTCATGTGAACACAACACTGGTTCTTGGCACTAACACTGATGCCCACATATTTTCAGCAGCTTCAGGTCATTTGATGATTAAATCAACTTCAACTGAGCACTGACCTACTACAGCAAGGTAAGATCTTATTTGCAAACAAACAACACCCGATATGACACAATTAACACTTGCCACATTTTGTTTTAAAAAAACAATAGCATGCTCTTCTATGACTTAGGTGCAGAGATTAGTAAATTTTTTGACTCATGCTTATAACAATGATTACAACAGTCTCAGTTGTCTATATATATCATTTCCCTGAATATATATGATTCGTATTCAAACCCTGGTTATATATGTATGTGGTATAAAATTACGTTTGTTTTGATGCAAAGAGCTGTAATGAATTAAGAGATTGCTCTTCTAGGTTTATTGAAAATGAGCTGTGCTTATTTTACCCGTGCTGCTGAATTAAAATAAGGAGGTGCAAAATAAACTTCCCTAGAAGGATGCTGTGGCTTCTGTCATGCACATCATGTATGCTGCAACATGAATTTTAAGTTGTACATCTTATATTGATGAAAACAGCCATGCATGTTGTTGCTTTGAGGCAAGCAAGAGTAGCATTCAGCTACCTTGCAGGGAAGCTTTTTCCAAAGTTGAGTGGAGTTTTGTATTTCCTTTTAGGCAAACAATGATTAACATAGACACATTTTGGACCGACAGACTAGTAACAATGTTTGCATGCTTGTAACCTCTGCAGACTTGCTGGTTAGGCTTGTTTAATGACTAATGAATGTGGTCCCTAAAGTCAAGTGCATGAGGTTCATACTGTACACTGATTCTGCCCAATGTTGCAATTCCCTGAGCTTTCTCCGTAGCCTTCCTTGGTACCCCTGTTTGTGCTTGGGTAGATTTTAAAGTGATTTGGAAGACTGCTTAACCAAAGATTAACTTGGAACTGCTGATGGGGAAATGTATGGAGGAAATCTGACAATTCACAGGTGTATTTATTATTATATTTATGAGTCACCGTGTAACAATGTTGTCGGAGCGAACAAACGAAACAGCCAAACAAAACCATAAAGCACAAACAAAAGCAGTAGCTGAGGTTTGACAATGCAACCGAGACAAATACACCAAGATAAACGTACGAGACGGTTTCATGAGCACACAAAATTCTTTCAGCACTAAATTAATGTATTACATTTAAACAGTAAAACTCTAAAAGGACTTAGTGAACATAAAAGTATCTGTCAGGCATCAAAAATACATTAATGTAAGTCCGAGAAGATTCCCTAACGAAGAGGGCACCACAGAGGCCATCTCTCTTTTAGCCACCTTTCAAAATTCATAGTGAGGAAGCACTGAAAGAAGAGCCTCTGTTGGGGAGCTCTTTTAGCTCACGAGATTCCATAATGTGCAAGCCTTTATAGGTAACCCTTCCCCAACTTGTTCTCCTCTGGAGGGGGCAGTGGAGGCTGCCCTCCAAATCCTAGTCTGCCTTGACCAGGTCACCTGCCTGCCTTCCTACTTATAACCAGTCCAGGGGTAACACTGCATGTCAGTTTCATGTCTCCTTCATTTTAGTGTTGCCCTTGTCGAGCACAACTGGAAAGAGGACGGGGGCAAAACTAGAATTAGTTGGCACTGCCTGCAATTGGCTTGAGGTCCACCTACTGTTGGCCTCCTCTGCCTTCCACCCTACCAGTCCCGATGGGCACCAGCCAACACTGAGAGAGCTTTTGTCCCAATGTTCAGCTTGTGGGGATTCCCACAAGCACCATGGAAGACAGGAAAGATGAACTAGCCTATATGGGTGGTGGTCAACTAAATTTTGCTCACAGTAAACCCATTGAAACCAATGAACCAATTAAGTCAAGTTCATTTACTTCCATGGGTCTATTCTGAATAAAATTTAGTTGAATACCACCCTATTTTTTACATTAGGAATTTTTTAAAACTGTAAAATACAACACTCATTGATGGGGGAGTACAAATGAGAAACAAAGGAGTCTTGCTGTTCTTTCATGTTTGTACCTAAATACCACCATAGCTGAAATCATGTTAGTGAATAAATAGCCAACATTTTTCACATAGTTTCCTGAACATTTATATTTATAAGTCTGGCTCAGTACCATTTTTAAAAGGTTGGGAGTTGGGCTTTACATTTTATTTTTCATATTTTAACTTGTTTAGCAACCTTATTCTCATTTCTCTAGCATGCTGATTTTGAACTGTTACAGGACTGTGGAGCCAAGCTTCTGTCTGAAATGAGCAAACTTCATTACTGAAGCAGTTTATTATGTCTGGAACCTCTGTGTGGGCTTTCTGCAAATTCTTGGTCTTGATCCAGGCAACTTTAGTGCATTCTGTTGACGCCACACTTCAGAATTGATGGGTTTTGCCTGACAAAGTTGTCTAGTTAAGTACTTACATCAGGTGTTACATACCTCACTTTTAAAAACTTATCTCAAGCATGAAAAAAATTAAATGAGATGGCTTTCAATTTATGAACTGGCAACTTTTTGTTCTCTTTCAAGACAAGAGTTGAATCACTATTCCTTCCAACCTGTACCAGTTATAAATTATCTTTCCATTTTCTTGTCAAAAGGAAACAACAGCTTCAAAAAGAAAACAAGCTGGTGAAACAGCAATTGCTAAAATGCTGTGTGGAAGAAACATGCTGTTTAAAATAACAAGGGTCCACTAGATCAATATATGGGCTGCTCCTGCAACTGATTTCACACCCTGTGATCTGTTTACACACATCACACATTGCATTCCCTTGGGCAAATCAGAAACCAGGATGGCTTCTGTAAAGCCAGGACTGTCTCTGGAAAGCAGGGACACTTGGAGAGTCTGTTTGCCATTTGTGTAGAGTAAATTGTTGTTTTCTCTCATAGCAAATTGCAGCTGGTAGACAGTATCACTTGGACTGAGGCCACAGTGGGTGCAAAGGGTTAGGGTCCTCGTGGGCATTACATGCTTAATTTCATTTGAACCATGGTTCTGACATAAATGTAAAAGGTCCGTGGTGCACAGAAGAGGGGAATCACTTTTGGTTTTGCACCAGTGCTCTTCTCCAACACCATGCAGATGAGGCTGTGACAGGCTGTGGGTGTGTTTTCTTTTGAAGGCCAGGCTGTAAAGATGATGCATAGGTATTTCCTGATTAATAGCACCCGAGATTTATAGTGTCAGTTTCCTCATTTAAATGCTTCCATTCCATTTCTTATTCTCTCCAATCCCAATGGAGGCAGTTTGGTGGTTAACTGTGTGATTTTCTAAAATGCCCAGTAGTTTGGAGGGTGGGGGGTGGGGAGATAAACAAGGTAAACAAAATAAAGGGAATAAACTGACAGCAAAGCTATTTATATCCTTTGAAGGTTAAGCAGACCTTCTGCTATTACAGTACTTTGACATATGGTGCCACATAGGCAACGTACATAATCTGAGTTATTAAGAAGCTGACTGATCTTTGCTGAAAGGCAGATGATAATGAATGGTTGCCAAAAGTTCCATTTTCATTGCTAAGGCCACTTCAGAAAACAACAATTTCCAAAGAAATATATTTGAAGCAACATGAAGCACACTTCAAAAATAAATATTAATCCTTAGACTGTGTTTTAAAGCTTCAGAAATCCTTGGGATTGCAGTCATAAATATTAATACCCGGATGATTCGTAGTTTTGATCAAACTGTATGTGCATCTCTCTCTCTCTTTGGAAATGTTTTTTTTTTCATGTCTCTTTCCTTTTAAGGTGCTATACCTTTGCGGTGCTTCTACTCCAGGTAAAAGGGGGCGGGGGAAATCACCTGGAACTGAGGAATCAGATCAAATATCCTCCCCCCTTCATGTGTACTTAAATTCAGATTTTGATCCCATAAGAACTTCAGTTTATATAATTTGTGTCAGGAACTTCAGTCAAAATTGTAACAATTTTCTCCCATTCTGGTTGAATATGTGAAACCGCTAAGTTAATAAAAACTGAATTTATGAATGTCAAATACTGATTTCTCAGAGCCGAAGTATTAAATGACTATGAAGGTTGGAAAAGACATATGCATATGGATTGACAACCACACATTTTTAGCACATGATTAGTGCATGCGAATATATGAAACTGGAACTCATTGTGTTATAAAGCCCATGGCTATATTTGATTTCTCATTGGAGAAGTATACATGACAATATTATCTTTTGACAAAGAAGGTCTTCCCATGCAAGCACTTCTTGAGGATTTTTCCTTTCTACAAAGAGACTTGCAATAAGAAGCCATAGGCTTCCAATCTATTGATACAGAATTGATTGCATTTCCTTGTTTAGTTCCACAACTCTTTGTTGGGGGAAAATGACTAGCTAGCCAGTATTGTAGCTTCTTTCCTACTGCTCCCTTTCTTTCCTCATTTCCTACATGCAGAACCAGATCAAAGCCATGGTGGTTTTGAAAGCAGCCTGTAGCGTACCCCTATGCTGCCCCAACATTATTATTTTTCTTTTTTAAAAAAATTTATTGAACAAATTAAACAAAACACAGTATCAATCAATATAACCAATTGCAACTTCCTCCTTTTTATTCCCTCCCCTCCCTCCCTCTCCTACTCTCCAGAGACTTCCCTTAGCTCCACCCTCTGATTACACATGTTATTCTCTGCATGTTATAAAGTTGTACATACCATTGCCTTATCTATCCTATGTTCTACTAATAAATTGCGGGTGTTTATTCAAAACCTGCCCAAATCCTTTTGTCGTCTTTTTAAATAGTTTGTAAAAAGTTCCCATTCTTCCTTGTAGTCACAGTTGTCCTTCTCTCTTAGTTTATATGTTAACTTTGCCAGTTCCGCATAGCTCACCAGTTTTTCTTGCCATTGTTCTTTTGTTGGGACTTTCTCATTCTTCCATCCTTGTGCTAACGAGACTCTTGCTGCTGTTGAATAAGTTGAATAAGTTCTTTGTTTTCCTTGGCAGGTCTTGTCCTAAGATCCCTAACAAAAATGTTTCTGGTTTTGTTTTGTTGGGTTGTTTTTTTTTACAAATGTCCTTTTAAACATTTTTTTCAGTTAATTATATATCATCTCCCAATTTTTTTGACTTCTCTGCATTCCCACCACATATGATAAAAAGTACCTTATTTTTATTTACATTTCCAACATTTATTTGACCCAGTTTTGTACATTTTTGCCATTTTTACTGGTGTGATGTACCATCTATACATCATTTTCATGTAGTTTTCCCTCAAAAGAGAACAGTCTGTAAATTTTAAATCTACTTTCCACAATTTTCCCAATCCTCAAATTGTATATTATGTCCTATACCTTGCACCCATTTGATTATAACCAATTTAACCTCCTCATCTTTCATTTCCCATTCTAGCAGAATACTACCGGTATATGCTTTCTTCCTGTCTTCTTCTATAACCTCCTTTTGGAATCTAGAGATTGTATCGCTAAATGCTTTTTATTATCTTCCTTATACATCTCATTTAGTTGTCTGTAATGCAACCAACTCTGAACATAGTCTTTAATTTTGTAATCCTTTCATTTCCATTTTCTTTCTTGATCTCTCAATAAATCTCTGTATGTAGGCCACTTTCCCTTTTTGCCAAGAGGTTTGAGTAACGATGCTTCAATTGGTGATAACCACCATGGTGTTTTTTTTTGTTCTATTAGATCTTTATATCTTTTCCATACTCTCATTAATGATCTCCTAATTAAATGATTATAGAATCCTTTATGTACTTTCCCTTTCCCATACCATAAGTATGCATGCCATCCATGCTGTCATGGCCTTCCAAATCGAATGCTTCTTCCTTTTCCAGTTTTATTCAGTCCCTAATCCAAACCAAACATGCAGCCTTATAGTATAGTTAAAAGTCTGGGAGGGCGAAACCTGCTCTTTCTTTTGTGTCTTATGTTTAATCCTTGGCCTCCCCCCCCAAAAAAAACTTAGAAATATCATTTTGCCATCTTTTGAGGCAATCATCCTTAACCATTACTGGAACTGTCTGAAAGAGAAAGAGCATTTTCAGCAGCACGTTCATTTTTATCACCGCAATTCTTCCTAGTAGGGAAAGGTTCATTTTACTCCATATTTCTAAATTCCTTTTTATCTCACACCATACTTTCTCACAATTGTCTTTATACACATTTATATTTCTTGTTGTTAACCATATCCCTAAATATTTTATTTTTTATGGATTTCTATCTCAATACTTTGCACCAGATCTTTCTTCTCTTCTTCTTTTAAATTTTTAACTAATAATTTAGTTTTATTTCTATTTAATTTAAATTCTGCCACTTCCCAAATTCTTGAATTTTTCCTATTACCCTAGGGAGAGAATTTTTTTGATCTTCTACTGTAATTACTAAATCATCAGCAAAGGCTTTTAATTCATTTTTCCCTGTTTTTATTCCTATAATCTCTTTATCTGCTCTTACGTTTCTTGCAGCTACTTCCAGGACCAAGATGAACAGCAATGGTGATAATGGACATCCTTGCCTAGTTCCTTTTTGTATTTTACATTCATTCATTATCACCTGATTTACAATTAACTTTGCATTTTGTTCTGAATATATTGCAATATGTTCTAAGCAATATGCTGCCCCAACATTAAATTCACATACACAGAATCCCATGCCATATGCAAGAAATACACTGGGAATTGTCTTATACTGAATCAGACCATTTAGCTCAGTATTGTCTACAGTGTACACTGACCAGAAGGAGATCCCCAGCATTTCAGGAACAATTTTCTTCCTGTCTTACCTGGAGAAGCTGGGGATCAAACTTTGGAACCTTTTGCATGCAAATCCTCTACTTTTCTAGAAACAAAAGACTCTATAAAGCACTGTTTCACTTGTTAAATGTATGATAGGGTCTCATGAAGTACAAGGGGCAATATGTATGACTTCTTTAAGATCCATTGTCCCAAGACATTTCACAACAATCTGAGTCTCTGTAGACCCCCCAGGAGACAGGTTTCCAAATTAGGAGTGGTCAAGTAGTACAGCCCTGTTCAGTTTAATGACTTTATTAAGAGGACGTGGTAAAGACTTACCTTAACAGAGTCATGTGCTTAAATCTCTTACACCCACCCACAGAAGTTTGTTTCAGTCTGGAAGTTTGACTGTTCACAACTTTAGTCAAAGAGGGAGTAAATGTAGAGTGTCTGTCACCTCTAAGAGACATTCCTGGTCTGTAATAGAAACTCCCTTCCCCTTTCTAGGTGTGGTTTCCTCCATATTTCAATAGGAATTAGTTAAAACTAGAGTCTTAAGCTTGCCTATATAACAAATCCTAGATGCTATGCTGATCTGTTCAATAAATGCAACAATCGAAGTTATCCTGACTCCTGCTTCTACCTGAGATTAGGACAGTCTTGCTGCAAGGTTCCTTTATGCAGTGAGTATAAATAAACCTAGTATCCAAACCTATAGGATTCTATAGAAGGGACCACATACTCAGATTGCTGTGGTTGCAAAACCCTTTTCAGAGGATTCGGCTGCCTGCATTGTTTAACTAGCGTGTAGATACAATATTTTTTCCAGGCAAAATCACATTAGAATTCACTAGCAGCTCCAGTTCAAATCCCTCTGCCTCAGTGAAGACCTAGTAATTCCCATACTTCTTCTGATGTTTATTTGGCTTGAGTTATGAACCCCACTAAGGTGTTTGTTTTGGAACTCATTTTACAAGTCTCTCACTGCCAGTTAAGGAGCAGAACCATAAACCTCTGTGGACAGCAGAATAAAATGTGCCATGGCATTTTAACCTGGAGCCCCCAAGCCGGAGGCCACCGTGTTTATTTTTGTGGCATTAAGAATGAAAATTCATGGTATACATAGATGGCAGTGGGAGGAATTCAATGTGACGTTCTTCTTATTGTTTCATCAGCCCACTGAAATTAAAAAGCAAGATACAAAACTTTTCCAATATGCAGTAACAGCAGTGAGAATATTAATCACACAAAAATGGAAACAAGAAGAATTACCGACCAAAGAAGAATGGACAGTGAAATTGATGGAGTATGCGGAATTGGACAAGATGACGGGTAGAATCTGAGAACAGCAGGACCAGAAGTTCATCAAAGATTGGACTAAATTTATAGACTATTTGAAAGACAGTTGCATTCAAACGAATACATTGGTAGGATTGCAAGAAGCTTTGTAAGTTATAAAAAAGAAAAGTCATTGTAATTTGGATTTTAGTGATAAATTTTTGTAACAATTTAAATCAATGATTGATAAGTGAAGTATAGATATTAGAAATAATTGTTAGAAAATCATAAGAAGGGTTTGATAGAAGTCATGGCCTTAAAAAGCCAAAGGGATAAAATATGGAAAATAATGAGATGAATATGATTATTGTATTGTTAAAAAAAATAAAATATTCTATGGCAAAAAGAGAGAGAAACTATCCCGCCTTTCCTTCCCTATATGCTGTTCTCCTAATCCTCCAGAGTGGATTTGGGGGAGGTGCAGAGAACATATGGGAGAGGAGAAGAGGGAAAGCCCCATTGTGCTAGATAGAAGGAGCCCTCATGCTGGCTAGCATGCCAGATTTGTTGATGTCAGCCCAGTGCTTTTGTTTACACCATTTATGCTTAGGGGAAGCTGCTTAGACCTTATTTAGTCTGACCTCGTTGATCCATTTTAGTTGCTGCTCATACAAAGTCTCAATTATTACCAATTTAGTGTACTTCAGTGAACGATCAGGCATGTGGGGGGAAATATGCTGACAGGGTAAGGAAGTGACACAGTGTGGATTACAAGGTGGTCACAGCTCAATCTCTTCAGGAAGCAGGGTACAGAAAAGGATTCACTTGTTATTCCAAAGCTCACCTACCTCAGCAGTTCAATTGATCTTCCTCATGTCTTTGACTTCTTCCATCACTTTCAGGTTTCAGTCTTTAGCCAGAAGGTCAGCATTTGCTAGATAGGTTTAGTAATTTCAAGCAGCAGCACAGAGACCCACAGGCTAAGGACTATTGCAGCTCCCACCCACCTTACCAGAAGTCCAAGAAAGGCTTGGGACAAGCTCGGATCTGGAGTGCACTGTCATTTGGGAACTTCTGGCTAAGGCAGCCTACTTTGTTCAAATAATATAGCAGAAAGTGATTGTTTTCTTTTCCATTCTATACACAACCCCCAAAATAGTGTGTGTGTGTGTGTGTGTGTGTGTGTGTGTGTGTGTGAGAGAGAGAGAGAGAGAGAGAGAGAGAGAGACAGACAGACAGACAGACAGACAGACAGACCTAATCCCTACCATTGACCTTTGGGAAGAGAGGGCCATTGCTAGGAGTAAGATTTCCCTAATCAGTCTTTGCTGGGGGTCATTTTATTTTTTTCCTGGCACTTTTACCCCCTGTTCTTATTGTACCCACCCCAAAAAGTCGCCCACTCAGAAGTGATCATGCCTCCTAGTTGACCCAATTCTGGCAGAGTATGAAAAAGTTATATACCTTTCCTTTGCTTAAACATCAAAATATATGAAAACTCCGGGATGCATCTGACTACAGTTTGGCAGGCTTAATCCACTCTGGAGGTGGTCCTGCGCCCACAAATTCCATCCACTTTTTCCAAACGGGAAAAGAGTTTTAGCCATTTTCAATGAATGGGGAGGACTGAGAGCTTTGTTTCATACAGAGCAGCTCAAGAGCCAAATTACAGATCAAAGCAGACAGTGCATGGAATGACTCACAAACAGAGTGGAATTTATTTTTAATGCATAGACACAGGGTAAATCATGGGGTCTGTGGACACTCCTACGAAATATAATCCTAACCAAGGCTACGTATTTGGAAGTAAATTCTTTGCCAACACACTATCTCTTCTGTGCCACTTCCCACATTTCTGTGTGAGTGCTAAGGCACCATTGATAAGCTCTTGTGCAGAAATGCCCTTGCTCTTGTAATTGAACATTTAATCATTGTATTTTATTACTATCTTCTTTTGTTCATCTGTTTCCCCCCTTTTGTTTATTTCTTATGTGGCACAGTTAAACAGTGCAAATGCCTACAGTATTCTTTTGTGTAGGTGACCTTCTGTTTCCTGGAACACTTTGAGTATTCCAGTTGCATCTTTTTTTAGGAAGGCAGGCTACTTAGCAGTTACTAAGCACAGTTCACCACTGTCACTCAAGTATAATTCTCATGCTGATATCCTCCATGGATAAGGTTGTTTCTGCTTTCATATCCAGCTGCAGCTGAATGTTATCAATGACTGAATAAATGAAGTACAGAAGTGAATGCTGAACCAGTTCAAATCAATCCTGAGTATAAATCTGGAAGGGAGATGTGTGATCATAAATTTAAAAATTGTTTCATTTCCCTGTTGTAATAAATATTGGTTAAATATACAGCCCGATATCTATATGTCAACCTATGAAGGAAGGGCTGCATTATCCCTTGTAAACTTGCCATAAACAGCTTCTGCTAAACTAAATGTATTATAAATGATTCATGAAATTCAATCAGAGATAGCAGGCAAGGCAATCAAGCTAAGGGGAGCAGTCAAGGCTTAAGACATAACCAGGAAAGGGAGAGGGAATAACCAGTGCCCATCAGAAATACAGATTATGTCCTACTTTCTTCCCTTAATAGACTGAGGAACTGATCTAGCTCTCATTGAAATCGATGGGAGTCTTTCCACAGATTAAAGTGGGAATTGAATTGTGCAGTCTGGGCTTTTACTTGTGTGGTCACTATTGTAAAATGTAACTTCAGCTTCTGTAGCAACATGCAATAGGGAAAAAAATGTATACAACCTAACACATTGCGTTGTTGTGCAGGGAGGCGTCAAAGGTGGAAATGATTCAAAGGAGCTTTTCCCTTAGGGTGCTCGCAGCATGTGGCTGGAGGACAGTAGCCATCCATGCAGGGCTCCAACAAGTCCCTGTATGAGTCACTCTCTTGGGGCAAATGATGCAAATGGTAGTTGCAGACTGGTATGCTTCAACATGGGTCTGTACCAATCATGTAGAAAGAGGGGAGCATAGGTTCATTTTTAGCAGCAATGAAGGTGTGTGACTGAGAAGTACAGAAATACTTTTTCTGCTTTGAGGATACTTCTCCCAAAAACTTTCTTCCTCTCACTTCTCAGTCAAGTCTTCTTGCTTGAGAGGTGATGTAAAATAGTCAGTAGAGAGGCACAGTGCTCACTGATTTACCCCTTTTGCTATTAAAAACAGACCCCCCTTCATATGAAAGTTACTATGTAACTGAGATAGATCCATGCTTTGAAAGAGATGTGTTCTAGGTTCTAATTTGGCATGAGGAGGAGCAACTGTGCACTGTAATGCTGCAGAACCTCAGCATATAACTTGGATGGTTCCCAACAGAAAGAGATGGGAGGAGCAATTTCTTATTATGGGAGCGAGTTTCCATTTTGTGAGCCATTCAGAGCCTGGAGAGATAATTTCCCTTCCAACCCATCTCCACCACCATACACTCCATGAACCATGATAGTTGTTTTATGACCCGGAAACTACAACTAACCCAGAATGCAGCAGCTAGACTGGTGACTGGGAGCGGCCGCCGAGACCACATAACACTGGTCCTGAAAGACCTACATTTGCTCCCAATACGTTTCCGAGCACAATTCAAAGTGTTGGTGTTGACCTTTAAAGCCCTAAATGGCCTCGGTCCAGTATACCTGAAGGAGCGTCTCCACCCCCATCGTTCTGCCCGGACACTGAGGTCCAGCGCCGAGGGTCTTCTGGTGGTTCCCTCGCTACGAGAAGCCAAGTTACAGGGAACCAGGCAGAGGGCCTTCTCGGTAGTGGCACCCACCCTGTGGAATGCCCTCCCACCAGAGGTCAAAGAGAACAACAATTACCAGACCTTTAGAAGGCATCTCAAGGCAGCCCTGTTTAGGGAAGCTTTTAATGTTTGATGGATTTCTGAATTTTAATGTTTTGTTGGAAGCCGCCCAGAGTGGCTGGGGGAACCCGGCCAGATGGGCGGGGTATAAATAATAAATTATTATTATTATTATTATTATTATTATTATTATTATTATGTGGATAGATGGGGATAATGAGCGATTACTTACTTATTCTAATACAGTGAAGTAGAAGGAATGGTTAGATGCAACTCTTTATTTTCCTTCCTTGATATGGCCACTCAACAGTTGGAAGATTAAATGGAGTCCCACCATACATTACTCATGTGAAGGGCACTCACATGTTAAAGCAGGTGTGGAGGCTCTATCTCTGATGTCACATCCCCAGGTTAGTCCCACTCCCGACATCCACATGTTGAATGGGGACATTGTAAAACGGAGCCCCTAGGTCTGAGCAGCTGCTAACACATAGGAGTTCCATGTGGTCCTGCTGCAGCACATGAGTAATGCCTGAATAGGGTTATAGTTGTGTAGCTGGTACAGAATCACATGAACTGAAGCTAAATGTTGCCCCACATATTTTATTGCAGGAACCTGAGAAGGGGTGGGGTAAGAACTTAGCTAAATATTGATTTACAAAAGAGACTTGCACTAGAGAGTGAACTTCAAAACAGTCATAAACCTGGCACTAGTTGATTTATTTGTCTTTAACTGCATACGGTTTCAAACAAAAACAGAATATGTAGCCTAATTAAGGAAATCTGAATGCTACAAAACAACATATGCTTGTGAGGGTCTCAATGTGTTGATCTTTTTGTATCCCAATTAGCACACTGAAAACTGCTAGAAAACACTATTCAGTCCTGAAAAGCTGAGTTTAACTGTCTTGGTACCTGTTAATTATTTGCCATTTGCATATCAGCTTCTGTCCTTGCAAGTATTGGTGGTATACGCTCCAGTAATCAGATTGGCTTGAAGAGCATTTTTCTTTCAGAAAGTTATAGCCTAAATGGTTGATTGCTTATGCCCAATCATGAATAGCAAGTAGTTAAGGATAAGCCTCAAAGTCAGAGTATTCAACTGATGACTGATCCTATCAGAGAAAGCATATAACGTTTGGTTTGAATAAGCCCCTTTAATTTCAATAAGCATCCTTAAGAGAAAAAAGCCTGTCTTTCTGGTCTGCTGACTAATTGGGTGTGCATGTGTTCCTAAATCCCACAATTAATAAGAGAGAGTGATAACTATAGTCACAGTCCCTTGGGACACTGTTTAGGAAGATTAGGGGTGGGTATCTCCTCTCTGTTTGCTTTTTAAAGGCAATCTTGAATGTTTCCTAGGGTGAGCTGTGCTTTTTAACCAGAAATCACACTGCAATCCCTTTCTGAAATTAGAAATTAAACTCCACCAGCACAATGATTTAAAGAGAAATCTTACTCAATCCTGCTTAAAATCTGACCTGACCGTACTCATCTTCATCTTTGTTCACCATTGCTAAACCAACTAAGCAACAGAGCTACCCGTCTTGGATAGACTCATAAAACAAGATATCTCCAAGAGGGCTCCCAAGCTGAACTTGCTAGGTCAAACTGAATAACATACCTTGTAGCATCAATGTAGTATAGTCAGAAATCTGGAGCAATTCCAATTCAGTTTTTACAGGGTAAACCTGGTCAGCCATGAAAGTTCCTGGTAGGCCTCACTCTGCACTTATGTTTCTAATGTTAGCACAGCTGGACCTTGATAAGATCACTTCTTCAGGAAGAATCTTATAGGAATTGCAACTCCTCCTTGCCCTGAAGTTTCCCTCTTGGTTGCTACACTGCCATAAAATAATAGGGCAACCAGCAATAGGTTGCATCCTTCCCCATTATACCACAGAGCCTTCAACGTGGCCCATCATTTGCTTGTGAAAAATTATTAGATAACCATGTGAGCAGATAGACTGGCAGCCTCTTTGAACTGCTTACATTACACCTGATCTGGTCCTTAAATGGTAACAAAATGAGACCATAAGAAATGGAGGACTCTGATAAGAAGACTGCTTGCAGGCAGGTGTGATTGTGCATATGTCTCTATTGATTAGCAACGCTAACACTGAAATTATTATTTTTAACATGAACCACTGTTACGACTTTGGAATAAAGTACATACAAGTATGGTCTAGAAAATGATGTGATATAATTTTCTAATTATGTACTAAGATATACCAACATGCAACAAGTACAGTGACTCAGGGGTACCCTATAACTCTTGGCTGGCAAAAGTACCATTCACATATTGGGCCCTGTGCAACACTTGATCAACAACTTGATGTCCTCCAGATGTCCTTGTACATAGTTGTTCTGGCTGGAGCAGATAGAAGTTGTGGTCCAAAACATCTTGGGGGCACCAGTTTGGTGAAGGCTGCTGTACAAAATCATCTTGCAATGCACATGCTCACATCTCCAAGCTCTAGGAAGTTTCAGCAGGCTGTGCTCTCTCTCTCCTCCCGCCTCATGGTTTTCAAAATTAACCTTTGTATCATTGCAATTTGTTCATTTTCCAATTCTAATTACACTCTTTACAAAATTGCTCAAAATTTTAAAAAATATAGAAAGGTAGAAAAATTCTCATTACAAATCTTCAGAAAACCCTGCTAGTGATGTTAATTGCTTCATATAAATTTACTCCAGTTCTTTTGGAATACTTGATCATGCTGGTTTCAGATTTTTCCTGTCAGCTTCGCTAGTTCTGCAAAATCCATCATCTTCATCTGCCACTCTTCTTTCGTTGGTACTTCTTGTTGTTTCCATTTTTGGGCTAAAAGAATTCTTGCAGCAGTTGTTGAATACATAAACAATATTTTATCTTCCCTTGGTATCTCTTTCGCCACTATACCCAATAAAAAGCCTTCTGGTTTTTTTTTAACAAAAGTATTTTTAAACATTTCCTTTAACTCATTATATACCATTTCCCAGAAAACCTTTATCTCTTTACAAATCTATCACATGTGGTAGAAGATACCCAGAAAGCTGCTTTTAACAGGGGGCATTTTCCTGGTGGGGAGAGTGCATTTGAATTTCTGTCCTATTTGTTTATCCAACTTCAGTAAGAATAACTCCCTGTCTTGTGGCTGTCATAAAAATATTGCTGATTCCTGGCTTGCTCCAAAACTCAGGACTGTGTAAGGAAGATTCAGAAGGAGATGTTGCTATTTGGCTGTACACAACAAAATAGTGCCATCTGGTAAGCCAACATGGCTCCATAGAAATGGGAAACAGAGAAAAGAGGTGCCTTGAACATGTGGAGAATTCCTCCTTTGCTGGCCCCTCCGAAAGCTGCATTCCAAACTGACAAATGTATTTCAGCCTTCTCCCTCTCAGGTGGGATGTACATATATATCAGCTACAAGTTACCGGCTGTCACAAGCTATCAATGATCATTAGTACAAGTATATCATACAAAAGCATTCAGAGAAAGTCATTTTCCACATCCCAACAAGCCTCCCTATGTTTTAAGGTTGAATCACACACTGCTTGGGGGAATTTCAAATCAGCTCTCCATGTGGTGCTGAGAGCTATTTCTAGAGACAAGATGCCAAATCTTTTGCTGCCTGCTGTGAGGTAGCCATGTGGGTTCTCTGAATCAAGGCCATCATCTCTAACAGCTAATCAGTCTGATTTTTTGCCGACTGCAAATACAGATAAAAAGGTATTTATCTCTGTGCCTGTTGGCTGGCTTTGATGACTTTTCACCTTTCAATACGCAGCTCTGATTTGAGCCAGCTTCTCCAAAATAAAACTCTCCGTAAAGTATGGGGCCCTACCATCTCTTGCACACGTGTGCAGATCTATACACATTATACTATATAAATATGTATAGTATAAATATAGTGTAAAAATGTATACTATATAAATATATTATATTATGTACAAAATCAATTATTCAGGCATTTCTTAAAAAGCATATATTCAAGGCAGAACTGCGTATATGATGGGAGAGACATAAACAATAAAGAAACACTGCCAGATCTTTAAATTTTGTACCACAGAGGCACGTGATATATTCCATCTCTTTTCATCTCACCCTATAAGTCTATAGAAAATAGAGTTCTGCAATGATCAAGAAAATTAAGAAGCTCTGAATTGTGCTGCATGAGTCCATCTTCTAGGTCATCACTCTATCTCTATTTGCAGTGAATTTGCAGTAAATGCTCACAGGCAAACATGATAGAGCCATCTCTCATTGTTTGTCCTCAGCAAGTGATAAGTTCTTGAATTAAACACAGACAAGCAAATGTAAGCCACATAAAGCTCTGTCCCTCCTCTATCTACCATATCTTCCAAGGCACATACATTCATGAACCCAACTTGTTTCTCTTTAGGACTCTAATGTTACAATTAATGTACATGGTGGGAAGGGAGGAGATTGTATCTACTGATCATGCCTTACCTCTGACGTGCATCAGGTACATCCTATGAGAAGGGCTTATGTGAAATAGGGAACCCTGCCTATTCAACTGTCCTATAGAGCAGAACCTGTGCATGTATATATGTGTACCAAAAGTGTGTTGGGCAGGGCCAGCCGTCCCCACCAGGGAAAAATGAGTGTGTGAAGATCTACACCAGCAACAAGCAGGAAATAAATATCTACATCAGGGTCTGCTGCCCCTGTGGATCCTGCTGCCTGAGGCGGTTGCCTCACCTCACCTCATGGGTGGGCCAGTCCTGGTGTTAGGGATGAGGCAGAATCTTGCTCCTCCTTCCATGCATGTGCCTTTGAATGTAGGAAGAGTCCTTTTCATGTGTGTATCATGTGACCAAAAGGAGTATGAGTAAATGGGGAGAATAGTCTTCAGCCCACAATGTGATTGCTTCCATAGCACAGGGCAAAACATCCAGGCAAGAGCACTGATTTCAGGCCAAGATAGGGAGCTCTCTTAACTAGAGGCTCCTTGTGCCAAATAATAGATCACCTTATTCTATGTACGTTTAGCCTGAGTATGTGCTTCAATATCAGCAACAACAAAAACGTGTGGTGCATCAGATAGTTTCTTAATCCAAAAAATCCAGATCACTAAAGGCATTCATAAATGTTAAATCATCACTATATTTCTTCAAAAGATCAATGAGGACCAAGTGTACAGTCAAGTTGGCATTCATACCTGAATTTAAACTTACAGGTGAATGAGTCTTGAATCAAGAATTTATATAGTGTGTTCAAAGTTGATCATCTTTATATATAAAAATGTTCCCACTGTGCGCGCGGATGTAACACCCTCCCTCCGTAACCGCTGAACTGAATTCCAACAAATTTGGCCACAACGTTCCACGCCCATCAAGGAGGGATCTGGCATTAAAAATTATCGAAAAACCACACCTTTCACACCTAAAATAATGATTAAATGCAAAAAAGTGACGCCCCATTAGACATCACCAGCAAAAGCTCTGAAGACTCCAACAGCATCCAATAGACAGATCGCACGCTGCTGCCTACAAAGCTGTGCCACCAGATGACACCACAAAATTCCACAGCAACCAACTGAAAACAGGCCTTTTGCAGCAACAAGGCTCAACATTGCCCAGCAGACTGAATAGGCCACAACAGACTAGGCCGCTTTCCAGACTAGACCAAGTGGAGGCAGGGGCCTGTCTGGGGTGGGGTTGGGGGGCCCGAATAGGGGGCAGGGATAGGTAATGGGTCAGAACAGGGGGGGGGGAGACACAGGGATGAAACCTGCCCTCTCCACAGTATCTCGCCTCGGCTTTGCAGACTAGGCCAAGTGGAGGTAGGGGCCTGCCTGGGTGGGGGATGGGGGGAATAGGTCATAGGTTGGTACAGGGTGGGCCCAATCACAGGGATGAACTGGGGGATGGGGGGAGGGACAGAACAGGGTGCACCTATGTAAATATAACACACACAAAACAGGGGGACTCTGAAGGTGTCTGTCTGTCTTTTTCCACATCTTGTTCTAGGAACCCTTTGATATTTTGTTACAAAAACAGGGCATGTCACAACTTCTTTTTCTGCTTAGCAACCTGTCCTACAAATGAAAATGGTGGAAATGCAACAGCCACTCACTTGGAATACGTTGAGGAATGCTCTGCAAAGGATGACTTGGATAATACCAACCGCTCCTGCAACATTACTGCACGGCCGCCCAAAATTAGATATGTCTGTGGGCTTAAGGTACGACTGTAAAAAACGTATACACATAGTGTTTTACTTCTCCTTTTAGAATGTGAAACAGTTCACTCTTACAGCTATATTAGAAAAGAATGGCAGCACAAAATTTGACGAATTGTTCTGAAGAAGACAGGTTTGAAACATTTTATTAGAATGACTTCTTCTCAGCTAGATTCCTGATAAAATGGGGGATTTGATTAGTTTTAATCTGCAAATCAGATTTATACATCAAATCAGAGCTTTCTAATCTAGGTAGGCACTGATTAGACTTTGCCTGATCATTTTTAATGGGAGATTAGGGGAATGAGAATCTATGGCAGGATGAAATGCGAAAATGAAAAAAAAGATTGAATTGTAAAAGCTATATATTATAACCAGAATTAGTAGGCATGATATTTTCTGGATAAATTGTGTTGTCTTTGGCTCACCTTCCTAAAAGACCCTCTATGATCATTCATATTGCATCCTCTCTACATATAGCCTTCCAATTATGCCTCCCATACATACAGAGGCACGATTACCTTATGCAGATTATTCTCACTAGGTCACAGCTTTCCAGCAAGCCCATGGGATCTTACAGCTTGCACAGAAGTCACCAAAGCCCTTTTCAGGTGACCTCTGTGCTCTGTAAACATATGGGGAATGGCAGGGATGAATGCATTACCTTAACCCCTTATTCTCATTGGCTTCCAAGGGTCTGAAGCTGCCGGGGGTGGGGCTGTATTATGGAGACTCTTTGCTCCCATGGAACACCCCATAGCTCAGGAGACTTCAGACAGGCATCTTCCAACACAGGGAGGAGGGTGAGAATGATGTCAGAGGGTGGGGCTAATCAGCCTGTCCCTGCTGTCCCAACCCAAGTGTTTATTTTACATACTTAAATAATGCCTTAAGAGGCCCTGAATGTCTGAACAAAGCCTTTGTTTTCAACAAATCAAGGATTCTCTGGGGAGAAAGCTAAACCAAATATTTATGGCTATTGGATCCTCAGAAGATAAATGACGTTTTTTTGTCATTCATTTTTCTATACTTTCAGCGTCTAATATGCAAATAATAAGACAAGTATGACAACGACACTGTAACCCTCAAGTGTTCTCTCTCATCCAAGGGAAACTAAACAAGTGCTGTGCTGAAAATATCTTATGCTTCCTGCCCACCCTGACAATGCTTCATCAATTAATGAGAAAATCAGCATGGAAACATTTAAAAAAGAAACTTCCCTTAAAAAAAAGCACAGGAAGTGAGCTTCTAGCATTTGTTAAAGCATGCCCTCCAACATTCCTCAGATGAAAGGTCCTTTATCACACCCCTCAACTAATCCTCAATGCCCCATTTTTGTGTCCCCCCCCCCAGCATTTTCTGTAAGAAGAAAATGGGACACAGCACACACTCCCTCCACCATCATGAGAAAAGGCCTGAATCCCTGTTTTATTTTATTCTTTTATTTACAGAAAGAAAAACTCAAACCAATCAATAAATGATAGAAATGGGCAAGATTAGATGCAGGTGCACAAAGTCTCTTTTTTTAAAAAAAGACTCCTTGCACTCTGCTCCCCATTTATGTGTTCAGACCTTTAAACCTCCCCCTTAAATAAATTCACACAAGACTCAAAATTTTGGTTTGGTTTTTGGCAGAATTTAGGCCACAACTTTATTGATTACAGCAAGTGAGTGGTTGCATAGGCTCTGGTTTGACTAGTTCCCTGCACTGTGGCAGGTAGCGCTGACCGAAAGCTCCATGATAGGTCAGCCTAGGGTGAACACCTGGAATGGCAGAAAGCTGGGAACAGGCTATGTACACCACCCAGATAGAATCATAGAGCTGGAAGAGACCACAGAATCATAGAGCTGGAAGGACCATCCAGTCCAACCCCCTGCCAAGCAGGAAACACCATTAAAGCATTCCTAACAGGAGATGCCACCACACTCCTTGACAGCAAATTCCACTGTCGAACAGCTCTTACTGCCAGGAAGTTCTTCCTAATGTTTAGGTGGAATCTTCTTTCTTGTAGCTTGAATCCATTGCTCTGTGTCCACTTCTCTGGAGCAGCAGAAAACAACCTTTCACCCTCTTCTATATGACATCCTTTTATATATTTGAACATGGCTATCATATCGGGTCTGGGGACCCAGGTGGCGCTATGGTTTAACCACTGAGCCTAGGGCTTGCTGATCAGAAGGTCGGCGGTTCGAATCCCTGTGACGGGGTGAGCTCCCGTTGCTTGGTCCCAGCTCCTGCCAACCTAGCAGTTCGAAAGCACGTCAAAATGCAGGTAGATAAATAGGAACCGCTACAGCGGGAAGGTAAACGGCGTTTCCATGTGCTGCTCTGGTTTGCGAGAAGTGGCTTTGTCATGCTGGCCACATGACCTGGAAGCTATACGCCGGCTCCCTCGGCCAATAATGCGAGATGAGCGCGCAACCCCAGAGTCGGTCACGACTGGACCTAATGGTCAGGGCTCCCTTTACCTTAACCTTTTAAATCCAATTAGGATTGCAGCCAGGAAGGCTTCTGATGTCCAGAAATACAGAAGGAGGCAGGAAGTAAAAAGTGCCTCATGTTTCTAGTTCCCTGCGTAGGAGCCAACTCCTAGGGGTCATGAGGGCTTTGGGCCCCACAATAAAATATTTGAGGAGGCTGGGCCCTCACAAAGATGATGGCCATTCCCATTCAAATGGTGTGTGTGCGCCGCATCATGTGATCATTTATGTGGGGCAGGGCTTACCTGGACCCCCACAATATTTTATTCAAGTTAGCACCCCTGGTTCCCTGCAACTCTCTTTAACACCCAGAGGGAAACATCTGCATCTTGCCCCATGGCAAGATGTGCCAACTGTCCTTGCATTAAGAAGTTGGCCAAATTACTGTGGTGTGTATGGTGCACACAAAATACAGCTAGCGCTTTTAGAATCTCACTCAAGGGCTCTTTAGTCTAAAATTGTGAAAGGAAGAAAACAAATCTGCATTTTCCAATACATTATACATTCTGGAAGGAGGAGAAACATGCTTGCTTTAAATCTTCAAAGGATGATGAATAAGCTGGCTACTCTTGATAAGGTTTCTCAGAGGCTAAACACACTCATTCATAGAAATCTGCCCCGTTTCCCAGTATGAATTTTTCTGTCTTTCAGTCATGGGCTTCTTTTCTGCGTAGGCAGTCACCTCAAATCGGGGATCTTTGCTCTATGAAGGTACTTATCAAGTCCTGCCTCCATCTTCTCATTGATAAGCTAAATTAAGATGGGTTCCTCTCACTATCTTATACTATAAAGGTGCTTCTCCAAACCCATAAATCATTTTATAGCTCTGTGGAATACCTCCTTTTTAACACTGCAAAGGATTTTTCTCCTGTCTTGGAAGGACAGTGATTGCTGTGCTGCTTTAGAAGTATTAATAGATACGGAGAACTCCCTTCTGTTTGTACACATTTTTACATTAAAGGCTTATCAAAAATGGCAAAACACAAACCTTTTATCTTGAAAGATACTTGAATTCCAAGTCTGCATATTAAAAAATCCAATTTGCTCTTCTTAATTAAAGAAAAAGCTTGCATAACAATTTGCACAACCTGAGTTTTATACTGAAGAGGCTTTTTCAATTTGGTAAAGGATACGGATTTCCAAGAAATTCGGCAAGTGAAGGCAGAAGTGATTATTGAAAGGGCTTACCCTTAGCCCCACTCCCATGTTATCCCTCCCATTTATGGGTTGTGGAGAACACTGAAGTTTTTTTTATAAAAAAAGATAATCATCTTTCTCTCCCTCTGCATACAGGAAGCATTGTTTTTAATTCTGCCTTCACTTTTATGTTGTATTTCTTGAAGCCAAATCCAAGTGAGGGCAGAACTAGGAATCATTGTTTTCTATCCTCATTCTAAGTAGGAAAGTTCCTTCTTAGCCAAAATACATCAGAGTGAAGGTAGGAAACATTACTTTCTAGGCCTGCCCTCACTCAGATTTGGCTTGAAGATTGAAGGCAACACTTTATGTATGCAATCACAACCTTAAACATGTGTGTATGAAAGAAAGAAAGAAATGGGAAATGGTAAAAGCCTGCTATTCCCTGCACTACATTTATTTATCCCCCCCCCAATTCAGTTTTCCTTGAGAAGGTTGCAGGAAAGCCCTGGGGTGCTCCCAGAGCCCTCACACCACCTTCCCAGACACCAGTAAGTGAGATGCCTTGTGGGCTTTGGGAAGAAAGTATGAAGACTTTGGGAGCATCTCAGAGGCCAGCAAGGCAGGCACCAGTTTGCTTACCAGGCTTTGGGAAGGTCATGGGAAGGCTCTGGGCACTGCAGCGGAGGCAGTCCTGGGGATTCCTGATTTTTCATGATTTTGCCTTTGTGCACAGAGCCCCCGGAATCGAATCCTTGTGTAAGTGGCAGGCCAACTGTACACTTCTTGAGACTGTTGTTGTTTAGCTGTTTAGTCGGGTCCGACTCTTCGTGACCCCATAGACCAGAGCATGCCAGGCACTCCTGCCTTCCACTGCTTCCCGCAGTTTGGTCAGACTCATGTTGGTAGCTTCGAGAACACTGTCCAATCTTCTCGTCCTCTGTCGTCCCCTTCTCCTTGTGCCCTCAATCTTTCCCAACATCAGGGTCTTTTCCAGGGAGTCTTGTCTTTTCAGGAGGTGGCCAAAGCATTGGAGCCTCAGCCTCAGGATCTGTCCTTCCAATGAGCACTCAGGGCTGTTTTCCTTCAAAATGGATAGGTTTGGTCTTCTTGCAGTCCATGGGACTCTCAAGAGTCTCCTCCAGCACCATAATTCAAAAGCATCAATTCTTCGGCGATCAGCCTTCTTTATGGTCCAGCTCTCACTTCCATACATCACTACTGGGAAAACCATAGCTTTAACTATACAGACCTTTGTCGGCAAGGTGATGTTTCTGCTTTTTAAGATGCTGTCTAGGTTTGTCGTTGCTTTTCTCCCAAGAAGCAGGTGTCTTTTAATTTCGTGACTGCTGTCACCATCTGCAGTGATCATGGAACCTAAGAAAGTAAAATCTCTCACTGCCAATTTTGTCACCTTCTATTTGCCCGGAGGTGATGGGACCATTGGCCATGGTCTTAGTTTTTTTTGATGTTGAGCTTCCGACCATATTTTGTGCTCTCCTCTTTCACCCTCATTAAAAGGTTCTTTAATTCCTCCTCACTTTCTGCCATCAAGGTTGTGTCATCAGCATATCTGAGGTTGTTGATATTGAGACTACAGTAGTATTATCTCTGGCAATACACCAGAAATAATACATACATGGCTTCATCAGAAAGAGAAGACACATTGTGTTAGGAGGAGAAACCTCTGTTTGTCTCCTCTGTGTGTCAAGGATGATGTTCAAGTGTAAAAAGTCAGGTATAGATCCCTTTCTCTGTCATTGTCAAGAGATGAGCCACAGTCATATGAAGTGAGAACACCAGGAGGAATGACTTACAGAAGAAACAGGAGAGGTCCAAGAATGTCCCTTGCATTGTTGTTTCCAATCCCAGGGTGTTTCTTTTAAGCAGTATTGTTCATGATTTTGCTAGCAAAGGAAAGAGAAAACTCCCCAGATATGTTAAAAACATATAATGAAAGAGTTTGTGTGAACAGAACGCTATGCGAGTTAGCTTAGGATGAGATGAGATGAAAACCAAGATTAACAAATTACAATTATCACCTTCCATACTTATGTGCAATTTAAAATGGTTAGGCGTGAATTAAATAACATATCAGAATACAGATGGCTTAGTAAAAAAAAAGGTTAAAATACCACAAGAACACAGATGGTTTGATTAAAATGTGACAAGAACATCACTCATCCCTGTAAGTGTGGTTCATAAGCAAATTCAGCAAAGTGTGTGGATTTGACTATAGCCACCATAATTTTTAGAGCACAGTTCAGGAGTGACAGGATCATACAGGCAACCAGATTTTTTGCCTCTTCAGATTTCAGCAGCAAATTAATGCCGGTTGTTTAGACAGCTTTTCTATCATGCTGCCAAAGGGAACGCCCAAAACATTTTGCTGACTGAGGCAAAGGACAAGGCGGCTTCTCTCTTCATTCTGCGTACCTAACTGAATTGGCAGTTGAATCTTCCATCAGTACTGGCAACAGGATAGTATCCATGATATCAGGACACCAGTTAACAGGAGCTGCTTAACAAGCCATCTCATCCAACAGAAGGGTATGGAAATGAGGCTCAGGAGGACCTGCCAGGGCTGCCCCCCCCACCACCTTCTTCCTAAACATATGGAACCACTTTAGACCTTTGGTCCATCTAGCTTAGCATTGCTCACACACTGACATGCAGTGAGCCTCTAGGATTTCAGCCAGTGGTCTCTCCCAGACTAGTTAGCCAGGAATTGACCCTACGACCTTTCAGATGCAAAACACGTGCTTCCTCACCTACCCACAAGCACCATCCATGCTGAATCGCTGCTTGTTGTTGTTTGCTTTGACAACGCTGGTGATCTTTTTGGAAGCAGAGTTCACCCTCTTAACAGGTGATCAGCACTGCTCAAGACAACAACATCATTCACTGGGCTGTAAGATGATCACAGTCAGAGAAATTTGCATACTCTGCGGTTTCAAAGGAGAATTTTTGGGTTGTTGCCTCTGTATTAATATATAAGACTTTGAAGCTGAGATCTTATTTCTTGTCTTCTCTAAAAACAACCCCACCTGTTTTCTCCATTTAGAAAAGTGGCTGGATTTCCTGATTGAACACCAGCCCTAACTTTAAATTCTAATTCTGTCAGTTTTCAACCTCCTCATTCCTGGAGCTGCATGACATTTCCCTGCTTGCTTTTTACAGTCAAGCTTACTGTACATAGCCAAAGGTCTTTACAATATGTAAAATATAAAATTTCCAAAGCAATGCATTAATTAAAGGAGAAAAATGTTGTGGAGAGTCACGTGACCACCCAGAATAGCTATTTATACTATCCTCCTGGGGTAACAAAGCACTGAATGAAAATTTATACTACATTATAATTCTTGATATGGCTAAAATGCTGCTTCTTAGCTGCTAGTGCAAATTTAGCTACCAAACGCATAATGTAAAATTGTTTGTCATCTATAAGGTACTACTTCCTGAGATGATTGATTTGAATACAACTGAAGAATAGGTGACAACTTCCCTCCCTCTGGGCTCCCAATACAGCAGATATTTTCAATCTTATATACTTTTCCATTCTATAACTGGGATTTCAAGGTGTCTCCCATCCAAATGTGCTGATGGCACCTGCTGAAACCCAAGTTCTGTGAAATCTCTGCAATGTTCTGAAAAAGGTAAATGTCTTAAAATAATGGGGTCTTGAATGACTGATCTTGATTTGGAGGACATCTTAATGAAGAACAGTTCTGATTGTTCAGTTTGCTGATATTTACTGTGGTCTTCAAGGAAACAGTTGCAAACACACTTGGACATTGATTGCACTGAAATTTGTTGTTACTTCTTTCCTAGTAAACCTGCGCCAGAATGATATTAAGTGGTTCATTTTTAAAAGGCAAGGACTGCAATTAAATCTGCCCAAAGCTCTAACTCTGCCTTGGTGAAGTGTCCCATGCAGTTGATTTCCAGCTTCCTCCATGCAGAAGCAACATACTGATTGCACATTAGAAACATAAAGAAAAATGGCTTTATTATTAATCTCCAATTGGGCTGGCTAGGGATTAATTAGCACAAGCATTTAACAGGGATAATCCTTCACTGTTATGTATGGGGACTTAGCTCTGGAGGTGTGTTATTATGGGCTTTTAATTTTAGCATTGTAATAACCAACTTCCCTATTAATGATAGGGAGCGTTAATAGAAATGGCCAAATAGTATTTTAACTCGCAGGTAAGCTACTCAAGAATGAATGATCATAAGCATTTAGGGTGAGCAGACTTTAGTCAGCATTACAGATTATTGTTTACACTCACCGCAGACCCCAAGTAATGCCTCATCCCAGACATTAGTTTATTTTTCACAGATGGTAATGGGTAGTAGTAATTACAGTAGTGAGGATGCCAAGAGAGATGTTCAGTTGTATTTTTCTTGGGGGGGGGGGAGATATTACCTCAAATTATAGGGATTAAAATAATGTGGAAAGAAGCTGCCGGAGTGTATATGTTAGGTTAAATTAGTTAGTCAAGAGTGGAATGGGCAACGTATGTGTGGGCCCAGCCCAGAGCCAGGCAGCTGTGTTGAGGTAATGGCAAAGTATGAGGCAAGAAAACAGGTGGACAGCTATGAAGACTGGCAAGTCATTGGATCAGACAGGCAGGCAATAGGCAGAAAGGCTGTTGGCCAACAATGGATGGCCAGGTATTCTGTCAGCACACCAGAATCTCATAGGGTCTTCTCTCTGTGTAAGGTGTCTAAGGTGTATAGGTGTGTCTTGAATAAGGCTCTCCAGCAGCCAGTCTTCAGCACTTCATCTTGTGCTCCGCTCCCTCAGCAAGCCAGGCAGATTCTGTGGATTGGGGTGATCTCTCAGCTGCAGTTTCAGCCTAAACCCTACCAGTTTATTCCTCAGCTTGAGCAGCTTCAGAGCTTATACCTGCACTTCCTAAGTCACTAGTGGGCTTCTCTCTCTCTCTCTCTCTCTCTCTCTCTCTCTCTCTCTCTCTCTCTCTCTGTGTGTGTGTGTTTATAATGTGAGATTTTCCTACATAGCTATGCTGTCCATCTATTCTACAGGGATCCAATCCAGGCTTGTCAGTTCCCCATTTTGCCATCCATACTGTAAAAAGGTAAAGGTACCCCTGACTGTTAGGTCCAGTCGCATACGACTCTGGGGTTGCACGCTCATCTCGCTCTATAGTCCGAGGGAGCCGGCGTTTTGTCCGCAGACAGTTTTTTCCGGGTCATGTGGCCAGCATGACTAAGCCGCTTCTGGCGAACCAGAGCAGTGCACAAAAACACCGTTTACCTTCCCACCCAAGGAGCGGTACCTATTTATCTACTTGCACTTTGACGTGCTTTTGAACTGCTAGGGGGCAGGAGCTGGGACCGAGAAACGGGAGCTCACCCCTTCGCAGGGATTCGAACCACCGACCTTCTGATTGGCAAACCCTAGGCTCTGTGGTTTAACCCACAGCGCCACCCGTGTCCCTGATCCATACTGTAGGAGTGCATTATAAACAGAGGCAGCAATCCAAGCTGTCCAAGACCCCGGCTGATCCTCTATGCTGTATTCAACTTTGCTCCTATTTTTATGACTACCTTTTTTTTTTTTTAAAAAAAAAAAAACCTTTATTTGTTTCTTTCAACTGTACATCAATCAAACAATTTCAATAAAAATCAAGAAAATAAAATACATCTATAACATTGTGTTACATGTGTCTTATTTATGAACTTAAACCTTTCCCCTCCTCCCTCCCCCCCCTGAGCCCTCCCTCCCTTCCCCAATGACTTCTCAGCCGTTGTTGAGTTTTTCCCCTTATAAATCCATATATATTCTCTGCATACTATTTTTCTAATTTATCTTCATATTGATTGTTTGTACCATAACTCTCCATTGTTTGTGTTTCATCCAATTTTTACATGTAAATAGTATTATAAAAATCTTTAATTAATAATTAATTATTAATTAATTGCAGAACTTTTAAATATCTGATATGAGAATTGGTTTTTCTATTATATCTTTCATATAATTAAGGAATGGCTTCCAATTGTTATTTGAGTTTTCTGATTTAATCCCTTTGGTTTGTTCATAGTCTAATGCCATCTTATAATAATTATATAATTTTTGTTGCCATTCTTTTTCTGGGACATTTGTTGATTTCCAATTTTTCGCGATCAATATTCTCGCAGCCGCTGTAGCATAGCTGCATGACTACCTTATTTGAACAGCTTCATATCATAGCTCTGACATCGTGTCCAAAGGATGGAAAAGGTACCATCATCTAATAACACAACCGACAAATGAAAAATTTGAGCAAAACCTTATTCTAGAATATTTAGATAGTGAACTGAACCATATGTTCATCAACACAGGGTAAATTCATTTTATTCTGGGTTACTTAATCTGCACTACCAACTATCTCATGGTCTGAAAATCACAAATGCTAATACGAATTAGACATTTCACTTCATGTATTTCTATCAAATGGGAACTGGTTATATTATCTGCTTTTGCTATTTGTTGACCACTGTGAGTGGACATTTAAGAGTGGATTAGAGAAAGTATATGTAAGGGTATCCAATCTGTTTTAAGCATGCATTCTACAAAGATTTCAGATTAGCAAAGAATTTATCTCCAAGACATGTGCCAACTATCTAATGGATGTTTTCTGCATTAATAATGTGAATAATGTGAATAATTTTATCTCCTTAGAACCCATATATGCTGTTCTTGCTCTGATAAAGCAGAGCAACATTTTTCCCTATAGAGTTCTGTATTCACTCAGAGGTAATGCTTTTTCTCTTACACATGTTTCTAGAGAAGAAAATGAAACAAGTTCCTCATTCATTCATATAATGGAGTGCTCCCATTACACAAGCCTTAAAAAACCTATATTTTTTGCTTCTGCATTTCTAGCAGTACTGTGAGTTATAGCAGAAATGAATTTTAGCTACACAATTTTCATTATATCGTGGGTGAAGTGTATGTGGATATAACACACACACTCACTCTCTCTCTCTCTCTCTCACACACACACACGAAAAGAGAGAGAGAAATTCCAACTGTGTGTTAAAAAGAGTTTTGAAAAATGTATAGCCAAACCACACTTTAAGAATATATAAATTTGATAGAGACTAGGTGTGTATTAGGGTCGCGTGTGGCACTGTGGGTTAAACCAGCGAGCCTAGGGCTTGCTGATCAGAAGGTTGGCGGTTCAAATCGAAAGGTTGGCGGTTCGAAGTGCAAGTAGATAAATAGGTACCAGTACAGCGGGAAGGTAAATGGCGTTTCTGTGTGCTGCTCTGGTTCGCCAGAAGCGGCTTTGTCATGCTGGCCACGTGACCTGGAAGCTGTACGCCGGCTCCCTTGGCCAATAACGCGAGATGAGCACCGCAACCCCAGAGTCGGTCACGACTGGACCTAATGGTCAGGGGTTCCTTTACCTTTAAGGTGTGTATTGAAAATACAATCTGGGCTGTAGTTGAAAGCTTGCATCCTTACTGGATGAGAGGAAATAAGAAAGAGAATGAAAATATAATTAGAGTGATCAGTACTCAAGTCCTCCAGTAGGGAATTGTCTCTACCTTGCAGAGAAAAGGAGTGTACTTCAGTCAGTCCACATCTTTCTCTGCCTCCTAGTTGATGAGTGTTCAGGAATCCACTCTAAGCAGCCATAATGAGGAATTAACTTCAAAGTCCTCCTGTACATGTCTGGTCAGAATTTCATTTATTTTGCCTTTTCTGTGGCTTTTTGCAGTCACAAAGACCCACCTTTTTGCTCCTCTATGCCATTTCCCCCTCTCTATCTCCATGTACAGTGGAACCTCGGGTTGCAGGGTTTCCTGCGGTGCGTAACCTGAAAACACGTAACCTGAAGCGTCTGTAACCCAAGGTACCACTGTATCTCCAAAGTGACACTTGTTCATTATCTGTCTTTCAATTAGCTATTCAGTTGAATTCCTCTAAAACAAAGATGGTGAACCTCAGGCCCAGGACTCTGTACAGGCCACATAGCTTCCTGAGCTATACATCTCAAGTGCCTCTTGGTTGCCTGGATGAAGCATAGGGATGTGTGCATGTGAAGAAACTAGTTTACTGTACAAAAGTGATTTTGCATCTGGCCCCACTCATAATAAATAAATAAATAAATAAATAAATAAATAAATAAATAAATAAATAAATTTTTATTTATACCCCGCCCTCCCCAGTCAAAACTGGGCTCAGGGCGGCTAACACCAATAAAATTACAATAAGACATAAAAGAAAAGAAAACAATTAATTAAAATACAGATTAAAATACAATATTAAAATTTAAAATTTAAAATGCAGCCTCATTTTAAGTAATCCATAAATCCAAACCATGAGGGAGGAAAACACAGGGGGTCAGACTGAATCCAACCCAAATGCCAGGCGGAACAGCTCTGTCTTGCAGGCCCTGCGGAAAGATGACAAATCCCACAGGGCCCTGGTCTCCTGTGAGAGCATTCCACCAAGTTGGGGCCAGTTCTGAAAAGGCCCTGGCCCTAGTTGAGGCCAATCTAGCCACCTTATGACTTGGGATCTCCAGTATATTGTTGTTTGTGGACCTTAAGGTCCTTCATGGGGCATACCAGGAGAGGCGGTCCCGTAGATACGAGGGTCCCAAGCCGCATAGGGCTTTAAAGGTCAAAACCAGCACCTTAAACCTGATCCTGTACTCCACCGGGAGCCAGTGCAGCTGGTAAAGCACTGGATGAATGTGATCCCGCGGCTGCGACCCCGTAAGGAGCCTCGCCGCGGCATTCTGCACCCGCTGGAGTTTCTGAGTCAGCTTCAAGGGCAGCCCCACGTAGAGCGAGTTACAATAATCAAGCCTGGAGGTGACCGTCACATGGATCACTGTGGCCAGATCAGGGCGAGAGAGGTAAGGGACCAACTACTTGATACAGCGGAGATGGAAATATGCCGCCTCTTACTAGAATCTACCTCCCCCTCCCCTCAAAAAAAGATTGCCCAGAGGAGAATTGTGCTGAAAAGTTTCCCCACTCCACTCTAAAAAAGAAGCAAATTACCTCTCCCACCTGAATATAATTTTAGCAAGCTTAAAGTTGTCTCTTTATTGACAACTGAGGCAAATTAAAAAATTGCATTTCACTTGCGACGATTCCAATCCTACAGTGTTAGCTTGGCTTCCCAAGGTAAACAACACAACTCACTTTTGTGGCTTGGAAAATGGGCTTTTGAATTATCCTCCCAAGAGCATCTACCGTTCCTGCTGATTTGCGAGGGTGCCATATCAATGTTTCTTTTCAGAAATTTATATTATTTCCCATTACACACAGTGTAAGTCTTTTTTGTTGTTGTTCTTTGTTTGCTGATAACCCACTCTGCAATAACCTTGCTTTGCCAATCCTTGCTTATATCACACATCATCAAATTAGAAATCCTTTTTGGTTTGTGAGGAACAATAGAAACTGCTCCTTTTAATAGTCCTAAAGAGGGGGCGGGGAGGAACGTGAAGCTATTTATCAGGTTGTGCTACCTAATCAGTACCAGTTGCAAGGAAATAAATAAATGAGTTTTCCCCTTATTAAGAAACTATATCAGACTCATAAAGTGTGATTTTAATTGGGACTGAAAAACATTCATGCTTAATATTCCTTAGATGTTTAATAGTCCTTGCAGTGTTAGCAGCATGCATCATTCAGTGGCTTTGCATGGAACGCTGCAGAATATTATGAAATAGCTTCGTTGGAAACAATACTAAGCTAGTGTTATTATCAGCATTATAGCAAATTTTCTTTTCGAACTCATTCACTAATTTATCCTGCAACCCTTGGCATATAATCAGCTCTCTCTCATTCCAAACAGGTGCCTCTAGGAAGAACACGAAACAGCAGCTCCTTCTGAAAACAGCACTGAGCTTAATGCCCTTTAGGAAAAAAATAAACATTTCTTAATTAAAGGAACAGGTCTGATTTATGAGGGATCTGTTTGCTTCTCTTCTTTAACTCAAATGCTCCCTAGGTGCATGTTTTCTTTAGAAAATGGACTGTATCTCCGAAGTAAAATGCCTTTTAAAAAGACTTTTTCCGACTATTGCAGAAGGGCATGAGAGTCAAAAGCCTCCCTTGGGATCCACTTGACAGTTTTTAGATAATTGGTTTAAACAAAGGGTTTCCTTGGCATTGTGATAGGGCTTCATTGATCTATTTGGGGGATTTTCCTTTTGAATTTGTGCAAAATGATGGATCTGTACCATTACTCCACTACAGATATAGGTCTCCAGAAAAGGGCCTTTTCTTTGCTTTGATCCTTTGCACAGCTGAAAATATTACAGGTCATCTGGAAACAAAGAAGGAAGCCATTCAGTCCATTGTAGAGCTGAGTGAAAATGACCTCCTGAATGAAATTGGGGGTTGAGGGGTTGTCTTTGGGGCTCAACATGCTCCAACAGTTCCCAGGAGGTGAATGTAGGTTGACCATTAGCGGTAATCACAGCATGGCTTCCTTTCCTCGCTTCTTCCAGGGTGGGCTCTTCTGTTTTGTTTTGTTTTTTTGTCCACTGTAAGCAACAACATCACCATAGCAGAGCTCCTGTGTTGTCAGCCTGACCGCCATATTGTGAGTGGGGAGACCAGAAAAAGAAAATCGTCAGAAACCTGCTCCACAAAATACCCAATGAAATTTTTTTTTGGGTTCAGTTCTAACTCAACACAATTTTTTAGACTTTAAATTCAATCCCAGATCGCAAACTAATCTCAGTGGTCTAACTCAAACAGCATTTCCACCACATTTGCTTTATCAGCATAATGAAAGTTGGTTCTGTCAACTTTAATTCTGCTATGTTCGGCATCTAGAATAGTTAGCTTTCCAAACACAACATTTGTTCAGCATTTGCTAAAGGGATTGTTGTTTTCAGATTGTATGGATGTACCTAGGTTATTATGAGCAAACATGGGCAGATAAACAGAAATTATTTCTGGCACAGTAAATACTTTAATTTGTTATCAACATTCATTTACTTGACACGGATTGGCCCCTTTCCTTTTGGCCTTCATTCACCAAACAAACCAAACAAATCAGGGCCACCAGTTTCTGCTCACAAAGCCATTGACACAGACTTTCTCCATGGATTTTCATCTGTGGAACAGGATTTGGCATGAGTGTTTTTAAATTAAATCCCTGCCAATCCGGGATGTGTGTGTGTGTTCTCTATGCAAAATGCTTGTAAAAAAGATTGGAAAAGAAATCAACTCTCCACGAAATGGACTGTTACATGAATCCTGAAAGCTTTTACCATATGTTTTTTCCTAATTTTATATTATCTGTAATTATTATATTTTAAGCCCTATCTTTATTTTTACTGATTGTAAAGCAAGTATGTCTTGTTGTGTCTATTTTTATGTGTATATGAGTTTAAAGCTGAAATCTATCTATCTATCTATCTATCTATCTATCTATCTATCTATCTATCTATCTATCATCTATCTATCTACTTTCCAAAATCCTTGGTAAAAAGGGACACACATGTATCATTCTCCTGGTGCTTTGACCGCCTGAATTCATGTGCCCCTCCATTACATGCTCTCTAAGGTCTTGTGCTGCTATTTCAAGGATTAGATAATAGACTGTCCAGCTGTGTTACACAGAAAGCACAGTGTTTTCTTCTGTAGAGGTGAATGATTACAATAGCCCCACACAGTCTGGTCTGTTTGGACAGGCCCGGCTCTAGGTAGAGTCCTGGTGGCGTGGGGTTGCCAGGGCGCTGGGCCGGTAGGCAGGGCGTGCGGAAGCCATGCTGCACCCTGCGAGGGCGAGGGCGGCGGAGCGATCTCCGCCCCTCAGCGCCAGGGCGCGCGACCTGCTCGAGACTGCCCTGTGTTTGGAAATAATGCTAGTTGTCTGCTAGACATTTCCCCCCACCCCTAGACCAGAATGGCACTAGCCAAAGCGGGGGGGGGCACACTCTGACAAAGCCCATAACAAACAAATAACAAAGAGTAGGTGTGTTCTGCTCAGTAGACAGTTCACAACAACTAATAGTTCATTGGCTTCATTCATTGGGAAACACTGTTTTCAGGAAAATAGATAATCAGGTTATTTATTCGCAGAAACCTAATCCAGAACTTTACTGTTTCTCAACCAGACCCATTTGTCACAGTGTTGATTTTTTTAAATAATGAAAATATATTCTTATGGAATCAGCTTTGTTTATAAAGGTTTTTCCTGGAATGGGATGTGCATCTTCTAAAGAATGAAAATTGCTACTTCCTCCTCATCTCCTTGGACATAGTTATGGCCTCTTCTCCTGCCACCATGTGTAATTTTCATAGAAAAAGAGGTCATGAATCATATCTCTGAGATGTTACTATTGGGAAAATCTGTTTTCTGATAGGCTTGAATTAAATCCTAATAGAGGTTAATAGTGGCAGAGGTATGTATTGGAAGAGTTAATGGTTAAGGATGGAAATAAATCTTTGTTGTCTATGTGTCATTGTTTCAACTTACTGAATATGGACATGGGAATGAATGATTTGGTCATAATGATCCCCCATATTTTAGAACTTAATGTATTATTATAATGCCATGGGGATCAACCACAAGCTTAACATGAATCAACAGTGTGATGCAGCAGCAAAAAAAAAGATAATGCTGTTCTAGGCTGCATCAACAGAGGTATAGTGTCCCAATGAAGAGAAGTAGCAGTACCACTCTATTCTGCCTTGGTCTGCCCACACCTGTGCCTAGTTCTGGGTGCGACAATTTAAGAAGGATATTGACAAGCTGGAATGAGTACAGAGGAAGGTGACCAAGATGATCAAGGGTCTAGAAACCAAGGAACTGTTATGGGAGTTAGGTATGTTTATTTTTTTAAAAAATAATTTTTTATTAGTTTTACAGATTACAAAAAAGATATATATAAGAAAGACGCTTACATAGACAGATTTTCCACCTTCTTTCCACCCCCCTCCCATGGGCCCTCCCCTGCCACAGGAGAATCCCATGCAGGCGGGTAGTTGAAGATGGTCCATTTTGTAGTTGAGTTTATGTCCCCCCCTCCCCCACCCCCAGAGTCCCCTCCTGCCACCAGAGAGCTCCAGGGGCAGAAAGCAGGGAGACAACCACCCAGCTATCCAGAAAGAAAAAAAACTATGCTAAAAAAAGAGAAAAAAAATTCAGAAAAAATGATAAAAAAGAAAAAAGACAGAAAACAATAATAAAAACAATCTTTTTCAAATTTACATTAATAAACCATATTTTGTGGGCTTCCCCTACCTCCCCCCTTTCCCGGTTTTCATCCCTTTACTATCCTCTTTAACAGTTTCCTTATCTATAAATTACTTACTTTTCCTCTTCATAAAATTTTTAAATTTAGCTAATACCATTTTCACTAAATCTCTTAATCCCTATAATTCATAATCCAATTTTCTTCCCTTGCCTAATTTTTTCCCCTCAATAGACTTCTTAAAATTTTTAAATCCCTAGACTTCTTTTATTTTAACTTTTCCCATAATCAACTCTTGCACTCTAACAAATTCCAATATAACCTTTCTTCCCCAAATTCCGGCTACCTCCCTCCAATCCAGCAAGTTCCGTAGTCAACAATCCTAATTTGATCTTAATAATCCATCCTAATAATTACACTCCCATTCTTCCTTCACCCCACCCCCTTTTTCCAGTGTTTTGCCCCCCAGATATCCATGAGGCCCCCCTGAGTTTCTCCCCTTCTTAAGTTGTTCATGTCCTTCTCCTTGTGGGAAATCTGTAATTCCATTGGTTCCTGTCGCTCCCTCCTCAAAGGAGGGGTACTCCGCTTCTCTTTTTGTAAAACAATGTCAACTTTTCCCTTGTGGTGTGCTTCATTTTGTGTTGTATTGTCCCAGTCATCATCATTGTTATCTTCATGCTCCAAATCAGAATCCACCTCATTGTCAAAATCATCCAGATTGTTGTCGCTGTCATTGTCACCATCTTCCTCTTCTATTTCCATTTCAATATCTTCATCATCTGAAAAATCATATTCAGCAATCACCATCTGAAATTGCTGCTTTAGTTCTTGCTGTTGAATCTCGTCTCGGCATAGTCCTATTTTTAGTTCCCACATGGCTGTCAAAACAATCCGCTGGAACTCAGGCGAGTACCTTTTTGTTGACATAGTTCCGTCTTGTCAAGGTCACTACTTATCGTGTGGGGTGGAAAATGGTCACTGCTTATTTTCCCAGTCTCAGCAAAGTAGTTGCATTTTCCAATTCCAAATTCACAAAGATCCAAACCAACATTTCACAATCCAGACATTTCAAAAGCATATACTCCTAGCTTCTTAAAAGTCTAAATAAAATAAAACTCATTTATAAATCCTCGTCAGCTCGCTGGGTTGTCTGGGCTGCCGGCTCCCGGGGAAACAAAAGGCTTTCCTCATTCTTTTTCATCTTTCTGCAGGGAATCGTCCTTCTCCCCTTTTACCCTGCATCCAGGGGAGGACTTTTTTATGTCTTTGAGGATACCTTTTAACTATTCAGTTCGTGGCTTCGGGTATTTATTTTACTGTTCCTTAGCTACCGGTGGGAGGGGGTGGCTTCCGTTTTGTCTCCCTCTCTCCCAAATCCAAATTAATCCAAATTAATATTCCATATCCAATCCAAATTTGAGAGCTTACTTACAGTCTTGATTTCTAATTCTTTCTTTTGGAAGAATCCAGCGCTCTCCGTCTCCGGCTCGGAGCTTCTCTCTGCTAGAGCGACGATGGTGCTCAAAATGGCCCCCGCGACTTCGACCCTTCTCACTCCGGCGCTCTTACTAGGGCAGCCGGATAGTTGGGGAGTCTGGTTTGGGGCTCTGCCAAGCAGTTTCGCCCCCGGGACGCTCGACCTGGGGTTCTATGGGGTGCAGCGTTGCTCTCGCTGCCCTCCCTCCTCTAGCAAAGACGGGCTGTCTCGGAGTGAGACAAAGACCCCGCCGATCGGCGCTGGCGCTGGACCGGAAGCCCCTAGGTATGTTTAACCTGGGAGAGAGAAGGTTGAGAGGAGATAGGATAGCCATCTTCAAATATCTAAAGGGCTTTCACATGAAGGATGGAGCAAGCTTGTTTTCTCCTGCCCCCGAGGGTAGGGCCCAAACTAATGCTTTCAAGTTAGAAGAAAGAAGATTCCAACTAAGCAACAGGATGAACTTTCTTATAGAGATGTTTGACAGTGGAACAGCCTCCTGCAAGAGGCTACTTCACAAGGGCGTACCCACCGCGGGGCAGGGAGGGGCCGCTGCCCTACTCTAGAGGCAGGGCCGGTCGGGCAGCTGCGGGCAAGAGTGGCGCTGCCGGCGGGGCTGGTGGGCAGAGGCGGAGGACAGCCCAGCGGAGCGCGAGTTCGGCGCCCGCAGCAGTCTCTTGCGCCCGAGCCGTGCGGAGTCCACACAGCCGCGCTGTGTGGGAGGGGGCAAGGGCTGACGCTCCCGACGTTCGGGAGACCTTTGCGCATGCGCAAAGCGGGGCGCATGCGCATAGCGCGGCTGTGGACTCCGGCGGCCGCCGTGCAGGGCGCATGCGCACAGCGCGGCTGTGCTCAAAGGTCTCCCGAACGTCGGGAGTCGTTCAGCGCCTGCCAGACCGCTGCAGCAACGGAGCCTCGGATAGCTTCGCGGAGGCCGGGGCTTTGCTCCAGACCTCCGCGGAGGCCCCGATCCAAGCCTGGTTCCCTTCTCTCCCCCCCCGCCCACCCCCAGACTTCCCTCTTCTCCTCTAGGCGGCCGCTGGTTTTCTCCCCTTCGCCGCCGTCGCTTCAGGTTTATTTTGATTTCACCTGGGCTCTGTAGCCCCGCCCACATTCCCACTTTGTGGCCCCTCCCCTCCCGTGCCTTGGCCCCGCCCCTTGCCCCCCCTAGTTTTGATCCTGGGTACGCCCCTGCTACTTCATTGGAAGTTTAAAAGCAGAGGTTGGATGGCCATCTCTCATGTATGATCTAGTTGAGATTGCAGGGGGGTGGACTAGACAACCCTTAGGGGTTCTTCCAACCCTGCGTGATTTTTATGATTCCAGACATGGAGACCAAGCTTTTTTTTGCAGCTACTTATAGAAAAGGACATAGCTCAGTGGAACAGCATTTGTTTTGCATACAAAAGGCGCTAAGTCTGACCACCTGCACCACCTGGTAGGACTAGGAGAGACTCTTTCTGAAACCCCAGAGAGCCTCTGCCAGTCACTGTAGACAGTCCTAAGCTGCATGGACCCATGCAGCTTCCTATGTTCCTTGCTATATCAATAACAGGTCTAAGAATATTACACCTTATATTTTAAATTAGACTTCACTGTAACCAAATCATCTGAGCAAAAACATTCATGGAAGACCACAGGAGTACATAGGGGGTGTCTGTTTTATTTAAAGAAAACTGGTATCATGGGAAGAAGGCAGAGACACACAGTCCGAATAAAAAGGCTGGAGTGGAGCTGAACTGGATATGCAACTTTTGCCTGGAAGTGGCAGTGGGGTAATTGGCTCCAGCAGTGGCGGTAAGTGGGGAGGAGGGAGTCTTCTTTCCGCAGGCAGAAGCTGCAGGTCCATTCCAGCCTTTCATTTCTGCCTTCATCTGTTTCCTGTCTATGTCTCCATATGAGCTCTGCTTGCCACTTTTCGTGGAGAGAGATCTGCAGGGGTGAGGTGCTGTTTTTGTGGTGCACAAGCAGTAGGAGGAGAAGCCATTCCAGCCTCAACCACCCAGATCTGCCCTGCTTCTTGTTAGCTTGGCACAGGTCTTTTTCCCTGCAGGAAAAATATCTTGTTTTGGCTACTTGACCTCTCTTGTTGTTTTGTTAGCTTTTTGTCTCTTTACCTCTTCTTTATCCTTATTTCTTTGTCTTGTCATCCCCCCTTCCCTTCTTTCTTTATCGAAATAAATAAAAGATTCCTGAATGTTTTATTCAACCTAATGAAATGTGCTGTGCACATCTGTGTGAAAGATCATTGTTTACCATGTTTGTAGCTGTTTGATCTTTTTCCCCCAGTCACAGTGCAGTGACAGGAATGTAACCTACAAAACAAATCAAGCCTGCCTATTATAGACTATAGTTGCTAGATCAACACAGCTTCATCTTAGCTTTCGAATTGCAAAATCAGCATTAAGATAAGCTAATGGGAACCCCAATCGGAAACACCACTTTTCTTCAGAGTGGATAAAAACTCTTCCACTTTCTATCTCTCTCTCTCCCCCCCCCCCGGTGGGTATTATCTCTCATATTTTCTCTCCAATGGGAAGGAAAATCAACACATCAGCTCCAGGGCCTGCATACTTCCTACTCATATTCTTGGTGTGTGTTGGAAGAACAGGAGATCTTTCCAAATCTCCTGCAATTCATTTAATCCCCAACAGAAACCTTTTCTTCTGTCACTGTTGGAACACTAATGGTGGATGAAAAATATCCATGGAGATTTCCACAGCTGCAACAAGGAAGCATCTGCAGACAGATCTCCATCTCTTCCACTGATCTCCATCTCCACCCACAAGGAGTGAGATCTGCAAAACCTTTGACCCTCTGGGTGCCCTCCTAAGGACCACAGGGCACAATTCAAAGTGTGTTTGGCATTACAGCTTCAGATGGATGTCTTGTGGTCTGTAGATGACAGTTTAATTTCATCACAACCCTAAATTATATATATTGAGAGACAGATCTTTATACTTCAGTTTCTGAAGAATTTGGAACTGGAAATATGTGGTAAATCACTGCAGAACCTTGAGAATCTGCAAGTCTCCAAGTAATACACTATCTATTATGCCATGAAGCTTGCTGGCATAATTTATCTCATTGGGTTATTATGCTTGTGGCAGTAAAAGTGCAATCCTATGCATGTCTACTCAAAACAGCCCCATTGTATATTGTATAAGTATGTATTGGATTGCAACCAAGATGTGTATATATATATTAGATTTGCTTGGGACCCTCGAGATGTGGCAATCAAGCAATAATCCCAAATAATTTAGGACTAAACATTGGTGGATCATTTTGTTCTGTGTTAGTTTTTATGCATTTTATGTGTTGTTGTTTGCTGTTGTTGTTGCTGTTGTTGTTGCTGTTGTTGTTGTTGCTGCTGCTGCTGCTGCTGTTGTTGTTCCAAATTGCCCAGATAGCATACATTATTGGGAGGTATATAACAGTAGTAAATAATAAACAAATGAGAGCGTATAAAACCCTCTTAGCATCTGTACCCCTGAAGAGAAGCATCTGACATTCATTAATCCTCACTGTTGGGTACTGGGATAGTGAGGAATATATGCTGTTGAAGACACAGGCATTGTGAAATGTCCAGAAAATGCAAGCTAATGCTCATCAACAGTTGGTAACCAAACATTTTGGAGCAAAGGTTGAAAAGGACATTTCCCTTTATTTGAGGTAATGCCTTCATCAAAGCATTGGAATAGTCTAGCTAAACCCATTATTCTTGTAACTTGATATGGCTGCATTTTCTATATGGTTCTTTGTGTTGCAGTCATGGCAGAAACATCCATCTTTGTCTCAAATAGGGGTGGCAACCACCTAATTTCATGTAGGTGGCAAGGTGGAAAGAAACAAGCCGAAAGTGAATGGCAGAAAAAGGGTTAGAGGAGAGGAGTGACAGAAAGAAAGAAAAAAAGCGGGGGAGTGGAAGAGAGTGAAAAGACTTGCCCACTGCTAGTTTAGAACCCCCATCAGATCGTCCCTGAGGGAATATAGTCCTCAGCAGGATAAAAAAAGTTGCCCTGTTTTGCTCTTTTTAAAAAAATGTAACCGTGAATCTGCTGCAGCTGGACATTTCTGGGTCTGCTTCTGAAAACAGATTAGCAAAACCTGCCATGTTTTCCTCTTGTTTATACTTCTAACTGAAAAGTATATTATTCTAAATAGATTTATATCCCTGTTGCAATATAAATAGGGAAGAGACGATTAAGAGCGGGTCAAGATTGCCAGTTGTTATAACATTGGCTTGACCAAGATAAGGCTGGTGGATGGACTGGAACTCCCTCCTTGACTATTTGCAGATCCTGGAGAATTATTTTGTGTGGCCCCAGTCCCATTTTAGCAAAATGTGATTGGGATGGGACAGTATTATGCTCTGTGTTCTTCTCTGAAGTTAGAGGCTTGTGGTGGACTTGGTGCCAGTTTCCCAGCCTGCTGCAGGCAGCTGTGTTCTCGGACTTGTCTGCAAGTGTAATGATAAGATATGAGCAAAACAAACAAGTTCAGTGCAAAAGGTATCATTCAGGATGTCCAAGACTCTCAAGGCTGGCTCCTTGTCAATGTGGACTCATTGACAAACTTGAGCTTGCTGCCACAAATTCAGGGAAAGCCCTTAGGGTGTGAGTGCGGATAACTGTGTGTGTGTGTGCGTGTGTTTTGTCTCAGACCTTCATTCTTTAGCTGTGGAAGCTGGGTACTTTGCATCCCAAGGCTTTAGGTGCTGACAAATTATTAGGGCAGAGATTGATAACGTAGCCAGATGCAAAAAAATATGACAGGGCTCACCAGTGCTTCCTTTTTAAAGAAAAAAAGGGGGCAAATACTCACCATGAAGTTATTACAGTAAGTGCCACAGTTTTTAACATGGGTTGTGTGTGCGTGCCTGTACTGCATACTCTACTGTGGCGTATTTCAGTTTTGAGTTGTGAACTTGTTTTTCCCCTCTCCCTCTTCCTTGTTATATATACCTTTTTGGAATAAACTGCTGAATTGGATTTCGGAGCTGTACTGGTTTATGGGGGCATTCAAGGACTAGGTGTCCTCCCATGTGGCTCAAGCTGTTTGGGCAATGCTACTGGTCATAGGTGCCAATGCCCAGGGGCCCTGGGTGCCCGAGCACCCACAAAATTCTCCATGAAGGGGTCAGGCAAATTTCAGTGCCAGGACCATATGGCACCCATGGCCCTGGGCACCCATGGCCGCAGGCCCAAGTTGGTTGTGTAGCGGCTGAGAGCAGGAGGGGAGCTGTGATGAAGCTACCAAGCAGGAGACTTTGTATTCAGAGGACTATTCCCAAGCAGACAGGCAATGAGATTCCGGCACCCTTGCCCTGAAAGAGCAGAACAGGAGGGTTCCCCACGACTACTAGGTTTCCTTACAGGGTCAGTGCTACACCAGGGGCAACCAGGTCATCCAGAAGGCAGCCACCAGGGGTTTGTCTGGCATCAGATTATGTCTGAACTTTACCTACTTCACTGGTGGTTGATTTGTTTCTGGTTTCACTGGTGTTTAGAAACCTAAACAGCCTCAGGATGGGCTAGCTGCCTTTTCCTGGATAAACCTGCCCAAGAACTTCAGCCTATTTTTGAAGCTCTCATTTATTATTAACTGCTTGTTTATTAGAAGTATTTTTATACAGCTCTACGATTGTATTCCCAGTGTATTCCTGTCTGCCTGCGTTAAAACAGAAGGGCTTTGTGAGTCTTAAGAGAAGTGTAAAGCTCCATATCTTATAAGGTCTCTATGCATTATGTAGTACTGTCTGAAGCAATGTCCACTTTTTTCTTTAAATATGCTATCTTAAGTACGTCCAGGTCTCACCCTCTCATATTTAAACATCATAATTTCCGCCTTATCAGCTGAGATTCCTCAAAGGAAGTTAAGGGCAAATTCACTTTTCCCAGATATTTTAGTGCCTTCTATGACTGAGGTGGAACTATTCTTCGGGCAAAGTCAAGTGGGAAGAAGGTACTTGAATTTTTTTGTAATTAAGCAAAAAAATTATTTGGATATTTCATACTTCTGAGATGATTTGTTTCTGTGGCCCAGCTGCTCCTAGGATAAGGTAACCTATGCAAATATAATACATACAGCAAATAAGAAATAAATATTTTTCTGCCTGTAATCTTATTGCCATGTTTGTCCCAGACAAGCAGGTGAAATAATAAGCAGGCAGACAGAATAGGAAAGGTAATAAACTTCTTGGATTTTTAGAGCAAATGGTAGGATTTCATTTATTCTGTATCTTTTATAGTTAGATAACATTGCTTCAGGGTTGCCATATTCCTCATGAGCATTTCTCCCCAGCCTTGATGCACTTTGATTTTGTGGGGCAATTTATCAGTTGATCACAGTGATGCTCATAGAACTATCCTCTAGCATTTAACTGGATGTTATGTTTCTGCTTTTCTTATCTTTTTACTGTGCTTAAGAAAAGACCTCACTTTCTGACACCAAGAATAACAGAGACACCATCACTGTTTGGGAACTAGAAAATGCTTCTCACAAATCTATAAAACATAATTTTGTTGGAAGCACAAAATGGATGTCACATATCTACAGTAGCAATCTAAAGTGAATAAGAAGACAATTTTCAGTGTGCATTGTTGTAATCTTTCAAGGATCATTTGGACAAGGTCTGTAGCTCAGTGTAGAGAGCGTGCATTGCATGCCAAAGGTCCCAGGTTCAATCCCTAGCATTGCAAGATTGGGCTGGGAAAGAGATAGCTGTCTGAAGCTCTTGAGAGCTGCTACCTGCCAATGTAGACAATACTGACTTAGATGGACCAGTGGTATAAGGCAGCTTCCTGTGATTTATTTTAAGATTCAAAAAAGATGGAATGTATTTTTCCTTTAAATTTTTCCTTAGCAATTTGGTTTCATGCAGTGTGAGGGTCATCAAAGGAGATCAAGAAGATAAGACATGATGAGATTGGATGGAGTGACATATTGTCCATCAATTTGTAGCATGGCCTGCTTTCTTGAACCACTTTGGCACACTAGCATTGTAATTGCAAAGATATGCAGAGTTGCAATGGTACACAGCTTGATGCCCTGTGTTTGCATACATCTTAAGCGAAGACAATGGAGTAGTTATGTGTGTTCTATGTCTATGTTACATATCTGAAGAAGTGTGCAAGAAGTGTGTATCTGAAGAAGTGTGCATGCACACGAAAGCTCATGCCAATAACAAACTTAGTTGGTCTCTAAGGTCCTACTGGAAGGAATTTTTTATTATGTTACAAATGAATAGGGTGGCACAGCCCTATTCATTTGGCTATCTTCAGAAAAAGCACATTTAGAAATATATATTTTGAGGAAAAGGTGTTTAGAAATGCACATTGGAGGGAAGTAGGTTTCAAGTAGAAAATAGGTTTTAAATCGCTCCAAAAGATGATATTGGAGCACTCCAAGTCATTTGCCCATGTATGTGCACAGAAAATAGTAGATGTAGCTGAAGGGCAACACATGGAGATTTTTATTGATTGTTGGAGACTGGCCAGGGCTAAGAAGGTGGCTTTGTTAGAATACTACAGGGCTGCATTGTCAGTTCAGAACCCAGTACTTTCCCCCTAGAATTCTCTTGACTGGAGATCTCTATAGGTTGTTATGCTGAAGCGATTTTCAAGTCTGGAGGTAGCAAGGGGAGGTCAGAGAGATGTCTCTTCCCTGTGTGCCAGATAAATTCATCCTGTTAGTATTAAAGATATATATTTTTTCCTTAAACACAAAGAAGAAAAAAGATCCTGCCATGTTCCTTCTTTGAACTCTCAACGGATTAATAAAAACAATAGCAGGTGACTTCCAATCCATTTTGCCTGGCATAACTGCTAGCTAAAGTGTGGCACATGACTCACTCTTGTCAAATGGAGACACTGAGGAATTGGAAATGGGGAATGGGGAGGGAGGGAGGGAGAGCTGCATATGTCTGTTGGAATGTATTGGATTGTTGTTGTTTTTATTGTGGAAAAGCTTAAAATGCAACTTGCTGTTAGCTTCATTTTGTAAAGCATACATTTTAACAACAAGAAGAATAAATTTAGAAAAATGTTTGATGCATGTACAGTGGTACCTCGGGTTACAAACACCACAGGTTACAGACGCTTCTGGTTACAGACTCCACTAACCCAGAAATAGTACCTCACGTAGAGAACTTTGCTTCAGGATGAGAACAGAAATCGTGCTACGGCGGCACAGTGGCAGCAGGAGGCCCCATTGGCTAAACTGGTACCTCAGGTTAAGAAAAGTTTCAGGTTAAGAATGGACCTCTGGAACGAATTAAGTTCATAACCAGAGGTACCACTATATTAGAAGTTTCAGAGGAATGCAACACACACACACACACACACACACACACACACACACACACACACACCTGTTTGAAATAGACACACATTTCTCACATAAAAATATATAAAAATTGTGATCACATAATAAAAATAATAATATAGTGCTGGGGAAGTTATAGAGTAATCCAACACAGTCTTCACAGTAAGGCTCTATTCCGATGGCTTGAGTATCACGGCGACCAGTAGATTCTCCAAAAATAAGACACCGTCTTATATTTATTTTTCCTCAGAAAAACACACTATGGCTTATTTTCAGGGAATGTCTTATTTTTTTCCTCCTCCTCCTGCCGCAGCCGGCATTGCTGCTGTGCCTATCACTATGCCTTATTTTTGGGGTATTGCTTATATTCCTTGAATGCTTAAAAATCCTGCTACGGCCTATTTTATGGCTACGTCTTATTTTTGGAGAAACAGGGTATCTGCTGCAGCCTTCATCATGCACTGATCTACATCCATAAAACATATTCACACACATATGTCTTCCAATAAACACCGACAACTGAGAAACACTGCCCTGTGAGTGCTCCAATTAGAGAACAACTTTTACCAAAGGTGTCATGGGCTTTGAACATGCTCAAACTCAGGATGAAAGAGAGAAACATGCTAAGAAGAAGGCACACTTGGCAAACCCTCACCATGATCAACTCCCACCCAGAAACCTATGCCCCCACTATGGAAGGAGGAGTGGATCCAGAATTGGCCTCCACAGTCATTTAAGGACTCACTGTTAGGACAGTATTCATGGAAGACAATCTTACTCGGCTACGAGTGATCACCAAAGAAGAAGAAGAAGAGTAATCCAGCAATTAGATTGGGCTTATTTTATTCATCAGAACTATCTTTATGCTAACTTTTCTTCTCCAGAAACCAGAAACTCTGTTACATGGGTCCAAGTTTCATGTCCAAGTAATTCAATAATGAACACACATTTCATTTAGCAATATACACAGGCACCCCAGTGCTTTTCCAACTCAGTCTGAAAGGTTGATCCTGACAAAATTGAGTCCCACAAAGCTGGAGGTATTTATATTGTTCTTCTAGATCACTACTTTTCAACCAGCCATTCCTTGCTAGTGGTAGAGAAGGAACTATGTTGGCCATAGCATGTAAAATACCAGTTAGGGTGATGCAATTGTGCTATCATAAGGATTACCCTCCACATAATAGGAATTCCCTCTCTCCTCTCCCTGACCACCCCCAAATCTGTTCTTGTGGGATGGGAAATCCCCAGAACAGATATATGGGGTCCACAGGGAGAGAACATTGTGGAAGCATAAATCTGAGGGAACACTTGCCTTAATGCTACAACCCAAAATCACTATCTAGACATGCTTTGCAATCGATGCACATAACAACTATAATAAAAAACTCTTGGTATAAAATGCCACAAAATGGGATCTGAATTACTATAGTGCTGAAAAAAGGAACATGGTAGTTTGTCCAAGTAGTATCAACACCATTGTGAGGTTCTAAACTGGCTTCTGTGAAGAAACAAATGCTCAGGGGCCCTTAAGAGTAAACTAACCCAAATAAAAACAAAGTACAAGATCATAAATAAAAAATCAGAAGGTAAGCAGAAGAAGGTCTGTTCTATTTATTTACTTCTTTATGATAGAGAGGGAGCATCTGCATTCTATGGCTATTTTATTCCAGGTTAGCCTGTGGAACTGCCAAACCATTTATTGTAGCCAAAATTGACATTTATGCCTAGTGGCTGTTGCTGTGTTTCCAATCTCCCTTAGAGCATCCTCTGAGCCAAGAAGCCAATGGAGATCAGGAAGCAGTCAAAAGGTGTAGATTATTGATTTGGGCTTTGAGATGTCTTGACAGCAATGTGGAATATTCATATATATATATATATATATATAGAGAGAGAGAGAGAGAGAGAGAGAGAGTGTGTTAATGTTTAAAATGGTTATTAATGTCATATATACAGAATGAAGAGAATGAATTTATTGAGCATTGACATGCTTGTTTAATCGCTGCCCACAACATCTGCCATGGTTCATGGTGTACTGCATGCTAGGAATGGTAAAGGTAAAGGTACCCCTGACCGTAAGGTCCAGTTGCGGATGACTCTAGGGTTGCGTGCTTATCTCGCTTTACTGGCTGAGGGAGCCGGCGTTTGTCCGCAGACAGCTTCCAGGTCATGTGGCCCGCATGACTAAGCCGCTTCTGGTGAACCACAGCAGCACACCGAAACGCTGTTTACCTTCCCGCTGGAGTAGTACCTATTTATCTACTTGCACTTGATGCGCTTTCGAACTGCTAGGTGGGCAGGAGCAGGGACTAAATAACGGCCGCTCACCCCGTCACGGGGATTCGAACCGCCGACCTTCTGATTAGCAAGCCCTAGGCTCTGTGGTTTAGACCACAGCGCAACCCGTGTCCCTGCTAGGAATGGTAAAGGTAAAGGTAAAGGGACCCCTATTAGGTCCAGTCATGACCGACTCTGGGGTTGTGGCGCTCATCTTGCGTTATTGGCCGAGGGAGCCGGCGTACAGCTTCCAGGTCATGTGGCCAGCATGACAAAGCCGCTTCTGGAGAACCAGAGCAGCACACGGAAACGCTGTTTACCTTCCCACTGTAGCGGTACCTATTTATCTACTTGCACTTTGACGTGCTTTCGAAGTGCTAGGTTGACAGGAGCTGGGACCGAGCAACGGGAGCTCACACCGTCGTGGGGATTCGAACCACCGACCTTCTGATCGGCAAGCCCTAGGCTCTGTGGTTTAACCCGCAGCGCCACCCGCATCCTAGCTAGTAATGGTAGCTTGTGATATCTCTAAACAGGGAAATGAACAGCTTGAGCTAGCACTACCCACTCAGCTGTGTTTCTGTTTTGCTTTTTACATACAAATAAATATCAGCTCCCAAACACACCAGTGTTTTCCCCACTTTTGTGCTGGGGCAATCCTTTTTAATACTTCAGGGGGGGGGGAGAATTAAATCACTCAAGTTGCAACAGGCTCCCCCATGAAAAAGAAACATATTGGAAATTACACAATAACAATATTTCACCATTTTCTAAAGCAAATTGCACAAACATATCACGAATGTACATGGTTGCTATCTTCCATTCTTGTTTTTATCTTGAATTCTCAATGGACATGTCTGCTTTTGTTTTTTCGTGTTTTTTGTTTGTTTGCAAAGGCTTTGTTCAGTGTTGGGAAGGAAATAAATGGGCTGGCATTGCCCACCAAGAGAACACTTTATATTGGGAAGGTAACCAAAACTAATTCAGTCAACCTTTCTTTGGGGTTTCCATGGAAGTATAGGCAACCAAGAAAGACTCCTACACAAAGAACCCGGAGGGTGAGGGGAGGCTTCAGGGAAGTTACAGATGATGAGAGTCTGTTAGTGCTTGTCCTCTCACAGGGCCTAATCTGTCAAGGAGCAGAACTCTGCGCCTCAGAGTACATTGAACACCTCTCAACTCTCCATGACATGAATGAATTCCAATGGCCTTGCAGAACAGGGCCTGCAGTCACCTTCCTAACTGTCTCCTTCTGGCCAAATTGCTGATGACATTAGTTGTGTCGTAACGAAATGCATACCAATGAAGCCCGGACAAAGAAGGCTGTGGAATGAACTTTGCTGAAAAGAATCGTTGAGTGGGCATCCCTTCTTAGGCGGTTCTGTTTCGATATCAGTTGCTGCTGGTGTTCATTTAATTTCTATCCTGCACTTCCAGAGGAACCCGGGGTGTCAAACACCAAAATGGTAAAACAATATAAATAAAATAATAATTTAAAATAAAACCAAGACAATTTTAAAATATTTTAAAACAGAAACATCTAAAAGCATTTTTGAAGTGCTAAAAACAAAAGCCACGTCCCCTCACAGCTAATATTGCTAAGGTTGCCAGGAGCAATGTCTTTCAACCATCAAATGCCTGGGCAAACAAGAATGTTTCTAAGTTGCTCCTGAAACTTGAAACTGAGGGAGGCAGTGGGCATTCTACAAATGGGGAACCATAACTTAGAATGTTCTGTCACAAGTAAATGCCAGCCAGGCAGCACCCAGTGTCAGCAGCACCCACATATCTCCCCTGCTGATCCTAGAGACTGAATAGGTTGAAACTGGGGGAGACAGTCTTTTAGGTAGTTGAGTCCCAAGCCGTTTAGGGCTTTGTATGCTAGTACACCTTGAATTGGGCCTGGTAGCTCACAGAAATGAATCCTTGCCTTGCATCTTTGGGAAAGCTTGATTCTTTATGCAGGCCATACAGAAAGGACACAACATTGCAGGAGAATGCAGGACTAGTTGACCCTTTAGGCCCCTTCCAACTTTACAATTTGATGACATATTACAGCTGTGTATTGCAGTGCAGATATCAGTCTCTAAATATATTCCACATTTATCAGTCAAGTTTATACCCGCTACACAAACTGTTAAGCTGGGGTTTCTTCTGAGATCTCAAGGGGGGGGGGGCGGAAAAGGAAAAGAAAGGTAAGAGAGAGAGAGAGTCCTTCTTCCAAAGGGAGATTAAAGGGAGTCTTGAAAAACTTTGTGGTCAGTAGAGTTTGGAATGCAAGTTCTCTTTTTCATCAAAGCAAAAGTCTCCAGTGGATCTTTCACGCAAGGGCAAATCCAGATTCAAACTTTTGCCTTTTAATGCTGGAATTGTTATTTTCACTGCTTTTAATTTTTTTCTTGTTATTTTCTTGTAGATTGTTTAGGGAGCTCTTCTGGGCTGAAAAGCAGGGCAATAAAGACATGTTTGTTTTTTAAACAAATAAATGAACAAACCAACAAAGAAACTCTTCAAGGTTCCATGGTTTCTCAAAGAATGAGTCTTATAAGTTGTTACTAAATTTCATTTTTCTGAACTCCACTTATGACAGTATAGGTACTCACAATAATAAGCAAATTACAGAGGGAACTTCGGTGAACCCAAGGTTATTTTCTTACTATACTCCCTTTACTATTTCCAGTGGATTCTTCATAGCACTGAATGTCAGCAAATTCCATATCACATTGCCTCAAATGCCATGCCATGAATGACAGCGTTGAGCCACACAACAACCAAGAGATAGTATGCATCAGACAGCTTCCAAGCTTTCAGGTGTGAATCCCTTTGAAGTATGAAATCCATATAAGAGAAATAATGTCTAACCAAAAGATTTATTCCCTGTATAGTTCTCTTCATGGCTCATAAAAAGTGATGGATGGACTTAATTTTTAGTTTAATTCCTTGCTGCTCAGTTCAGTAATTCCTATGATATTAAACAAAAATTATTAAGAATCTGGAACTATTCAACAGTCGTTAGTAGCTGAGCACATCAGAGCATGAGTTGTCATTTTGTTTTCAAAAAGATGGTGGAAGTGATGTGGCAGGGGTGGGGTGGTGAGCAGTTGGGCCTGAGATGGGAGAGAGACCCTAATTTTGAAAAAAAAAATATTTTGGGGAGTGGGGGAAAGTGAAAATGTGTTTCTGTTTTACTGCAATCAGCTTATTTCACTAGCATGGCATGTAAGAACTGTTACATTTCCATCTCCGTTTATTGTCCATTATATAGCACTTCATAGACTTCTAATTCATTTGACCTCACAAAAACCTTGGGCAGTATCCAATGAAGTAGTTCCATTAGCATAAGGCCTTCTGGCTGCACAATAGAACTTCTCCTATCTCTTCTCTCCTGTGTGTCCAATAAATCTCTTCTGGGTTTCCCCCTAGACTTCCAGCACAGGTACAGGGTAAGTGAGGCATGCTGGGAGAGGATGCTGGGAGAAGAGAGGAAGGGGAACTGTCAGGTTCCTGGCCCAAGAAAACAATGACAGTGACTCTTAATCTAAAGAAAGGAAGAGGCCTTTATTCAGGTTAGCTGTGGTTTATTCTCAGGAGCAACCACAAGCTTCAGAAGTCAAGATTCCAAGGTACAGTACATGAGCAAGGCAAGAGGTTCATGACCAAGCAGAAGCTATGAAGATGTCATGATAGTTGACGCGTCCCTCCCACCAAACTTTTAAAGACAAGGTAGGTTGAGCTCATGAGACTCTCCGTATGGTTCTGCTACGCGTCCCTGTGATCTGTCAGGGACTGTGTCTTGCCCCTCTGCCTTCACTGCTACCTCTACCTCCACTGGCTGTCCAAAGTCCTCCCCTCTCCCTGATGATGCTCTGCAGCCTTCAGGGGGGGTGGTGAAGACAGAAGGCAGACCTGTTTCATTCTATGTGACATATAGAGTAGCTATAGATGCAGGGACAGCAGTTGTGAACCATTTCTTCTTAGCTCATCTGTAGTCACCTTGCACCTTTAAACTCGCTGCAGGAAGCAGAGGAGAGGGCAGATAAAAGGACCCAGAGAAAATAGAGTGGTATCAGCCACCTCTATTTCAGTTCTCAAAGCATCAGAGAAGATACAAAGGCAATCTTAGTCCCTAGTTGATCACAGATATAATCGGGAGAGGTATCCTTATAGACCAGAAGCATGACTCATATCAACAAGGAGACTTGCCTCACTGTGATGGGCCAAGCTCTATGGAACTTCATCCCATTAGAAATCTGGTAGGCTGTGTCCCTCCAAAAGTTCAGGCCCCAGGCTAGAACAGTTTTTATTTCAAGAGACCTTTGCGCTGTCAGTTGTTCTACTGTTTGTATTTTCTGATATTTAGATCTATGGTTAAAATTTTATAGATAGTATGTTTTATGTTTTATTTTTTTCTGTAAGCCTCTTTGAGACATAGTGAATGGTGGGATATAAATTCCTTAAATGAATAAATAAATCTCTAGGTTACCATCTGGCAATTCAAGCTCTGTGTCTAGCACTTTCAGAAGCCGCAGTGGCTCTTTCTCTAGCTATCCACAAAAAGAAAAGATGTGATTGTATCACATGCACACAGTAGGCTCCCCAAGAAATTTCTTCTCCGGGATTATACGGATCATGTGGATTGTCCCTAAGGAAGACAGCGCCTTGGCATAGGCATATTTTTCTTGACATTCTCAGGATGTTTCTATGCTTCTCCATTGGAATGAGCTGGAGGCACTATGCAAACAAGAATTTATCACTGTTGGCCCAAGCTCCAGTCATATATGCATGCTGCGGCTGAATCCCAAAAACTATTTGCTACTTGCTGTGCTGCTGTTGAATTACAAAAACATTCCTACTTTTATGCTGTGGCTAGTGTAGCACATTCACTTGACATATTCAAATGCAAGATTTTTTCCTCTGTTTTTAGTATTTCCTGTTCTCAAGAGGAGGAAATAAGCTTCACTGGGTGTCTGGCTATCAAAGGAAGTAAAAACAAACAAATAAGATAGGTTTGTGGGTTCAGTGAGTTACCACTCAACTCTTATTCCAAGGCTGTCATGCTAGCATTAAGCCATTGTTATCTCCCAGTTGAAAATTTATTCATTTCCCCCCTACTAAACTGGCTCTCAAGAGTTTGGTGTCCCCAAATGGGGCATTTCTAATCTCAGGTACTCCTCCCAATGGTCACTGAACACCATACATATATGCTCACTTCTGCTGCTGCATTCTGTCAGTAAATATACAGCCACACTTAACATTTCTTCAGAGATGCACACAGAAACTGAGGGCTATGAGCAACCCAAGGTAGCTACAGCTGTAGTTTTTAATATTGTTCATGACATTCATCATTCCTCCAAGGAGCTCATAGTTCGCTGCACGCGCGTACACACACACACACACACCAAACATGAAACTACCTGTGCAACTAATTGAAATATCAAGGATGTCCTTTAAAGCAAAGATTCTTTCCTGCGTTGTCTCTAAGGAAGGAACTGTATTATGTGGGAAATATACGGGGTTCCTAAATCTGTGTTTCACTCATAAGGCAAATAACTGATGGAACACTCTCAGGGAAAGAACTGATGAGATGATTAGGGTGCATGTTTGTATAACCCTTTCAACTATCTTCCAATTCTTCCTTGAAAATAGCTCCTTCCTGGCTAAATTAATTCCCCCCTAGCTGGGCTCAGAAAATAGAAGCAACCTCAGTTCTGCACTATTTTGCATTTGGGGGTAACAACAACAATAACATACAATGATTGCAGCTTGATACTGAAAAAATAATTGGAAGATCAGACTAATCACCCTGAAAGGTTTTGTTATTGTCAATTTCAAATATAATTCTTTCCTGAAATATTTTCATGTGATTGATAATTGCCCCAGTGGGAAATGAATCGTGGTGGTGAGGGTTTGAACTGTTATTGTAAAGTTCAAATGATGATACATGCCCAATACATGTCCCCACTAAGTTACCACCTTGATATCAGCTGCAATATTATTTAATTAATATTATGGTAAACTAGACCCAGAACAGGCCTAGGAAGGAATGACCTTATATTCTGTCCATTAGTTTATCTTGTAGTTTCAAAACTTTAGGAGAACTATCTGGCTTTAATCAAGGAGTGGGGAACCTTTCTGGCCCAGCAGGCCATGTTTTTATCTCCACACAACTTGGCAAACCAAGTTTAACAGGTGGGCAGGACCACTCACCTGTCAATTGTTTAACATCATGACATCAAGTCATTGATGCTCATCTGTCAAAGTTGACTTATGGGGTGGGGAGTGTGCCTGATTCACCAGCATGGTTCCTACAGGGGATGTGCTGGCAAAGCAGCACCCAGCAGAATTAACCTTGCCCTCTCCCATCAGCAGATGTCATCCAGTGATGTCAGCTAATGGAAAGGTAGGTGTTGTTTGGGGAAATTGGCCTTGTAGGTCATCTCAGACCCCCTGGTGGATCAGACTTGGCTCACAGCTTGACGCTACGTCCCTGCCTCTACTCTAATGCCTCATGTGACTATGACATAGTGAACAACAAATACTATATCTTCTTTGGTTTCTGCATGGACTTGCACCTTTTCCATACTAGTCCTTGGAATGAACTTGCTCACTTGAACATAGTTTACTGAACTAGTTCAAAAATATCTGAACAATACCTGAAGGTAGGTCCCATAACAGCCAGATGAACTAAAGCTGAATAAAGTTAATCTTAAGGTAGAATTTGCAATGATTTCTCATTTATCTTCATTTTCATTCCCCATCCTAGTCAGAGACCTATTTAAAATAAATAGATAAGTTAGAAAGCAAAATGTGAAAGCAGTATTCTAATTCTTATTAAGTAGATATGGAGGCACTGCTGCTGCTAAGGACATTGAGATTTAGCCACTCATTCACTGTAGGCTAAGTAATCTGAAGGAAGGAATGTGACAGGAACAGCGTGCAATGAGAAGTACAGGTACAGGAACAAGTTGAATGATGCCTTGTACCTTCAATAGCTGTATGGCTGGAACAAATTAAACAGGGCAAGCCGTTTCTTTCTTTCTTTGTAGGCATTGCTTTTTTATTTTTATTTTTAATTTTTTTAAAAAATGATTTTTGCACAGTTTCCAACATAACAACTAAAAAAAAACATAACAAATCTTTGACTATCACAGCCTAAGACTTCCTTCAACCCCTTCTAATGGTTTTCCAAATTTCTTTCTAATTTTGCATTTTTTTTTACTATGCTTATTGCTATAAATCCAGTCCTACATCAACTAATCTTAATCCTTTTCACAATAATATATAAAGTCCTCCTTACAAAACTTCTTGTAACCCTACAAGCGATGTTAAGTAATTACAATTGTCTTTCAGATACAGCATAAATTTCTTGCAGTCCTTTAGGAAAGTCTGGTCCTGCTGGTTTCGAATTTTCCCTGTTAATCTCACCAGCTCGCCATGCCGAGCGGGCAAGCCTTTTCTGGTATGGAAATACAATCATGGGGGAAATTTCACCTGATGACTTTCTGTCTATCAGACCTCTTATTAATTATGTTTGGCCACTGATTTATTTTGGACACTATGAACAGCAGCTTGCAACATTCTGAATGCCAGAAAAAAAAATGCTGAAGATGAACGGTGTATTAACTAAAAGGTTCATTGGAGAATTTGATTTGAACTAGTTTGCTTGATAGAAGAACAAACTGAAACTAGTTCCTTTTTAGACAGAATGAACTTAAACTAGATCCATTTCCTTTTTAAAATTAACCTTCCAAGCATTGCCTTCCCCACACTAGTTCATCTTGAAGTCAGAAAAAGCAATATTCGTGCTCCAGTACTTCCACAAATCCCACCCACCCACCCACCAGATATCTTCTGGGAGCAATGATCTGATAATGAACAACACAGTTTATTGTGAATTTGAGCCTTAAATGATTTTCTTGAAATGTGCATGATACTCCAGATATATTGGTAATATCATGTACCTCCCCAACCCCCCCCCAACCTTTACCTTGCAAAACTTTACTCACTAAGCGAAGTTCCAGGGCCTATTTTCACTTAGACTGCTCATTGACTGGAAAATCTATTGCGGAAGAAGTTGAGTGGGACTGTTGGTATGGCATTGAATACATCACATATGTCTTCAGATTGACAAGATAATGGTAGCTGGTAAGTAGCTGCTGTAAATAGAACTGAAATTTTTAAAAGGCAGTAAGAACTTCTTTTTTCTGTTGTGACTACAACATTTATAAATTAACTGACATATTAGCATTTTTTTTTAAAAAAATGATACCATTTAACACAGCAATCAGTCTGGACAGGTTCATGTCATTTTCACATATATTTATAAGTCCCTTCTACCTGTTTCTTCATTAATCTTTCTGCACAAGAATATTGCCATTTAACAACTTTAAATACATTTTAAAAAGTCATTTGAAGTATTTTCTTTCATAATATACATTTCTAAACACATTTTCTATCAGAATATGTCCATATCAGAATATTTTGGAATTGTGGGTGCTAATGGGTAATTAAGGGCCTAAGACCCTGTTTGAGTGGGTTGGTTAAAACAACAAGGGAGGGGCCACTGGATCCTGAGCCAGCCCCACTGTCATCACGTGGTGGGTTCTGACCTGATCCCAGTCTAATCACTGCAAAATCTCCAGGCTGGCACAGCTGTTTGCCTGCCCCTCACCTTCGTATCCCTCCAGCATGCGTGGTATGGCCACAGATGTGATGGTGGCCTGGCCACTCTGTTAAGCCCTGTAGCAGTGGCTAGAGTTAGGATTGCACCATTAGTTCCAATCTACAAATAAACCCAGAAGGTGCAGATGTGTCAATTTGTATCATGTCTCAAAAAGGTTGAATGCCCCAGTTTGGTCCCCATAAGAATTTCTACTTGGTTTTATTGGGAATGATTTGCCAAGTTACCAGAGGTTTCCATGAAATGCAAGATTTGGTTTGGTTTGGAGGTTTGGAACGTCAATTAAACTGGGACCATTTTGGAGGACACCTGCTTCATTTTAGGACCAAATCAGAATCTTGCATCAGAAAATCTGAAACTTTGGGTGTCCCCACCTACTATATATTTTGGAACATTGTTTGTTGTGCATATGGACACTTATTGAGATATTGTAACCAAATTTTGGGTGACGGTTCCTGAGATCAAAGAGTGGGTTTTTTATCTATGTTTGGCTACAGTTGGATGCCATTTTGAATCAAAATTGGTAGGCTGAACCTTGCACAGCTGCACAGATATTTTGGATTCTTTGAATGCCCAAGCAATGCCAGGTATGGCTAGAAAGAAGATATCAACAAATGGCTGTGGTTTTCTTTTGCTTTGTGTTAGAATAGGACAGAATTTGCAGGTGTAACCTATGCATGAAGCCTGCCAAATTTCAGACAAAGGCATTGGGGTGGGGAGGAGGGGATTAGTGCTAGGAGACCTTACTGTACGAAATGAAGCATACTGTGATTTGACGAGAATCCCTTTCTTTTCTATGGAGTGAGCCATTTAAATGCAGGCCACCATGCTACGATGTTGGCAGTTTTGTTTCCTTTTTTCCTTTTTTCGTAAAATAGGCATCATTGTGCAGAAGACCTCATAAAAGGAAATGTCACTTTAAATGCAAGATATTTCCAACTAAATGGCATTGTAATTGCTAATTTGGCAGACTTATGGTTTTAATGAAGCCAGAAGAAAGACTCTTAGTCACTGGTGTAGTTGAAAACTACAAGCTGAGAAACAAGTAATTACTTAATCTGAAATGAGATTTGTTAAACAAATCTGATTCAAATGGTCATTAAAGAGTCCCCCCCTCCCTGTCTCTATTCCCTCTATTAGTTTCTTTACACCAGCCTTCTTAGTGACCCCCTATAATGGCGGTATGGTTATGTCAATATAATTATTAAAAGTGGACTACTGCATCAAAAAGCTGTGTGGATGAATGCCCAGTGGATCTGGTTTTTTAATTTTTGTCTCCTTTGTGTGTGCCCGTGTGTTTTTAATGCAGGAGCAACAATCCCTCAGCTGAATGACACCTTTGCCTGCCTCGTCAAATCTCAGAGACATGGAGCTAATTACAGCATTCATCATGCTACAAAGTGAATTTGTAGGCTTCCAAGTGCAAAAAGCGACAAAAGGCATTAATTGCCCTACCATGCTCAGCCAAGCTGGAATGTTGCAGGGGGGAAAAAGGATGGAGGAGGACTCATCTAATATTTCTGACTCCCCAAACCTCTGTAGTACAACTCCTAGTATTTCCCCCCTAAAGTCCAGCAACAGTAGCAACTTGAAAAGTTCATGCGGTCTTTAATTCACATAACTCTAAGCCAGCCCAGCAACCTTCTACCACCACCACCCAAGTGTAAACCACTGCTGAGCCGATCAAATAGTATTACCTGCTGCCTACAGTTTTATACCCACAACGTGAATTGAACAGAGAGCAGCAACAAATTGCCCCTTAACACAAGGGTCAAGAGATGTGCTGCCTGAATGAGCTGCACAATGCTGCAATGGTAGGAGGTTAATGAAAAAGAGAGGGACTGGAGAATAAATATATAAAGGCCTGAAATATAGGGTCCCTTGGTACTTGACCTAATTGCATTCCTGCTGTTCTACTTATCTTAATCATATTTATTCCTGGATTGTTTTCATTTAGAAACAGATGAGGCTAAGTACCAAGGGTATTCAGGAAGCTCTAAGAAAGAGAATCAGGTTATCTTTTGAAGGGCTTTTGAATGTCTTACACATGTTCTTTTTTTTTAAAAAAAAGAACAATGACATTTCACATACATTTAAGTCCCGTTGAGCTCTTCTATCAAATGTCTAACTTATTTACAGAATTGGTAAAACAGACACAGGCTTCAACACACTCTGGGGACTTTGGGATTGTTGAAATAAAAATACAACAAAATTTAATAATCAATTTGAGTAAAAAGAAAAGAAAAAGGTAAAGGTAAAGGACCCCTGACAGTTACTGTATATTCCTGCGTATAAGACTACTTTTTAACCCAGGGAAATCTTATCAAAAGTCGGAGGTCGTCTTATACGCCGGGTCGTATTTCTTATACGGCGAGTATATCCCAAACTCTATATTTTAACTGGAGGGCCGAGGTTGAGGAAGCCTGGTCTAGGGCAACCTAGTCAGATGGGTTAAAAACAACAACAACAACGATGCTGTTGTTGCTGTCATTGTAGTAGTAGTAGGCATGTGTGAAAATTCAGAAAAGGAGCATGCTAAGCAGTTCTCTTAAAGCCTCCGCTATCTTAGCTTTTAGTGTATTCTTGATGACCACATGGCAACATCTTGCAAAGAGCCAGCCATAGACAGTTAAATGCAGGTGCCAAGAATTCCTTTTGTTTCAAACAGATAATGGAGTTGCACCATACATTGTTGTTATTCTATTTTTGCCTAAGCACTTCCTTGGTCATTCTTTTTCATTCCCTGTAACAGGGAGGGATAAACTATTCTCATTAATCAATGGATATAGGAATATAGAAATAGATGCAGAAATAGAACAAATGTGGACTAAAAGTGTAGCACAAGCAATTTAGGGCACTAGACACAAGCTGTTGGGACTCAAGGTTTGGTGAATGGTTACAATTTTAACTACAATTACATAGAATGTCAGGCTGCAGCTTTACAAACTAATAAAGATAATAACAGGCCTGGCAATTTGATTCTTTTAAAAAGCCTCGGTAACTCAAAGGGCATAGCTGGGAGTTCTAATAAGGATTCACAGAATATTATATGCAATTTCCTCCTTTCCTGCTCACTGCTTCAAGGTATTTAAATTATTGTGGGCTACTTTGTTATATCAGTCGGGCCTTGGAGGCTTGAAATTGTAAGACGCTACCTAGGAAACTCAAGAGGTTTTTTAATATACTTGTTTGCCAAACAACCTTTTGTATAGAGTTGCAAGGAATCTCATTCAACCCTCTGCAATACCAGAGTTTCTAAGCTAAGGCTGGTTCAGCCATTCTTTTTGGCAGTTTTAATCATTCACAGAAGTGGCATACATAGGAATAGAAAATAATGTGACTGGAGCTGTTAATGGAGCAATTTGCCCCAGGTTTTGTGCTCATAGGCTAAAAATATATATAATTACATTGGTATGCAACTTTGCTAGATGACAATTTTTTGCTTATTTGTTTGTTTCAAACGTCTGTCTCCAGCCTCCATGGGATTTCTGAGCCCCAAATGGAAGCAGAGATGGAAATATCCTCATTATCTGGTTATTTTATTTTTACTTCCTATATGCTTTTTATAGATGGCCAAGACTATGGGACTCATAGGAATAAGAATAAGGATGCAGAGTAGTATTGGTAAAGTTAGAATTTCATATGCTCATTCTACTCTTGCACAAAGCAGCAAGATATCACCAACTCTTCTCCTTTCTAGAATGCCCCCTGCCCTTCCCTGTCTTATATAAATCCTGGGATGGACAGTCCTCTGACTAATTGGGGGCATTCTGAAATATTGGCTTGAATCAAGATCTGCCACAAACATTTCAAGGAATGAATTTGCCACAGAATTAACTTGAACATGTGGAAATATTGGCTTGGAGCAAGGAATGGATCTATCACTAACATTACAAATAGTTTATTACTTTGGGCACCTCCAGCTTGCCACTAGTTTCAGGTAGGATTCAGTCATACAGTATACCAGCAAATTCAGCTTGGGAAATTATAGTTGATTTAAGAGGTCTTGCACAACAACAACAAAATTGAGATTTTAAATGCTTGAGATGTAAAAGTTGGCAGCTTTTATTCATGTTTTAAATTTTAAATTTTGTACATTTTATTGTAAGCCATTTTCAGACTTGTATGGTGAAAAGCAGAATATAATTTTTAGATCAACAAACCAACCAACCAACCAACAAACCTGTCTCTCACTCCTTACTCCCCGGCAAAAAAAGAGACTTTTTGCAATAAAGAAAGTGACAGAAAAGTTCACAGAACTTGTTTTGGTGCAACATCATCTCATCTGCCTGTAGACTGTCTGTGTGTTGGGGTTGGATTCAATCACATACCAAAAAATTCAAGTTGCAAGATTATAGCTGATCGGGAGGTCTTGTGCTACAAACCTGTCCCCCATTCCCCAAAGATCAGACTAAGGAAAGTGATAGGGGATGTTCACTGGAAGGTGTGAGATATCACTTGCTCTGATGCACCATCATCTAACAAATCAGAAAGTAAGTTCATTAAAGAGATTGTGTTGCTGGTGTACATGGTCTGTTTTCCCCTGAATTCTCACACCAATCCTCCAAAACTACTTTTTGCACCCAGGAAAAGCTTCAAAGAGAAGTCAGTTTAGGACACTACAGAGGCACATTCTGAGAGAGAAGCTCTTGAGAAAATTCAAATGCATGCATGGATGATTTGTGAATGCAGCTCTGGGTTGATTGTGGCCTTAGTTTCCTCCAGCTTCTTTAGAACGAAGCCTGTTATTCTAAAAGGTTGTTTTTCAAATGCAATTTCCAGTGCCATTTGTAGCCTTCGTTATGCTGCCTCAGTGAAGTTGACAGTTGCCTTTAAAGAACAAACAGACTCTTTTTGAAAGCTGATCTTTCAGGCTGAGTGTTTTAGCCAACTGTCTGTCATTTGCTCACCATGCTGGTTGTTGACATTTGCCCATGTGCAGCAATATTTAATTTTAATTTTTTTGTACTTTGATGTCAAATCCCCATGACAGCACTTTGTCATTTTTCTGCCCCACTGCAGCTGGTGATAGCAGCTGATGCTCTGCTCTGGTCTTTGGGTACCTGGGCTGTTTACTGCTGCTAATGGGAGGCAGTGCTGTCCCTTTGGGGCGTAATTGTTTATGGTGGGTTGTATTTCATCCCATAAACAGCATCCCACAGAAACAATGAGGCTTCTTACATATTATGGAACAATAAGAAATGCATATATTCCAACAGCCCCTACTTACCAGCAACAGTCTTTATCTTCTTTATCAATCTTTATCTTTTGGTCTCCAAAAGTGTAGGGGTAGATTATGTATGCATGGAATAGCACATACATGAACACTAATACAACATGAAGGTGAACTGTAATATCACTCACTGATAATCAAGAGGCTTGTTTTGAACTGTTAAGTGCCAATGATTTACAGAGCACATTTATGTTTTCCTAGTATATCTTTAATGAAAAACAACTTTGTTTTTGAACTATGTGATATGAGTGAGGCTGTGACCACACTCATTCCTTCGTTGGTTGCTGAAAAAAGCAAGGAGACTAACCCACTGACCTGGATGATATAAGTTCCTGGAGCTGTCTCAGCTGCAGCACCAGAAGCACTGTGAAATTTAAAATCCCGATTTTGGTCAGTTTACTGATACATATGCCCAGTTTCAGTAGCCAGTGCAGCAAACTAAATTAATACAGCATGCTGCGGACAAACAAGACTTCAGCAATGTGTGTTATGTGTATGTGGATATGTGTGTGGGGGGGCAGTATGCTCAGATAGTATGCTCAGCTGCCTCACCTAGCACACATCACCATGGCTTGGTTGGTGGCACATGAATGGCATTCAACTGTCTCATTTATCGCCTAACAGGTTTTCAATTCATCACCATCATAACCTGATGGCTGGGGAAGATGGGGTTGTTGTAGTCAAAATGGTACCCTCTGGGCGTTGGACTGTAATCTCTGTCATCTCTGATCATTGGCTAAAGTGGTTGGGGCTAATGGGGATTGTAATCTAAAAAAATCTGGAGGATGCCACGCTGTGGTACCTGGTGTCTCAACAATATAACAGGTTTCCTGAGTATATTTCCCAAGAACTCTCTTGGTTATCTTTTACTTTAACCTTTCACAGGGTGAGAACCAGTCTTATTTCCCAAGCCACTGGCAAGATCTTACATACACTGTGGAAATTTATGGGAAATCATTGTTGTTGTTGTTGTTGTTGTTGTTTAGTTGTGTCCGACTCTTCGTGACCCCATGGACCATAGCACGCCAGGCACACCTGTCTTGCACTGCCTCCCGCAGTTTGGTCAAACTCATGTTCGTAGCTTCGAGAACACTGTCCAACCATCTTGTCCATGGGAAATCATACCTTTTACTTATTGTTTTATTTGCTCTTTCATTGGGTTGCTGCTGTGGTCTGTCTTTCAGTTTATATTTATCTATTATATTAGTTCTAATTGTCCTGCCAATATCTTGGCATAAGCTACCTTGAAGACCGAATAGTGACAAGGCTGAATATACTTTTTTAAAAAGGAAAAGGAAAATAATAATAAATAAGAGTGCCCCCATTGTCACCTGTGAAATGTTGGAGAGTAATCAAATGATGAAATATTTGGAAGGCCAGTTCTGTGAATTGGCTTTAGCTGAAGGGGCACAAGCAATGACTTGCATCAGTGGAGTGAAATCCTATTACTAGCAGCTTTGCCCTGCTTGCCAGGAAACCTGTTTTTCTCTTTTGGGTCTGTGCATGTTTACATCAATCTCTTTGGCTTCTGTGGACCAGAAAGGACCAATGGGACGATGTGGAATGGAACTAACAAGAGTCTTGCTGTCTCTGCAGAGGGGCTCCAGGACGAGCAAAGAAACACAACTCACAGGTTAAAATCCCCAGGCAAGCCAGCTTCCTGCTGTTCTCCCAGACCTGATGCATGCATCCCCAGTTGCCATCAAAGTGACCCCTACAGTGGCAGCCACCATGTCTCAAAAAGCCTATTTCACAAGCATATATAGTGGTACCTCAGTTTACAAACACAGTTGGTTCCGGAAGTCTGTACTTAACCTGAAGCGAACTTTCCCATTGAAAGTAATGGAAAGTGGATTAATCCGTTCCAGACGGTCCGTGGAGTACTTAAACTGAAGCGTACTTAACCTGAAGTGAACTTTCCCATTGAAAGTAATGGAAAGTGGATTAATCCGTTCCAGATGGTCCGTGGAGTACTTAAACTGAAAATACTCAAAACGAGGCGTACTTAAACCGAGGTATGACTGTACATGTGCAATATAAGGAGTGGATGCCACAAGCAAAGAAAATGATGGCATTAATAATGCTATTATATGATTTTCTGATTTGACCTGTACATGGATACACCACGCATGCCAACATGTTATCCAGTGAAGAGTCAATGCAGCCTTCCCCAATCTGGTGCCCTCCAGATGTTTTGAGGAACTCCAACTCCAGCTAGTCCCAGCCAGCGAAGGCAGAACTCAAGAATGGTGTGAAGATGGCATCTAAAATATCTGAAGGGCAGTGAGTTAGGGAAAGTTGTGTTGTAACAGGAACACAAGACCCACTGGGGGAACACTTGCCTGCAGAGTGCAGATAATCTAAACACAGATCAAAAATGTACATATAAATCTACCCTGAATTTTGCTTGGGAATCCCATGAAGTTAAATAGCATTATTGCTAAGTGTAGAAATGCTACACTGGGCAATTTAAAAACTACACTCAATCACAGAGCTCCCCCCCTTTCTTTAAAAAGCTATGAACAATCTTGTTCTGGCAAGAAATTGTCTGAAATGCATTTTCTAACATCTGAGTCCATTTGAGCGTTCCCTTGATTCCTGGAGATGAGAATGGAAGGAGCTTCGGAGTCATCAATTGCTTCACTTTGGTTCCCATTTCTCTCTTGCTGGCTGCTGTTCCTCACAAAGGAAATAAGTATAGGTGCTTTAGAAATTATCTTATAATCAGCATCATTAGCTGGAACTGAAGAGGGGACAGATCATTAGACAACTACTCTGCACAACCTAAGTGTAGGGAGTTGCAGGCATAGGGAGCAAAAGGCTAAAAATAATAGGCCATTTGCACTCAGCAGATGAAACAAGGAAATTGCTAGCATTAAGCTAGCCAACTTCACAACCCTGGAGGGGAAAAAAAGAAAGCTGTAGAAAATTTGAAGGAGAACTTTCATGGGATGAGGAAGATGAGAGGGCAGTGGGAGGCAGAGAAAAGTGGCAATGGAAGTAAAGTGAAGCTCAGAGCGAAAGGCAACGCACCAATAAGGAGTTTGTGAAGCAAACTCTAGCAAGCAGAAAGTGAAGGAGAGCCATTTAGAACAAGGGACATCCAGAATTTCAGTAAATTCACAGGAATATTTATTATCATTTTTTGCCTAGCTGCTGCCCTAATGAGACAATATTCCTCCTCAATTGAAAAATGTCCCAATAAGCAACAGTGGATGTGAGGAAGCCATGAGATAATTTGGCCCCTTCCCTTGTGAGCTACCATGAGGGTTAAATTAGCTGATGCATTAAAAATGGATACCTACCTACATTCATTTTAATAACAGCCATGAGCGTGGAGATCAGGTTTAGGGCTATGGTGCCATGGAGGAAGAAATGAGCTGTGCAAACTCTCCCCTCTGCTACAATCCTGACAACAGCTCCCGCCCAGCTGCTATTTGCCCTAGGAGCGAATTTGCCACGGGGAGCTTCTTTTCTGAAAACGTTTGCAGCTTCGTGGAGAATTTTTTGTTGTGACTGGTATGAGGGGATGTCAGGGTTTCTTCTCCATGATCCCAATCCTGATTCCTCCTCCACCAACACACACATTTAATAAATCGTCTCATGTTTGGCCCTTAGATCTTATGGTTGCTGGAGATAACTTTGGCAAAAAGATGTGATGTTTGGGCGGGGTTGGGGTTGGCGCAAGTAAATTGCTGATTGTCGAAACTGACTCTGTTATGATGGCAGGATGCTGTTGCAGAGATTGGAGCAACTACTGTTGGAGGGAATTGACAAACCATTCTGATCTGACAGGATGCTTCAAATTCCTAAAAACCCCAATGTAAAATAGGAATGTTTACAACATGGCAATTCATGCAGGGCAATACCCCCATTGGGGAGCAGGGAAAGGCTCATGGTAATGCTCCAAGTTACACAATTTAGGTTAGCTTGCAACTTCACAGTAGAACAGATAAGCACCATGCCTGCTGTACTTGCCCCAGAAAAATGCTTTCCTCGAAGTGGCAAAGATGAATTCCAGCACTAAAGTACATTTAGGTTCCAAGGCTGAGGAAACATTAGTATGATCAATGAATGCAAAGCACTAACGAGCAATTTAGATGTAACCTGGCTGGCTGTTAAAGCTCTATCCTTCTTCCCATCCTCATAAAAAGGCTTACACCAAAAAAACAAGTGCTATATCATGTGTCTGAACACTATGAAGCACTAATTAGAAAATATTGCCCTGTAGCTCTTTCATTATGTGCTTTCACGTGAAGAAAGTCGCACAATAGATCTGTCAAACTCTGGCTAATATTAGAAGGAGCATGTTCAAATGTTCTTTATTTCAAATCTGTTAATACTACCGTAAGATTACCTTAAAAGCAGCAAAGGGGGAGTGTGTTCTTTGTCTATAGCAAGGATGAGGAACCTGTAACCCTTCTGATGCCATTTGGCCACAGATCCCATCAGCCTTCAAGGACTCAGAGGAGAAGGTGCTGATGAGAACCAACTGGCTTTGGCCTTCTTTAGCAGGGCTTCCAGCCTCAGCTGGAAACAATGGTTGTCATTCCTGGCCCGACCTTGCTGCTTCTTGCTCCTCTTGACCTTGGATTCCCTGAACCCTGAACCGTCTGACCATGTGAATTGCTGTTTGCCCAACCTCAGGACTGGACCTGACTTTGGATATGGACTCTGCCTATAGGCAAGTGCACCTCTGAGACTCTGTTGGTTGGCTGGCCTCCCACTCCCCCGAGCTTGCTCTCTGTTGCTCAGCATGAGACTACAGCATAGCTGAGTGGAAAGGTTCAGAGCCCACTTGAGAATGAAATGATTCTTCTCCCCTGGCCTCTGACATAGCAAAGCTTGCAGGATACTTCTCAGAACCAAGACAATGAGCCAACAGCACTGAGGGCAAGCAATATCCTTACCCATTAACTTTGCAGCACATTCTAATGAGCAAGCAAAATGGGAGGTAGGGACTTGGTGTGATGAGCTATATTTGTCCACAGTTCTTAATAGGCAATGCTCCTAGTAATTAATAATCTCCCTTCAAAAACCAGACAGCTGAACACATACCATAGCTGTCAAGTTCTCCCTTTTTTGAACGGGAATTCCCTTCTGCTGAAAAGGCTTCCTCGCGAGAAAAGGGAAAACTTGTCAGCTGTGACACATACACAGCTTTCCCTCTGAATCCCAAATGGAGCTGGGCAATTGCATTGTATCTTCCTGACCGCATTTTATCCTTGCAACAACACTGAGACACAGGCTGACTGTGAGATACTGGTTTGCCCTTGGCCACACAGGGAGCTGCATGACTGAGCAGGGATTCTAACCCGAGCCTCTTAAATTCTATCGCAACTCTTTAACTTTGACACTTGGCTCTCCCAAAGTCACAGCTAAACTCAACACAGCTGTCACAAGGCAAGGAAGTTACTGTAGTTACTATCCACCATTGATCTTTCAGAACAGCCATTCTTATTTGCCCAAATTCAAATTTCCACTGTGTGTGTTTGTAGAATAATCATAGCATGGTATTGCCATTGTGTTATGGGGCAGAGAAAAAAGGCATTGTAGAAATAAAGGCTGTCTCTTTCATGGATCCCAATTTAGATGTTCACAGTTTAGGGCTGGCTAGGGGGCTGATGACTGTGGACATTAGCATTTCATCACAGTTACAAGCAGCTATTGGCTTTATAAACTTTTAACTAGTGAGATGGCTTTCTCTTTTGTTTGGTTTAGCTAAATCAATTGGTTGCACTGCTTTCACAGGGCTGTAGCCATTCTAAGTGTTCTGGGTATATATATGATGGTGAAGACTTAATATTTCAAGGATAAAACAGTAGGGGAGGCTCACACGGTTAATAAGTGCTTCAGGGTTCACTACTGTTCTGTTATCTTTACATGCTTCATGCTGGTTTTCAAAAAAAAAAGGGAATGTAAAGGCTTGATTTAACTATCACCACTTTTTAAAAAGAAACTCCACCACCCAGATACCTCACAGTGGGAAAGAGAGAACTCTGTGTCCTCTTCCTTATAACAAATTATTCTGCTTGCAGACTAGGCAGAGTAGAGAAGAACATTCACCTTGTTAAAGTTAGGAGATCACCCTTTCTTTCCAAAATGTACTTTTAGAGGCTAAAGAGGCACATTGAAAGCAAACAAAATTGTTGACAACGAAAAGAGCTATACAAATACCTGAAGGAAGAACTCCAAAATATGATTGATTCTAAAGCTGAAACAAAATCATTCAGCCGATTTGACTTGTTCCAAGGGGGCCACAAAGGAGGGTTTCTGCCCATCCCTAGAAAAAACATGGGTCTGGTGGGAGGAGAGCAAGCGAAAGTCTGAGTGGGAATTTGTGCAGGCAGAGGGTTGGGTCCATGAGGAGGAGAGCTGACAGTGGGAGTGAGAGTCTTTGCAGGATACAAGCAGAAGGTGGGGTGGAGCTGGGAGTTTGAAAGAGAGAGTTTAAATGGGCAGAGAGCAAGAGAAGGGGTTTGCAGTGTCTGGGCATGGAGTCTTGGGTTTTGAGTGGGCAGGGGGGGTGTCAGAAAGTGTGAGAGGGGGTTTGCAGGGGCTTGGTCCAGTGTGGAAGAGAGAGTTTTTGCACAGGCAGAGGGCATGTGGTGTGTCAAACTTGGAGAGTGGAAGGAGGTTTGCGCGTGACTGTTTTTTCCCCATTGAATAAACCACTGTAAACACCGTGTGCCATTGTAATGGATTGATTTGAAGTCATTTCTGTACCAGGTAAAGCCATTTTTAGTCCTCCAATTCCCCTCCCAACCTGTTCTGTATTTTGCTCGACCTGTCATTTTGCCCGACCAAAGGTGGCAATCCTAACACAAAGCCAGGTGCATGCTGGCTGCAATCTTGTACATGCCTACCTGGGAGAAAGTTCTATTGAACTCAGCATGTCTTACATCTAATTGGGTAGCACATTGGTTTTGACAGCTAAAGAGCCCATGCTAGATTGTGAAAAGAAAATGTGTAACACTGTCGTTACAAACATATCACATTAGTGTTTTATCATTTCCATTGCCTCCTTGTCCATCTCTTGGCTCAATGTAGCCCAAGACCTCCATCCACATTGGTCAGCCTTGGGCCCTGAGGAGGTCACTTCAGTGCTGCTAATGCAGCAATTTGACTTCACCCCCAGAAGCACACTCCATTGCCTCTCGAGACTGACAGATGCCAACTATCTATATCTACATCTATATTATCTTTGGTTTTGGAGTGTGCCATGTGGATGTTTTATGACTCTCTGCCTTATATTATTAGACAGTGGCGGAGATTGTATGCAGTCTGCTCTGATGTGTTTTGACATGGCTGGTTTTGTGGATTTCTAGGTGGCTATTTTTTCACGATTTACTGGATTTGTGATTTTTTGTTAGCTTTTCATTTTAGCTGCCCAGTGAACCTTGCTTATGAGGTGTCAGATAGAGAGATAGATTGGGGTTGTGTCCAATTGTTCCCATCCACAGATAGAAGGCTTCCAGCAGGGGCTTCCATTAGTGGAAATGGGTTGAAAATGTTTTTGCTGAGTCCCCCTGCAGCCCCACTGTGAACAGAAAGACACAAATCTATTGCAGAGGGTTAGGATACCATTGGAGCTGTGTATTTAGATAGCTTGGGGAAATGCAGGAGAAAAGGGAGAGCTTCAAAAATATCTTCCCCACAACCCCCATTTTTAGCTCATGGAAGACGGTTTGGTTAAAGAGTCTTCCATTAGTGGAAGAAGGGCACAGTTGGATACAGCTCTATACAAATAACAAACAGTCATGCAATTATTTGGAGCCACTTGGCAATCTCTTCCCTGCTGTTTTTTCCCCTGATCATTCACAACTTACATTATTTATTTACATTTTACATTGTAATCGAACTCTTAGCAGATTTCTTTTTATTTGACAATAAAATACCTTGGGTGGTATCCAGTGAAGGAGATCTGCTTGGGCAACAGAACTTGCCCTCCCTCCTGTCTCTCTGTGTGCCCTCACACCCTTCCCAAATCTGCTCTGGAGGGTTAGGGAGCTCCCAAGTGAGATTGGGGGAGGCGTGCAGAAAGAAGAGAAGGAGAGGAAGTCATCTTGTACCAGTAGACCTAGTTGTTGGATATGACCCATTACTAACTCCCCCCCCATTTCTACCCTTCGGTGTCTATTGTTGGGAAACTGTTTGATTCTAAATGGTCAGGAGCTCTACAGGTCATATGGAAGGACCACAAGCAGCTCTGGTCATTGTCTCCTATTTGCAGATTATGGTCCCATTGATGCCATATGTTGAAAGCACAAGCTTTCCCACAAAGAAACATACGAACTATAGATTGTTAAGGGCTCTGGGAATGGAAGCTCCATTCCTAGGATTCTTTGGGGGAAACAATGCGAGAGCAAAAGGGCCCCCCCTTGGAGAAGTGGAGGGAGGGTGTGAGTGTGGTCCATTCCTGAGTCAGGGCAGAGAGGTGGCTGGTGGAAAGGGTGCTCAAACCCATTCACCTCCTCCACTGTGCACCTGTCGCCCCATCACCATAGCTGCCAAGTTTTCCCTTTTCTCGCGAGGGAGCCTATTCAGCATAAGGGGAAATCCCTTTAAAAAAGGGATAACTTGGCAGCTATGCCCATCACTTGCCTTGTATGAACAGCAGCCCAGTGAGAAGCAAAGTAGCTGCAGTGTCATGCGTTGGCGTGGGGGGTTGCATGAATATTGGGAAGGGCTTGAGACTATCACTATCTTCTTTCTCCCCCCCCCCTTTTCCTCCCCTCCATGTCTCAGGGAACAATTTAATGTGGTGGAGAGATCAGGCCTCTTCGTCTCTTCCTTTTGGAAACAGCAGCCTTTGTCATGATTGAACAATTTAAAGGGCAAGTTTGCAAGAAAAGCACTGGTGTATTGCTTCCTTAAATATGTGTTCTGTGTGGGTGAGTGGACTTTGGCTGCGCCAAACCTGCTGAGTCCTGTGGGTAAGTGGAGGGTGCCTCTCTCCCCCTCTGTCACTGGTGGGTAAGGCGGCTGTGGGTAATGGTGGAAAGTGAGATGGCTTCATATAAAAGGACAGAGGAACTGCCACTAAAACCCAGAGTCCTCCCAGCTGTACCCACACTTGGCTCTGCTCCCTGGTCCCCCCCCCAATCCCCCTTGCATCACGGCATGCTTCATCTGCCCCCACCCCAATATTTTATTCAAGTTGGTGCTCTTGGCTATTGATGAACTACACCTCTATTCAAGTCAGCAAATATTGCCAGGGATGGTGGAAGTAGTTATTCAGCAACTTGGTATGATTATTATTATTATTACCGGTATTATTATTATTATTACCACCCCTCATCCATGGATCTGAGTGTGGTTCAAACATAGACAATGCTTTAATCCAGTCTCCTACCCCTCAACCATTGTATCCACTGATTAAAGCAAAATAAGTAATTCCATGTCTCACAGCTTAGTAGCTGCTGAAGGCATATATCCAAGATGAAATATGTGATGTGAAGCTTTTCTTGTGTACATTACAAAGATTTTGACAGCAGGCCAACAGTTTCACAACAGTGCTCTTCATTTATATCTTTCAAAACAAAGTGGATTCCCCTCATATTTGATGGTTGACAGATTTCTTGTTTAACCAGACATCCACAAAGAGGTTGACAAGTTACACTTCTTTACATAAAGAGCTTGCTTTTCTTAATGGTAGCATATGGTGATCTGGGATACCTGGCTGGTGACATCCATGGTGAAAGGATCACCATCTAAGCACCAGTGGCCTAGAGTGAAGCACTGTGTATGGTAGGCTCATAGGTAGCTACTTTATAGCAGGCATATGTCCAATGTCTATTCCAGTCTTTCCCAATGTCTACTCCAGTCTTACCCTCCAGACTTTTTGGACCACAACTCCCATCAGCCCCAGACTATTAGTCTACTGTGATTGGTGTTAGCTCTCTAGGGTCTTGGGGAGAGTTTTCCTCAACATCTACTACCACAAATACTTTTAACTGGAACCACTAGAGATTGAACCTGGGTCCTTCTGACTGCAAAGTATGGCGTCTGCCACTATGTTCCACATACAGAATGGCAGTACACAGTAGAAGCCTATTCTTTAAGTTCAAGAGGGCTTTCTCCCCGGTAAGCGTGTACAGGAATGGGACAAGTGTGTGCACAAGAGACATGAACCTTTAGGGAAGGATGGGATGGTCGATGGCCTAAAATCCATCAAGGGTGGCCGGTGGGGAGGCCTCCCTGCAGCTGTGCCACTGCTGTGTACCAGTACAATGACGGGTGGGGTGGGTGGCACCAAGCTCAGGGTACTTTGTATAGGAGCCAACTCTTAGGGGCCATGGGGACTTGGGCCCCCACAATAAAATATTCGAGGGGGCTGTCCCCCAAAGTTGATGGGCACTGCCATTCAAATGGTGTGTGTGTGCATCGAGTCATGTGACTGATTATGCGGGGGCAGGGCTTATCTCGGCCCCCACAATATTTTATTCAAGTTGGCACCCCTGGTACTTTGGGTGCGCCTGCAGAACTGATATGGCACTCCCACCTGTGTGCTCAAACTACCCTGACCTTGCCACCTCCCTGACCTCCCTCTCACCCTTGTGATGCGCAGCAGCAAAATTGGCCCTGGGAGGCCAGTTCTACCATGTGGCCCCTCCCCACTGGCAGATCCCGAAACCTATGGCTTCCTGTATTATACTTTGCAAACCTTTTCCAGCACTCCTGCTGGTGTTGCCATGCCGCTCCAACCTCACTACTGCCCTGCCTCAGCCCAGTGCCATCCAGGTAAGTTGTAGTGGCACCTGTAGCGGTTGGGTGGCTCTGACCCATCACACCAGACACTATATAGGGTGCTTTTTTGTCCCAGCCAGTGCAATGTGTTGGGGTAACATTCTCCCACCAACAACAAAAAAATGATTTAGTGATGCAGGTTGAAGTGTCCAGAGAGATTTTTCCTTTTAAAAAAACCAGAGAGAGCTCACGGGGATTCTATCTCCCCTGCTCCCCACACTGGGGCATTCTGTTGTTGTCACCCCAGCAAATGTTAATATATTGAGATTTTTTTTAAGTGTCCATTGAACATTTGAACATCTGAATCCCAGATGTTGGGGGGTCACAAGTGCTGCTGCGTTTATGTGGGATTCTGTGAGCATCTGCTTGGCCACTGTGAGAACAGGACGCTAGACTAGATTATGGGCCTATGCTCTGATATGTATTCTTCTTATATTCTTATTTCCCACCTTAAGAAGGCAGGGTGTGCTTCGATTCGCAGAAAAGGAAATAGCCCTCCAAGCTTATATATCATCTGTTTTCTCCCATGATTGATGCCTAATTGAGGAGGGAGAGTTCAGGCTTGGGGAAGTCTGTTCTCTTTCTTTGTGACAGAGACAATAAAAATGTTGCGGAAAACACCCCTGTGAAATATGAAGTGATTGATCTTCTGGCATGGCTCGTATTTCCGACACCTGGATGTACTGCAAAATTGCATAGATTAATTAAAAGCAGACCTTATATCGAATGGCTCACGGTTTTCACAGGAGAAGCACTTCTTCTGCCTGTTTGAAAAGATGGCCGGTGGGGGTAGTGAGGGCAAAACACTGAGTGCATGCCGTAAATCTCCTGTTCTATCGAAGTGCACTGGACTATGGGGCTGCAATCAAACATGCCACCACTGGTTATAGATGGCTCCGTTGCAAAGAATGGAAGGGAGGTGACTCTTAAGGTAGCCAGGTTCTGAACCACTGAAGCTGGCATATTGAATTACGCCTGGAAGTTGGCACACAGTTCATGGACCTCCCCTCTCCAGGCACTTTTTAATGCTCTCTTGCCACTCTTGTGAGATGACAGCAGTTTGTTACAGCACCCCTGGCTTATTCTTTGTACCAGTGTCCCCATCTGAGTCTGCAGTCATAAGCTACGAGTTCTGCAAGCTGATCACAAGGCATATTGCTGTCCATCTACACCAGGCATCCCCAAACTTCGGCCCTCCAGATGTTTTGGACTACAATTCCCATCTTCCCCGACCACTGGTCCTGTTAGCTAGGGATCATGGGAGTTGTAGGCCAAAACATCTGGAGGGCCACAGTTTGGGGATGCCTGATCTACACTATTATTTGCAGATATACCTAGTCAGTTGGCTCACACCAGAGTATGGGGTCGGGGGGGGAGTAGTAACTACCTTGGCCCCAGGTGACACCACTCTTCTTCCTCCTCCTGTTGCAGCACTGTCAGAGGAGGCGTGGCTTTGAGGTTGGGTGCCTGGGGCTGTGTGCATTCCCTGCGCCCAGGGCGGGGCCAGCCAGCCATCAGTGGGGGCGGGGCCAGCTGGGGCAGGACTCTCTGTGGGGCCTCTGAGAAGTCTGCCTGGCTCCACCCACTCGGCTGCCCTACAGCTGAGGGGGAGGCAGCAGGCGGACCATTTGGACCCACCCTCACCACACCCCCTTCCCCCACTCCTGTCTATCCCACCTTTCATCGAAGTGCTGTAGACTGTTCCTCCCCATTAATATTTTAGCTTCACAGCAACTTTGTGAGGTAGGTTAGGCTGAGAGACAGTGGCTGGCCCAAAGCCACCTTGTGAGCTTCATGGCTGAAATCAAGATTTCAACATAGTTCAACACTTCGACCACTATACCACGCTAGCTATGGTTCACAGGTTACGGCCAGCAAGGTTTGGCCTCTCAGCCTGGCTTTGAACACCCCGTTCCTTTAAATCTTTTGAAATATTACTTTTGTCTTAGTTACAGCCATGTGTCCTGTTACCACCTATCAAAACTGTGGCAACTGGCACCTTTTATTCCACCTGCGTGGATTCCTCTCCTAGTTAGTCTGCAACCCTGATAATCTCGGTGGCCAGGTTTATGTATGTGCCAGATGTTCCATGGCTTCATTCCGTAAATGCATTGCAATATTTTCTTGATTTTAAGGCTTGCCAGTTTATAGCGGTGCATTTTTAGGAAAGGGTGGGGTGGAGATAATAAAGTGCATACAGCACTGCTTCACAAAACAGATACAAAAAAAAGAGGGAGGGAGGTGTGTTATGAATGATTATACTTCTGTGAATTATATGGATTTCATTCTTGCTCTCCTTTTAACCACATGGTATCATCTCATTAGGACATATGCTGAAAATGAGAGAGTCAGCAAATGGCATGTAAGGGTGCGTAACAAAAAGATGCAGAGTTGGCAAAATTCCTTCCTTTGTGTAAACTAACAGCCTCAAATGCTGGCAGCCTCACTTTATGCTGAACCTACAGTCTGTACTCCCGGCTCATCTGCTCTTGCTCTCAGCAAAATCTACAATGCCTACTTTTTCTTCTTTTTTTACAAAACACGCACAGCTGAAATATGTGTGCTCAGTTACTGGTGACATTAATCTGCCTTGCTGTGGCTCCTCTTCAGTTGTGCCCTTGTTCTGCTTTCTTAGAGCAAATCTTCAGCAGAGACATGTCACCCTGCAATGGCTTGGAAGGATTGAGTGTAACGGAATGTAGGAAGGTGCCTTACCCTGAATACAGACATTTGCCCATCCATATTGCCTGCACCAGGGGTTGGGAATCTGTGGCCCTCCAGATGACTCCCATCATCCCTTATTATTGACCATGATGGCCAGAGATGATAGGGGTCAGAGCCCAATAATACCTGTAGGCCTACTGGTTATCCACCCTTCGTCTACACTGACTAGTAGCAGCTCTTTAGCATTTCAGGCAAGGGTTCCCCCCCCCCCAGCTCTTGCAGTAAGTATTTCTAAATTTGTGCCTATTTGTATTACCATACAAATGTTTTATGGAAATTGGTGTTTTCTTTATCCTCCTTTTTGGTGATGCAAATCCTTCTTCTTTCCTCACCCCCACTATTGTAGCAATACATAACTGGCTGACTTAGTCTCACTAACATAGCAGTTTTTACAAAGCGCATTATACACTTACTAGCGAACTTGGATCTGACGTTGCTCCACAATTCCAAGAAACAAAACAAAAAATCCAAAAAAAAAATCAGTCCAGTTTGAAATGTTCATTCCACATTCTTGATTCAAAATGGCATCCAACTGCATCCAAACATAGATGAAAACTTGTTACTTGATCTCAGGAACCATCATGCAAAGTTTCTTTATGATACAGTGGAACCTTGGTTTTTGAATTTAATCCATTCCAGAAGACCGTTCGGCTTCTGAAAAGTTCAAAAACTGAGGATCAATGGGCTGGCTGCAAAGTCAATGGGAAAAAAATGAAAAATGCAGCTTGGAAACTGTTCGGTTTTTGAAAATAATTTGAAAACTGGAGCAGTTACCTCCGGGTTTTCAGTGTTCGGGAACCAAAACGTTCCAAAATGGAGGCGTTCGGGAACCAAGGTTTGACTGTATCTTAAGAGCTGACCAAGTGCACGGAGAGAAAGACAGATACACAGATTTCCAAAATAGATACGCTAGATAGATAGAATTGATTTGGTGGCTTCTGCTCTACATCTCTACTAGTCTTATTGATTTCATGGAGCTTAGTCTCAGGTAAGTGTATATGTGACTGCAGCCTTAGTAAATCATAGGCTTAAACTTCAAAACAGATGGCAAAGATACGAGTCTGTGCTCCTTTTACCTTTATTAAACCACCATAGCTTCTTATTCAGTTTTTAATATGCAAAGCCACATTGCAGTACATTCATTTCAAATGCACTTCTCCACTTAACAGCCTGCAAGGATATTTTCTATGTCTAATGAAGTTGTACTCCATTGAACTAGCCATTAAAACAGCCAAGACCTAATGTGTCAGGTTTTCTTATTAGGCCAGATTTATAGAAGAGCTTATTCACTTCTTTGCTACTTCTACATTTAGTTTCCATTTAGTGGCAGCAGAGTATTCAAAATGTTAATGAGTTTGGGTCAGGGTGGGGTTGCTATGTTGATCCCATAAAAACGAGAGTAAGTGAAAAATGACAGGCTTGGGCTCCTCTGGCAATTCCTTGAGGGTGTCAAAGCTTTTGATGAGCCAGTATGGCCTGTCTGCCCTCGAACAGCTCCACAAATGGGAAGATATAATCAGGGAGCGCCCTGTTACCATTGCAATGAATGGGACTGGCTCTCCATGTGTACATCAGAGTGTGAAAGGGAACGTGGGAGAAAATGAACAAGCAGAGCAAGCATGTAATTCCCCAGTTATGTTAGGAAAAATCAGCAAGGACACACTATTTTAAAAGCCATTTTGACAGATTAAACTACAGCAAAAGCATTATTCTAAAAAGTATTATGGCAAATATGAGTGAGAAAGAGAAAGAAACATCATCAGATGAGATTAACACAGAAAAATATCAATCCTAATGGAAATATATAAATTTATATAGGCCAGTCCGTCTGTCCAAGCAAGCTTCCAAGCAAGATGGATAGTTAGAACCATAGAGTTGGAAGGGACCCCGAGGGTCATCTAATCAAACTCCCTGCAATACAGGAATCTTTTGGCCAATGTGGGGCTCAAACTCATGACCCTGAGATTAAGAGTCTCATGCTTTACTGACTGAGCTATCCCAAGTTATACAGTCAAATGGAGAAAGGCAGTGGGATCTTTAGATTCCCGAGTAGTAGATTTGGGGTGTTGATCTTTCCAGCCTTTCGGTATAAGTTTCTCTGCAACCTTAAGGGCTCACAGGGTTCACTTTGGTTGGCTGTCTGTTAGTCCCTACACTGAGCAGCAAAAGCGCCGAGGGCAGCTTGTCTCAAGGCATTGTGCACCTTGTGCACTTATTGTGTTGGCTATGGAGGACATATGAATGTTTCAATTGCAGTTGTCAAGATATTTGGAAAGGATGACGGTTAAAATAGGCTTGATCACCCTTGATCTGCTCAATGAGAAGTGTGCAGATTAATAATTTATAATAATAATTTATTATTTGTATCCCGCCCATCTGACTGGGTTGCCCCAGCCACTCTGGGCATACTATGACTTATACCAAAGATGTGTTTTTCATTAGGTTAGTGTAGCTGAAATAAACAGGACTTTCTTCCAAGCAGATGTCTGGACGTAATGAGATAGATGACATATTATCAGTGCAGATAACTGATTTTCTCAAGAAAGGGAGCTTACAGTGGCTGCTGGCAGAAATGGTGCTGATTAACAACATTCTCTTGGTAAAAAACGTGTTCTTTACAGTCTAGTACTACAAAATACCACAGTTTCGTAAGTCCAGTGTGATACAAAGGTTATAACATCGATAATGAGGGGCACTTAAATATGTGATTTGAGAAGAAGTGTGATAAATGAAAAACAAAACTTTTCTATGGCTCTGATTCAGAGTTGGTAGATCAGATAATATCACCCCAAATGTTCACTGATTACCAATTAGTTTTCTAATCTCAATCCAATATTTTGGCTTTGACCTAAATAGCCAGGAACCAGAATATCTTGTGTATTGCCTCCCCACCTATGAGCCTGCCTGGAAAGTTTTTTTTCCATTTCTGAAGTTCTTTATTGTGTTCCTGCACTGTCCTATATACAATGGGTGTCATATATAGGAATATAGGGATGAGGGAAGATTTTCAGCAAACCTCCCTGGTCTATATAAAATGAATCATGCTCAGATCAGAACACAGACATGTGGATTAGATCACATGTCCTTGAAGCTTTCCAGAGAATGGTTCATCCAACATATAGTTCTACAAAGGAGTCCAAGGGCATCTATCATTCTTTCTTTCTCTTTCTGGCTTTCTTTTTCCTTTACAACCATTTCTAGCTGCTTGCTAGTTGCTTGTCACTTAATAGGCCATCTGTTCTGTTTTGGATATCGTGGTCTCTGCAATCTGAGACAGAGGCCCTTGTAGCCATACCACAGCTTATAGATGCTCAACTGGTGTGGTGCAAAGGAGAGCTTTCTCTGTTGTGGCACCGATTATGAGGTGCTTCTGCTGACCCCCCAAAATGTATCTGTTTATTGGTGTTCCTGGCTACTACTGCTTGACTACTGTGACTAATATACGGTTATTAATATAGGGTGGCAAAGTGTGCTGTGAACCATTTTGTAAATAATGTTCTAAAGATAAATAAATTTCGCAGGATGGGTGGGTGATGGTTACCTTGTGCTATTGGGAAGAAACCACACTGGGTCAGTTAGTTTCACCTCCAGCCCATTTTTGTTCTGATCTGGGTAATTTGATGAGGATATTCACCCTACTTTGCAATAACTCTGTTCCCTCTAAAAGACTAGACACAGCAGCGTCGCTAGCCTTCTGGATGCCCGGGGTGGCAAACCAGAAGGCACCCTGCTGGAGGGCGGGGCGTCCATTGCGCACATGCGTTGACGCACACGTTGCACTACGGAGCGGGTTGCCGGGGGGGCGGCGGTGCTCCAGTGGTGCTCCCCTCACCGCTCCACCTGAGTAGGAAGAAGCAAAAAGTGCGCTATGTATCAGTTTGCCACATGCTTTGTGCTTCTTCCTTCTCAGGCAGAGCGGCGAGGGGCGTCAGCGGAGACGCCCCTCGCCGCTCCGCCTGAGTAGGAAGAAGCACAAAGCACACGGCAAGCTGATCCATAGCACGCTTTGTCTTCTTCCTAATCAGGCGGAGGCAGAGCAGCCCTATTGCGACGTCTCTGACTAGACACTCTCCCTTTGCCAGGGTGTAAGTCAGGCTTCTTTATCAAATTGCTCCCAGAGGAACACACGTGCTCAGTCAATGAGCATACCTGCCAAGTTGCTGTCGGAGAAATAAGGGAGAAATAAGGGACCTGGCGGAGAAATAAGGGACCGGGCGGAAGTAGCAGACCAGAAGTAGCGCTGCCGCCATTTTGGAACTTGGCAGAGCAGCATCAAAAGTCGCTTCTGAGCATGCTCCGCCCAGTTCCAAAATGGCTGCCGCGCCAGAATAAACCGGGAAAAAACAAAAAAATCCATTTTTTCAGCTAGGAACAGCTGGAAAAATGGGGATTTCCCGGGGAATACGGGAGACTTGGCAGCTATGTCAATGAGACTGCATATTATTTTCACATTACTTATGTCACGCACAGCATCAGATGGCAAAGCGTTTTCTTGCAACTTGATTGCAACACTTTCCCTTTGAGTATTGTGATTCAATTTTGAGTAAAGTAAAAAAAAATCCATGGGCCAGATTCAGCTCACAATATATCAGCTGACTAACTTTACACCAGGCTACGACCCTCTGGCCCTCTTTCCTTGGTTTAAAGATGAGAAGTTGTATGGAAAGGGCACTCTGTGAATTTGGCATTCTCTGTCTCTGACAACTCCAAGCCTTTTAGCTGTGCTTACTAATGGTTTGCTGCATTTGCCCCTTACGTTTTTACTCTATATTCTGATGAGAAATTTCAACACTGGGCTGCCAGCATATTATACATGGCCAATAAACTCACACACTCTCAGGTTCATCAGGAGTTTTGTCTTGAAACCACCCAGCCCAATATTGGATCTCATGATTGAGCTGTGGCTTACACAGTGCTGAGTGAAGAACATTTTTTTAATAAAAATGTCAATAACCTGGAGAGGTTTACAGGGACAGCTATACTGAAGGCTTTAGATAGCAAGATGTAAATGGAGAGGTTGGATTGTATTTTCCTGACACAATCATTATGGCTGACAGCCCTTTCTGAACAGTTACTCTGAAGCAATCCACTTATATGCTTGGGTTTCACAAGCAGATCCTTGCAGGACTGTTTAATTAAGAAGTCATCTCTAAAGCAGGTTTCCATCCTGCAAACAGTGCTCTGTCAACCCAAGCGATGTTCTGCTTTGACAGCAAGCAACTTTAAACTATTATTCAAGATGTACACTTTATAAACCATTGTAAGTGTGAAGAAGGAAATATGGGAGAGTTCACTTTACATACTGTAGAAGCACATTATATTCAATCTAGGCCTCAGGGGGTTAAAAGAAGTGGCAGGTCAAGGTGGGGGGGGGAGACTAGAAAGGCAGAAAAATGATGTAAAGAATGGAGAGAAGAGGAGTGAGAAAGGAAAGAATAAAAGTAGTAGAAAGGGGACAAGGTCAATAAAGGATGAAACAGAAAGGATGGGAAAGGGGAACATGGGAGGAACAGGAGAGGGATGGAGAGTTACAGGAGAGGTCTGGGTGTTGTGTTTTTAGTCTTGGTTGAGGGGAAAGTTAAATTTCCAGCTATCATGGTTGGTGCTGTAAACCAGCTGTGACCATCAGAGTGTGCATGGACCAACGTCATGTGAAAGGAAATTCAGTGGACTGGGGGATGCGAGGAGGACATAGGGCTATGAAGAAGATTCAGGCTAGATCCAGTCCAGAGACCTTTGCTTGCCCGCCCCTGCATTGAAGGAAAAAAGTGCATAGCAGGAAATGTATTTATTATACAGTCCACTTTTTATCTAAGGTGGCACTTGAAATTTTAAGTATTACTTCTGTACCCAGTGGGTTTTGTCCTGCTTTCCAGCTGTCATCAATCACTGTTGCTCTTATGTGTGTGAGGAAATGGCCCATTGAAACATAATGATCTAAGTATTTCAATTGTGTTGAATATATTTGCAAAAAAAAATTCAATGCTGTTGAGTTCAAATTTTGACAACTAAAAATGTGCATTGTGTATGATTCATTAATAGCCGGTGTGTATGAATTGGTACTACTGTAATGCTTAGGTAGGGGTGAATAAGATGAATCTGTGCCCACACTCCTAAGTATCGGCCCACTCTTACACTTCCTTTTGCCAGTATTATTTTCCCAATACTCTTTTATCTGCTAGCATTCACTTTCTAAAGGCCACCACATTCTTTTGTCAAAGGTACTAACATATAACTAGGTTTTAAAAGCACATTTGCCCTCTGTTGATTTATTGAAGAGCTGTGCTGCTTGGTGATATTTTCTGACATTACTGCATATTGTAAAGTTCATGATATAAACAGGTTTTGCATATAACTCTTAAGAACCAGAGGTGTCTGAAATATTCTCCCCAGAAAAGTTCTGGGAACACATATACTCACTAGGTTCAAGACAGTGTTTCCAATGGATTTGCATTAACTGACTAGGGACAGGGACAGAGTTTTCTCTTTTTCTCTAGGACACACAGGGCTTGTACTAATAGTGACTAGATGTTGTGTCCCCCCTGGATATCTTCCTGAGTGTCTTGGTTGATTGGAGTCAGTGATTGTTGTTGGCATCTGTTTGTTTTGAGAGACAATGGAGTGCACCTCCAGAGGGGAAGACAAAATGCTGTGTTAGCTTCACTGAAGTGACCTCCCTGGAGTGCAAGCCTGGACAGTGTGTCTGGAGGTCCTGGGCTACCCAGACTGGGATTGACCGATTGCCATTTAATTTAAAGCCAGGAAAGTATTTTACTAGGTCAAATTGGCTGATGAATCTTTATTGATAAAGTTCAGTATTTGGCCTTAGTATCAGCTCTGAGAAAATAAGCAGCTTCCATTGATGTAGAGATGGAGGAATGTGTATCCCATCAGATTTTCTTGAACTGCAACTTCAAATCATTCATGCCCGTTGCTCATGCAGGCTGAGGCTGGTGGGTACAGGAGAACAGGAACATCTGGAGGGATACACAGTCCTCCATACCTGCTTTAAAGCGACATCTGGAGAGGTGGAAAACTAACATATCATTATTATCATTATCATCATTTTATTTATATGCCATCCCTCCGACTGGGTTGCCCCAGCCACTCTGGACAGCTTCCAACAGATGGATGTGGACCATTTGGATCCCTTCCAATCAGGATTCAGGCCTCATCATGGGACTGAAACTGCCTTAGTCGCGCTGGTTGATGATCTCCGGCGGGCTAGGGACAAAGGTGAGAGCTGTTTCCTAGTTCTGCTGGATCTCTCAGCGGCCTTTGATACAATCGACTATAACATCCTTCTGGACCGTCTAGAGGGGTTGGGAGCTGGGGGGACTGTCATACAGTGGTTCCGCTCCTTCCTCCTGGGCCGTGTTCAGAAAGTGGTGGTGGGGGATGAGTGTTCAGACCCCTGGGCTCTCACTTGTGGGGTGCCTCAGGGTTCCGTCCTCTCCCCCATGCTTTTTAACATCTATATGAAGCCGCTGGGAGAGATCATCAGGGGGTTTGGGCTGGGTGTTCATCAGTATGCGGATGACACCCAACTCTATCTCTCTTTTAAATCAGAACCAGTGAAGGCAGTGAAGGTCCTGTGTGAGTGCCTGGAGGTGGTTGGAGGATGGATGGCGGCTAACAGATTGAGGTTGAATCCTGACAAGACAGAAGTACTGTTTTGGGGGGACAGGGGGCAGGCGGGGGGGACACTCTCTGGTCCTGAATGTCACTGTGCCCCTAAAGGACCAGGTGCACAGCCTGGGAGTCATTTTGGACTCACAGCTGTCCATGGAGCCACAGGTTAATTCTGTGTCCAGGGCGGCTGTCTATCAGCTCCATCTGGTACGCAGGCTGAGACCCTACCTGCCCGCGGACTGTCTCACCAGAGTGGTGCGTGCTCTAGTTATCTCTCGCTTGGACTACTGCAATGCGCTCTACATGGGGCTATCTTTGAAGGTGACCCGGAAACTGCAATTAATCCAGAATGCGGCAGCTAGACTGGTGGCTGGGAGTGGCCGCCGAGACCATATAACACCGGTCCTAAGAGACCTGCATTGGCTCCCAGTACATTTCCAAGCACAATTCAAAGTGTTGGTGCTGACCTTTAAAGCCCTAAACGGCCTCGGTCCTGTATACCTGAAGGAACGTCTCCACCCCCATCGTTTAGCCCGGACACTGAGGTCCAGTACCGAGGGCCTTCTGGCGGTTCCCTCCCTGCGAGAAGCAAAGCTACAGGGAACCAGGCAGAGGGCCTTTTCGGTAGTGGCGCCCACCCTGTGGAACGCCCTTCCATTGGAGGTCAAGGAGATAAACAACTACCTGACATTTAGAAAACACCTAAAGTCAGCCCTGTTTAAGGAAGTTTTTAAACTGTGATATTTTAATGTATTTTGGTATTTGCTGGAAGCCATCCAGAGTGGTGGGGGAAACCCAGCCAGATGGGTGGGGTATAAATAATAATAAATAATAATAATAACAGCAAAATATTGAAAACACAATATAACATCAACCTTTAAAAAGCTTCACTGAACAGGGCTGCCTTCAGATGTTTTCTAAAAGTCAAATAGTTGTTTATCTGTTTGACATCTGATGGGAGGGCATTCCACAGGGCAGCTGCCACTACCAAGAAGGCCCTCTGCATGGTTCCCTGTAGCTTCATGTGTTGCAGTGATGGAACCAGCCAGAAGGCCCTCAGAGCTGGACCTCAGTGTGGACAATGGTGGTGGAGATACTCCTTCAGGCATACAGGGCCGAGGCCGTTTAGGGCTTTAAAGGTCAACACCAACACTTTGAAATGTGCTCCTATGCATACTATTTTGAGGAGTAGCCCTCATTGAACTCTGTGAGGACATACATAAGACTGTGCTGGAAAAGACGGAAAGAGCCATCAAGGCTGTATTTCTATACACACTTGAGCATAGTGGCACTTCCTGAGCAAAAGTGTATAAAATTGTACTACAGGTCTCATTGGAATAAACGGAACAAGTTGCAGCTAACCAGTCCCTTTAATGGGCTTTATTGGATTTACACCATGATGTCTGTTTCAACAGAACATTTTGGCCAGGAGTCAAATAATCTCAAAACTAATTCTGTGCTCCTATAGGTATTAGGGCTCACATTTCTTGAACTGCAGCTCCTGCCCATGTCACATAATGAACCACTTTTGAAAAGTGACAGGACTTTCAATAGTAGTTTGATACAGCAACAGGATTTGTGGCTTAAAGGGAGCTTAAAGAAAAGTTTGTGACATGCCCAAGGCATTGCATGTGCATATAAGTGAGTGCTTTGGAAAACTACAATTCTGGTTAAATCCTTGGTCTCTTCAGAGAAATCAGCCAGTCTTCAGACTGATAATACTGAGGTGTGCTAAACTAACATGATCAAAACAGATCTTTCTTTAACTAAAGACCACAGTAGTGAAAAGCAAAAAGAGAAGAGAAGCATAAAGTGCTTTTTAAAAGTCAGTGCATCATCATCATCATCATCATCATCATCTTGGTTTGTATTTTTATTCTGCAACAATATAGAGTAACATATTAGCTTTTCTTTCTGCAAGCTTGATAGCTGAGCTACCAAAGGATTGAGATGGACAGCCAGAGACTTTTTAGAAGGGCTTGAAGTTAACTCATTTGCAAAACAAGGCATGACTGAGATCTCATAAGACCTGGCTACAAGATTGCCTTCTTTTCCTCCACGGGGAATACTGATCCAGGAAATGAATGGTTTGCATCATATCTCTACAACTAAAGTGAAACAAAGTATGCCTGACACTTTCTCTGTTTGACTATGCAAAGCGGATGCTTAGCTGTATTTGCCTTCTTCTTTCCATTTAGATTACTCTTATTATTATCAGCTTGGCTAAAATTCTGATTGTTTTCTCACTCTCCAATTTTCTTTTAATGCATCAGAAGAATTCAAAGTAAGTGAAGTATGAAGGGTTGGAGGCAAGTACGAAGTTTGGGGTGCAATCCACTACTTTAATAGCAGCCACTTGAATTGCTTAATTTTTTTCTTTTCCAGTGTCTTATTTCCCCACTTTATTTTAAAATTTAATTTATTAACTGAGTGTATTGTTCCACCATAGAACTGAATAGTGAATTAATGAAATTATTCTTACAACTCTGGAGGCTTTCCTGCATGGTCACCCCAAATACTTCTACACATTCTGCAAGTCTAATGCACTGTTAGGATCAGCCAGAACTTGAACCAGAAACTTATTGGTTTGTATGCCGGTACATTTTGTGGTTGACCACTTGAGGCTATGATTCAACATGTTCCAGTCCCATGTCCTATGAAGTTGCATGAAAACAGGGACAGCAACACGCCGTTACCCCATGGGCCATGCCATGCCATGGTGACATGAGAGGTAACCACAGAGTTGTATGAAAGTGAGGACAATGGGGCACCTCAGTAGATTGACATGAGGACACCAGGGTTTGGTTTCTTCAGCTTACCATATGCCTGGATTTCCTTTTTCTGGCAAGAAGTGGTTAGAGGTGAAAATGTTCCTTTCCAGACAGTGTTCACATTTCCACTTTACGAAACAAGGGAATTGTGATAGTTAACATTTTCACTATGTTATGTTTTTTTTGAGAGAGGCTATAGCTCTCATGATTTGATCATGTAATGTGTGGCTAACCACTTGGGAAGTATTATGAACTAAATAGGGTAGCCTAGATGGCTTATAATCTGCCGAGCAATTTCGGAGTATCTGCTTCTAAAGAGAACTTTTGCGACGGACACCATGCTATGAGTCTACAGGAGTTTGTGACAGATTTGTAAATTTTTTTTAATTCTGAACTAAAAGATTGGGAACTGTGTTAAAACTACCATTCGTACAGTCTATTATTTAAAACAGTGACTCCAAAAACTATCCAGCAGTCTACTGGAGTAGGCTCCAAAGTTTAGAAAACATTGCCACTATGTTGGTTCACCACATTCTCCATTCAATAGCACGGCCAGCACAGGACACTTTGCCACTTGAGACAAAACAGAAAATGCCACCCTCCGCTGTCACCAAAACCAACCCCTGCCCACCAAAGCAACCTCCCCTTGCTGAAGCCACTCCCCAAAGCTGTCACTGCCTGCCACCACCTCCCCCCACTGCTGTCTGTCAAAGCCACATCCCGCCCCACTGCCTTCAGGAGAAAAAAAGGAGGCTAGAGAGGATCAGTTGGTGGCAGCCACCACAACAGTAATAGAGCCGTCCATGGTTAAAGAGTGCCTTTCTTTATTGGCCAACTCCACAATTCTCTGATTCTATGAATTCCCTAAATCAACAATTAAAAAGCCATAAATTGTGAGGGGAGAAATGCTGGTTCATGGCCACAGTTTCCCTAATACCTGTTTCAGTCACCCCCCCTTTTAATGGCAGGATAGTGACCTCATGTTGCTTTGTATAAAATCATACTGTATTTGGTTATCAGATGACAAGCCACTTGAGAATGAAAACAGTGTTTCCTAGCAGGTGCCACATGGGTGATCTGAGCCAATCAGGGATTGCGTAGTAAATAGAATTCTCTTATACGGCTATTTGGCCAAAGTGATTTGGCTGTGTGATGTCTCAACCAAAGCCAACTCAGGGTGAAGGCAATGCTTCCTGAACCGGCAATCTCTTTTAATAACAATCATAAGGAGGAGAGGGAACACTGGGGCACTTTTCGACTCTTCAGAAAATCCTCATGAAAATGACACTCCCTGCATTTAGGCTCAGCCGTATGGGTGAGAAAGATGAATGTAAAGAGTGGAGGCAAGGTTCTGAGACAACTTTGCTTTCCCTAATACAAAAGCTCATTGTCTCACATGTTTCCAAATGGGAGGGATGCACATTAATGGCAAGTGGGATATATTTGTTTTCCCACCAAGATTGACACCAAGTTCCAAAGGTCAAGCATCGTCTGATACCAGCTTAAGCCTCACTTTCCCACAGGGGATGGGTTACTATGAGAACTGACCCAGCTGCCTGTCCATCAGCTGGGGAATTTCCTTACACATCTTTTGTGTAAGAGCTGAACTTGTTAGAAGATGATAATTAGCCAGGAACTGGAATCTTTTCCATCCTGTGTGGGCAAATGGGCCTGAGGCAAATAAGCACAGGATGGATATTCAAAAGCAATCACTCTGTGCCTTAATAATTCAGCATTTCATTTCCTTCCACCCCCTCCTCCTTGCATGCCTGGATTAAGAGTGACAAATAGAATACAGCTCTGTTTGGTCACTTCCCTGCTTTTTTGTGCTTTGTTCAACCAGCCCATCAGCCCTCCAGACCATCTTTCCAGATACAACACATGTTGAAAATGCCGAACTTTATAGCAGTGTCTGAGAAGAGTAAGCAGTCAGATATATTTCACAACCTCGGAGGGATTCCTGTAGATCAGTGCCTATTTGCACATCATATTGGCCCGAGAATGGCATTTTCATTCGTCTTGCCCATATCACAACTAGGCATTCTTGAGAGATTTGATCTTTGTGAATTCCAGTGGGTAGTGGATTTGAGCTGCACCTCCCTAGCTAATGTGTGGATTAAAACGTAAATGTCTGTCAGATTTTGCACTGCTCCTCGTACTGCTGTGATGCAGTTCTCAGCTTACAGCACAGGTATCAAAATGTGTTTTAGAATGTGCCTTTTGAGAGAGAATACATTTAGAAATATGTGTTTTTAAACAGCGTGTGTTTCAAAATGTAGGTCTTAATACAAATTTTCTTGTGGATAAAAAAAATAAAATAGCAGATCAAGGTAGAAACAAGATAGGACAGGTGCATAAATGAACAATTTGAAAAGTGACAGGAACCAGAAACGGACTGATTAGGGATGGGTGTTTCATAGCCAGCAGTGACCTGGGTTAAGCACAGATATCACATAATTCACCCCAGATCTTCTAGTTACCCATGGCAAGTGCTAATATAATGCAATCTTGCATTCAGCCGAGACCAAACTTGCTGAAGCATCAAATCAGTTATTTCCAACTAGCTCTCACTTGATTGAAGGAATAACTTCCAGTTGCACAGAAAAAGGACTAACTTGTCACTCACTGAAGCAATTCACCTGTTCTGAGACAGCCACAATTGTTTTAGAGTGGAAGCAGACACTTTTGAAAATAGAGGCTGCAGAACATTATGGAGGAGGTCTGCAAATGATTGTGGCTAAGCTGCAGATATGTCTTCTGTATAACTGATGGGGGTTGTTAGGATATATTTAAAAAAAAAAAAACCAAAACAAAAATTATCGCAGGAGACAGGTTAAAAATACCGAAGCAGCTTAAATCTTAAGAAAACATTTAGCTAAAATGTTTGATTGGATGCGTGATGATGGCAAGAGGAACATAGGGAGAAAGAAATAATCCACTGTACACCCAGGGAAAATAAGTTCATGGTTTGACATACAGTGGAACCTCAGTTTATGAACACCTCGGTTTACAAATTTTCGGTTTACGAACCCTGCGGACCCATCTGGAACGGATTAATTCACTTTCCATTACTTTCAATGGGAAAGTTCGCTTCAGTTTATGAACGTTTCAGTTTATGAACAGACTTCTGGAACCAATTACACCCATGGTTCGGGTTAAGTACGCTTCAGGTTGAGTACTCTGTGGACCCGTCTGGAACAGATTAATCCACTTTCCATTACTTTCAAGGGGAAAGTTCGCTTCAGTTTATGAACGCTTCAGTTTATGAACAGGCTTCCGGAACCAATTACACCCTTGGTTCAGGTTAAGTACGTTTCAGGTTGAGTACTCTGTGGACCCATCTGGAACGGATTAATCCACTTTCCATTACTTTCAAGGGGAAAGTTCGCTTCAGTTTATGAACTCTTCAGTTTATGAACAGACTTCCGGAACCAATTGTGTTCATAAACCGAGGTACCACTGTAATGGTATGGGGTAGGACTAGAAATGCACAAATCTGTCAAGTCAATTTCCTCTAAGTTTCTTATTTTTAAAATCTTAAGTTCAGTTCTCCATATTTCCACATCATTTTGCATTTTAAAATATGTGCTCATGAGAATTCATCAGCATTCTAGTGTGAATTTCTCCCAGTATATAAATTTGTGTGCAATTTTGCCTAATATGCACATTTGTCCAGAGCAGTGTTCCCAAATACATTTTGTGTGCTATTTTCACTCATTTAGCATGGGGGAGAAACTCTACCTGAATAAATATATTTTGGTATTTGTTACCTGGCTGGAGAACTGCGTTATGAAATTCAGAGAAGTGCAAATTTCAAAGGATGGCAGTTTTGGTTTGTGTACTGTTTCTGAAAGTGCGAATAAGGTAAATTCACCTTTAAATGAGAACTGAATGAAATTGATCCCCCATGCCTAGGTAAGGGGATAGGTTCTTAAGTAGCAAGTGTCGAGTTGTCATTTCCGTTTTCCCTTGCGAAAGATCCTTCAAACACAGCAGGTGAAATGATAGAGCTTTTAACAAAATTGATTTTCTCTCCCCCCCACCCCAAATCTCTCCCCCCCACCCTTGAAATGGCATGTCATTGACCCTTCTTCATAATGGTGTTCCTACTAGTGCTAGCTTGAGTGCGATAATTGCTTTTCTTCATAGACTGACCGAGGCACCAGCCTGTGAAGTATATGTTAAAGTTCAAATTACGCAGCCTTTGTTCTTTGCTTAGCCCTACCTGCTCTGAATATGTAAGAAAAGAGGGCAAGGAATAAAATGAGTTACAGTTAAGAATTATTTCAGGGTTGAATGGAGGGAGGAATAAATTTCCTCACTATTCTCTCTCTCTCTCTCTCTCTCTCTCTCTCTCTCTCTCTCTCTCTGTCCCCAAAATAAATATAGAGGCTACATTAAATGAGCCAGCATCAACGGGCCCATCAGGATTTCGTACTAGAATATCCTGACCTCCTTTCCTCTTAATTTTCCCCCACCAGATGGATTTCAGTTCTGTTCATGCCCTTTATTGTGGTTTCCATTGTAGCAAAACACATGGTAGCAAAATCCCTGTTCAGCACACCATGTGATTTCACACTGTTTGATGTTTACAGGGCTTCATTGCTAGTGGGCGAAGACACTAAATGTTAAAAATGTTGAACTGTCACCTACCTAAGATTTAACTTTCATGTTAAAGGTCAGCCTTATGTGTATTTTTTTCCCTTTATGCCCTCTTTCCTTGAAAACGTGCATTCATTATTATTTGCAGTACTAATGAAAGACACACACCATTAAGAATTGCAGTATGTGGGGTTGGGGAAGGGAGGAATTTCTTACACCCAGCACCTACAAATAATTAACTTGGGCACGAAGGTTCGCGTTCTTTCATTACACTCACTAGATTAAACAGTCTACTTATTTGTATTTTGAAAAGTGCAATGTTATTTACACCATCACCAAATAACAAGTTTAAACTTTCAGCAGTGTCTTGACTTCCTCTCTGGATGCCGAGTGCTGTTAGCAGTCAAATATGCCTAGCACTAAATGTTGAGCACCTAATGGTCAGGGGTCCCTTTACCTTTACAAATGTTGAGCACTGTAGTCGTGTGTTATTTTAAATTTAAATTTACACTTCTGCCTTTCAGTCGTCTGGGGCTTGCAAGGTGGCTTATTTGATAATCCTAACAGGAAAAAGAAGAAGAATTAAAAGTTAACAAAACTGCATTCATTTTGAACAATTAATAACGGAGGTACTAAACCTATTAATCACTTTGCTGGCCTGTAAATTGCAGGCTTGGCTAGGGAGTAGGGGTGGGTGAGAAATTCAATTCAGTTGACATTTAACAGTGAACCCACCTAATTCACACTTTGCAAAACAATGCACAAACCAAAATACAACCATCCTACAAAATTCACACTTCTCCAAATTTTGAACCCATGTTTAGGCACTAAAATACAGTCATACCTCGGTTTAAGTACGCCTCAGTTTGAGTACTTTCAGTTTAAGTACTCCGTGGACCTGTCTGGAACGGATTAATACACTTTCCATTACTTTCAATGGGAAAGTTCGCTTCAGGTTAAGTACGCTTCAGGTTAAGTACGCTTCAGGTTAAGTACGGACTTCCAGAATCAATTAAACTCATACTTCGGGTTAAGTACGCTTCAGGTTGAGTACTCCGCGGACCCGCCTGGAATGGATTCATCCACTTTCCATTACTTTCAATGGGAAAGTTCGCTTCAGGTTAAGTACGCTTCAGGTTAAGTTCAGACTTCCGGAACCAATTGTGTACTTAAACCGAGGTACCATTGTACACTAAAATGAATTATTTGAAGACTATATTGGCTCACCTTGAATTGGGGCCATTACTTTTAATCCCTCTCACCCACAAATTCACCCCCCCCCCCCCGTGAATAGGGGCAGACTGGTAAATCTCCCTTTCATCCAAGGACATAAAAAGAGCCTGGTGTTTATGGCCAATATCGCCATGTGGTCCAGCATCCTATTCTTGTGGTGGCCAACCAGATGCTTATGGAAGCAAGGCATGTGCACAAGAGCACCCTCCCCACTCATACCATATTGACCTGAACATAAGCCGCATTTGCCCCCAAATTCCGACCATGAAAAGTTAAAGTGCACCTTAAATTCACAACCTTACGGTATGCAGCCAGGAGCGTGGGGCAAACAGTGCCAGGAGCGTGGTGAAGTGGCAGCCGCCCCATGCGTAGTCCCCAAGGCTGGGAAGGGAGAGAGCAAGGAAGGGGCGGCTCCCCCCCGCCCAGTATGCAGCCAGGAGCAGCAAGGTAGGGAGCGGCTTATATTTGGGTAATTTTTCTTTTTTACTCTCTCTCCCCCTCCAATTTTAAAGGTGCGGCTTATATTCGGGCCAATATGGTACATGCCAACTTCCCGGGGTCAGGACTGTCCTGGCTCCCGCAACATTTGAAATGAAGGGGCCAGGCCCCAACAAAGTGTGACAGCAGCTGTGTGCACACTGCAGGGTGCACACGCTGCGTCATCAAACCCTTGGCATGTGTATGCTCCATCACCATGGCCCACTACATGGGCAAGTGACATCAGCATGCAAGGGTGGTGGTGATAATGTAGCTCATGCTGGGGGTGGGGGGCATGATGACGCAATGTTTGAACTTTTATTTATAAGCTTTGTGATTTATTTTGAACTCCTCCATTCTGTGAGAAATGAAGAACAAGCTTACCTGTCCGATGGGTATGTTTTGAATATGGTATACTGTATACCGCAGAGGTCTTGATTTGTTGGGGTTTTGTTTGTTTGTTTTAAAGAATGACTTTTCTTTTATTTACGTACTTTCTTTCTTTTTTAAACTACTTTATGGGCTGCCAGTCTTATGTTGTGTCAAAAAAAAAAATTCCTTCCAGTAGCACCTTAGAGACCAACTAAGTTTGTCATACGGTACGTATGAGCTTTCATGTGCATGCACACTTCTTATGTTGTGTCAGTTTTTTTTTAAGTGTATCATTGTTTTGACAGCTGTAATATTTTGTCTTTTTTATGTGTTTTCATAAAATGTAATATTATACACACACACACATCTATCTATCTATCTATCTATCTATCTATCTATCTATCATCTATCTATCTATCTATCATCTATCTATCTATCATCTATCTATCTATCTATCTATCTATCTATCTATCTATCTATCTAATCTATATGAGAATTCCCATGACTTAGTGCTACTGCTGAGCTTTTTTTTGGGGGGGGGGAGGTTCTTGGCAGCCCTTGACACAACAGGATACCTGTTGGGGTAGTGAGCTTCTCCCCACAGCAGTTTTTGAGTGGACAATCTTTCCCCTCCCCAATTTCTCCATTTCTTTTCTCCAAAAGCAGCTGGTGGAGAGGTGATATACTTTCCCCCACCATGGGCACTTGGGACTGCCGTGTCTTTGCTGGTGAGTGGGCAACTAATTACACAGTGCTGGTTGGGGGCACCCAGAATGCCTCAGAGCAGCAGTGGGCAACACCTGCCCTCTTCAGCCAAGAAACCAGTGCAAAAGTGGCTAGCTGTGCAACTCTGGTGAAAACAGGCCTGAGTGTTTCTGACTAGTGTCATGCCTCACATACTTCACGGTCCCTTTCTTCAGTTATATCCCCCCCTCCCCCGAATGATTTGTATATCTTACTGATTTTTTACATCTGTATTATTAAAACATATATAAAAGAGTGGTGGGAGCATATCCCACTGCTGGTTGGAAGAGCACCAAGCACTCTGACTAGCATTACATAACACACACACACACACACACACACACACACACACACACACACACACACACACACACACAGAGCCCGCCTCTCCCTCTGGAGAGAGGTCACTTTGCTGTTCCACTTTGATAAAATGCAGCTGTTAAAATCAGGACTCTCTCTCTCTCTCTCTCTCTCTCTCTCTCTCTCTCTCTCTCTCTCTCTCTCTCTCACACACACACACACACACACACACACACACCATTTTGGGGTACCTACGTATTTTTACACCCTGAAACAGCAAATTTCTGCAGCTGCAAATTTGACCCCAAACTATTAAATTCTTGTTTCAGCTTCAAAGCAGATGTGAACAGGAAAAATTGGGACCCCTGCTGGAATGCATTTAAGGGTGTGTGTGTGTGTGCAGTAATTCATACAGGGAAATGTCCTTTAGAATTGACAGTCTTATTCTCGGCTATCTCTATTCAAGTAGAAAATATCTCTCCTGGTCATTCAGCCACCCCAGACATGCAGGGAATGGTGCCCAAGAAAGGGTTTTTTTTTCTGAGGCAGCCCCTAAATCATGGGACTCCCTCACAATGAGGTGCATCCAGCTTCTGCCATATGCTGAAAATGTCTCTTCACCCTGACCTTTGGCAGTTAAGGATATTTATGTATTTATTGGTGAGACCCACTTCTTTTTTATTGTATGCTTATATTGTTCCAACTTGTTCTGAAACCTTATGGTGAAGATCAGGCAAGAAATCTCATAAGTAAATAAATAAGATGTGGTGAACATTTGCTGACACAGCAAGATTCCCCAGGACAGGAGTGTTGAACCTGGGAGTGTGCAGAACAACATTGGCCTGACATTAGAGGCAATTGCAGCTGTGAATCTGCTGCAAGCAATTAAAACCTTCTCAATATGTTACTTTCCTATACTATAACAATATCCTTGTGCAGTACTTCCTATGTAGCATTGCATGAAAATGTCTGCTCTTGTACTGGCCAAAGTCAGTTAATCCATCTATCCATCAACCCATTAATGCTTCTCTCTGCAAAATTCATGATGTTTCTGACAGGCCTGTGAAGAGTAGGGCAGGTTAAAAGCAGCCTAATGAAACACTCCATTACAAACATACCTGACTCGTCCCCATCTATCCCAGTCATGATCAATATATCTGCTATGTGTAGACTCTCAATTAGATCAGAATGTGATCAGAATGAGCATGATGTCAGTGGCAGGTAGGGTCAAGCTGGGGGGGGGGGGAGACCATTCAACTCATTGGATCCAGTGTCTTAGCACAGAAAAACTGAAAGTATTAAAAGTTTGCCTCTCTCGGGAGGACTCCCAAATTACATTTCCAGTAATGTAATGCAGGAGCAGGTTCTCTGATCTACCACCAAATAAATAACAAAATTGTTGTCTGTCAGCACCAAAATGTCCAGTGCTCCTGCTTTTGCTATTAACCCTCAAAGGGGGAAGCACTAGAAGGCTACCTAGGAATGAAGTAGTGCACCATGTTGTGTCTCACAGGCTTAGCAATGGCTCTAATAGCCGTCACTGTTACTGCATCCAGCCATCACCAGATTTAGGTTGGTGCAGGCAGTTCCTCCGCACAGGGCACCGGGGGGAGGTGTGCAAAATTGAGAAGACCCATAATTGAGAAGATCCATTTGGGGGTCACCAAAACTTGGACTCACTCAAGATGCCATATTATTAAAGATTACAAAATCCACTCCCGATCCAGCTAGTGTGCTTCCATGCACACTCTAGGACTTAGTCCTTCTATGGCAGGGGTGGGGATGTGCCCAAGGGCTGAATTCTCTTCTGGGTGACCTTCTGAGGCACACTTGACAGTGGGAGGCAGGGCAAAAAGTAGGTGGAGCAAGGGATGCAAATTTTATCTCTGTACAGTTGGCTTGTTCCTATATACCTGTCCATTCAGGCAAGCAAGAGGCAGTATCGGAGTTTCAGGACACATCCAGCCAGAGAAACTCAAGGAGGGTGTAGAGCAGGACCAAGGACAGTTCCAGGGGGCAGATAGAACGGTCTGGAGGGCTGCATTTGGCCATGGGCCTGAAGTTGCCCACCCTTGCTGTAGAGAAAGGGACTGTATTTCTGTGGTAGAGCACATGCGGACATGCACAAGGTCTTAGGGTCAGTGTAAAGGATCAGGGTGTGTTTAAAATGATTATATAATGCCTCCTCTGAAGCCCAAGAGAGCCACTCGCAGTCATAATAGCTAATACTGTGCAAGATGGACAAATAGCTTCACTAGGCAGCTTCCTGGGTGGTTCTGTTGGTGTCCCTCAGCTGAGACGTAATGGAGTGGAAGACCATTTTCAGCTGTTCCCCTACAGCCCCCTGTACTCCCCAAATCTTCTTTAGGGGGTTAAGGGACCCCTTAGGTCAGTGTGAGAAGTAGCTCAGAGGGCTGCAGGACAAAGAGAAATCAATGAAAGTCCTCTCACCATTCCATGCACAGAACCCTCTGCCATTTTATGCAGGAAGGAGGAGGAACCAGTTTTTATCATTTTGCATCTGGTGTAGCAGGCTCTTCTATGCTATTTCGCTTTATGGAGACACATCAAGGCTCAGTTACACAGGGATGAAAAAGTAATACGTACTCCTCTCCATATCCCTTTCAATTTCCCCCCTTTTTGGAACTAAAAAGTGAACAAGATTGCTGCGGGAAGAGAAGCACTATCCAGCTTTTGTATGACTTGTTAGTGTTTCGGTGGTGCTTTAAATATTTGTTATTATTACACACACACAAACATATATACACTTCAAGGCAGAAGTGGCCAATGTGGTGCCATTCAGAAGTTGATTGACTGCAATTCCCATACTACCTTTGGCCCTGCTAGCTGGCACTGATGGGAACTAACACCTAAGAGCCTCTGGAGGGCACCATGTTGCCTATCCCTGCTGTAAAGGATATTATTGTCTGATAACTTTATTGGGGTCACCTGTGCTATGCTTTCCAGTTTAGTTTGCAATTGCATGACTCATACCTTTTTTTGCTCTGCATGCCTGCTGTGCTGGGACAGGCTCATTTCGACTAGCTATGATTGCTTGCTATGCCTGAAGAGTGTGAGTCACAACCAGCCCAGGGCAGCAAGAAACAAACAACATGGAGGACACAAGGACTGGCGAGAGCTCACCCTGTGCGGTAAGTTAGCCTGAGAGGCCATTAACCTTGAAATTGAATAGATCTTTTTGTTTGCTGTTTCATTAAACTGAGCAGCTGTTGAAAACCAAGTAAATGTGTTCAATTTTATAAATTTGGGAGTGGGGAAAATCTCTATCATTTTTTAAAAAATAAATATATACATATTTTTAATTTGCATCTGGCATTTTCTAACTTCCCTTAGTCTTTCTGAAACAGACACTTAAGGCTCCCCACATAGCCAATCACTGCTATATTTCATGCACAGAATTTCTATCTATCTACATGCTGCTTTTTAGTCTGGCAAACTGGAGCACGGAAACAGTCTCTTCTTACAGCTATCATTTTCTACTGTAGCCAAGGATGCTTCGGGAATAACTGTTGGTGTTGCCACATTAGTTCCCCCCCCCCTTCTGCAACAATTGCTGTGCCGCTTCCTTTCTCCGTTGGGCATCATACGATCAGAACTGCATTTTGCCAGGATTTGCCTTGGTATTGTGCAGCAACAGTGACGATAGTTCATGCATAATTCAAATATTGTGCATTACAATAATGCGAGGATTGAAAAATACTAGTATCTTGGAGTAAAAGGTAATTTATAGTTCTGTCATTTTCAGGAATTTGAGCTAAAACATTACTTGGCTGCCGGTAAATTTGCATCTTCTTTTCTTTTCTTTTCTTAAAAAAACTTTATTTAATGTTCTGGGATTTAGCATTTTTCTTTCCAGTGACTGGAATTGTCTGTAAAGCCCAGGGCTCTTACATCTTCTGCTAGTTCAAAATTGCTTGTCTTAGCTATTGCTCAAGAGCTTAGGCCATCCAGACTTGGATAGAGGCATGCTAGGGCCAACACACTTAATTGCCCATTGTGCAATTCACAAGGCAGGCTGCTCTACATCCCATGCAAATCTCACTGAAATGATGTGCATTGAAATTAAGGGCCAGCAGTGAATAGTAATAATTAGAATTTTTTTAAAAAAATGAATGAGTGCTTTCAACTGTAGTCTTTATCTTGATTTTCACAGATCTGTCATCTGTTCTGCAACATAGAACAGACCACGGTGTCCTTATGCAGAAGCTTCCAGGGATGTCCTTGGAAAATAGGGACACTAGGAAGGTCTGGAAGCCGAGGGTTGACTCTGCCACTGCATCCACACAGTCCCATCCCTGCTGCTGGGAGATTGAGCTGTATGAGATGCTCCTGGTCTAGTGATGTCTGTCTTCTACCTATTTAATGCCTTTCTTGTGCCAAGCAAATACATTTTGTTTTACCAGGTCTTTTAATTTATGTGGCAGTTTAGTACTGTTTTAGTTCTGTGAATTTTTATTCTTCTGTTTTGTGGTTTCAATTGATTTAATGCAGCTGAGCTGCGCTCCTCGGCTCTGCTTTTAGAGTGGTTTGACTTTATTGTTGTGCTTTATTTGTTGCGTTTTATTGCAACTTGGATGCATTTTAACTTGTTCTTGACCTTGTCTTGTAAACTGTCCAGAGCGCTTCTGTTACAGGGTGGACTTAGCAGACAGACGGCGCTCGCACTGCCACCAAAACTATTTGGAGCTTCATGAATAAGGCTGGATCTAGGAGCAGCCCCAGACTATGAACCTTGTCCAAAGCAGGCAATCACTATCTCTTGAGCCAGATGTGTCATTTTTTTACCCCTTTCCTCCATTCCCACTTTGCATGCTGCAATCCAGCTCTCTGATCAACTCCAGCTCTTGTTACCCTCCAACCAACAGAAAAACTACTACTTATCTTGGGTTGAGCCATTTCTGTTCTAGACAAGGCATTTCAGAAGACAAATGGAAAAGGCCATTGCACACACAGCCACCACCGTCCCTCGTTTGTCAGGGGCCCTCAAAGAAGTGCCTCAGCTCATGATCTCAAGGCACAGGTAAGTAAATGTGGGGAGAGATGATCAGGAAGTGAGGTTCCAAGCTGAGAACAAAGCTCTCCGCCACACCCAACTCAGGCAGCTTCTCCATAAGGACACCATGGTGAATTCTCTGCTGAATTCTCTTTCTCTAACAGACAGATCCAGAGGTCCTAGTCTACTCTCTTGTCTTCTCATTCCCCATACAAGGTAGGGCTGGGCTATGGAGCATCACCAAAGTGCGTGCATAACAGAAGGGGCTCACCAGGTGGGGTGCAGCCACTATACCAGCTTTCCTGCTATTGCATACTGGGTGGGAGAGGAGTGGGGCAGCACTGAGGTTGGTGTAGTGCAGTTTCACTGGCAGAGCCTCTCAGGTGCTCCTGCTGAATATTCAACATTGTTCATAACAAACAGCCTTGTACACAGCCCTTGGATGTGTGCCCTCCACCTGACGGTGGGAACAAAAGACATATTGCGGGCCTTTTTTTTGCTTTTGGTTTAAAGCTATTTTATTTCCTAGTTCAAACATGATACGGTTTTTTGTTATATCTGCAGAACAATCTGATTTTCTTTGTCTGCAGTTCAAAGTCACATACAAGAGTGGATCAGCCTCATATTTATATAAAATGATTTCTTGCTACACAGCCTCTGACTGGGTTGCATTAGCCTATAAAGGATCAAAACATACTCATTGAGTGGGAATATTACAGTGGGAATCTCTCTGAAATATACTGTCGGACTTTGATCACTGTTGTCGCTTCCTTTCGCAACCTGAAACGTGCTAGTCAAATGTTTTCTTTTCTTTTCTATATTAGCATTTTAATTGCTTAGATCCAACCAGCCACCAGTATGGAAGGATGAATTCTCCTCTGAGAATCGTGGCTTCATCCTCATTTAGATTGGAGTGGTCTGACCATTGTAGGGCTTCAGAGATGCCAAGGTGCTCTGAAAAAGAGGTGTGGCAGCCATATAGGGATGGATTCCGTTCACATTGAAAGGCGGACTGACCTAATTCACACTTCCTGAAACAATATGCAAACTGAAAGCCAGCCATCCTTCAAAACTCACATGTCTCCGAATTTTGCCATACAGTTTTCCAGCTAAGTAATGGGCACAAAACTTCATACACCTGGCTAAAGTGTGCATATAAATGCCTGTATTCGTGAAAATAACACAAAAAATGTACAATATTAGGGGAGTCAAAATTGCCTCAAATTGAGTCAAAATTGCCTCAAAAATATGTGTATCAGGAGAAATCAGCACTAAAATGATGAGTTTCAATGAGGACCCCCCCCCCCACGGCCTGTCTCTATTCCACAAACTGTGAAGAACTGAAGGCTGGGAAAATGCAAAACTTTAAGAAAACCAAAACCGACTGATTTTGAGGGGGCCTCAAGTAAACACAATCCCATATTCAAGTTGACAAGGTAAAGTGAATGGGCTTCCTCCATTATCTTTTAGGTCAATGTGTGCAAGGATGATTAGGTGAGTGAATTTGATCCCAGCATTGACATTGGAGTTGTTGCTCATGTTGACTCTCTAAGCCAGGCACCCCCAAACTTCGGCCCTCCAAATGTTTTGGACTACATTTCCCATCATCCCTGACCACTGGTCCTGTTAGCTAGGGATCATGGGAGTTGTAGGCCAAAACATCTGAAGGGCCGCAGTTTGGGGATGCCTGCTCTAAGCAAACAGGCCCACATGAAGACCTCACACTATTGGGCAGCTGGTAAGGACAAGACATTCCAGAAGGGCCACATGGGCTGATACATAGGCTGTCTGAGCTCCCACCCCATCCCACTATTCTGGCTTCTGGTGCCATTTGGTCATTTAGCAGCATGGATGCTGTGCTCAGAGATTTTGCTCCCCACACTTTTTGGATGGCCTATGATGTCCACCAATGCAATGATTCTGGCAGCGATGCTAGGGAGCAAAGAGACTGTGGAGTTGATGACTAAGTGAGCCTTTTGTTGTGCCTGGTGTGTTTGTCAATACCAGGAAGCCTATTGGGGGCATTAACCTGACTCTGTCCCTGATGCTGCAGTGTATATAAGAAGTACATTTATCGGTGTTAAACTCTGTCCTCAGCTTATCTTCATGAATGAGTGTATGCCCTATCTACCACTGAAATGTGGGCCCCCAGAGGGTTAGTCCAGAGTAAATGTGGCCCTTGGCCGAAAAGTTTACCTACTCCTGATCTAAATAGACAAATTACCCGTCAAACTGATACTCCTGTGCACCTGAAGGCTGACATTTCCACATGCGCGTGGCAGTTTCTTGATGAGCTGGTTGTGAGGAGCTTTCATGGTTTTCTCTGTTCTTCGGAGCTGGAATTTAGTTGATAAATTAAGATTGCTAAACTCAGGCGAGTGTTGCTTTAGCAGTATGATCTCCAAAGCACACAGGAAATAATTTCCTCAGATTGATAAATAACACAATAGGAACTTGTAATCCCTGAGACGGTAATGCATAAAAGGGCACATTCTTTGAGTCAGTCACCCACTAAATGAGCACCGAGCCTTTTACATTCTTAGGCAGGTAAGTCTTAACAGCTGCTTCAGTGGTGGGAGCCTAAACTTCCATGGGGAGCTGGATTTTAATTTACATTTTTAATAAAGGGCTGCGCTAGTGAAGCCTGTTGTGTTTTTTTTTCCCCCAACACGATAAGCTTATTCTTCCAAAATCCTGAACTTCTTTTTATCTTATTTTCTCATTGCAATTCTGTTTAGATATGGGATCAGTTTCATAAGACCACTCTGCCAGGCGCATTGGAATTGTTCATAATGATCATATCGTCTGTAGATTTGGGTTTGTTTGTTTGTTTTTTAAAAATGAAAACCATGAGATACATCTTCTAATCACTGGGGAATGATTCAGACGGTCTCTTGATCAAGACAATAATGCAATCTGGGCAGGGTTGGGGAGCAGCCATCCATTACATATCCATATGTTTGAAATACACTGGAGGTGGAATTGCTACTATTAGCTGAAATGAGGGGAGGGAAATTTTTGATGAAGACTTTTCATTCTTGCCAATTTTGCAGGGGCTGAAAACAGTGGTGGAAGTTTTTGCCCATTCTGAGTGTGGGGGGACGCTTCCTCTCCTCGCTCTTAATTGCTTAGTTACATTGCAATGTCGCCATATTTGATTGGTTATGCCATCCCTGATTGGCTGAGATCATGATGCCTAATTTTCTGGGATCCTATATCCAGGAGAAAGGACACAGGGTGGTATTTAACTAAATAATTGTGTGAGTGGAACCACTTCCACTTGTGCAGTGGGATTCCTCTCTTCTTCCCCTCTACCCCACTAAATCTGCTCTGGGGTCCTTCCCAACCCTCCAGAGTAGTTTGGATTCTCAAGGGTTATGCACATGGGGAGGAAAGTCCTGTTGCTCAAGCAGAAGTCATTCTGCTCACACAGCTATTTAGCTTAATACTACTTACACTGCTTTAAAAGGATGGTGCTAAAGCAATTGTGGATTTGGCAGGAAAACATTTTCAGGCAATTTTGAAATAAATATGGGGAAGAGAGCTTAAGACCATTTGGCCCCTTGAGGGCACCATTTTTGAAATGTTCACTTGTGGTCGTTCTTATGAAGAACATGTGGTATGGAATTTAAATAGTTTCTCTCACTCTTAGGCTGCAATCCTGTACCCACTTACATGAAAGTAAGCCCCACTGAACTCAATGAGACTTACTTCTGAATAGCAATGCACATGATGGTGTTGTTAGAGATGAAAGAAATGTACTGTATGCAATTGCCTCCGTCTTTCATCTCTTGTCTTGGATGAACTATTTGAAAGATTCTAACTAATGCATGATCCCTTTTGTTTTAAGAATTTCCTGTCTCTACTTTTCATTTTTTTAAATAAAGGTTTGGGCAGCCTTTCCATCTGCTGTTCATCACAAGGATTTTGCATCTTCTTGACGGCAAGACTTAATTGGCACTCTGAGGACTTATTATCTCTTAATGTCTCCATAATTTTATATGCCTTTCTATATCTCTGAATCCTTTGCCAAACAATGTCATTGTTATCCTAGAACCCTCAAGCCAAATCCCACAAGCTGTTGCCTGAGTGCAGCGTCCCACAGGATCAGGCCATCAGATATTCAGGGCTGATGTTTTTTTTAATCAGAGAAAGGCACTCATCAGAAGTTTTAATGTGTGTGATTATTAACTATTGCTACACAGCTTTTTCTCAGGAACGCAAAAAGAAAAGAAGCATGTAAAAAATAATGTGCTTGACGGAGGAGGGAAAGGCCCATACTTGAGGAAGTATGGGGAAGTCATAAGTTTAGATGGGATGTACAAGTGACATATCAAACATTATTTAATTTGGACCTTCTTGGAGTGCAAGTTTCACAGGTTTATTTTCTAACAGTAAAATTTATTATTTAGCATTTCTACTGGGGGAAGCACCATTTATTGAATTAATTTGGGTTTGTTTATTTATTTCATTTATATCCCATTTTTATTTCCAAGGAACTCAAGGTGGTGTACATGGTTCTCCCTTCCCTCATTTAATCCACACCACAACCTACCCTGTGAGGTAAGTTAGGCTGAGAAGTCGTGACAGGCTTCATGGCAGTTTGAACCTGGTCTCCCAGGTCCTAGTCTGACATTCTAACTGTGACACCACACAAACAAATTCACTGTGTGAGCAAAATGACTTCTGCTCATGATATGGGACTTCTACTTCCTCTCCTTCTTCTGCATGTCCCCTGCAGCACCCCCAAATTAATTCTGGAGAATTGGGGGAATCCCCAGAGCCGATTTGGGGTGGGATGCATGGCCAGAGGGAAGGGAGGGGAAATTCTGTTGCATGAGCAGGTCATTCTACATGCACAATGATATTGTTTACAATATTTTTATACCATCCTTCATCAAAAAGATATCAGGGCAATTTATAGCATGTGTAAAAAAGGAATAGAAAACAATTATGCACACTTGTATACAAAGCAAAAGAATAAATCATATATAATGAAACAGAAAATAAAGTTGAAGAAGACTGAGCATAATACATTTGGAAATGCCATAAGAAGCAGGCTTTTCAATTCAATGTCCATTTAAAAGCCCGGTAAAACGAATGAGTTTTAAAATATATATAAAATATATCCACATACTGGTGCACACATGAGGCAGGGGAGGGGAGGGAGATTCTAGAAGAAAAGCACTGAGTAGAACCCAGACCAATTGGTTCAAGTTTGAAGAGAAAATGTTTGAGGCTAACTTCCTGCATCAATTCAACCGTGAAATGGACAGCCTAGGTAGGTGGTAGACTCTCCTTGAAGCTTATTGGTCACCTATTAGGGATGTTGCAATAGTGGATTGCATTGGCATGGGGTTGGGACAGGTGACCTTTGAGATTCTTTCCAGCTCTATGATTCTGTGATCCCCTTCACACTTTCTTTCAGTGGAAGGAGGTGGTCTTCTGAAACCATCTTTAGTTGAGCTATAGTAGACATCTTGTGCCGTTACAGTGGTACCTTGGTTCTCAAACCTAATCCATTCTAGAAGTCCATTCCAAAACCAAAGCGTTCCAATACCAAGGCGTGCTTTCCCATAAAAAGCAATGCAAATTGGATCGATCCATTCCAGACTTTTAAAAACAACCCCTAAAACAGCAAATTTACATGAATTTTAGGAAGTTTAGGGAGGCTTTTAATGTTTAATAGATTATTTTATCTCATTTTTCTGTTGTAAGCCGCCCAGAGTGGCTGGGGAAACCCAGCCAGATGGGCGGGGTATAAATAATAAATTATTATTATTATTATTATTATTATTATTATTATTATTATTATTATTATTATTATTTATATAACAAGACCACTGATCCATAAAATGAAAGCAAGAATCAATGTGCTATACTATAAAATAAATAAGACAGTATTTTAAATGATAAAAATAATAATAATAAATTTCTTACCTGCACCGGTGATACCGTGTTTCTCATATTTTAAGACGTGCCTATAAAATAAGCCATGGCACGATTTTCTGAAGCCTAAAAAATATAAGGCATCCCCCAAAAATAAGACATGCTGGACCCGGCGTGAACAAGCAAAGGCAGCAGCCCGCTGGGCTGGGGTTTGCCTTCCTTGTGAGTCTGTTCTTTTACCTCTTGGCGTCGCTATCACTCACTCACGTCAGTCTCTCTTTCTCCTCCTCTCTCTCCTCCCGCTTTGCGTCGGAGATCTAGGCTTCAGGGGCTTCTCCTCCAGCCGCGCTGCAGGCTATTGTTTCGCCCTGGTTCACCCCAGGGCTTTTAGGGGGTCGCTTAGCCTCACATTGCCCCTAGACCCCTTAGGCAGCAGCTTTGTGCACGGAGCTTTTCTCAGAGCTCCCGCAGAGCGCGTCCGATGCGAGCGCGAGGAAACCGGAAGTCGGCTCCCGTGCGCTTTGCCGAGCTCCAAGCCGGCAGCGGGCTGCTGCCTTCGCTGGTTCCCGCTCCGTTGGAGGAAACCGGAAGTCGGCTCCCGCGCGCTTTGCTGAGCTCCAACGGAGCGGGAACCAGCGAAGGCAGCAGCCCGCCGCCGGCTTGGAGCTCGGCAAAGCGCACGGGAGCCGACTTCCGGTTTCCTCGCGCTCGCATCGGACGCGCTCTGCGGGAGCTCTGAGAAAAGCTCCGTGCACAAAGCTGCTGCCTAAGGGGTCTAGGGGCAATGTGAGGCTAAGCGACCCCCTAAAAGCCCTGGGGTGAACCAGGGCGAAACAATAGCCTGCAGCGCGGCTGGAGGAGAAGCCCCTGAAGCCTAGATCTCCGACGCAAAGCGGGAGGAGAGAGAGGAGGAGAAAGAGAGACTGACGTGAGTGAGTGATAGCGACGCCAAGAGGTAAAAGAACAGACTCACAAGGAAGGCAAACCCCAGCCCAGCGGGCTGCTGCCTTTGCTAGTTCCCGCTCAGTCGGGGCTCGGCAAAAAATAAGGCACCCCCGAAAATAAGCCATAGGCTTATTTTCTTGAGTTAAAATTAATATAAGACGTGTCTTAAAATATGAGAAACACGGTAGGCATTGTTTGGATGGGGGGCTTTTATCCATTTCCACAGTCACACAATCAATCAATCAATCAGTAGCTGAACTGGGTTCCACACAGTCAAAAAAACAAATTAACCAAAAAAAGCCCCAAAAACAAAAATGCAAAATAAATAGCAAAAACAAAAGTGCCAAACTTAACCCGTTCCAGAAGTCCATTTCATAGAATCATAGAATCATAGAGTTGGAAGAGACCACAAGGGCCATCCAGTCCAACCCCCTGCCAAGCAGGAAACACCATCAAAGCATTCCTGACAGATGGCTGTCAAGCCTCTGCTTAAAGACCTCCAAAGAAGGAGACTCCACCACACTCCTTGGCAGCAAATTCCACTGCCGAACAGCTCTTACTGTCAGGAAGTTCTTCCTAATGTTTAGGTGGAATTTTCTTTCTTGTAGTTTGAATCCGTTGCTCCGTGTCCGCTTCTCTGGAGCAGCAGAAAACAACCTTTCTCCCTCCTCTATATGACATCCTTTTATATATTTGAACATGGTTATCATATCACCCCTTAACCTTCTCTTCTCCAGGCTAAACATACCCAGCTCCCTAAGCCGTTCCTCATAAGGCATCGTTTCCAGGCCTTTGACCATTTTGGTTGCCCTCTTCTGGACACGTTCCAGCTTATCAGTATCCTTCTTGAACTGTGGTGCCCAGAACTGGACACAGTACTCCAGGTGAGGTCTGACCAGAGCAGAATACAGTGGTACTATTACTTCCCTTGATCTAGATGCTATACTCCTATTGATGCAGCTCCTATTTGACTTCTGAAATGATCAAAAACCAAGGCACAGCTTCTGATTAGTGCAGGCGCCTTGGAAACAATAGCCAACAGCCACATTGGACGTTTGGCTTCCGAAAAACATTTGAAAACCAGAACACTTCCGGGTTTTTGGCTTTTGGGAACCAAGGTGTTTGAGTATCAAGGCATTTCAGAACCAAGGTACCACTGTATTTTGAAGTGTGTGTGTGTGTAGACTGGGGATTGTTTCAGAATCTGGGATAAAGGTTTTCTGTCTTCAGGTGTAAATCTTATTATCTTTCTGCTTAGATCATTCATAAAGGATATTACTTCTTTTATAAGAGTACAACACATCCCCTCTGTATTTTACTAGCACATGATTCTGATATTGTGCTGAAATTCATTTACCATTCAACTGCAGATAATAACCTTTCCCATGGTTTTAATATGTACTTATCAGAATAGAATAGCAATGCTGTCAATTAATTGCAATAATTCTAGAATGTGTTATTTTTGATGGAAATCTATTTACGCAAAAGATAAAAACAAAACAAGATAAAGCAGTAGGCTACGGCAAAGAGAATTTGAACTCGATTCTGCTGTCAAGTTCAAAGGGGCACATTTGAAATATGTCTGCATTTTTATTTCATGGGCATTAAATGAAATGTTCATGGCATCTCATCAGCCCATACCCTTGACATCTGATTTGTGTTTATTAGGACGCTCAGGTAGGGAGAGAATTTGCAACTGATAAATTGCCAAGATGTCCCCAAAATTCCTTAGATTACATTGAAGTTGCAACCTTCAGGCCACTTGGCTTAGAGCGAAGTGATTGATTGGGGAATTGAACTATGCAATCATGGCATGCAAACCTCTGGAAGACTTGGTTCTTCATAGCCCACAGCTTTGTAGGGAAAAATAACACCAAAGTCAAAACTGGCACCCCGTTTCAATAATACCCCCTTAAAATCCTGAAACTAGTCATTGACCCTCTACAACATGAAATCTATGGGTTTGCTTCGACTTCAAATCACCCCAGTTTGTCTCATTATTTGGCTCCTACATACAGCCAATGCACAACCAGAGGATCCAAGTAATGAATTCTGTTAGCATACATCTTGCACAAGAATTTTAGTTTGAATTATGGAGCTTTCTCCTTTCTCCCCTCTCCTTTCCTTGTCCGTCCCCCCTGTGCTCCCTGAAATTGGATCGAGGGGCACAGAGGGAGGAAAGGGGGATAGTTTCTATCTGGCAAGCCAAAATACTTGCTCTGACTGATTACTTTAGTGTGACATTGATCTAATCAATGTCTAATCAAAATTCATACCCTTTAAGGTAAAGGGACCCCTGACGGTTAGGTCCAGTCGTGGATGACTCTGGGGTTGCGGCGCTCATCTTGCTTTACTGGCCAAGGGAACTGGCGTTTGTCTGCAGACAGTATTTCCGGGTCATGTGGCCAGCATGACTAAGCTACTTCTGGTGAAACCAGAGCAGTGCATGGAAACACCATTTACCTTCCTGCCGGAGCAGTACCTATTTATCTACTTGCACTTTGATGTGCTTTCGAATTGCTAGGTTGGCAGGAGCTGGGACTGAACAAGGGGAGCTCACCCTGTTGCAGGGATTCTAACCGCCTACCTTCCAATATGCAAGCCCAAGAGGCTCAGTGGTTTAGACCACAGCACCACCCACGTCCCTTCAAATCATCAACTAAGGATGTACCATTGATAAATCTGTCAGTTTTCTCAGTTCTCAAGTTTCATTGACCACATTTCCACATCTGTGTTCCATTACCCCCGAATGTATGAAAGTTTTGCTTGGAGAACTACATTACAAAATTTGGGGAAATGTGAATTGTGAAAGGTAGCTGCATTTTTGGTTCACACACAGTTTTAGGAACAACAAATTGGGTAGAATTGTGTTAAAGAAGCTCCCACCCCTGCCCTCAATTTCTTTTAAGTCTGAATGAGAAATGAAATATGTGGATAACAATACACATGTGAAATGTGTTTCAAATTGCTGGAGATCACTCCTGTTTGATGAGGAGGAGGTCAGTATTCTTCCAGGCAGAATCTTTTTTTGTTTTCCCTGATGTTGCTGAACATGCATGATTCATGAACTGGTGCCCATAGATATTTTTGTTGCAAATTAAACTGTGACCCTTCCATTTTAGTGATAATGTAATTTAATGGAAAGCGGTAAGAGGAGCACTTTAACAAATATGCAGCAAAGTTAGCTCTCTTCTTTCTTTTTATAAAAGCAACCCTACATACTAAACAAGGCAGTGGCTGAGTGGAAAAAAGTAAACCACATAATATATTCTGATTTAATTGCCTCCAATGAAATATATAGAATTAAGTGGTTCAAAATTATTCAGTGCTAGCTCCAAAAGAAGTACATTTTGGAACTTAAATGCTGAGATGTTTCATTTAATCTTGAAAGCTTTGAAGTGAATGTGAATCTGAATGATATTAGAGCTACCACACGAGGGGAATAATAATTTTCAATAAAGAACCATAGACGGAGAAATTGTACATTTTAGTAGCTTGCCGCATCTGCAGAATATACCAAGTGAAGACAGGTTGAAAGGAAAATGGTTTCCACATGAGAAGCACTTTGATCTGTTATTAGCAGGTAAACTAGGTGGCCTCCATTTTCTGGGCTTCCATATCCACAGCTAACGCCAAGGATCCATTCTTGAGGCATCTGAGGAAAACGCTTAGAGTCTTATTGGTTTCACTTCCCTTGAGTCTGTCTCTTCATATCATGTGGCCGGACCTATGTGAATGGTGGTTTAGATTGAACCCACAAGCAGCACCAGGTGGGATGGAAACTTTGCATTAGCTTCCGGGCAGGTGGGTTGCTGTGGATTACTGGATGGGAGAGAATTGAATTGGCGGGAAGGTTGGCATAGAGCCAACACACCAGCTGGAGTGGCTCCATCCGTGTGTTTGCACCACACCAAACTCTTCACTACCTGGCTTCCCCTACTCTCCCTCCTGTGACCAACCTGTCAGGAAGCTAGTATGGCTTTATCCCACCCAACAGGGCACTTCTGATTAAACATCTAAAAAGGTCTGCCATGGGCATGACCATTGCAGGAGCATTTGATGAATGAGAAGTATTTCACCTTCCTGTAAACTGGTGTTGAGAGTAGGTGTCTATGGGGAGGAACAGAAGAAGTTGCTTTGGAATCTATGCTGTCCATCCATAAGAACATAGGAAGAGCATGCTGGATCAGGCCGACAGACCACCTAGTCCAGCATCCTCGTCTCACAGAGAGAGGCCCAACAGATGCCTGTGAGCCAGCCATGACAGGCTTGCACAGATATCCTTAAAACCAACATCAGCTAGCACAAGCCACAAGAGTCCCTGCACCACACAAAGTAGGGTGCTTCTGTTCTACCTTGTCGCCTGTCACCCGGCAACATTTGCATCATAGAGTTGCAGAGCCTCCCACATCTTATGTGTAGTTTGATAGTCGTGGTAGAGAAGAGAGGCATGCACCACTTCCGACTCAGAGTCCACTGCTAAACCGGCATCAAATTCACCTCATGGCTGGTATTCTAGGGTGCTTGAAATGGCAATATCTCCCCAGCAGAAGCTCACCTTTTGGGGTAAAGGTGTGGAGTCTGCACAACAAATGATAAACTGGTGCACTGTTTTTTTCTGCAACTGAGGAATTTCCCAGATGATCAATGACACAGGAACATAAGAAGCTGCCATATACCAAGTCAGTTCATTGGCCCATTTAGCTCCGTATTGCCTACACCAGGAATGGGATGTCTATGGCATTCCAGATGTTGTCCCATCAGCTCCAGAGAACACGGAAAGAGGAATGATGGGAGTTGGAGTTCAGTGACATCTGGAGGGATACATCCCTGTTCTGTGCTGATTGGCAGCGGCTCTCCAGGGCTTTGAGGCAGAAACCTTTTCCAGCCCCATCTAGAGGTGCCTGGGATTGAAACTTAGACTTTTGGCATGCAAAGTGTGGGGTCTAATGCTGAGATGTGGCCCTTCCCCAGTTTAGCAGTAGTGCTCTTAATGTTAAATCAAGCATCTCCCATAAAATGCAGAGGTGATGGAAGATGCTATTTCTTATGGACAAAATAAACTGTTTTGACATACTACCCAAGTGCTACACTTTCTGTTTTCTAGCAGGAAACTATGGGCCAATTTTTAAATGTCACGTACAAATTGTGAAATTAATGCGAAGCATGGAAAATAAATGACTCACAGAAATAATGATATCGGCATGTCTGTGATACCTTTTCATCTGGGGGGATCTCTGAAGTACTTTATAAACATTAATTAATCACAATGGCATCCCTTGAAACACATAAAGGGCTCGATGTGCTCTTTTCACCCACCTCTGAGCTCTGCAAACAGTTCTTTGAGAACTCGCTGCAGAAAGGCACAAAAGGCTGGGTATGGGAAGCCAAGGAAACCAGAGCACACTGGGTGAGAGGAGTAGAACTATGCAAAAGGTAATAACAAGGGGGGCACATCACAGGGGCACAGGGGGGGCACAATCCCCCCTCTGAATTTCCTTTGCAGCAGATGCCGTGAAGGAACCCTCAGACAACATTCTGGACTCCAGAAAGTTTCAAAAAGCAATTTCAGGATTTCTTTCTTTCTTTCTTTTTAAAGAGGAATTTGGGAGTCAGTGAAATGGCATGCTTTCAGGGGGACATTTTATAGCACAATCATATGTGTACTAACTCAGAAATAGCCTCACTGTTTGCTGCACATGTTTATCTGTCCATGGAAACAGATGGTTTGGACATCTGATTAATTTTGACAGCTCTTCCTATATGCTAACAGCCCACCCGAACCTGGAAGAATGGAAGAGGAACTAGGCTTGAGAATCTAGGCCATGTTTACACTGTGCATTAGATAGCACTTAAACAGTCATGACTCCCCCTAAAGATTTCAGGGAGTTGTAGTTTGTTATGGGTACTGAAAGTTGTAAGAAGACCCCTATTCCCTCAGAAAGCTAGCATTTCTTGTGAAGAGGGATTGGTTGTTAAACAACTCTGGTAATTGTAAACCCTCACATTGTAGCCATTTAGATATGCTCCAAAACAAAACAAAAAACCCCAAACCTGACATTTTAAGGATGCTGTTTATAATTGTATTGTTACGCGTGAGGTATATATATATATATATATATATATATATATATATATATATATATATATATATATATATATATATAAATAATTTCTTACTTATTTGGGTGTAAATAGGCATAGAATTGCAGCCCCCAGTCTTCTAGAAGGATCTTCCCACTGCTCCTTACGAACATCATTCCCCATATTGGTCCTCTCATCTTTCTTTCCATCCTTTCTTCATTCCCTTTCCTTTGCCATGTGCCCATTCTGCTCTTGTGGGCGGACCCCTTTTATAGGTCTCCTCTACTTGAGCAAATTCCACCAGCTATAAATGGGCAAGACAATGTGCCTGCCCTTTCAAATTCTTCATACGGTTGTTTGTTCCTGAAGGCAATTGAAAAATCTTCAGGGTAGACAGCTATCATGTTTTCAAGATTTCTTAAATTATACCAAGGACTAAAAACAGGCCTTTAATGAAAAAAGTTTAGATTCTCAGAAGCCTATGAAGCATTCCTTGCCTGGATTTGGTGCCCCATCACAGGCAAAAACATCTCCACTGAGGAGAACTACCAAACATGGATGATCCACCTGCACACGTCAACATAGTGGCTGATGTGTGGCTTTGTTACTTCTACTGCTGGGATTGACTCAATTTCTCATCAGGTATAAGGTATGCACGGTATTGGCAGTGCTTTTTTAAAAGCTGGAATTCACCAGAACTCAGTTCTGGTACCTCTCAGGTGGGCGCTATTGCCATTGTAAGAGAACAAGGGAGGCATTCATGGTGAGTTCTGGCACGTCTTTTTCTAGAAAAATAGCACTGCGTATTGGTCACCTTCACATTCAAATTTCAGAATGTCAAGGATTCAAATAAACTTGTGCCAGGAAATTTGCTTGGATAGCAATTACAGCATTTAGCCCTCTGGGAGTACGATGGTTCATGCAAAACGCTCTCTCCGGTGAGCATATATTTCATGCAAATAAATTCTTGGATGCTTGATCATGTCTTAAATTACTGAAGTAATAGCTAATATTCTTTTGTGTAAACATAAATCTGCAAAATCAATAATGGCCTAAAATAAAAATAATTTAGAATAACTATTCCAGGTTTTATCACCTCATTACTTCCCCCTGAGAAATTATCTGTTCCTTTCCTACCAATGAAAGGTTTCTAGCTTTTTGCCCTCAGGAAGCATTCATCTGGTAGGGAGATAAATTAGAAATAGAACTCTTTTTTATATAGAAAAGAAGCAGAACTCAAGGCAGGAGCAGGGGAGAGAAAGAATTAAGGCCACAATCCACACTCCACTTAAGTTAGTGGCAAAAATTCCCTTGACTTTTATAGCTGTTTACTGTACTCTAACTACTTGCCCTTGGCTCTAAGCACACCATCTCAGTTGGGCTGGGAAAAATATAATCCATTTCACAATCTGCAGAAGAAATACTGTCCCTGAGAGTATTCATGTGAAAGGAACCATGAAATCATATGAATGGCAAAGGTGTGCCTTGTAAAGCTAATTGGAATATCAGCCATTGTTTTGAAACCTCATAAAGAAAATTCTGGTTTACAGTCTGACAAGCAAGTCCCGTTTTTCTATACACAACATTTGTTCAATAAATTGTGAGGTTTCTTTTTGACAAGAGTGCTCCTTTTGTCTGTTTAAAAGAATGAGCAATGAGAAACTGGTAGATGTTTGGGAGTTAAAACCAATAAGAATTCACACACACACACACACACAGAGAGAGAGAGAGAGAGAGAGAGAGAGAGAGAGAGAGAGAGAGAGAGAGAGAGAGAGAGAGAGAGAGAGCCTTAATTGCAGCAAGCGCATGAGCTTGGGGGTGACACCAATGAAATGCTTTCCAAGTTCAGTTCATTGTGATTATTCCATAGTGCTGTTAAAAAGAAATGCAACAGCTTCTTTCAGAAACTTAGTTCCTGGCTCAAGACATCTTGCAAAAAAGAATAGCTGATTTGTAGCTCTTTTCCACAGATATAAGCAAAGCGGTGGTTTGTTGGATTGCTGTCCTCTTAATGCATAACCGACTCAATACTCCCATGGGACCTTGTACCTTGGGATTTATCCATTCTAGAAGAGAATCCCTTTGGCTCTTCTCTACGGTCTTTACATGTTGTTTTACCTGAAAATATTCCTAAGGTAGAGTTTGGTCTTTGCAAGCTTTTTAAACAACCACTGAAGACTTTAAAAACCACAGGCATATTCCTTACAGACTGACATCACTGAGCATAGAGGTAAACAAGATGAGAGGACTTCAGCTTTGCACTGAGACGGTCATTCCATCAGACAGAGAGAATCATCACTCCCTGTGCTGTTCTGGGGGTTCCCCCGACCACTCTGAACTAATTTGGGGGGCACATGGGGTGCACAGAAACTGGAGAGATGGGCAAGCACTATGGTGCAGGCAGACGTCCTTGAACAGGGCTTCCATTGATGGGACTCGTTAGTTGAATTTTGTACAATGTTTACATTCATAGTGTTACATTGAGTGCTCCAACTATGAATATCATGGGCAGGGAATAGCTGCTCTGCAATTTGTTGGAATTAGTTGGAATAAGAGACAGCAGCTAAAACTGCACATCTTGGGGACAATGCCAGATGGAGCTAAATTCATATGGAATAGTGAAGAAGTCTGTAGGGGGAAAGTGTTATTCCGTAAAGATAAAGGAATTATATTATTGTTATGTTGCATGGGATTTATGTGTGCATGTACCTGCCTTGGGGCAGGTAGCCATTTTTTTAAAATATAAAAACATGCCAGACTATACCCATTTATAGAAGAAGAAGAAGAAGAAGAAGAAGAAGAAGAAGAAGAAGAAGAAGAAGAAGAAGAATTTGGATTTGATATCCCACTTTATCACTACCTGAAGGAGTCTCAAAGCGGCTAAATATCTCCTTTCCCCTCCTCCCCCACAACAGACACCCTGTGAGGTGGGTGGGGCTGAGAGACTTCAGAGAAGTGTGACTAGCCCAAGGTCACCCAGAAGCTGCATGTGGAGGAGCGGAGACACAGTTCCCCAGATTATGAGTCTACCGCTCTTAACCACTACACCACACTATTGCTAATGATAGATAGATAGATAGATAGATAGATAGATAGATAGATAGGGCCTTGGGTTGTTTTGAGAAAGTGATTAAGAAATTTAATGATGATGATGATGGTGATGATTTAGTTTTCTCTTGAAAATCCAGAGAACTCAAAGGCTAACTACCCAAGACTAAACCTGCTTGCCCCTACTTTGGCATGTGGTGCTGAATTCTTGTCTCATCCCATTTTAAGCAGGGTTTATATAAGCTCAGAGCCAGTGATGGAATCTCAGTAACAACACCACAGACCACCATGACAGATTTTGCCCACAGCCACCCATCAATGCCATGTAGTTATTGGTTATTCTTGAGAAATTCCAAGCATAATGATTCCTCTGAAAAGCTGGTTATATGTGGGCTAATTCAGTTCACATATTATCCAAAAGAAATTCACATGCTCCAGCTCCATGTCACAGTGCTACTTTATGTGTCAGCTAACCATGCCGATTTCCCTGATCACAGGGTTATTTCCTACACCAGGACCTTTATCCAATTTCAATCACATTGTGGGTGTGCAAAGGAACTACTAGATCAGTGCAATCTACTTGGGCGGGCCTTGTACACATTATTCTTGTAAGCTGGAACCCAGCCACATGCAAGTGGTTTTCTGGTAGCTACAATATCACCTAGATAGTCAGCCATAGTGATCGATGACTTGTGTAAATAAGAACTACCAAGCATGACAACGCTGCACTTAAAAATAATATCGCCCACTTAAAAATAAAATAAAATCCCAGCAGCAGGCATTATATGAAACATTTTTTTTACTCTTAAAAGTCAGCTAATGCTTTGAGTTCCCCAAAGCAGCAAACCCATTCTCTAGTTTTAATATCCATTTTAGGTTTATGCATACTAATGAACATTTCATTAAGACTCACTCAAAACTCATTCTTAGCACAGAAAGCAACAGAGTTAAATTCTCTCTGGAGAACAGAAGTTTAATATTTAATGTACGCCTCTAGCGAGCCTTGTCTTGGTCAAGGTTTGAGGTGCAGATGTTGGTTTTTAAAGACTATTTCATCTTCATATATTATAATGAGCCTATAGATAAGGCCTGTCAGCATTTCTGTTGCAAAACCTGTTAACTTGGGACCTTATACAGCTTGGCTATAACTTTTGTTTTTGCTTTAGGCTAAAACTAGTTAAACCAAACTTCAATCTGAGAGCAATTTTCTGAAGCAAATTTGATTCAAACTGCTTTCATTTATTTATTCAGCCATAGTTTAGCTGTCCTAAAAAGTCTTCACAAAGGAATGAAGGATGAGCAAGCTTTTAGAATCCAATTCTGCACTTCTCCTCACAGGAAGTAAATCTCTAACACAATTTAGTTGGTTGCAGAATGCATTTATCCATTAGGGATGGCAAACTGGTCAGCGTTTTATTGGTCTGAGTTGTAAAAGTGTGCTCTGTTTCTGTTAAGAAACTTCTGTTGGGATGTGAAAATCCCATAAACTTCAACTTGCCATGCTTTCCCAGGGCTCATTCATGAAGGGTTCTCCATAGAACTCAACAAAGACTTGCCTTTCCATTCCTCTTATTGGGGTACACAGAGAGGCATGTACACAAGTAGTGCACCAAAGCAATGTGTGGAATGGGACATTTGCACACACCATGCACCCCTGTCATCCTCAACCTGGTGCGCTCCAGAAATTTTGGACTACAATTCCTATTAGCTGAAGAGTGCCGGGTTGGAGAAGGGCACCAAACCCCATTCAGACCATCCCCACTGCTCAGTTTTGTCAAGTCACTTGAGCTTGGAAACTTGAATAATTTGATTGATTATGGCATGAGATGCCTCACATTCCCTATCAACAGAGCATTGTACTGCACGTGTTTACATCAAGCAGAGGGAAGGAAAAGCTACTTCACCTCTTAGGGATATTTTGGCAGGCCCTGCACCCTTACATGGAGAAAACTTGTGATCTCGAATTTCTACCTGCTTGTACCATAATCCACCAGAGTCTGCCAGGGTTTAGGTGTAACTGGCCAGGTTTCACTCTGTCTCCACTGTGACCAACCAGCTTCTATTTTAGCTCTGCCCCAAGTTCCTTGATTCCTCTATACTCTCCAGGCCTCTGCCTCTCAAGATTTAACATAAGAAGAGCCCACCGTCTAAGTGGGCCTTTTATCTCAGTGACCATTGACCAGATGCCTGTGGGAAGCCTGCAAACAGGACCTGAGTGCAACATGCTTCCCAATTGTGATTCCCCACAACTGAGATTCAAAGACAAATTCCCATTGAGATCGTGGAATTTGCTACCAAGGAGTGTGGTGGAGTCTCCTTCTTTGGAGGTCTTTAAGCAGAGGCTTGACAGGCATATGTCAAGGATGCTTTGATGGTGTTTCCTGCTTGGCAGGGGGTTCGACTGGATGGACCTTGTGGTCTCTTCCAACTCTATGATTCTATGATTCTATGATTGAAGAGGTAGGACCTAGTCTTGATAGCTAGTAGGCTTTGATAGCCTTGTCCTCCAAGAATTTGTCTAATCCTCCTTTAAAGCCATCCAAGTTATGGACCATCACTGTCTCTCGAGGGAGCAAATTCCATAATTTAACTATGCACTGTGAGAAGGAGCTCTTTATTTTGCCTCGTTCAGGCACCACTTTGTGCGAGACTAGTTTTATATTGATACATTGAAAGGCACTGAAAGATCAAGAAGAATTAACAGGGGCACACTCCCGCAGTCTCTCTCCCAGCAAAAGTTACCATACAGGGTGACCAAGGCAGTTTTTGTGCCATAACCAAGCTTAAATCTCAAGTGAATGCAAAGGATTGCATTCTCAAAATGCTTTCTAAACAAGTGACAACAAGCCACCATTGGTTGGCCTCTGGGCCAGAGTAAAATAGGGTCTGCGCTACCTGGAAAAGCTCTGCAATGAAGGATGCAATGGAAGCAGCACAATACTCTCAATAATGCATTGAAATTAATTATGTCATTTTTCGTCATAGTGATTAGTGAGGTGAATAGCATCAATTTTAGTGGAAACTGAACTGTAGTGGAACAGAAACAGTCCTGATTATGTTGAACCCAGGACTGGATGGAAATTGCTGCTTCCTTTCATCTCTAACTGCAAATCCCATTATCCCTGACCATTGGGCCATGCTGTATGTGGCTGATGGAAGCTAGAGTCCAACATTACCATGCTGCCGGAAGCTGCTCCAAGCAGTGAGTTTTTCTTGTATTCTGGGGAAGAAGAAAAGACACGAGCTCCTTTTACAGATAGTTGGAAGCTAGGGATCCAAAAGTTAAACCAGTGCAGCAACTTCTCCTACCTGGGCAGTTATCTTTCCATAAGGGTCAACACTGATGCCAAAATTCTTCATCGCCTGAGCTCTGCGAGTGCGGCTTTCTCCTGAATGAAGTGCAAAGTGTTTGAGGCCTGAGACATTCGCAGGGAAACCAAAATGCTTGTTTACAAAGCTATGGTACTACCAACCTTCCTGTACGCTTGTGAAACATGGACCACTTATAAAGCCATCTCCAACTCTTCGAAAGATTCCATCAATGGTGTCTCCGAAAAATTTTGCACATCACTTGGGAAGACAGGCGAACTAATGCCAGTGTACTGGAAGAAGCAAAGATCACCAGTGTCGAAGCAATGATTCTTCAACATCAGCTTCATTGGACTGATCATGTTGTGCGGATGTCTGGTTATCATCTTCCAAAGCAACTACTCTATTCCGAACTTAAAAATAGAAAGCATAATGCTGGTGGTCAACAATAGAGATTTAAAGATTCTCTCAATGCAAATCTTTAAAAAGCTAGTATAAAGACTGACAATTGGGAAACACTGGCCTGCGAGCATTCCAATCGGAGAACAGCCTTTACCAAAGCTGTCATGGGCTTTGAAGATGCTCAAACTCAGGATGAAAGGGAGAAATGTGCTAAGAGGAAGGCACATTTGGCAAACCCTCACCATGATCAACTCCTGCCCGGAAACCTATGTTCCCACTGTGGCAGGACGCGTGGATCCAGAATTGGCCTCCACAGACACTTACAGAATCACTGTTCATGGAAGACAATCTTACTCGGCTACGAGGGATCGTTAAAAAGAAGATGTTGCACATCAAGTTTCACAGCTTGTTGCTACAATTCCACTGTGTCAGGATGCTTTCCTTTGAAAAAACAAAAACCCCACATATTCTATTTTATGCTTGTTTTGCAACATTTACATGTTGGTCCCACAATATGCTCATTTTTACTGTCCTTTAACTTCACAAAGCAGCACTGACAAGTGATTTCATAAGCCAGTTATTCAAAGTATCCCAAAAAAAGCAAAAACAAAAACAAAACAAAAAAGCAATTTATTATGACGTTTTTACAAGTTCTACAAAAGCCCAAAGAGCACCCATTTCATTTTAGCGCTATACAACAGAGATCTAGGGAAGAAATTCAGCATATGAACCGTGTTATCTCAACACTTCTCACACTTTATTTCTGATTCAATCTGGTGTTGTTGTTAAAGTTGGAAATGCTTCATCATACTGTTGACCTAGGAATATGGTTACCCTTGGAGAAGTCAAACTTTTCATCTAGCTTGCATTTCCCTGCTTAAGTATATCTTATACTGGTATATATAAATCTGTACTTTGGAGGGTTTTCTGAGGAAAGCCTCTGGAGACCAAAATCACCATATTTAAAACACTATAGCACTCTAAGGCAGATGGTAAGAAAAGCAAATTTTGTGCAAGGAGGAAGATGAAAGAGGGTTGGATCCAATGCTCTCTTTTTTCAAGCATCTGGTTATATTCAGGCAGTATCAGGGAAGTGAGATACTTGCATCTGACACCTAAATTAATGCTGAGGGTCACTTGAATGTTTTTATTAACTCAAGAGGTCTAGGAAAGAATTTTTGCTACCATTTGGACTCTGTTCTTCTTAATCCCTTTCTCTGCTTTTCTCTTTGCATCCCATAACATGCTCTTGATGCACAACTGCACCTTATCTCCATTACCCCTCCTATTTTCCTGTTTTCCCAATCCACAGATTTCTCTGCAGCCCCATCACTCACTGACTTTCCCTTCCCACCACACACTGGACCCCAGAGCACTGTTACCTCAACAGTTTATTTGCACTCTGTGTTATCTACATTCTCCCTGCATCCCATACTAATACTATGAAAACTATGAAAACTATTTCCCCATCACCCTGCTCCATAATGCCTACACTTCCAACTCTGTTACCCCTTCTAGGGTCTCTTACTTTCACCTTTATTTCTTTCCCTTTTTGCACTGTTTTAAGTCCCCACCCACATTGCTGCTTATCTCTGTGCCTCTTGGCTGAATCCACAGCTACAGCCTCCATTCATATGTTCAGCCTGGCAGCCAAATGGCCAAGACGCAAATCTCTCTGTCAAAATTTTGTTGTCTGGTGAGCCAGCGCTTCTTCACTGGTTGTGTGACCCATGCTGAACTGGTGTGTTCTATCATGCTATTTGTTTTATGTTCTCTATTGTATTGTGTTTGTTTGTTTGTTTATTAAACCTATATCCTGCCCTTCATGAGAAGACCTCAAAGCAAGTTACAGCAGATTCATACATAATGCACCATAGCAAAATATCACATCATACCAATAATTTGTCTGTTTCTTACATATGTCACTGCCTTTAAAAGCCTTAAAAAGGCAGAACTTCTGTTGGTGCCTAAACGCTGTATAATGTTTCCGCTAGCCTTAACTGCGTCACTTATCTTGTGAACCATTTAAAGATTCTGTTCCCCAAAATAGCCTGGAGGACCGGATTCATTGGAGCCAACTCCCAGGGGTTGAAAATATAGCAAAATATATGAGGGGGTCAGGATCCCCCAAAGTTGATGGGTATTGTCATTCAAATGGTGCACGTACACTGCGTCATGTATTCAATTATGTGGGGCAGGGATTATTACCTGCCCCCCCATATTTTACTCAAGTTGGGACCCCAAACTGGATAGGAGGGGCCGCTACATGCATCAGAGATACAAGTAGGGTCTATAACAAAATGAGAGACTGTGAATTGCACCTGTTCATTGTTCCAGGGAACCATGCCTTCCTCCCACTACTACACAATTTCTGTTTGTGCTCCCAGTGGTTAGTGACCATTCAGTGACCAATGAACATGCAAACAGTCTTCACAGGGCTGTTTGGGGTTTTCCACGCCTCCCCCTTTAAATAGTTTTGCAAACATTAGGGTTCTCCCAAACCTGGTGATACCTAACTCTTCAGCATGCAAGGTGCTGTTTTGGCTACATAAGGACCAACACTCATCTCCAAACTTCAACAATAGAGGGAATGACATGCAAGCAATGTGTGTTTACAGTGGCCCCAAGCACTTTCTGAGCAATAGCATGGTGGGTTGTTGGTAGGCTTTTCTTACCACTTTCTAGGGTGCGCTTGACTTCCCCTTTAGGCAAGTGCTTATGACTCAGAGAGCCTGTAACTTTCCTCATTGTCGTTCATTCGATGGGCTTGCAAGCAATTTGTACATCACACCTGTTGGGCGGAATGCCAGCTTTTAAGCCTGACTTCTCAGCTCCCTGCACATGAAAATCAGCCTCCATTGTCAAGTAGATGGGAAACTGGAGGAATAGGCAGCAGCAGTGGGAACTTTAGCAGAGATTGGTAGTTGTGCGATGCTACCACCTGTGAAACTGACTGGCGCTCTGCCAGATATGTGGGAGAAAGTTTCAACAGTATAGGAAGGGAAGCTGCTGATCAGTTTGTTAAGTCAATGGATCTTCAGCAGGTAAATACAAGCAGAGGGTGAGGTACACAAAACTGAGATGCTTTCACTTGCTTAGGAAAGAACCTGTGCAGGGGCGTAGCCAGGATCAAAACTAGGGGGGGGGGGCAAGCCATGGTCGTTCAGGGGCGGGGCCCCGAAGTGGGAACATGGGCGGGGCTACAGGGCCAGCTGGCCTGATGATATCGTGGTGGCGGCAGCGGCCACCTTGTGCTTCTGGGGCTGGCAGCATCGGCAGCTACCCTGCTTCGCTGGAGAGGACGCGAGGGTCGGGCAGGCGAGAGGGGGTGACAGGGCGGGCGAGGGCGAGGCAAGGCACGGCCGCAGACACGACGGCTCCAAGGCGTTGCTGCATATCAGCATAATATTTCAACCATGTTGTGGGTTCAAGCCCCACCTTAGGAAAAAATTCCTGCATTGCAGGGGGTTGGACTAGATGACCCTTGTGGTCCCTTCCGACTACAATTCTATGATTCTATTGATATATAACCATAGCATATGCATCATTCTGCTTTCTTGAATTGTCCTACTCCTAGGCATAGCAGCCAACTCCTAGAGGCCTAGGTGCATCTCTCCCCCCCCCCCAATTACTGGTAAATACAGTGGTACCTCGGGTTACGAACGCGATCCATTCCGGGTCGCAGTTCGTAACCCGAAAAGTTCGTAACCCGAAAAGGGCCCGAACCGCCGCTTTGCGCATGCGCAAAGCGCTATTTCTGCTATTTTTGCGCTTTGCGCATGCGCAAAGGCGTGCAGCGCTTCTGCACATGCGCACACGGCGAAAATACTTCCGGGTTTGCGAAGTTCGTAACCCGGGTTGTTCGTAACCCGAGGTGTTCGCAACCCGAGGTACGACTGTACTGTATTTTAAAGAGTCACACACACCCCATGTTGATGGGCTTTCTATGTGGGGCTTTTCTGCCCCCCCCGTATTTTATTAAGGATGGAAGAGGGAAGGAAGGAAGAAATAGAGAGAGGGATAACTCATATTTGTGGGTGCCTCTGGGTGATGCTGTGATGCTGGAACTCTGCAGTAAGAGGACGGGAGGGTCGGGCAGGCGAGAGGGGGTGGCAGGGCGGACGAGGGCGAGGGAAGGCACGGCCGCAGTCACGACAGCTCCGAGGTGTTGCTGCATATCAGCATAATATTTCAACCATGTCGTGGGTTCAAGCCTCACCTTGGGAAAAAGATCCTGCATTGCAGGGGGTTGGACTAGATGACCCTTGTGGTCCCTTCCGACTACAATTCCATGATTCTATTGATATATTACCATAGCATATGCATCAATCTGCTTTCTTGAATTGTCCTAGGCATAGCAGCCAACTCCTAGAGGCCTAGGTGCCCCCCCCCAAATTACTGGTAAATACTGTATTTTAAAGAGTCACACCCCCCCATGTTGATGGGCTTTCTATGTGCCCCTCCCCGTATTTTATTAAGGACGGAAGAGGGAGGGAAGGAAGGAAGAAATAGAGAGAGGGATAACTCACATTTGTGGGTGCCTCTGGGTGACGCTGTGATGCTGGAACTCTGCAGCAAGAGGAAGATACTGGAACGCCTGTACAGGAGCCTTGCAAGCAGCTTTCTCTCTGCTTGATTTACAGCAGGCACGTCCAACAGGTAGATTGTGATCTACCAGTAGATCACTGGATGTCTGTGGTAGATCACTGCTAGATCACTGGCACCCCTAAAAAAAGCTCACCCAAATTTTTCCTCCTCCCTAAAAAAAGCTGAACTATGACCTGAAGCCCTAAACAAAAATGGGCCTCCCTCCTAAAAGAAGCTCAACAAGTTTGACCTAAACTCAAAAAAACAGGGCTTCCCTTCCTTAAAAAAACTCAACAGCTTTGACCTGAACCCCCCAAAAGGGGGTAGATCACTCCCAGTTTTTAACTCTGTGAGTAGATCAGAGTCTCTTGGGAGGTGGCCACCCCTGATTTACAGTATACAGATGCAGGAGGAGGGGCAGACTGGAACACCTCTGCTTTTTATAAACATCACTGTGTCTATCAAAAGCTACAGCCCCCCCTTTTCTTATTCATTTCCTTTTAGCCTTGCAGAGCCACCTTAGTCAATGCACCCTCATTAAATCGCCAATAGAACTCTTAATGTGATCCCTGAATGCTCATTAACAACTACCACTGAAGAACAATAGGGTGAATTGGTCAGCTATCAAACCTTGCCTGAAAGGATTTTCTGCTCCATTGTCTTAACTGCTTAAGTACCGGTAGCCAGTTTGCTTTATTTATTTGATGTGTTTTTGTTACAGCTGTGTTCCCGCCCCCCCCAGCAAGTGGAGAGCTGCTCTCGCTAAAGCAAAGCCCTTTCCACTTCAGTTTTTGGAGGGGAAAAGTGCTGGTTATGGTCTGTAAAATACAATAATTTTTTGCTTCTAGGGGGGGGGCAGCTGCCCCCTCCTGCCCCCCCTGCCTACGCCCATGAACCTGTGTGATTATTAAAAGAGCTATGATAAAGTAAACAAGAACTTTCAAACTCTCAATTGTTTCTATAAAAGCCTCAAGTATTTTGTTTCTTTCAAGCAAGCCTGACTTATGCCAGTCCCTCTTAATAAGGGGTCACCAGGTTTTGCTGAGGGGAATTATAGTTAACTACTTTCCCTGCTTGTTATATCTCTTTACAGCCCAATAGGTTTTCCTTAATAACCACATTCCTGCTGGTAGTTTGTTCCCCCAATTACTAATTTCATGCATCGTTATTGTAGATGGAACAGCAAAAAAAAAAAGAGACATAACTTTAGTCCGTGGCCTCAAAAAGTGACCTGAACTCATAATTAGAGAGTAAAACAATTTCGAGAAGCAAGCTCTAATTGGGACAATAAACTGAGGGGAGACTAGCTGAGATAACCCCAAACAGTTGATGCTGGAGGTGGGAAACATGTAAATGTTAAAGTTCTTTTTTGAATTTCACCCTATTACAATTTCAGTGCAATAGGAGCCACAAACCAGAGGCTGTATACACTACCTAATACAGTAATATGAAAAACTGGAAGGCAGCATTTGGGGACCTTGCAGCGTTTCAGACCTAATGCAAATAGCAGTAAGATTACTGCAGTAATTGTGCCAGCCTACCTGGCTCTCCATCTCCTCATCTCCAGTTCTGACAGAGCAAAACTATGGTATGAAGTAAGTCCCACTGCATTCATTGGGGTTTACCTCTTTATAAATATGTTCAGGATTGGAGCTTGAGTTGTGATGCAGAAAAGTTATGCCTTCACTTTGAAGTATGAACCATGGCCAGAGATGGTGGAACTATAGTTCAGCATCATGTGGAGGGCCACAAGTTTCTCATTTCTGCTCTGGAATGACGGTATGTGTTGGGATGGTGAACGGGGAGTAGAGGTATGTATGAAAACTTGGGTAGCAATTCACATTTCAAGTTGGAGAACTCAGCTAGAAGAAACTGAAGAGATGAGTAAGAAATTCTCTTTGGTTCTGATTGTGATGCAAACTGTCTGTCTTGGGCCCAGTCTTATTCAACATCTTTATCAATGACTTGGATGATGGACTTGAAGGCATCCTGAGCAAGTTTGCAGATGACACCAAATTGGGAGGGGTGGCTAATACCCCAGAAGACAGGATATCACACTTCAAAATGACCTTAACAGATTAGACAACTGGGCCAAAGCAAACAAAATAAATTTTAACAAGGAGAAATGTAAAGTACTACACTTGGGCAAAATAAAAATGAAAATGAAAGGCACAAATACAGGATGGGAGACACCTGGCTTGAGAGCAGTACATGTGAAAAGGATCTAGGAGTAGACCACAAACTTGACATTAGTCAACAGTGTGATGCAGCAGCTAAAAAAGCCAATGCAATTCTGGGCTGCATCAATAGGAGTATAGCGTCTAGATGAAGGGAAGTAATAGTACCACTGTATTCTGCTCTGGTCAGACCTCACCTGGAGTACTGTGTCCAGTTCTGGGCACCACAGTTCAAGAAGAATACTGACAAGCTGGAACGTGTCCAGAAGAGGGCAACCAAAATGGTCAAAGGCCTGGAAACGATGCCTTATGAGGAATGGCTTAGGGAGCTGGATATGTTTAGCCTAGAGAACAGAAGGTTAAGGGGTGATATGATAGCCATGTTCAAATATATAAAAGGATGTCATATAGAGGAGGGAGAAAGATTGTTTTCTGCTGCTCCAGAGAAGCGGACACGGAGCAATGGATTCAAACTTCAAGAAAGAAGATTCCACCTAAACATTAGGAAGAACTTCATGACAGTAAGAGCTGTTCGGCAGTGGGATTTGCTACCAAGGAGTGTGGTGGAGTCTCCTTCTTTGGAGGTCTTTAAGCGGAGGTTTGACAGCCATCTGTCAGAATGCTTTGATGGTGTTTCCTGCTTGGCAGGGGGTTGGACTGGATGTTCATTGTGGTCTCTTCCAACTCTATGATTCTATGATTCTATGAAACAATATGCGAACTGGAATACACCTACCCTTCAAAATCAGCGCTATTCTGTATCTTGTGGTATAGTTCTGCAATAAAATTATGTTCAGAAACCTGATATTAGGGGGAAGTGCGCATAAAAATACATATATTAGTGAAAATAAAAAAAAATGAAAATGGATTATATTGCAGGAAACTGCTTGTTACAAAATGTTACATTCTATACAAAAATGCCCATACATTTTTATGACTTTTTTAAAAAATTACAAATGGACGTGTAAAGTATTTCCAGGCTTATGATTGGAAAAATGAGAAGCTGAGATTGACAGATTTGTCCATTCCAACTTTCGTGTTTATTCTTTTCAGCACCTTCTCATTATACTGAATCAGGCCAGTATTTAACTGCAACTCCAGGTTCTCTGGTGATGGGTTCAACTTCGTTACGTATGGAAAATAGGTGAAGCTTTAAAATGGGATTGGACAACTTGATGGAGAATAAGACTATCAATGGTTACTAATGATGACTAATATATACCACTTCCAGGACCAGAGTCAACGTTTGTCTGAATACCAGTTGCTAGGGAACCACAGTGCTGTGGCACTCATGACCTATGGGTTTCCCATAGACGTCTGGTTAGCCACTGCAGCAAACAAGATGCTGAACTAGATAAGCCTTTGGTGTTTAAGAGCAGGTCTCCTCTTAACATATTCACATTATAATAGGGTTCCTCTCATCACTTCCATTAGCTGCACAATCTCAAGACCAAAAAATCAAATTCACTACTTTATTACGCAAGAGTGCCAAGCACATTGTAAAAAGAATAGACGGTCTTTAAAAACAGAGGTGTTCCAATAGGAGCCACTACAGATAAGAGAATTCCAGTCCAGGATGCTACTACAGAGCCCTCTGATATGCCTTGCAACCTGAGCAACTCATCCTTATCCCCCTGAAACAATTTATTTTCCTCCCACCCACCCTCTCCAACTGCTCTGTGCTGCTATTTCTACATTGATGAGTTGCTACGGCCATTGGCTTCTGTTCCAAGCAAATTCCCCCAGAAGAGGGATTGCATCTCTCTTAACTTGCATAACGGCCAGGTCACTGATGGGCATGCTGAATGCAGTTAATCATAGTCAGTGGGAAATGCTACTTAACTATTACCATGGAAATCCAAATGGAATTTCAGTCCTGCAAGTTCATCAGATTCACCTCAAACCCCCTTGCCGTCTGTTAAAAAAAAAATGCACCAGTGAACTCAGCTCTCACAACCTTTGCATGCTAGGTATATCTCATGTTGCTTCAGTTCTTTGTGTGTTTTTGATTAGGAAGCAGTTGCTACTATGTTGTTCAGCTTTTTATTTTGCACTAGACCAGGGGTCCCCAAACTAAGGCCCGGGGGCCAGATGCGGCCCAATCGCCTTCTAAATCCGGCCCGCGGACGGTCCGGGAATCAGCATGTTTTTACATGAGTAGAATGTGTCCTTTTATTTAAAATGCATCTCTGGGTTAGTTGTGGGGTCTGCCTGGTGTTTTCACATAACAACAACAACAACAACAACAACAACAACAACAACAACAACTTATTATTTATACCCTGCCCATTTGGCTGGGTTTCCCCAGCCACTCTGGGCGGCTTCCAACAGAAGAATAAAATAATCGATTAAAAATTAAAAGCCTCCCTAAACAGGGCTGCCTTCAGATGCCTTCTACATGAGTAGAATGTGTCCTTTTATTTAAAATGCATCTCTGGGTTATTTGTGGGGCATAGGAATTCGTTCATATTTTTTTTCAAAATATAGTCCGGCCCCCCACAAGGTCTGAGGGACAGTGGACCGGCCCCCTGCTGAAAAAGTTTGCTTACCCCTGCACTAGACTTACACAAAAGATTTTCAAAGTCTGCCCCTGCTCTGCCTAAAGGTAAGCCAGCCCTGGATGCAGACACAATATCAGACCCAGTTCTGTGTTTGAATTTCCGCAGGAGGTTCATTGTATCAAGTGTAATGGGTAGGCTATCTACATAATGGTAATGCAATGCAAGTGTGAATTGTTAACACTTAGAAATTTCTGGGAAGTGGGGACTAAATTATGTTTGTTGATTTTATAAACCTTTTATTAATTTTCAAGAAAAAAAACATAAACATAAGCAGGGCTTTTTTATTTTTGCAGCCAGAACTCGCCAGACCTCAGTTGCGGCACCTCTCAGGTGGGTGCCATTGCCATTCTAAGAGAACAAAGAAGGTTTTCATGGTGAGTTCCAGCACCTCTTTTTGTAGAAAAATAATCCTGAACATAAGCATTATCAATACAATTGGTTTGTCACCTCCCCACCCCTCCCCCCCAAACAGAAAATTAATGTGTGCAATTTCCCCATAAATCTATTTGTGTAGTTAGTGGGTGTCAGTCATCAGGATGTTCATTTGAATATTTAATAAAGAGGTGCCATATTTCCAGAAAATCATCCATATCAGACATGTCAACCAGGGGGAGTGTACTTTAGTTCTCAGTTTCTCAGATAAAGCAATTGTACATACATTCTCGTTTCTTAAGTAAAATACTACGATAGAAAGAAGCAAGAAGAAGAAGAAGATTTTGGATTTAATATCCCGCTTACCCGACGGAGTCTCAAACAATCTCCTTTCCCTTCCTCTCCCACAACAAACACTCTGTGAGGTGAGTGGGGCTGACAGACTTCAGAGAAGTGTGACTAGCCCAAGGGCACCCAGCAGCTGCATGTGGAGGAGTGGAGACGCGAACCTGGTTCCTCAGATTACGAGTCTACCTCTCTTAACTACTACACCACACTGGCTCCCTGGTTTCCTTTATTGGAATACCCTTCACATAGGGATGGCCAGACACTGCTCCCATTATTGGGTTTACTAAATGTAAACACCATTTCTCTGCAAAACTTTAGCAAGCAAGTTATAAAGAAATTCACATTCTAAAAAAAAAGGAACCTAAAACTCTCTTTGGGTAATATATAGTCTCTTAAACAAGCCTAAGATGTATGCAGATGTTTGTGCCACTGGTGCAACTGTTCTCTTTAGCATTATGTTTTTATGTCCCCATTCTGTCACTTTCCCTGGTTTTAAACAAACAGCTCCAGATGCCTCTGATTTTTTTTCTTTAAAGGAAGTTCCAACAGCTCTTCAGAGACTGCCTTAATTAATAACTGCACCAGAGTTTGTGATACATCACGTTTCAAGATTTTCAATGCACATTCATGCCCAACTAATTTGTTAACTCTCCACATGCTCTTTTTGCTACAAAACTAGGGGAAAGGCATTTGTGAACCTCATTGGAAATGATTTGCTGTTTTCCTCTTTACAATCCAATATGCCACAGGTTCCTGTTAACATTCAAGCACAAACACATGCATTTAACTGAATACGGAATATTTCTGACATTACTACGCAGGAACATGACTTTTGCATTTTATTTAGAAGGGAACGGAAACTTATTTTGTTTCCATTTTGCTATAAACCCTGTCAAATGTTTAATTTTAAGAGTGCGCTTGAAATTATCACTGCTCTTTTTTCTAGTTCTATGTTTTGATCTGCGCATTATGTGATAAATCTCCACTATGCTGGGCTGGAGTGATGGTGGATTTTTCTGCCTGCCTAATGTGCAGGTGGGCAGAAGTCCTGCCAGCTAAAAGCTCTGAAACATTCTGGGGTGGGGAGGAGCTGAGCTGATCCTGCCGCCATCAGACGATTGTGTCAGACCTAATCTGGGACCAACTGCTGCGCCACCTCCAGGCCGCTGCAGCAATTTGCCTGTCACCAGCTTCCACCCTGGTGGCATGCGTGGAAGGAATGTGGATTCAGTGGTGGCCTGACCACCCGGAAAGGACTTAAGATCATAAAAAGAGTCAAGCTGAATCAGGTCATAGGTCCATCTCATCCAGCATTTTGTTCTTACAGTGGCCAGCCAGATGTCTTTGGGAAGTCTGCAAGCAAAGGCAGGTTTAGGGCACCGCAACCGCTTCCTCTGCAAAGGGCGCAGGAGCCAAGGGAATGTCTTCCCAAAGGCCAGGAAGTGCTGGGCTTTGGGAATAAGGCATGATGGCTCTGAAAGCGTCCTTGAGTCCTCTCACCTCTTCCCCAAATTTAGTTTTTGCCTACCTTTGGGAAGCAGGGCTCTAGGAACCTGCCAGAGCCTCGTGCTTCCTTCCCAAAGCCTGTTGCCTCCCTTACTCAGCTATGAGAAGGCAACTTTGGGCCGGGAGTAGCGACATCGAATTCCAGACTCACACAGGGCACGATATTACTCTGCCCACCTGTGATTCCCAATAACTGGTGTTCAGAAGCATGCTGTCTATGACAGTGGAGGCAGACAACCATCTAGCAGAGGCCAGCAGAGTTTGGATTGTGCCTCTAGTCCAGGAACTGTTAACCAGGTTTATCCAATTCAAAATGTAGGCAAGACGAAATCCACAGGTGTGTCTAATAGGAATCACCCTGTTAAGTGCTGGAGATCACATCACATCATTTTGTGGTGAGAGATCTTAGCCGTCTCTCACTTCTCATTGCAACTACAGCTTTATAGTGCAACGTGCGAGGGCATACTTTCAAATGAGGCTTGAGAAAGTTCCCAGTAATCTGATCAATCTGCATTTGTCATTCTAACAGTAAAGGATTTGACCTGGGTTAAATACAGATTCATTCAGAGAAACATTTTGATTACCTCCAGCACAGACTGACATCTAGGCAGAGATGTAAACAGCAATTGTTGCCTCTCCTTTTAAACTTTTCCCACATACTGAAAAGTGCACTGTGTAAATAATGGGCCCATGAGGACTTGAACTTCTCAACAATTATTCTTTAAAATTGCAGTCATTAAAGAATGGCATTAGGTGGTGTCTGTGGAAATCTCAGTTAATGAATTGTAAGTGCAGGGCTGTTTTCTAAACATGGATAGGGGAAGGAGTGTTAGAATCTCTTACTCGCGAGTAGGACTGTGGCAGAGACACACACGCCCAACTGGCATGTTCTCTCCCTCCCTTCAGGAGCTTCAAAAGCTTTCTCCAGCCTGAACACCACAGCGACTGATGCCAACTGACATCAGCACACTTATGGATCCGCAGAGTTTGCGCAGTTGCATAACAGAACTCAGCAGCACAGCATTTGGCTAATCTACATTTATTTACATATAAACACACACGGAGCACTGCAACATGGCTCCCTCTCTCTCTAGCATCAGGCAGCAAAGAGAAAGAACAAAGGACAATAGTCCCACTTCAGGAAACACAGTAACACAAATATCCTGTGTCCGTCATGTCTGACTCTGTGGAATGAAAACATACATAGACAACAATCCCATGAATGCAAACACGGGGAATGAATCTCTAACAAGGAGAAGTAGCAATCTGTATTGTGGTAGGATGAAGCTCATACACTTCAGCCACTCCAAAGGCTAAATAGTCTTAAAGAGAGCTACAATATATATATATGTAACTATACATATAACAGGGGCTAGATCTGAGCAGGCCATCTAACTTGGTGGTTCATGTTAAAGCCGAAACTATGTCGAACAAAAATGTGCTTCAAAGAAAACTGGCTTGTGGAACTAAACATGGGGCTTGTGGGTAGGGATGGAGGAATCAGTGTCCGACAAATATTATCCTTGTTTCTCATATTTTCCCTATTTAAAATTCAGTTCACCACATTTCCACAGCAATTTGCAATTTCCCCACAAAAATTTGTCAGTATTTTACTGCAAATTTCTCCTAATATACACATTATTTTTTTTAAAAAATCTGCTGTTATTATTAAGGATAGAGTATACATAAAATACATTTTTGTACACGTTGTTGGGCTGGGGGACTGCATTTCAAAATTTAGAGAAGTATGAATTTCAAGGGACAATTGTGCTTCCATTCGAATATTTGTTTGAAAAGTGTAAATGAGGTAGTTTCTCATTGAAATGCAAACAAATAAAATTTCATCCCATCCATAACTGTGCCACCATTTCATCAGTTTATCGAATCCAGGAAGTATATTCTTCTGCTTCTCCACCCACCCATTCCATCCATGACCTTATAGGTTTCCAGCAGCAGCATAGGTAAGCCGCTTGGGTGCCTGCCAGCCGCCTCTCTGTCACTTGGCAGGCACCACACCACCCGAAAAGGTAGTGTGGGGCATGCGTCTGCCCACTGCCTCCCCCTCAGCTGGAGGAGGAGGAGGAGGAGGAGATTTTTGAAGCCTTGTTATAGCTAAATAAATAATATGAAATAGCCGTGAAGTTTGCATGTCTTAGAAATAATTGCAGAATGTTAAACTCCGGTTGTTGCCATTTTCCTCATTCTTATTAAGTATAAAACTAAAATAGTTGCTATCTTTAACACTCGAATCCCAATCTGCAAAATTTCATGTGTCAGCATCCTGGGATGTACGTCTGCCAATTGACGTAAAAATCATGTTTAAAAGCAGGTTTAAAAGGAAGGGTAAGAGCGCAGAGTGAAATTATCCACATAATGGTAGATAACTCACCCAACAACTCCATCTGAAATTCCCAGATTGTGGGTTTTAGTTATCTTTCCTGATTTTAAGTCTAGTAGAATAGCCTAAGAGATGAAATAGTTCTATGGTGCTCGTGATACTAAGTCCTTTAAGACCTTTGAGAGCTCATAAAGCATTCGAGGAAATTATAGACACCAATATTGATCAGTTCAAGGATGGTGCTGAAACATCAGATTACTAATTAGAATGTCCTCCACTTCGTTAATTATCTTTCATGTTCCTCTTTTGTGCAGCAGAAGGAACTGAACAATTGCTAATGATGGATAGCCCACATCCAACTTACTGCAGGTGGTTTATTGAACAATACTTCCCAAGGTGTTTTAAATAAGCCATTTTCTTTCCACTGGCACAATGATTCTAAAATGGTGGCCACCAACAGATGAACAAGTTACTTTTTAGATGGCTTTCTAGATTAGTAGCAGTGGGATTGGGAAACAATGCCATGAAGAAAATGGACAAATTAATATCCTCCTGATTCAAGAAGAGTGGCTGGCAATCTTTTATTGAGCAGGCCCCAGGGCAAACATTGGGGGAGAATCTCTGCTCTAGCTAATCCCTGTGCCATTCATTTACAATGTCTGAAATGCTCACCCCTGCTATATGCCCATTGTTCAGAATTATTCTACGTGGGACTACCTTTGAAGTTTACCCGGAAATGCAGCAGCTTGACTGGTGACTAGGAGTGTCAATAGTGGTCCTATTGAACTACAATAAGTGGGACTCACTGTAGTGCTGAGTAAAAATGCTTTGGATGGTAGTGGAAGGCTGCACAGTCTTTATTCAATTACCTGGGAGTCAGCTCCATGTAATGCAGTGGGACAGTGTAAGGCTCCATTTACAATGAAGGAATAAATACTCCATGCTTTTCCTAAGAAATGGCTGGCTGCTGAAGCATTGCCCATGCTTAGTAGACATAGGGCAGGTAAAGAGTGGGCGAGCCCAGAGCACAGTTGACTTCAGTAGACCTTCCATAGGGGTTACATGAAATGTAGCAAGGAACTGTTTTCTACTCCATGTGCATAAAAGGAAAGACAGGCCACTGTGTGATCCTATAGATGTCTCAATAAGTTTCATGGAGCTTAGAATCATAGAATCATAGAGTTGGAAGAGACCACAAGGGCCATCCAGTACAACCCCCTGCCAAGCAGGAAACACCATCAAAGCATTCTTGACATATGCCTGTCAAGCCTCTGCTTAAAGACCTCCAAAGAAGGAGACTCCACCACACTCATTGGTAGCAAATTCCACTGCCAAACAGCTCTTACTGTCAGGAAGTTCTTCCTAATGTTTAGGTGGAATCTTCTTTCTTGTAGTTTGAATCCATTGCTCCATGTCCGCTTGTCTGGAGCAGCAAAAAACAACCTTTCTCCTTCCTCTATATGACATCCTTTTATATATTTGAACATGGCTATCATATCGCCCCTTAACCTTCTCTTCTCCAGGCTAAACATACCCAGCTCCCTAAGCAGTTCCTCATAAGGCATCGTTTCCATCCTTTGACCATTTTGGTTGCCCTCCTCTGGACACGTTCCAGCTTGTCAGTATCCTTCTTGAATTGTGGTGCCCAGAACTGGACACAGTACTCCAGGTGAGGTCTGACCAGAGCAGAATACAGTGGTACTATTACTTCCCTTGATCTAGATGCTATACTCCTATTGATGCAGCCCAGAATTGCATTGGCTTTTTTAGTTGCTGCACCACACTGTTGACTCATGTCAAGTTTGTGGTCTACCAAGACTCCTAGATCCTTTTCACATGTACTGCTCTCAAGCCAGGTGTCTCCCAACCTTACTTCCAGATATGTGGGCGGGGGATTGCATGCTAAGGAAGTGGACCAGGGCCCTGTCATTTCAACACACAGTATTTCTGAAATATACTCGGAGTCGAGAGTGAATTTCATGCTCTTTATTCAGCTCATATTCATCAAGGAGAAGAAGAGAAGACGAATGGCTCTTTTCCCAAAACCATCTGCTTATATACATTATTTACACAATGGGCCTTGCGTGATTGGCTACTTCAGGGCTACACCTGTGGGCCAATTATATTGTGGATTGACTTCTGCCTGCAGCCTGATTGGCTGCTCCTACAGGCCAATCAGGTAGCAGATTCACTTCTGCCAGCCGCCTGATTGGCTGCTCCCGCAGGCCAATCAGGTTGCGGATTCACTTCCACCTGGAGTTGGATTGGGTAGCTCCCGCTGATTCTGAATCCTATTGTTCTAGGATTCAGCTCAGTACATAACACCCCTCCCCTCTAAGTTCCAGTCCTGCCCGGGAAGTTGCATTCGTAGTCCCCAAGGTCTGCTGGCCGCCTCCGTGTGCGTTGTGGCCTGGGGTGTTCCTTGGTCAGGGGTTCTGGTTCTGGCTCGTGTTCTGAGGCTGCTGGCTGTGCCGGGGCTGTCTGGTCTGGCGCCACTGAACCACTAGGTTGTGACTCTGGTTCCGGTGTCCTTCCAGCCTCGGGGCGCCCCTCTGTGCCTACTGCTTCTGCTTCCCCTGCCCACCCCTCTCGCTCTACAGGCCTCACTGCCCTGCTGTCCCCTTGGGACCCCTCTGTCCCGCTCTCTTCCCGGGTTCCTCCTGGGAATCGTCGCCGTAGCTGGTCGCAGTGGCGGCGCCAACATTGCCCCCCTTCCGTTAGTACCTCGTACAACACGGGACCGGTCACCTTGGTGACTGTGGCGGGTACCCATGCTGGGCCTGCCCCAAAATTCTTTGCATACACTGGGTCCTGGGCCACAAATGTCCGGGGGTTCCTGCCTTTCCCCACCACTACCTCATCCTGAGCTCTGTCGGGGTGAAGTCGGTCCAGTCTAGTTGCAAGGCGCCGGCCCATGAGTAGTTCAGCTGGGCTCCGGCCCGTCGTTGTGCTTGGGGTGCTGTGCTGTGCTAGAAGAAATGCGGCAAGGCGGTATTCCCAGTCCCCTTGTGTTATGCGGCGGAGGCTGTCCTTGGTGGTCCGCACCATGCGCTCCGCTTGGCCATTGGTGGCAGGGTGGAATGGTGCTGAGCGGATGTGGCGGATGGCGTTCTGCGCTGTGAAGGTCTGGAACTCCTCTGACGTGAATGCGGTTCCATTGTCCGAGACGAGGGTGTCAGGGAGCCCGTGGGTTGCAAACAGCTTACGTAGTACCCGGATGGCTGCCGCCGTAGAAGTGGACGGTACCAGTGCGACCTCCAGCCATTTGGTGTAGGAATCCACCACTATGAAGAATGTTTTTCCCTGGAAGGGGCCAGCGAAGTCCACGTGCAAGCGTGACCATGGATGTCGGGCGGACTCCCAGGGCTGGACTGGGGCCCTTGGGGGATCCGGGCGGGATTCTTGGCAGGTCTGGCAGTGTTGGACCCAGGCCTCTATCTCTCTGTCAATCCCCGGCCACCACACATAACTCCTGGCAAGGGCCTTCATCCTCACTACCCCTGGGTGTGTCTCGTGTAGGGCTGTGAGGACCCTTTTGCGGAGGGGCTGGGGAACAACAACCCTGCTTCCCCATAACAGGCACCCCTTGTGGGCCGACAGTTCATGTTTGCGGTTTGTGTAGCCAGCGAATTCTGGCCCGGGGCTGCTGCTGGGCCATCCTCGCCACACCCAGTCCAGGACCCGGGAGATGACCCTATCTTTTGTGGAATGGTGCGCAACTTCTTGTGCCTGAATGGGTCGGTCGGGAAGCAGCTCCAGGGTCATAACCTCTTGCGCAGGCGCTGGGTCGGGGCCTGTTTCTGGTAGTGGTAGCCTGCTGAGTGCGTCTGCGTGGCCCATCGCCTTCCCAGGGCGGTGGATTAGTGCATACTGGTAGCCGGCAAGGAAAATTGACCACCTGAGGACACGTGGAGACAACACTTGGGGGGTCTGCTTCTCGGGGGCAAACAGGCCAAGCAACGGCTTGTGGTCAGTCACTATGGTAAAGGGCCGCCCGTACAAGAAATCATGGAATTTTTTTACGCCCTTCACGATTGCCAGACCCTCCTTGTCAATCTGTGAGTAGTTTCGTTCGGCTGCAGCAAGCGTCTGGGAGAAGTATGCCACCGGCACCTCTCTTCCATCCGGGAGTTGGTGTCCCAGGACAGCGCCGATGCCATAGGGAGAGGCGTCGCATGCCAGCCCCACTGGCAGCCTCTCGTCGAAGTGTGCCAAGACCGAGTTCGAGACGAGCAAGTCCTTGACTGCCTGGAATGCGGCCCTTTGTCGCTGGCCCCACACCCAAGGGGCCCTTTTATCTAGGAGTCTGTGTAGGGGCTCCGCTACCGCTGCCTTATGGGGAAGGAAGGCATGGTAAAAGTTCAATAGTCCCAAGAATGACTGAAGTTCGGGCTTGCTCTTGGGCGCTGGGGCCTCACAAATGGCCCGTACCTTGTCACCGGTTGGATGGACCCCTTCTGCGTCCACCTTAAATCCCAGAAAGTCCACCTGCGGCACTCCCAGTAAACACTTTTCCCGCTTCACCTTGAGGCCCGCCGTCTGGAAACGGTGCAGGACGGAGCGGAGGCGGTCCTCAAATTCCTCTGGTGTGGGCCCGGCGATCAGTACATCATCGAAGAAGGGGGTGACGCCAGGAATCCCTTTAAGGAGAGAGTCCATTAGATTCTGGAATATGCCTGGTGCCACGCTAACGCCAAATTGCAGCCGCTTTACTCTGAATGCCCCTCTGTGCGTCACGATCGTCTGAGCCTCTGCTGTGGCTTTGTCCACAGGCAACTGTTGATACGCTTGGGCCAAGTCCAGTTTGCCAAAGATTTTTGACCCAGCCAGGGTGGCGAGGACATGGCTGACCACTGGCACTGGGTATGCATGGGCCGTGAGAGCCTTGTTTATGGTGCATTTGTAGTCTGCACAGATGCGGACCGAACCGTTAGGCTTGACAGGTGTGACAATTGGAGTTTCCCAGGGGGCGTTGGGCACCGGCTCCAGCACTCCTTGCTCCACGAGCCGGTCCAATTCCTCGTCTATGCGGGGTTTCAGGGCGAACGGGACCCGGCGGGCCTTGTGCCTGATGGGTCGTACAGCGGGGTCTAGCTGTAGGGCAATGGGGGGTCCTGTATATCGTCCCAATGCCCCATCGAAAACCCCTGGAAACTCTTTGCATATGGCGTCCACGTCCACTTGTAAGCTAGTGCGGTTCACCCCGGTAACGGCTAGCCCCAGAGGTCCAAACCATGCCAGTCCCAGTAAGCTAACGTAGGGGCCCTTAACTACCAGCAAGTCCAATTGTTGCTTTCGCCCTCGATATTGCACCCTGAAGGTCCCCACCCCCATAGTAGGGACCTTACGTTTCTGGAAGTCCCGGAGGGTGAATGGGGCCGGCCTTAGTTTGGGACCCCCATTAGGGCACAGTTCCCTTAATGTTCGGGCCGAGATTATGGATAGAGTTGAACCCGTGTCCAGCTCCATGCGGCATGGGGCTCCCTCTATCTGTACCTCTATATAAATTTTCTCTGTGCTGGGATGGGGCAACTGGAATACCTGGTAGTCCGTGATCTCCGTCGAGTTGCCTTGGTGCATGGTGCCGTGTGACCTGGGGCTCCTGGGTCGGTCATCTGATGCTTGTCGACGGGTGAGTCGAGCCCGACACACCCGGGCGATGTGTCCCAATTTTCTGCACTGCCTGCACTCTGCGTTGCGGAAACGACAGGTCCTCCTCTCGTGGTTCTCCCCGCAGCTTGCACAGTTCCCTCCTTCTCGTCGAGGCTGCTGTGGTGTGTGTGCTGCTTGAGTGCGCCGCTGTACTCGGTGTACTTCCTCCCTGTCAGATTCGGATTCGTCGGTGAGGTCTTCGTGGTAGACCCTCGGTTGGGATGGCTGGGCCGGTCGTGCCTCTTGCGTTGACCTCTCGGCGGCTTCGGTTGCCAGGGCTTCCTCCAGAGCAATCTGGAACGTGAGGTCTTTTTTGGCGTAGAGGCGTCGTTGCAACATCTCGTCCCTCAGGCCACCGACGAGGCGGTCACGAAGCATGTTCTCCAACTCTGAGAAGTTGCATAACCGGGCGGCTTGGCGGAGGGAGGTCACAAACCCAGTTATGGTTTCCCCCGGGGCTTGCCGCTTTGCATAGAAGGCATTTCGGCAAGCTACCACCGAGGGCTGTGGTGAAAAGTGCTCCTTCAGCCGTTCCATTATTGTTTTGTAAGAGACGGTAGCGACATCTCTAGGTGCAAGGAGAGCCCGGGCGATTTCAAACGTCTCCTCTCCACAGACGCTGAAGAATGTCGCCCTCTTCATGGCATCGTTGGTGACTTCTTTCGCTTGCAGGAGGAAGTTGAAACGGGCGGCGTACCCTTCCCAGTCTCCTGATGCTGGTTTGAATGGCAAGAAGCTGCTGTCGGTTGCCATTCTGGGTTCCTTGGGTCCTGGAGCTGAAGCCTGGATGCACGGTGCGATGCAGCGGTGCAGCAGGTGGCGGTGCTGCGGTGCAGTGCGTGGTGGCGGTCAGCTCAGCAGGATCCCACCTTCGTCGCCAGTGAAATATACTCGGAGTCGAGAGTGAATTTCATGCTCTTTATTCAGCTCATATTCATCAAGGAGAAGAAGAGAAGACGAATGGCTCTTTCCCCAAAACCATCTGCTTATATACATTATTTACACAATGGGCCTTGCGTGATTGGCTACTTCAGGGCTACACCTGTGGGCCAATTATATTGTGGATTGACTTCTGCCTGCAGCCTGATTGGCTGCTCCTACAGGCCAATCAGGTAGCAGATTCACTTCTGCCAGCCGCCTGATTGGCTGCTCCCGCAGGCCAATCAGGTTGCGGATTCACTTCCACCTGGAGTTGGATTGGGTAGCTCCCGCTGATTCTGAATCCTATTGTTCTAGGATTCAGCTCAGTACATAACAATTTCCATACATTGTAAGGCCATACAAACTGTAACTCTTCAAAGATATTTGTAAATTTGTAAATGTTGCACAGATTGTTTTGTATTTTGTTCTGTGAATTGCTTTGAGATACTTTGCGAAAAACAACCAACAAATATTAACAACAACACCAAAATACAATATGGAGGAACTTTTTTTTAATGTTTCAATTTCTGGTTCAGAATCAGCTGTTAGTAAACTGCTGTGTCAACATCCATTGGCTCTTTGCTTCACCACATCAAACCATTTATTCTTATTGTCAGCAAATTTTCCATGCCATGCTTGCCAGAAGTGAATAATGCTGTCAGTGTTCCTTCTTAGTAAAATAAACAATTTATTTCTTCTAAGATCAACAGGCTTCTTTCCTCACATTCAAGTAAACAGAGTGCATGTTCTTCTTCAAGTTTCTCTTTTGGCTCAAGAGGCCTCCTTACCCCCCGCCTGTTGATTTTTAACATGGAATTTTATTTTTGAATAACCTTTAAAATACACGGTATGGAAAGAGAGAACATACATAACAATGCAACAGGATTGCTAAGTAAAGGGGAAAGAAAATCCACTGGCTACAGTCTGGAGGAGACTCTTGAGAGTCCCATGGACTGCAAGAAGATCAAACCTATCCATTCTTAAGGAAATCAGCTCTGAGTGTTCACTGGAAGGACAGATCGTGAAGCTGAGGCTCCAATACTTTGGCCACCTCATGAGAAGAGAAGACTCCCTGGAAAAGACCCTGATGTTGGGAAAGATTGAGGGCACAAGGAGAAGGGGATGACGGAGGACGAGATGGTTGGACAGTGTTCTCGAAGCTACTGACATGAGTTTGACCAAACTGCGGGAGGCAGTGGAAGACAGGAGTGCCTGGCGTGCTATGGTCCATGGGGTCACGAGGAGTTGGACACGACTAAACGACTAAACAACAACAACAACAACAGTCTTTAATACATTATTGTTAAGTTTATGAGGCAAGTAAGAATGAAATGTCCTAAAGCGATACTCACCAGCTATTGAGGAAAAATAGGAAATTCAGTTAAATTATTTAGCTGAAACATAATTTGGATGTGTCAATTATTTTGCTGAAACGTTTTTTAAAAATATTTTTTTCTATAGTTCTTTGCATAGATCCTGGAGGTTTCTGTGGCGATGCTTCCGGAAGGCCCCAAAGTCATAAGTGGTACATTTTATGCAAACTCTTGTCTAGGTACCCCTTTAGGTTACCTGCAAGTATACCTCAGAGGTCTATACATTATTGCAGAGTCTTTGGGTCTCCTCCTATTTCATAGTGTGGTGGCATCTGTCAAATTTAAGGCTGCGCCATAATAATAATAATAATAATAATAATAATAATAATAATAATAATAATAATAATAAATATACTGCCCTATACCTGGAGGTCTCAGGACATTCCACATAAAAGGATCACAGTATATAAAAAAAAACTGTGGAAGAACGTGTGGATCCAGAATTGGCCTCCACAGTCACTTACGGACCCATTGTTAAAATCGTGTTTATGGAAGACAATCTTACTCGGCTACGAGTGATCGCCAAAGAAGAAATAAATAAAATAAAAATAAAAGCAATAACCCAATAATACCCCTCTGTAAGGGGTAATGAGCTGTTTCCAACTTCGTGGGCGGCCCACTCAAGGTGAGAAAAGACACCAACTTTCACTCTGTAGTATCCATTTATCCTTAAGAGTAGCAATGTCACGGTCAATGGTCAAGCCCACAAGGGGTTTGGCAGAGAAGGGTTTGCTTGCCCCTCTCCCAAATTGGGGGCATTGGCGATCCCTTATCTTAAAGTCAGCAAATCTAAACTTCTATTCTATTTCTCCTACTTTCTAAATAACATTAAAAGAAATCAAAAGAGAACAGTAAAAAAAGAGAAAGAAAGAAAGGATACATCTAAAACAGGTAACAGATCCTCCCCTAAAGCAGTTCAATGATGACAGTGGTATAAAAATAGATTATAAATGCAAGGACCACTGTGGTCAAGGTATCTCTGTCCAGGAATGATCATAGCTGATGTATCAGCAGAAGCTGGTAATAGCCACTCCTCTCTACAGACGTCTCTCGGGCCTCTAGCAACAATTATTAATTCTGATGCACTGTAAAACAAGAGTAGGTGCAGCCCCATCCAGAACAGGTAAATCCCACAATTCCTCAACAGAACTATTCACTCCCAGACAAAGGCTTTCTAATCAGGATTCACTTATAGTTTTACCCTCCCTGAAGAATGGAGATTTGAGCAGGACCCTCAAAATTTTGAGCAGACTGGGAGGATTACATTAGGAATGGCAGTCTCAAAGGGATGTAGGTCCCAGGTATTTGGGTATGAGGGCTGTTATGTATTCTGTGTTTGCCTGAGCTTGAGTCTGGACTAAGGATTCTGAGCCCCTGTGTTTTGATACGATACGTGAGATCCAATCACAGAACATTTCAGGATTTGGGCCTCTGCCATTGGACCTTCAGCTCTGAGTCATGATTCACAGCTTGGAAGTTTAGACAGCCAATCATGTTGGGAGTGGGAGTGCCCCAGGCCTTCAGAAATGTATATAGGCAGTAGCTTTGCCCCGTTGTCCAGTTCTGTTAGTTCAAAAAGGGTTCTTGCTGTTATCACTGTGTCTTGCCTCATGGGAACCCACCTACACTTCACGAGCTTTAAAATCAAAACCTGGAGCTTGAATTGGGCCTAGAGTTGTTAACAAAAAAAGAAACAAATGAAGAGGCAGTGTATGTGGGGTGGTCTGAAAATTGCTTTATTTCTTTTAAAAGAAGGGCCCTCCCCACCCCACAATCCAGGATTCCCCTTCCCGCAAGGTAGCAGAGGTTTTGTTTTCATTGCCCTAAAATCAAAATTGACAGTGGATGAAAACACTCTAGTCATGTGGATTCTTTCCTGCCTCCTTTATGTTAAAAGGGAAGCTGTGATATTCTCCATCAGCTGAAGTTTCAGAGCGATTTTCAAGGGAAGCCTCTTGAAGACTACTTCACAGACATTCTTAGTGATTACAAGTGCACAATTGATAGTGACCAGTTTGGATACAGCCAGTGTAACTGATGGTATTTGCAGCAACTTCCTCTCCTCTGCTAAATACATTTTTTCCCAAGTAGCAGTGCCAGGTCTATGAACAGCCCCAGACCATGGCAATGTTCTGGCAGAGTAATAATAGCTATCCTGGAATACAATCATGCTTACAGCTCCCAGAACATCCATAGATCCCAATAACTTTAGTTCTGCCATGTCTGGAATGGATTCAGTTTCAACCTAAAAGCCTCCATCCATTGGATTATGGTCTTCTAAGCACTAATTTTGGGTGCTTCTCATTCTGGGTGCTGAATAAAAATATATATAAACAAGAGTATGATCAGAATATTGATGCAGCCAAATGCAAAGCTGAAAACAGTCCCTCTCAGAGGTTTCACATAAATGTTGAACAACATTGGTGAAATTATTGAGCACTACAGAAGTCATCAAGACAGATCTCAAAGAGCTGAGCACATCGCCAAAGGCTTTTATTTGCAGTTATTCTGATTTTTTTAAAAAAGAGCAAAGCCATTCTAAAGCCAAAACTCTTATCTGGCAGTCAGTCATTGCAGAAAGCATGAGACAGAATTCCAAAGGCTGTTAAGAAGTCCATAGGAAAATCAGAATGGAGGAGTCTGCTCACTCAGCTTCTAGATCCCTGGATCTCAAAGGGTGTGGCAGGAAAGGATGGCAAGTGTGACTCGAAGATTCAAGATCAAAGAATCATTTAAGTATTTCAGTGTAATATAGTATCAAACGAGTTTGTCTTAAAGTAGACCTAATATAAACGCCTTTCACTGAGTTTGTGTGCATATTTAAGGTACATATGTAAGAGGCTTGTTTATAATTATATTTTAGGAATGATTCATGTTCTTATGTAGCTGCATTGTTTTATACTTTCTGGATGTCCCCATAGCTGCCAAGTTATCCCTTTTTTACAGGGATTTTCCCTTATGCTGAATAGGCTTCCTCGCGAGAAAAGGGAAAACTTGGCAGCTATGGATGTCCCATGGTCATATTATGAAGTAGTTGTGTTCTATGTTATAAATCAAGCACTGCTAGTTGTTGTTATTTTTCACCCACCAATAAATTTCTTATAAATAAATAAAAATGGTGTGGCATAAGCAAATTATTAATCTGAAAGTGTGGTCCAAAGAAATTTTTTTGAGATGTTCTAGATCAGGCATCCCCAAATTGCGGCCCTCCAGATGTTTTGGCCTACAATTCCCATGCTCCCTAGCTAACAGGACCAGTGGTTGGGGGAGATGGGAATTGTAGTCCAAAACATCTGGAGGGCCAAAGTTTGGGGATGCCTGTTCTAGATGGTCAGTCTTCCCCCAGGGCAATGAGAGCAGTCAGAAGCCAAACTGAGGAAAGATATCCATGAATATCTGTAGTTTTCACATATGTTTATGGAGCATGTCACATATTTCAATATGTTAGCATTTTAAACAAAATGGCAGAACAAGCAAAATAAGATAGCAACAAATTGTAGTTATAAATAAAATAGTTTCCCTTCTCCCTCATTTTTGGGATGGGCGTGTCTGTTTTGCTTTCAAAGTTCTTTTAATAACGACAATATTTTACACTTCCATTATGAAATATTGAATGGGACATTTTACACACTCTCATACCTCAAATATTTGTTACCGGGAAGGAGATGTTTCAGAAGCAATGCCACCAAGCCTTGTTGTGATTAATCCAAAATGTCACCACAGTAATAAAATACTGTCCACAAGTCTCCTTTAAAACGAGACTCTCTCAGGTAAATGAACTCGCAGGCAATGAATCACTGACATCTGAAAATGCTTTCCTAGAGGCTACTTTTTATGTTTATGAATTTTTCAGATTAAACTGTTTCAGAAATTATACCATAAGGCAGATTGAAATCTAATTGAATAATTCCGCTTTTATTTTATCTTATCCTCAAAATTGTACTATCTCCAAAAATTGTGATTTGAAATATATGACGGGAGAAGCTAATGCAGCTGAAGCATGTCACTGTTGCTTGTAATCAGTCACGAGTCCTTTCTGCGTGGTGCTGCGACCTTTCCGCTTGGTGGAAAACGAGAAGCCATTTCATGCTTCTCTGGGAGGTGCAAGTCAGCTTGCATTTTTTTAAGGCACAGGTAACACAAGGCACAGGATTAATGCAGCGGTCCAGTCTGGTGGGTTCCGGATGAGCATGAGGGAGCATATTAGAGACGGTGGAGGTATTCAGTCTCTGAGTTCTGATGCGAACTCACCTGTTGCCCATGTTCCAAACTAAGGTACGAATCTGAATGTAATCATCCTTCAGATTTTGCACTTCTCTGGATATTACAATAACTGTTCTTGGTTCAAAAAATGTATCAAAATGCATTTGAAAATATGTAGGATAGAATCAATTTTGAATGAATCTATTGAGATAAAATGCAGACACATCAGTCTGTATTCCGTGATAACATGCAAATTTAAATGAACTTCCATGCAGACTTTTTTCATATATGCAGATTAATTCAGAAACGGGTCAGAACAGACTTATGAATGAACACATGGGAAATGAACCTGGAAATAGAAAGAAGGGGAAATCCCATCGCACACGCAGAAATCCTTGTGCTGGTGGAATGTGGTGGCACTGTAGGGAAGGCAGGTGAAGAGAGGGCAGATTAATTGGGCTTTAGACTTGCCTGGCTGTTATGGAATGGTTGCTTTGGCCTGTGAATTATAGAACAAAATCCTTCCATAGTATATCATAGTACAGTGGTACCTCGGTTTATGAACACAATTGGTTCTGGAAGTCTGTTCATAAACTGAACAGTTCATAAACTGAAGCGAACTTTCCCATTGAAAGTAATGGAAAGTGGATTAATCCATTCCAGACGGGTCCGCGGAATACTCAACCTGAAACGTACTTAACCTGAAGCATGGGTGTAATTGGTTCCGGAAGTCTGTTCATAAACTGAAGCGTTCATAAACTGAAGCAAACTTTCCCATTGAAAGTAATGGAAAGTGAATTAATCCGTTCCAGATGGGTCCACGGCGTTCGTCAACCGAAAATTCGTAAACCAAGGTGTTCATAAACTGAGGTTCCACTGTATAGTATTGGTACCGGTACTATATACCTGAAGGAGCGTCTCCACCCCCATCATCCAGCCCGGACTCTGAGATGCAGCTCCAAGGGCCTTCTGGTGGTTCCCTCACTGTGAGTAGTGACATTACAGGGAACCAAGCAAAGGGCCTTCTCAGAAGTGATGCCCTCCCATCAGATGTTACTTTTGGCCAAGTGAGGTTTTGAACCACCTTGTAGAATTATAGATCTAAGAAGCATCCAGTGAACACCCAGTGAGCAATCTAGAACGTAACCCTGTTTCAAAGCATGACATGCTTTGCTACACATGGATAAGCCATGACCCCTGTGATACCCATCATCCCTGATCATTGACTATCCTATCTGGGGCGATGGGAGTTGGAGCCCAGCAACATCCAGGGGTTCCACATCCCTGTCTTTCCCCAGGATATTCTGGCTTGATCAATAGTTTACATGGTGAGATCAGCCTTGGAAGTTACAAGCCAAAATAATTGTTCATATTGTTCAATTGTTCAACAATCCAGGGAAGGTGCTGCAAGACTTCCACACCTTATTCATGGTGTGTATCCCAACTTTTGAGAGCTCCCATTTGCAGAGAGTTGTGCTCATGGAAGGAGCTTTCTGTTCATTAGGGTCCAAGCCACTGAGTTTATTTTATAACTCCCAATGCTTTTATGCTTCATATTATTACCTTTAGAACTCCCATGTACAGAGGCCAACATGAAGATTCATGTAGGAAATTTGATTTCAGTTTTCAGTGTAATGCAATCCTGAATGCTTCCTCAGTGGTGAAGCTCTGTGCTGTAACTGAATTTATTTTTATAATGTTTTGTGCTTGGCTGTGCTGTTGTCTTGGCTAATGATTTCAACATTTTAAAGCGTATAAGAGAGCAGACAGGAAAGTCTCTGTACTGAGATGTTGCCGCTGTTTATCTTTCATGGAAGCTTATATTTGTGACTTCCAGCATTTCTACCAAAGACGCAAAACTGAGAAGCATAAAAGTCCTTCATCTGATCCTTGTAAAAAGTCACGAAATACTCCCAATGTGTACATCCTCTTTGAAATGGAGGGTGCATTGATTTATCTGTATTTCTGTTCTGTTCCACGATTGAAATAATTGGGTCCCTTAACTATTCCTTCCATTTGTGCTGTGTGCGAGAGGGGTCCTTTCTGTTTTTATTTAATGTCCTACTTAAGAGTATTACTGCAGATACACTTTTAGAAAAACGTGAATTCACAGGTAGTCATTTTTCACCTAGTTTCATTAAGAATGTGTTCATGCACAAACTAGGACAATCCTAGAAATAGATTATGTTGTAGATATGAATGTTAAATGAGTTTGCCTCTTATGTCATTTATCAACACAGAACCAAATTTCAGCAGGAAAAGGTGGCGGGTGGAGAACAAATCAGGAGACAGGAAACTTTGGAGAGGGAACAAAAGAGACTGCACCTCAGTACTAGGCCTCTATTATTCACTTAGTTTTATTTTTGCTTAGCTCCACATTTTTCTAGAGAATTTTCTTGTTCTGAAGCCTTTGGAGCCTTCTCTTTGAGAGAAGGGATTTCTTGCTTTGAGCTTATCCCTCCTTCAGTTTAAGTTGCTAGCTTGCCTTTTTTGGTCTGGGTGTTTGGCTCATGAAAAGTTTTAAACAGATGCAAGTTTTATAGGGTTTTGTTTCTTTGATTTTTTTAAAAAAATTGATTTTACCTTATGTTTATTCCCTTGTGAGGCTCAGACTTTGCTTTTCCAATTTTCTCTTTATTTTTATCTGAACGTGTTTACTCCTTGAAACCTGGAGTTATCTTTTTCAACTTCCCCGCCTGACTCCACAGTAGTCAGATTCACAGTTCCCCATTCGGATTGATAGCTATATAGAATCATAGAACTGTAGAATTGGAAGAGACCCCAGGGTCACCTAGTCCAACTACCTGCAAGGCAGGAATCTCAACAAAAGCATCCATGGCAGATGGCCATTGAACCTTTGCTTAAAACCTCCAAGGAAGGAGAATCCACCACCTTCCAAGGGAGTCTGGTCCACTGTCAAACTCTTGCCATCAGAAAGTTCTTCCTGATGTTTAGTAGGAATCTCATTTCTTGTAACTTTAATCAATTGGTTTGGGTCCTAGCCAGAACTAGACAAAATACTCCAGGTGTGATCTGACCAAGGCAGAATAGAGCAGGACTACTTGATTGGAACACTGTACTTCGGCTGATGCAGTCTAGACACTAACAATTACTTCTTCCAGCCCAATTTTACTAGCTTCTCTGTAAGATCATGGGGGACTTTGTCCAGTACCTTACCGAAATCAAGATACACTACGTCCACTGCATTCCCCTGATCCACCAAGCTTGTAACTCTTTATAAAAAAAAGAAATGAGAATCATCTGGTATGATTTCTTTTTGCTAAACCCATGCTGGATCTTAGTAATCATAGCATCCTTTACTAAGGGCTCACAGACCAACCATTTAATTGTCTTTTCTAGTATCTTTCTGTCATTGATGTCAAGCTAACTGGTCAGTAGTTATGTAGATTTTCTTTTCTCCCCCCCCCCCCTTTCTGAAGATGGAACAACATTTCCCTGTCCCCAGTCTGCAGGGCCCTCACCTGTTCTCCCAAAATTCTCAAATTTTATAGACAGAGGCTCTGGTATTACATCTGCAAGCTTCTTTAGCACCCTTCTGTGCAGGGCCGGCCCTAAGGCAAGGCTGGGTGGCGCAATGAGCCACAGGGGGGCACCGTGCTGCTGCTGCGCCCGCCACACTGAGAAACCGGGGGGGGGGCACCAGAGAGATCTTCGCACCATGGCACCAGGGCACCAGATATGCTTAAGACGACCCTGCTTGTGTGCAGCTCATCAGGTCCCGGATATTTGAATTCATTTAAAATACCCAGGTGTTCCCTTACCACCTTGGGCTGCAGCTCCCTCCTTGCATCATTTATTCTGTTATGACTAGGTTGGGCACCATTTGGGTGAAGACAGAGGCAGCATAGGTATTGAGCAGTTCCACCTTCTCTGTGTCACCCAATAGCATTTCTCTGTCTTCTTATTACAGAGGACCAACTACTTGTTTGTTCTTCCTCTTGCTTCAAACACAGCCAAAGAAACCTTTGAAAAATTATTGTTACCTCTCTTGCAAGCCTGATCTCATTATGAGCTTTCGGTCCACCTATCCTTCTCTCTGCAACTGCTGGCTACTATAATTCCCCCACCCTTTGAGTCTTTAACTTAAACTGCTATATGGTTGGGCAATTAGAAAGTTTCTAACTAGTTTGGAAGTCTTAGAAGGATGAAATTCAGTAACTGTTTGGTTAATCTAATGTTTTTACTTTTTGCAACTGATTCATACATTTATCAATTAATTTATATATGCATATGTGGATGTTATCTATGCACATTACATGGGTGTATATGTAGTTAGAATAAAGGGCAATATAATTAATTACAAAAACAGATATTTTATTGGCATTCTTTTATAAATAGCATAAATAGCTTGTTAAGTGGCATTGTCAAGAATGGAAAAAATCCTGTTGATCTTGGCTGTATTAAAAAAAATCAAATTGTTTTTATTATACGCTTTCTTACTTCCCCCTTTTAGAAAATATGTATTAAAAGTTTGTTTTCAGCTACAAACAAGATGCAGTTGCCAGACTGAGTGCTCATGAGGAAGATATAAGGCGTTCTCCCCGTAAGTCACAGCAAATAATACAAGAACTAACAGCACACAAACCATTTCTGATCCTTCTGCAACTACAGTGATTTGCACAGGAAAACTTAGATAGGAAGTTTAATAAATCCCCCTTCCAGTTTACCCTTAGCACAAGGGCACAGGAGCTGTCAAACACAGCTGTGGGAGCACTTTGTTCTCCTTTCTGATCCTTATCTGAGTGCACCTCTACTGCCCAAGACCCTGACCTGCTGACCTGGGCGCTAAGAAAAGTTGGAACAGCTGGATACGTTTATTTAATCCTTGAAGATATTGGGCTTGTGTGCCGGATCTGGCCAAAGCCCAGATCTGAAACTGAATTGGGCCCAATTTGGGAAGCCCACCCAAAGCGATCCTGGACCGTTACGAGACAGGGCATCAGGCGGCAAGAAGGAGGGGCAGGCTTCAGCCTCTGCAATTAGCCGCACAGGGCTGCTGACCATATGTTGAATTTGGGTTTTTAAACTATAATTAAACATGCAGTTGGGAGGCAGCAGAAAGGCCACAGTGTCTCACCTGTCACGTTTAATAAGGGCTAGCCCCCAAATTGGGGCCCAGATCTGGGTCTGGTCAGCCCAGAGTTACAGCTACTCCTGGATCCAGGTTCTGAATCGGATGTGGGGGAGCATGGATCACCCTTTCTTAAACAGGTGATTTCCCCCATGACTTCATACGTGGACCTTAGGCTGCAGCCCTACTACAGCCACTGACCAGTGGGGTTTCGTGGAACAGCAGGACCACCACATGCATGTGGCTGCCAAGGCAAGGCAGAAGGTGTGGAGGCCTGGAGCTTGCACAGATTCGTCCTAAGACTGTTGTGTGATGTTAGTGGGACCAGCTCAGAATCCAACATATCTTGGTCTAGTTCAGACCGCCCCGCCCCCCGGCATGAATGCCACATTTTTTAGGCCTTATGTTGGCTGAATTGCTGCCAGTGGCAATTCCAGACACTTGCACATTCAATGGGTAGCAGAGGAAGCTCTGGGAGGTATGCTTGGATGACAGAGTTGGGCAGAGGGGTGCCTTCTCTCAATCCCTGCTCACCACAATGCAGCGTACCTGTCTCTAGATCTTTCTGTGGATTAAAGTGGGACACGAACCACAGATTAATTAATCTGTGGATAAATGTGGGACATTTGGGACTTTCCAGCTGTAAAATGAGTATAACACTTATTTGCCTGATAAAGTTCATGTTCAAATTATATGAGTAAAAACTGTAAAACATGTCACATATTAAGGAATCCATTCGTCAAAACGGAGTGATAAAACAACCATTAATTTAATTTGAGCTGCTGAAAGGAAAGAGAATCTGGTATCCCCAAAAGACTATTTGCTAGTAAGAATGATAGTACGGTATCAATTCTATTAGACACTGACATCAATCAGGACAATGATTAGATTTCCACAGCCATCTTGTTTTTAATGACCAGGAGAACCTGCTATTAGATAATTAGAAGGAACTAGGGATCTGAATTTGGGGGCAATTGGCTCACCAGAATTCAACTCATCCTTCATAGGCTGTGAATTTGGGTCCTTTCCCATTTAGCTAAAAGCAAGATATGATTTGTGTGAAGTGATATATCACAGCTACATTGAGCAGTCAGAAAGAATAGCATTAAAATTAGTATACCAGCAGTGGAGGAGGGTGGAGAAACAGTTACACAAAAGCTTCACAGAAAACTAAGCTCTGCAGAAATCCACCTTCTGATCTTGACTCAAGGCTGCAAAACTGTGAAATGCTTACAAAGGAAGGAAAGGGACAAAGCAAGAGATGAGAGGAGATACTGCAAAACGGAGAACCATTTGGAATGTGAATGAGCAGGAACAAATATTTGTAAAGGAGCAGACAGCTGGAATCGACAGTTGCTAAAGCCAGCAGAATCAATGGGAAGTGTATTTGGAGAAGCTCACGTTACTCATTCATGTTGCTTTATTACCACACGCTCTCGCTTTTCCTCTGCAGAATAAAGACATAACTTTCATTGTAAGACTTTGGGCCTTTGCACACACTATGCAGAAGCAAACACAGGTTTGTGACTGCGGGTGACTTCTCAAAAGATGTGGATGCTGCAATGAAAGAATGCATTCCTCTTCTTTCATCTTTTCAGGTCTCATGAGAGAGGGGCATACATATATCCCCTCTGGGTGGCTGCACATTATATGGGAGGAAAAAGCTTCCCCCATAAAGGAAATGTACATGTTGCAGTCCAGTTCTATGGCCCTGCAAGCTTGGGAACATAGTTGTTGGTGGAAAGATTTCATCTTAACATGCAGTGTTACGCCATACATCTAAAACACTATTATACCACTTTAAACAGCCATGGCTTTCCACCAAAGAGCTCTGGGAGCTGTAGTTTGTGAAGGTTGCTGAGGGAGTCTCCTTTTTCCCTCCCAGAGCTACAGTTCCAAGAGTTCATTGTGAAGAGTGATTGGATGTAAAACCATTGTCCTGAATAACCAGGTTAAAAACAGGTAGTACTGACACCATAGTCCCTCAATCTAAGCCAAGGGAATTTCAGGGTATGTCTGGATGTACTTGGGATTCACAAAGACAAGGACCAAACAGTTCACTCTCTGTCTTTTGAACCCCAAGCGCCACAGCTTACTCAGTAGCATAGCACCAAGCAGTCAGGTATCAGATTCAGAGCCAAGCCTAGTCCAAGAAATCATACCAGGATAAATCCAATACTTTATTGCACCACTTATTACGCAGCTTATTAACACAGGCATGAGAACCCATTACCAATAAGAGCATGAGAACCCATTACCAATAAGAGGACAATCAAGAAAAAAGGGTAACACTGTAAGTTGTGAATTTGAGGACAGAATAGAAAATAACAAGACCAGCCCACCTAATACCAACTGTGAGTGTCATGGACCCCATTGAACCAGCAAGCTGCATTCAGGCACAAGTATGTGTTTCACAACAGGGGCCATCAGATAAAAATCAGAAACCATATTTACACCAAAAAAGGCCTGGGAACAGAAGGGCAGATAATGCTTAGGCCTAGGGACATGCTTCCCAGTACTTGAGGGTATACGTGCTCATTGACAATGCAGCCACTCAGCTAATTTCTACACAGTGATAGTAACCTTGATGCCATCTTGCATCTGACACTCACAGGTGGCAAGATGATGATGATGATGATAATAATAATAATATATTATTATTATTATTATTATTATTATTATTATTATTATTATTATTATTTATACCCCACCCATCTGGCTGGGTTTCCCCAGCCACTCTGGGCGGCTTCCAACAAAATATTTAAATACAATACTCCATCAAACATTAAAAGCTTCCCTAAACAGGGCTGCCTTCAGATGACTCCTAAAAGTCTGGAAGTTGTTTCTCTCTTTGAAGCTGATGAGTGTAACTCTCCCCACCTCAGGGAAAACTATACCCAGAATGCTGAGTATGTTTGTAGCACTTCTACTTTTATCTGTAAGCCTCCTTGAACCCCTCTCAGGTAAGTAGGTGGAGTAATAAATAATGATGATGATGTCATTTTAAAATGAGCCAAAGAAAGAGGGGTTCTTTTGTCAGTATTGGTGCTTTTCCAGATCTCTCTTCTTCTCTAGGCAATGAAATTTTGGTGCTTTTCACTGGGCACCCCCCCTTTCAGACTTCCATGCCAGGAATGAGAAGAACCAATCAAAGGCAGTGCCAGAAACTGTGCCCAATCAGATGCTCATGAGGTGCTGGCATTATACAATATCGGACACAGTTTTATTATAAAGCCACAGAAGGGTGTAACAGGATCCATGGGGTGCAATTTTCCCTATCCATCCCATAAATGGAGTTTGTCAAGGCCACAAATACAGCTAATTAACCCTACTGAAAAAGCATAAATTGCTCTGTTACAGGAACCATTTAATATTCAGAGTTTGTGGTACAGGAGGGAAGAGGGGAGTGCAACCCCGCTTTGTGATGAGACCGCCAGTGTGGCATGACGTGTGGGGAGGGAAACAATGCCCTAAGGAACTGTGGCTTATGTTACAGGTAGGTAGCCGTGTTGGTCTCTAAGGTGCTACTGGAAGGAATTTTTTGTTGTTGTTGTTTCAACTGTGGCTTATGATGTTGCACATAGCAATGAGTCCCATAAAAGTCAGGACAAAAAGAAAGACCCAGCACTTTTAAAGCAATTCCCGGTCCAGCATTCTCTCTGGTGCTGTGGTTTATTTATGCACCTAGAAGATTCAAATGCAGGCTCTCTTTTGCCTATGACAAATAAACCAGCAAGCTGCAAAGAACACCGAAAAGATAATGCTGGTGGCAGAGGAATCATTGATCTTCCTTAAACTAACATTAATTTTACAAAGGCAGCTGGAGGGCTGTTGGTCTGCTCCATGCAAGCTGACAGCAGTAAATTGGAAAACAAAGTTTGACATCTTTCCATGCGTTCCTTATTGTACGGCAAATTTTTTCTAACACCTTGGTTCCCGGCTGGCTGTAAATTTCACTTCATTAAAGATTTCACATCGGAAGCATAAACATGCACTCTTTAAAGTAATTAGCTCTTGGAGTAGTCTGTCTGCAATATAAATGACAACAAACCCCAACACAACTTCTTTGACTGAGCGGTCTGGTGATAAAGTTGTGTACAGATGTGAACTTGGAAAGATATCCTTTATTGATGCAGCAGAGTTGGGAGAAAATTCAAAAGGAGGGAAGAGTTTGTCCAAATTAATTATAAAAAGGACAGGACAAGCTTGAGGAAGATCCAGAAAATATACTGGGCATTACCTCACTTTCTAGTTAGGAAAATAAGTAAGAATTGGATGTGTATTTTTTTAATGAATTGTAGCTTGAAAGGGCACTGCCCTCTGATCTGCAGTCTTGATTTTTTTTTTTAATCTACCATTCCAGACCTCAGTTATATCAGAAAGGCTTATGTAACACAATAGGGTTTATTACATTAGGTCTAATTGGACATGATCCAGGATACAAAAGAAACAATAGCACGAGCTCATCCATATTTCGAAACTTGATTAATTTTTTTTTAAAAAAATCAAAGATCAGTTATTATTATATATTTATCTCACAAAAGAGATTGAGAGCAACGCCAGAGTGGGCCACCCCCTCCCCACCCACGTGAGCACACGGGAGAAAACAGCATCCCATCCTCATCGCCAGTTGTTGTGACATGGGGTTTGTGATTTCAGCTCTCTTGACATAACATGCTGGAGACAGTTCTCTAGTAACAGTTCTTTATTAAAGTGAACAAGACTGACTCTGAGGGCAGGAAGGCTACATTTATAGGGACAGGGAACTAGCTAGAAAGGGATACATTTAGGGGGGGAACAATATCAGGCAATCACAGTGCTGCCTTTTGGAGGAAACCAATAAGACAGAGGATCCAAATAAAGCAGCTTAAATGAACCAATAGTAGCTGTACCCTCTGGAACCAAAAGGTAGTTACTTTATCCTAATGCAAATACAGACAATAATAATACAGAGATAAAATCCTTTGACTCAATACACAACACCAAACAACTGTAAAGTGATACATGTGGCTGCAAAATAACATCTTGCTTTTTTCATATGTGCTAATGGGGCCTGAAATGGTGGTAACTGACCAGGAATGAGACAATAGACAGATGTATGTAGATGGCAAGCCAGTGCTCAGCAGCTTTGAAAAGGGGATTATAAGGAAAGGAATTGAAACTGCGGACATCACAATGGCATTATAGAAATCTATGGTAAGACCACATTTGGAATACTGTGTACATCTCTGGTCACCTCACCTCAAAAAGGGTATTGTAGAGTTTGAAAATATTCAGGAAAGGGCAACCAAAATGATCAAGGGGGTGGAAAAACTGCCCTATGAGGAAAGGTTGCAGTATCTGGGAATTTTTATAGAGAAAAAAGTGAGTAGGAGGTGACATGACAGAAGTTTTTAAAATTCTATGTGGAATGGGAAAAGTGGACAGAGAAATGTTTTCCTCCCTCTCTCATAACACTAGAACTTGTAGACATCCAATGAAGCTGAATGTTGGAAGATACGGGATACATAAAAGTCAGTGTTTCTTCATACAATGCACAAGAGGCAGTAATGGCTTTGCAAGAGGTCTACTCTAGGCAAATACATGGAGGAAAAGGCTGTCAGTGGCTACTAGACATTGTGGCTGTGCTCTGCCTCCCTGGTTGGAAGCAGTAATACTTCTGAATACCAGCTGCTGGAAACTGCAGGAGCAAAGAGTCCTCTTATGTGTGGGTCCTGTTGGCAGGTTTCCTACAGACATCTGTTTAAGTGCATAAAATGTCATAGTTCACCTATCTCCTATTTTTCTCCCACTCGCTGTGACTGTGTATATTTAAAAGAACTGGACGTGCTGCTGGAGGTTGTAGTCTTACAAGGGAAAGAAAAAACTGTTATCTTCCAAGTTGTCAGACAAAAGACTAGAACAAAAATTACAAATGACAACTATGTACAGAGCATTCCTCTCTTGCAAGGCAACCAGTTTTCATTCATCCTAAGATACTAACATTGCCTGAGAATCACCTAACTCATGGTTATATAAGTTTGCCTCTGATGTAAGGCAGAAACAGATTTTATAAATTAAACAAATAAATAGCCAATTAATCCTTAACAATTTATAAAGAGCAGAATCTTCATTTCATTAATGTTATTAATCAATACCTATACCCATTCAAGAGCCAGCATGCTAAAGTGAATAGGGAGACCTGGGTTCCTTTCCTAACTACCAAGCATGGATGGTATTTCTATGTAATGAAATCCCAAAAGCAGAAAAGATTTAGGTGGAGTTGAGCAGAACCTTAGTCGTCTCATCACTTCTCTGTTCCAAACTATCCCCTTTATTGCCATGATAGAATATCCCAACAGCATCTTCTTTCATATGTTAGTAACTATCTACCCATCTGAAAATCAAAAGTGAAATCACACAGGCTGTGGAAATAAAGGACAATCAGTAAAGAGATTGGTAGCTGAATCGTTCAGGCTTGTCAGGAAAGAAATCATAAAGCCAAAGGTGTAAATGGGTGACAACTTTCTGGAGATGTTAGACATAATTAGAAATATGTCAGAAATAAATGGAAGACCAAAAGCTACATTAATGTGCTATATTTTCCTGCAGCCCTTGGTTCAGCATCAAGTTAAGGGATGTGGAATCGTAAAGGAGAAAATGGACCAATGCTGCTGTTTTGGGAACATCACAATGTCTGGACTGGGACATTTTCCCAGTTACAGATCTTTCCCTTCTGCACCTATCCACCACAGGAAGTAAGATTTATTACGACAGGCTCACAATAGCTTACTTGCCCCCTAAAAATGAAAATCTGAGGAAGATAAGCCCCACCAGCTATTTTTTTAAAATAGATTTACATAATCATCTAATCATATATCCAGTTCTTATAATCAGTAATACTCTGACCACTTCTTAAAGACATAAGAAGAGTTCTCCTTGATCAGACCAAAAGCCCACCTGGTCCAGTATCCTCTTCCCCCAGTGGCCAACCAGATGAGTGCAACTCATTTTCTCCATGATTCTCAGCAACCGGTCTTCTTCTTCTTCTTCTTCTTCTTCTTCTTCTTCTTCTTCTTCTTCTTCTTCTTCTTCTTCTTCTTCTTCTTCTTCTCCTCCTCCTCCTCCTCCTCCTCCTCCTCCTCCTCCTTCTTCTTCCTCTTCAATCACTCATAGCCGAGTAAGATTGTTTTCCATAAATACGGTTTTAACAATGAGTATGACAGCAACAATTGCAGATAACAATGGCTCTCAAAGTAAACCATTCACAGTGGGATCAGGTGTTAAACAGGGTTGTGTTATTGCCCCAACTCTATTCATTAACTGTTCTTCATGGGCATATAGTCTCAGAACACAGCCATTATGCTTTGTAGCCAGTGTTAATCTAATCCTCCATGAATTTGTCTGATACCCCTTTAAAGCCATCCAAGTTGGTGGCCATTATGACATCTTGTGGTAGCACTTACATACTGTACTGCTGAGAGCTTTCTAACCCTAGTACTTTCTTGCAACTGCCTTTAAAAAATCTAGAACGATAATTTGCGATTGTTTTGTTGTGTTTTATGATGGGCGTAAAACCGAATAAACATCTTTGCTCTTGATAATTTGAGATGCTCTCGCAAAGAAAGGTGGACCATAATTTTTTTATATTGTACAAAACATGGGAACATAGGAAGCTGCTTTATCCTAGGTTTGGCCATTGGTTCATCTAGCTTAGTATTGTCAACACTATCTGGCAGCAGCTCAACTGGGGTTCAGGCAGGGGGAATTCCCAGACCTAACTAAAGATGTTGGGGTTTGAACCTGGAACCTCCTGGGTGCAAAGTGGAAGTTCTACTGCTGCCCTTCTGTAACTGAAGTCAAAGTGGAAGTTCTACTGCTGCCCTTCTGTAACTGAAGCTATTGATAGACTTCAGACATATTATTGTCAGAACTCGAAGCAGGCATTTGATTTCAAATGGGACACTCTTTGTGCTTTGTAAGCTTGGAGGAATCTGTAAATTTGCAGATGAATTTGTTTGTTGATTAGGAATTGTGAAACCAAACATCAAACTCTCTAAGTATTGTTGCATTTCCAGCTTGATCTGTAACCTTTGCTACAGGAAACAGGCAAAAATGCAGGCATCAGTGATACTATCTGAACATTTCCTCAGGATACAGCTCACATAGATAGGAATAAACATTAACATATATAGTGTTTTTCTCCACAATTGTATACCAACTTATGATTTTCAAAATTATTTCCTTCTACATTTTATTTACATTTCCCATGGTCATTATTGTAAAAAATGAATCTCAATGCATTTTTAATCTAACCCTATTTTTGGAAGACATGTGAAAATTGAACCAGAACATAAAGGGAAGGTTTACCTATAGTTGTGTTCAAGACTAGACTGGTTTTGACAAATTCAGAAGCTGCACACACAATATTATTGTTATTTATTTTCTGTGTTATTCTCATTTGGGCATCCATGATACATTTGGAAACATAGCCTCCAGTGAAGAAAAGTCCGATTCTGTTTTGCAAGAGGAACTTTTTTTAAACATATATTACTGTCTGGTCATTTTTTTCTACCTTTTCTTCTGAAAGTCATTACAAAGTTACATACAATTCATGCACAATATTGGGTTCAGGAAAGATTACGGCTAAGGCAAATTCCTGTTTTCAAATATCTGTCAGCTCAGATTCCATTCATTAATTTGAGTGAAATTCTCACCAGTTTATGGGCTTACTATATTCAACAAGGTAAAGGTAAAGGGACTCCTGACCATTAGGTCCAGTCATGACCGACTCTGGGGTTGCGTGCTCATCTCACATTATTGACCGAGGGAGCCGGCATACAGCTTCCAGGTCATGTGGCCAGCAAGACAAAGCCGCTTCTGGCGAACCAGAGCAGCACACGGAAACGCCGTTTACCTTCCCACTGTAGCGGTCCCTATTTATCTACTTGCACTTTGACATGCTTTCAAACTGCTAGGTTGGCAGGAGCTGGGACCGAGCAACGGGAGCTCACCCCGTCGCAGGGATTCGAACCGCCGACCTTCTGATCGGCCAGCCCTAGGCTCTGTGGTTTAACCCACAGCGCCACCTGCGTACCCCTATATTCAACTAGCTAGAGCTTATTTTTTTCTAATGATAATGTATAATCTCTCCTCATGAATTTAATGGCATGTGTGAGGGCTTAAACTGAGTAGGGGAGGGCAGGTCTGGGAGGCATGTGTCAATGAGGGACACCCCAGTGTCTTCCTCCCTACCTGCTCTTCTTCAGGGTGTTGGGAAATTCTAACCATGTTCAGATGGATGGGGTTAGATTCCTCATTTTGAACAGGAGCTCTGATTAGGGGGGAAAGGAACAGAGGAACAAATGGCCTTAGACCATTGGTCCATCTTGCTCAGTATTGTCTACACTGACTTGCAGAAGCTCTCCAGAGTTTCAGACAGGAGTCTCACCTCGACAGCCCCACACCTGGAGATGCTGAGGATTCAACTTTTGACCTTCTGCAAGCAAAACAGATGCTCTACCACTGAGCTATGGCTCTTCCTCTCGTGCAGAGTTTCCGATCTGAGAGAAGACTGTTACCATATTCAGCTGTTTAGAGCACCTCTTCAGGCCTTCATAGAGGCTCTGACTGGAACATGTGTGTCTGTACATTGGGGCAGGGCTTGTATGCATATCCCCATGCCCAAACATTAAGCCTACACTTTTTTTTGAATGCTACATTTTGTGGCTCCCAAGGCCCATTTTCCCATGCCAAGAATTAGAGCTTTCAGATAAAAAGGTGTTGTTTCTAGTCCACATGCTTGCAAAGCTATGGTTGAAGATATCATTGCACACATATTGATTAAGATTAAAGTTTGCAAAGAGTAATGTTTCTGAATAATGACTATTGTTGCACACACTTGGAGTGATGAGAGGCTACAGGGGTTCCAAAATTTACCCAGGGTTCAGTTTCCTTAGAGTGAAGTTCAATGGAGAATGTAGTGGTTTTTAGGATATATGGGGTTGCTTCCAGGGCACTTGTCGCTATGGCAACACACCTGTTCTTCGCCAGCTCTTTAGACATGCAAATGGAGGGTGTTTGCAGGCCTGGTGAGGGCCATTAACTTAACAGATAATGGTTAAACTTAACAGATAATGGGACTCTCAAGAGTCTCCTCCAGCACCATAATTCAAAAGCATCAATTCTTCGGCGATCAGCCTTCTTTATGGTCCAGCTCTCACTTCCATACATCACTACTGGGAAAACCATAGCTTTAACTATACGGACCTTTGTCGGCAAGGTGATGTCTCTGCTTTTTAAGATGCTGTCTAGGTTTGTCATTGCTTTTCTCCCAAGAAGCAGGCGTCTTTTAATTTCGTGACTGCTGTCACCATCTGCAGTGATCAAGGAGCCCAAGAAAGTAAAATCTCTCACTGCCTCCATTTCTTCCCCTTCTATTTGCCAGGAGGTGATGGGACCAGTGGCCATGATCTTGGTTTTTTTGATGTTGAGCTTCAGACCATATTTTGCGCTCTCCTCTTTCACCCTCATTAAAAGGTTCTTTAATTCCTCCTCACTTTCTGCCATCAAGGTTGTGTCATCTGCATATCTGAGGTTGTTGATATTTCTTCCGGCAATCTTAATTCCTGCTTGGGATTCATCTAGTCCAGCCTTTCGCATGATGAATTCTGCATATAAGTTAAATAAGCAGGGAGACAATATACAACCTTGTCGTACTCCTTTCCCAATTTTGAACCAATCAGTTGTTCCATATCCAGTTCTAACTGTAGCTTCTTGTCCCACATAGAGATTTCTCAGGAGACAGATGAGGTGATCAGGCACTCCCATTTCTTTAAGAACTTGCCATAGTTTGCTGTGGTCGACACAGTCAAAGGCTTTTGCATAGTCAATGAAGCAGAAGTAGACGTTTTTCTGGAACTCTCTAGCTTTCTCCATAATCCAGTGCATGTTTGCTATTTGGTCTCTGGTTCCTCTACCCTTTCGAAATCCAGCTTGCACTTCTGGGAGTTCTCGGTCCACATACTGCCTAAGCCTGCCTTGTAGAATTTTAAGCATAACCTTGCTAGCGTGTGAAATGAGCGCAATTGTGCGGTAGTTGGAGCATTCTTTGGTACTGCCCTTCTTTGGAATTGGGATGTAGACTGATCTTCTCCAATCCTCTGGCCATTGCTGAGTTTTCCAAACTTGCTGGCATATTGGGTGTAGCACCTTAACAGCATCATCTTTTAAAATTTTAAATAGTTCAGCTGGAATATCATCACTTCCACTGGCTTTGTTATTAGCAGTGCTTTCTAAGGCCCATTTGACTTCACTCTCCAAGATGTCTGGCTCAAGGTCAGCAAACACACTACCTGGGGTGTACGAGACCTCCATATCTTTCTGGTATAATTCCTCTGTGTATTCTTGCCACCTCTTCTTGATGTCTTCTGCTTCTGTTAGGTCCTTACCACTTTTGTCCTTGATTATGGTAATCTTTGTACGAAATGTTCCTTTCATATCTCCAATTTTCTTGAATAGATCTCTGGTTTTCCCCATTCTATTGTTTTCCTCTATTTCCCCTTCATGGATCAATGCCTTGTCGTGGCGAAGGGGCTTGAATAACTCAGAGAAGCTATGAGCTATGCCATGCAGGGCCACCCAAGATGGACAGGTCATAGTGGAGAGTTTTGACTAAACGTGATCCACCTGGAGAAGGAACTGGCAAGCCACTCCAGTATCCCTGCCAAGAAAACTCCATGGACAAAGACAACAGGCATATAGCTATTTTAGGGGTTTTTAAATTGCTAGAATCCACCCTAAGGTAAACAAATTTCAGTAATTGGCTAAAATAATTTGTTTTGATAATGGTGCTTGCTGGAAACAAATGTACACGTGCATTTTATCCTCTGACCCACCCAGACAAAAATGTACTTTTCCAAGCTAAAGAACTTATTTTCAAATGTACTATAACACTGAGTTCATTAAAAAGATTGAAGGCACATCAAATATATCTATTTTAAGGAAAGATGACTAAAATATGCAGAATGGGAAGATAGTTATTTTGATACATTGTAATTACATCAAATGCACAGGTGTGGAGTTTATCTTTTTAATCCAAAAAATGATTGAAAATGCTTTCAAATACTTTAGCGTCTTTGGGTGCGGGGAGCAACTCAGATTCAGTGTAATCATGTTAACCACACAATTAAATATATTCTTGCCGATAAACATTGCATTAAATATTTTGGAACTTTCACATGCAAACTTTGTGGTGCTTTCTTAGTGGAAACTAATTGCCATGCATATTTCAAGAATATGTGCATTGGAGAGGATGAGGGACCCTGAGTCCAGGCTCTGGCCATTGGGACTCTTTCCAGATTACACCTTCTCCTCAGGTCACACTCCTCACCAATCCTGTTCTGGACTTTTGCTTGGCTGGAATGCATACCTGCCAAGTTGCTGTCGGAGAAATAAGGGACCGACCGGAAGTAGCAGACCGGAAGTAGCGCTGCCGCCATTTTGGAACTGGGCGGAGCATGCTCAGAAGTGACTTTTGATGCTGCTTTCCCAAGTTCCAAAATGGCCGCCGTGCCAGAAGTTGCACTGCAGCCATTTTGGAACTGGGCAGAGCAGCATCAAAAGTCGCTTCTGAGCATGCTCCGCCCAGTTCCAAAATGGCCGTCGTGCCAAAATAAACCGGGAAAAAACAAAAAAAATCCATTTTCTCAGCTAGGAACAGCTGGAAAAACGGGGATTTCCCGGGGAATACGGGAGACTTGGCAGCTATGCTGGAATGTCTTCTTAAGAACACAAGAAGAGCCTGCTGAATCAGGCCAATAGCCAATCTACTCCATCATCCTATTCTCATCGTGGCCAACCTGATGCCTGTGGGAAACCAGCAGGCAGGATTTGAGCACAGGAGCACTCTCCCCTCAAGTGATTTCCAGAGACCAGAAGCATTGCTGCCTCCAGCTTTGGAGGCAGAGCACAGCCCTCATGGCTAGTAGTCTTCAACAACCCTCTCCTCCATGAAACTGCCTTATCCAGAGGTGTAGCTAGGTGAGGCGGGAGGCACTAGGTGCCACACCATAGGGGGCGGCACTTACCACGGGGTCTGCAGTTTGCCCAAGCCATGTGTCTGTCCTGGGCATGATGTGGTGGTGTGGGTGCCTGCAGGCTCTGCGCTACCCAAAACAGCTGTGTGGGGCTTGCGTCTGTCCACCGCCTCTTCCTCAGCCACCCTACAACTAAGGGGGAGGCAGCAGAGAGGCTCTGTGCAGCTCACCCTGCCCTGGCTTGGCCTTCCCCAGGGCACAGGGTGTGTGTGCCACCCCAGGTGCCCGAGCAGCTAGCTACACCACTGGCCTAATCCTCCTTCAAAGCCAAACATCCTTGAACTGTGATGTTGTCTACTGTGCCTGGATGGAGGTGTGTGTGCGCTTAGAAAACTGTGACCTTTGCATATCTTGCTCTACCTATATAAAAATAGCATCCATTGTTTTGCCCACTTTAATCCCTAACCCACTGGTATGTGGCCCTCAGAAGGTTGTATAATGTGGAAATGTGGCCTTCAGGCTGAACAACATAGCATATGGCTACACTAGCATTCAGAATGAATACAAGGACTTGATTCTCAAGGCCTCAGAAAAGCTATGCAGTACAAGTTGAACAGCACATTTTATGTGAAAATGTATTCAGTTTCCAGATCACCCCATCTAAACATTTGTGGCTGTGCATCTACTTATACTGTTGACGTAAGGTTTGCATCATAATCATAATGAATTATTGCAGATGCAATCATTCCTCACCCCCCCCCCTTCATTTTATGCATGCTTTTGGCACACACCCCTCCTTTGCATGATGATTTCATATCATCTGGGTGTCCAGAGAAAAGGTGCTTGAGAAACACTGGCTGAATAAAGTAGCCTTGTGACTGCTTCATTGGTCAACCAAATCCCAATTTTTGGAGTGTGCCTGAACATCTTACTCATCACTTAAAAACCTTTGAGTTGGTCTTCATCAATAATGCACACTGCCGTTTTGGGATTTGGGCAACCAGATGATCGTCACTGTATGCCCGAACTCAGCTCACAATCAATTGGCATTACATTCAGCCAAGGTTAAATGTCAAATATTTATTGGATTCATTTTCAGCTCCTGAAGGTCACCTTGGGTGCACCCCAATTAAATGAGAACGTTTGGCAGTAATCATCTGAATAAAGTGCATGATCGGTCCAGATCCTCCTGATACCACAGATATTTTTTAAAGCATTTTACAGGGAGCTTTCAGACAACCACATCTTTTCAGCTGCATTTTATCCTGAATGACTAAAAAAAAAAGAAGCTCTCCAGTTGGACACGTGGATTGTCATTGACTCAGCCCAACTTTAATAATCAAATAGGTAGTGAAATCCTTTCTTACATGTTTGCTATTAAGAGACAGAAATGAAATATAGTATTGATTTGTCCAACATCATTTAATGCTGTTTGCTGTATCCAGTTAGGTGATGTCTGGATTCTAGAGTAGGAAAATCATTGAGGTTCAACTAATAACAAACTGACATTATGCTGGTTTTCAAAACAACATTATGTAAATATGCAGTAATGAAATCTCACCAGGAGAAAGAATCCAGTGCCCCCCCCAACAACCATATGTATAGTCTAGATTTAAATTCTAATTTTGTTCTTTGCTTGACATTTTTTAGTAAACATCTCTTGGAATATAATGAGCATGACAATATTGAATTGGTATAACTCAAGGCATATAATATCAAAGCGGAAGCAGCCTAGATATTGCAAAATAATATTGGTGCATGGTGAAATTCTTTCAATGTTGTCCAAATGCCTTACCCAAAGGTTGTTGCTGGAGGATCAGTCTTGCCAGCTGATGGTTCAAATAGCCCCTAGTCCTCAGGGAACATCACAACAAAATGTTTTAGAGAAGCTCTTATGTTCATACTTTGTCATCTCTAAGATTTTTGCAAAACACTTTGTTCTGTTTCATTAAATGAAAATACCCTCAAGTCTTACAAAGTATTTTTTAGGATAGGCATTATTGGTTTCTGCATTTATTGGATTTAAATTGCTCCCATATGAATGTATATTTGCTAAATACAAGGCAGGGTGAATGAAGCCTGTTACAGACAAGTCAAGCTGGGTTTTGTTTTGTTCAGGATTACCTGTATGAAAAAGGTATGAAAGAGGTACAGGATAAATTGTGCCCTTGAGAGTACTTAAACGAATCCATTGACTCTGCTAGAGATGTAGCGGAAGGGAAATGCATTAAGGGAATGTGCCGATAATACCCAGAAAGAATTAAACTTTTTTTCTCACACAGATTTGTTGGCTTTGCAGAATGAACATAAAACATTTGCAACAATATGTATTTTTGTCGGTTTGGACAGTAAAGAACAAAATACAAACAAACAATATCCCCACTTAAACAAATCCAAATAGCAAAAGAACACCTACAAAAAAGAACACTTTTTGTAGACCTCATGGACCTCACTGTATATATAGCCCAAATGAGCATTGATCAGTTGGTTGACCAGAACCATGTCAATGCAGGCATGTTGTAACAGTACAGAAAAATAAGGAATAATTAGAATGGGGCTGGGAAACCTCTGGCTTCCCAGACGTAGTTGGATTCCGACTCCCATCCACAATGGTCACTAGCAAATGGTGGTGTGCATTGCAGTCTAACATCTGGAGGGCCAGATATTCCCCAACCCTGAACTATAAATATTCTAAAAACAGAATTATTTCACAGCAAGATCAACCAGCATGGTGACTTCTAGGTGCTGTTGGGATCCCATTATGCCATGCTGGATTTGGCTGATGGGAGCAGGATATTTGCTGCAGCCCTGTCATTATCATTAACTCCTTGCTGCCAAGGAGTGTCAGGAGTATGGGCAGGAGTCAGGCTCTGGGGCCTGTAGTGCTTTGCAGGACTGGGGCCTGCCTCAGCTTGTGCTGGAGAAGCAAGGAGTGGCCACTCAGGTGAAGACCTCAGCTTGTGCTGGAGAGACAAGGAGTGGCCACTCAGGTGAGGCCACTTGATACCTCACTGCACCTGGTGGCAGGAGCTGGGAGGGATAAAAGCTCAGCATTTCCCTTCAGCTCTTTGCCACAGCAACGCTATCCCTGCCTGGTTGCATCTGGCCTCTTGCTCCTTGGACCCTTGCCTTGCCGACGCCTTGCTCCTTGGACCCTTGCCTTGCCGACGCCTTGATCCTCGACCCTTGGACCTTTGCCTGCCGACACCTTGCTCCTCGACCCTTGGACCTTCACCTTGCTGACGCCTTGCTCCTTGACTCTCAGACCTTCGCCTCTGCCTTGCTCCTTGACCCTGCGACTACCTGCTGCTGGACCCTCAGCCCTGCACCTGTTCCTGCTTCTACACCACCATCTTGCCTCTGGTCCTGACATCCTCAACCAGGGCTTCAACTGCCCGCCGACCGGACCGTGACAGGAGTGTGGTGGAGTCTCCTTCTTTGGAGGTCTTTAAGCGGAGGCTTGACAGCCACCTGTCAGGAATGCTTTGATGTTGTTTCCTGCTTGGCAGGGGGTTGGACTGGATGGCCCTTGTGGTCTCTTCCAACTCTATGATTCAATGATTTATTTAATGGAACTCTCTTGGAGAGCAATATTTTAAGAACAGGCCACACTCCACAGCCATCACATGTCCTTCCCGGAGCCTGGTAAGTGTGGCGAAGGACAAGGCCCACTCCAGATAAGTAGGAATGGTCACAGGGCGTGCAGTTCCAAGGGTTTCTGGCTTTACACACAAAACCCCAGAATCAAACCCTTGCATAAGCTGAGTTACCAGTAGCCTGGTAAGAAGGGATAAAGAAAATTTAGGGCTTGTTACTCATGGCAAACAAAGTCATTCTAAGTATATGTTTTACAAGTGGCCAAGAAGTTAACACTAGCACATGCTAGCTCATACAGTGGTACCTTGGTTTACAAACACAATTGGTTCCGGAAGTCTGTACTTAACCTGAAGCGTACTTAACCTGAAGTGAACTTTCCCATTGAAAGTAATGGAAAGTGGATTAATCCGTTCCAGACGGTCCGCGGAGTACTTAAACTGAAGCGTACTTAACCTGAAGCGAACTTTCCCATTAAAAGTAATGGAAAGTGGGTTAATGTTCCAGATGGGTCTGTGGAGTACTCAACCTGAAACGTACTTAACCCAAGGTGTGAGTGTAATTGGTTCCGGAAGTCCGTACTTAACCTGAAGCGTACTTAACCTGAAGCGAACTTTCCCATTGAAAGTAATGGAAAGTGGATTAATCCGTTCCAGACAGGTCCGCAGAGTACTTAAACTGAAAATACTCAAACCAAGGCATACTTAAACCGAGGTATGACTGTACTGCTTCTTGACTAAACTTGGAGAAGAAGCAGGAAGGAAGCAGAACCTGAAAATAAGTGTTCTACTGTACAAACAAGTAGTTACCATACCCTCCAACATTTTTTCCGATGAAAATAGGGACATCCCATTCCATAATAACAATGATTTTTATTATGTATACCCCACCCATCTGACAGAGTTGTCCCAGCCACTCTGGATGGCTTCCAACATATGTAAAAACATAATAAAACATTAAACATTTTAAAAAAACTTCCCTATATAGGGCTGACTTCAGATGTCTTCTAAAGGTTGTAATGCTACTTATCTCCTTGGCTCAGTGTGTGTGTGTGTGTGTGTGTGTGTGTGTGTGTGTGTGTGTGTGTCAGTCACATAACTGCATACCCTCCAACATTCCTCTGATGAAAATAGGGACGTCCTAAAGAAAAGCAAGGGATGCGGGTGGCGCTGTGGATTAAACCACAGAGCCTAGGGCTTGCAGATCAAAAGGTCGGCGGTTTGAATTCCCACAATGGGGTGAGCTCCTGTTGCTCCTGCCAACCTAGCAATTCGAAAGCACGTCAAAGTGCAAGTAGATAAATAGGTACCACTACAGCGGGAAGGTAAACAGCGTTTCTGTGTGCTGCTCTGGTTCACCAGAAGCGGCTTTGTCATGCTGGCCATATGACCTGGAAGCTGTACGCCGGTTCCCTCAGCCAATAGAGCGAGATGAGCGCCACAACCACAGAGTCGGTCACGACTGGACCTAATTGTCAGGGGTCCCTTTAAGGAAAAGCAGGACAATCAAATCAGAAACCAGGATGGCTTCTGTAAATCCAGGACTGTCCCTGGAAAATAGAGTCTGAGTTACTAAAAGTGAAGGAATCAGTGGGAAGGAAGAACAAGTTGTCTTCTGTCTATCACCCTCATCACCACCACCAGTTCAGGTAGCTTATTGGGAACATTATTGCTTTGCTCGCAGCACCATCTTTCCTATCAGCTCTCATCTGGGCATATTGACAACAGCAGGGCCAGGAGACTTTTTTTTCTGTTAAGGCAGGCATCCCCAAACTGCGGCCCTCCAGATGTTTTGGCCTACAACTCCCATGATCCCTAGCTAACAGGACCAGTGGTCAGGGATGATGGGAATTGTAGTCCAAAACATCTGGAGGGCCAAAGTCTGGTGATGCCTGTGTTAAGGGATACATTCCCTCTGATTTAATCTCCTGAGATCACTTGCTGGTGGTAGGAGGAACTGAAACCAGTTGCATGAGGGGACAAAGGTGTGTGAGGCACCCCTCCCCCTCTGTTCCCCTCCCCCTCCTTGTAACCCACTTGAATTACGAAAAGGACTAAAGCCCAGGTCCCCCCATCTCTGCACTATGGTAACCCGGTTGTTCTCTACAATGTGGGTTTGGTGGATACTGCTTTATATAAAAGGTTATGCTTGCATGTTAGCCATGCCTGGAGCCCAAAGGTGTGTTTTGAAAAAGGAAATGGGTCAATTGGTAAAGGTAAAGGTAAAGGGACCCCTGACCATTAGGTCCCATTGTGACCGACTCTGGGGTTGCGCGCTCATCTTGCATTATTGGCCGAGGGAGCCAGTGTATAGCTTCCAGGTCATGTGGCCAGCATGACAAAGCCGCTTCTGGCAAACCAGAGCAGCACATGGAAACACCGTTTACCTTCCCGCTGTAGCGGTTCCTATTTATCTACTTGCACTTTGACGTGCTTTCGAACTGCTAGGTTGGCAGGAGCTGGGACCAAGCAACGGGAGCTCACCCCGTCACAGGGATTCGAACCGCCGACCTTCTGATCAGCAAGCCCTAGGCTCAGTGGTTTAACCACAGCGCCAATTGGTAGAACAAGTCTATTCAAGGAAATCTTTCTTTCTTTTTGTGCTCATAAGATTGTCTTGTAGTATTTTAAGGCACCATGTAGCATGCTTGTGCTCAATTCAAAATGTGTTAGTATAACAGCAGCTGTTGAAGGAATTCCACACAAACACTACACACACATATATATTGTTTTATAAACATTTTTAGTCTGTAATCAACTAGCAATAAATAACTGTTTTAGGGGCAACTTGCCCTTCAGAAAATATCCCCCTTCTCCTCAGCTTGTTTTCTCGCCTGTTCCTTGATTGAACAGCATGTGGACAGTCTTGAAACATTTTGCATGATTTATGACGAAGACGGATGTCTGTGTGGTGAACAAAGCCCTGTCGAATTTTAGAGACAGTTTAAAAATATATAAATCTTGTGATGAGGACGGAATTTTAAGGAAATAGAGAAAAATCTATCATGGGAGAGGAGGGTGACAAAGATGGTGCGAGGCCTCAAGAACAAGAGCTATGAGCAGGCCCGGCTAGCCCATTGACTCTAGTGGTGCCACATGGCAGCACCTCTACCAATGAAACGCAGCGCCCTGTTGGCAGGAAGGAAACGGCCGTGGACCCAGCAAGCGGCGGAGTTGCGGGAGATGGCCGGGAAGGCCCCGGTGCGGCCTGGCTTGCCCAGGCACCCCCGCCCACTGGGAGAAGGGAGGAAGGCCGCGCGGAGCAGCGACACCCCCTCCCCCACTCAATCCGGCATCGGACAGGCGGGCAGCCTCCGGCACAGCGCGGCCCCACTGTGAGGTGCGGGGGCTGCCGTGAGGCTCCCCCACACCCCTGCCGCCTGGCACGCCAGATAAGAGCTTTCCTCTTTTTTTAAGAGGGGGGGGGCGCCCGAGGGATCCCTGCACCAGGGCGCCCGATGACTTAAGACAGCCCTGGCTATGAGGAAAGATTGGAGTTGGGTATGTATGATGCCCATGCTCTGAGGAGGATCAGGTCGAGGAGAATTCAGAACCTGCAGAAACTAGGAGGACTCTGGAACAGAAAGCTCATAAGGTGCTTCAGCTGGGGCCTGTCAGCTCTGACTTAAAAACCTCAGTGTTAGGCAGCAGTAGCTGCTTGAATGATGTCTTCCCCCCCAAGCTGGGAGAAAGCCCTTTGTGTTGCTTCACCTTGGACAATCTCTTGTCTTCTAAAATATATTCCTTGGCTGTGGGCAAGGAACAACAAACAACAACAACAACAACAACAACACACGAGCAAATTCACTTTTTATTTGTCTTAATGATATTTGCTGCCCAAACATGGAAGACGAATGGGGGGAATGCTGGTGCCAGTTTTGTCATTTCCAGAAGTGCCTTGCTGGTCAGAGAAGCATAGCTGCCAAGTTATCCCTTTTTTTAAGGGATTTCCCCTTATGCTGAATAGGCTTCCTCGTGAGAAAAGGGAAAACTTGGCAGCTATGCAGAGAAGTGGTTTGGGAATGGTCAAAGAAGTGGTTCAGGCAGGCTGCTTGAAAGGCTGCCATGGCAAGCTGAGCTCTTCACGCAAACAAAGGAGTGCACAACGATTTCATGCCCAGCACTGCTAAGCTTCTTTGTTCTAAGTTCTACAATCTGTCTCCTGCCAGTTTGGCAAGGAAGGCCTGTATGGGATGTGCAGGAGTTCTAGGACAGCAATAGATGTGTTCTGGAGACAGGAAGAGAATATCTGAGGAAGACTCCCATTTCTATCCCACATCAACATTCCATGGCAAAAAGTGGACTGTTGTTGTTGTTTAGTTGTTGTTTAGCAAAGCTTACTCAGAAGTTTTTGGTGGGCTTTTTGTTCAAAACTTGTTTAAAGTACATTCTTTCAACTGGATATTGTTGTTGTTTAGTTGTTTATAGTCGTGTCCGACTCTTCATAACCCCATGGACCAGAGCACGCCAGGCACTCCTGTCTTCCACTGCCTCCCGCAGTTTGGTCAGACTCATGTTGGTAGCTTCGAGAACACTGTCCAACCATCTCGTCCTCTGTTGTCCCCTTCTTCTTGTGCCCTCTATCTTCCATCTTTCCCAACATCAGGGTCTTTTCCAGGGAGTCTTCTCTTCTCGTGAGGTGGCCAAAGTATTGGAGCCTCAGCTTCAGGATCTGTCCTTCCAGTGAGCACTCAGGGCTGATTTCTTTCAGAATTGATAGGTTTGATCTTCCTGCAGTCCATGGGACTCTCAAGAGTCTCCTCCAGCACCATAATTCAAAAGCATCAATTATTCGGCGATCAGCCTTCTTTATGGTCCAGCTCTCACTTCCATACATCACTACTGGGAAAACCATATATTGAACTATACGGACCTTTGTCAGCTATAAAGTGGACTATAAAGATACAAACATCCTTCCAGCCCTCTCCACCAATCTAATATCTGAAAGAAAACAGCTAGCAGCAATTCTGCCCTCTAAAATGCTTTGCATTTATGAAGCAGAGAGAGATTGGGTTCCAGATGCTTCAGAGAGATCCAGATGGAGAGCTGGAATCTTTTCTTCTTCCAAGTTTATATGATTCAGCAGAGGATAAACAAACAAACAAACAAACAAACAAAAAGCCAGAAAGCGCAAGCTTCGAACAGTGATTTATTTTTTGTTATGTTCTTTTAGGAATTAAAACAACCAACTATCCTTATAGCTAGATAATATCAAAACACACCCTTTCCTATCACTGCCTCACCTCCTGGGGAAGAATGTCAGCACGTTGATGTGGACTCCATTTGCTTCTTCATTGCTGAGTTAGGGCTCACCAGGGCTAGCAACAAATCTGTTTCAAGTGTCCTAGAAAATGTGATGTTACAATCAAGAAGAAAACTTCTTAAGCATGTTTACATGTTTTCTTTCTCATTACTGAGCCAAACCTGACCTCCACATCTGATAATAATAAAGGGTGAATCAGACCGAGGGCAGGAAAAAAGCAGTTTGAGAGTGTGTTGTCTAGCATCACTGTTGCTAAAGGGTGTCCATGGGAGATGAAAGAACAGAGTTCATCTCTTGAGGTTCTTCACATTTTGAAGACAGAAGTGCAGCTCCTCCTAAGGTTAAAACCAGGGAGGCCCGGTGTGTAGGTAGGAATGCAGATTTTAAAAATCAGACAAGAACTTCCGTTGACATATTTATCAGTTCAAAATAATACTCCTACATTATCCTCTTGCTAACATCTCCCGAGAACAATTTGTTATCTGGCATATCTAGGTCATAAAACAGCTGTTAAAACAGACCATTAGCTGTAGAGTAGTTACAGTTTGGAGACATTGCTGGGGGCTGGCAAACTTCTCTCTGCAGATTGAGAAAGGCAACAATATTCAAACGTTGAACCAAGAAGTTTTTCATCTAAACTCTCTTAGAAAAGTCCTTTCTTTAATAATGGCACAGCATCGAAGCCTTATTCAGAAACAGTATTTGATTTTCTATCTTTATGAGTGTAATAAGAGAACATGCCCAGGACCTCAAAGAAATGAAGACTCCTAAACTAGGAAAGAAGATATCTATTAAAGCACCATGTCTGCCACCTGATTAACCTCAACCCAACACTTAGAGGCACTCAAAAGTGCTCATTAGGAACTTCCCTACATTACATTTTAGGGAAATTGTTGTGATTAGAGAAATAGGGACAAGGTATAAAATTAAAGCATATAAACAGTAGATTTTTTAAAAAGAAGGAATTTACTCCAAGAGGTAATGGGAACCCAAAACAATTTTATTTGATGTACGTAGTGCATTTATCTATCACCTCTCATTTCAAGATCCACACAGCTGATCAAAGCCATTATGTGTTATTGAGACTTCCAGGCCTTAGTCAATACTCCAGATCTAAAGCTCAACACCAGCTCCTGTGAACTTCTAGAGCTCCAGCAAAACTAGGCTTCTGCATTAACTTTCTTAGAGGGGAAAGGACAGTTCTGTGCAGATATAACTTGCTGTACATGGAGCTGCCCTTTACAAATTGAGAATATTTGCAGGATATGGGGACTCTTTATACATGCTAAACTCCTGTGTTTGCAAGAAATCAGTAGACTGAAGAATCATTCTGTTGGATCAGGGATTCTAGTGTCAGATAATTTACAAATAAACTCTGAGTTTGCTCACACATTCATGTTCATAATTTGATGTCTGCAGTGCAAAATCTAGCAGTGATTTGCATCCAAATTACCTTCTACGCAAGTCTTTTTTAAGAGTCACATCAATGGTGCTCTATCAAAAATTTAATAATCAGGTGATGACAAATCAAATTATGTAAATGCATGTATGCACTGGGCCCAACCAAAGATGTAAACTTTGGATATGTTTTGTTTTTCCTTCTAATGGCCTTGTAAGATATTAATAAAATCCACCCTCGTACTTCAGGAAAATGCTTTCTAGCATATTGTCTTTGGAATCTGATTCTGTTCTTTGAAAAGATGGCACATTTCCCCACAACTTGTATCAAGGGAAATCAACTTGTATTTGTGTGAGCATCCCTGCAAGAAGAATATGGGCTGTGTGCCCATATTAGCAGGGCTTTAGAGCAGATCACAATTTTTTTTTTTAAATTCCCGCAACCCCATTAGACAATATATGTCAGGTTATTTTGTTTGTTTAATTTGGGATGTTACCAAACCACCATCAGCCAGGGAAGGTGATTCCTCTTTCTATACAGTATCTCATCTAGTCTAAGATCTTCCCTGCAGTTACCAAGGCAGATCTGAGGCCTAATTATATACCAGGCACCACGGCATGGGGGCCTTTCCTGGGAAAAGAGAATCATCTAGCCTAGAGCTAAACCTCAGGCTGTTAATTTTATCCATTCATTAATCCTTAGGAAATGCCCCATGTTGAGGAGGCAATAACTGTAGCAAGCTGCAGGGAAACGAAGTGATATGCAACAAAACATAGGTCTACAGCTTTCTTTTAATCAAAGGTGCAGTTTCAATTAAAGTATTTGTCATTTTTTTTCAGGGGATTAATGCCGTCTTTCAACTTGTCCCAATGATTTTGTGATCCCCCTGCATTCTGCTTAAAATGAGAAATGCATAATAAATAAGGTGAAGGGACAGGCAAAATAAATCAGTCTTCATATACAATATTGTCCCAGCTCCAGGGACTGTGCCTAGCTGAATTGCAGGGTTGGCCAGGGAAAGCCAAAGATCCACATGGTCAATGGTGTGATCAGCCCTTGGTGGTACAAAGTTCTGAGCACACTCATGGAACTCTTAAGTAGATCAATGTCTACCTCCTTGCTTACGACACAATGGGGGAAATCAGCTTGAACGATTTAGCATTCTTATTGATGGAATAATCATAATGTATTTGCAAAGGTGACCATCCATTTAAAAACAATGTCTTTGAATTGAAAGCAAAGGATTGAGCATCGTACTAACAAAAACACCTAGTGTGTATCCTACACCTATTTGTGCTGCCAGCTAGGCCTTGGATGTCTAAGCAACAGTGTGACATCATGGCTTGAAATGCTTTGCATAACTGGATAGAAATCAACACAGTTGCACATGCTTAAGATTTATTATCTTCTTCCTCCTTCTGTTGTGCATGTAAGCTTCATTTACCTTGTTTTCTTCTCAATTTGCAAACACCACCATTTAGAATATATGAGATAACAGTTGCATCTGGTATGGAGGACTATTATAAATGATAGAGAGGAACATGGTCTTCCTTTTATACCCAGCTAAATGACTCCCTTAGTTTTAACTTTAATATGTCCCACTGCTCTTTCCTCTGCCTGTTCCCATAAAGTGCCCTCTCCTCAAATTCCAGGTTCATAGTAGTAAAATGAACAGGCTGTTGAGTCAACCTTTGATGTTCCAGAGAAACAGTGAGAGAGGAAAGTGTGTGGCTGGTGCTTCTTCTCCCTTACATTTTTGGATGTCTACACCTGCCATTTAGGAAGAACGAGCATCTTATCCCTTTGAATACACCTGAGCAGCTTTGGGGGAAAGGAGGGCAAGCCCCTACCATTTCCTCTGTTACTGCTTCTTTGAAACTTCTGGTTAACGTCCGTAGAGAATTAGAGGTGGCATTCAAATGGATATGTCTTCAGGTTGGCTTTTTAGTCTGGATAAAAAGATATCCCATATGAATCTTTGTATTTCCCCCTGAATTTCAATAAAATCAATTTTTAAAAAACTAAATGGGGATGCATTTCACATTGCCATTTCACTCGGAAAGGGGAGGAGAACCTGTGGCCTTTCTGATGCTGCCGAACTATGGGAGAGATTCAATGGAGTCCTGTCAGCCCTGCACATGGACTTCTGCTTGAACGACAGGACTTTTCTCACTCTCCTCCTGCCACATGCCCCACAATAGGCTGGGGGTGTTTGTGTCAGGAGAAACCCACAGAACAGTGAACATGGGGGAAAGGGCGGGGATTATTCAGGAAAGCCAAAATGCTTCCCCCCCCCCCCCAATGGAATAATCACCTTTGTGTGCTGTTGAATCCGCCCCCCCCCGGTGATTCTGATCATCGCTGACCATTGTTCATGCTGGCTGCAGCTGATGGGAGCTGGAGTCCAACAACATCCCACAGGTTCCCCATCCCCATCCCCATTGATAACGGGCATGGTACTGCTGAAATCAGGCTTCCCCAAACTGCGGCCCTCGAGATGTTTTGGCCTACAACTCCCATGATCCCTAGCTAACAGGACCTGGAGGGCCGAAGTTTGGGGATGTCTGGCTTAAATGATTCTGTTTTTCAGTAACAAATATATTTTCTTTTCTTGCTGAAGGCTTTCATGGAAGGAACATTTTATCCACCCCCTCCAACTTCAGTGTTTGACCTCATGTGCTTTCCGAGTGCTATTTTTCAAAAGACTCAGGCAAAATTCTGCAGAAACATTTATCTGTGGAACAATTGCAAAGTGGTTTTCAAAATAAACATTTCCCCAGAACCAATTTTACATATTTATTTTGTTTCTAAACAACATAAGCAACAGTCATTTTTGGCTATGAATGCTCTTGGGACAATGTCATTGAATAGATGCTTGCGAAAACATTTGCAAAATTGATTTATGGAAGGGAAAAGCAGTAATTCTTCAATGAAAGACAAGCTGCAGAAAAGAGAATCAAGGAAAGGGGAAAGAGACAGTCCCCCACCCACCCCATGTCCTAAAATAAGTTCAGAATGTTGATTCTGTTACCTACTCACCAGTTACAACTATCTCCTTGGAGTAAGCCCTCTTGAACCAAATGGGTCTTACTCAGGGGTAGGCAACCTAAGGCCTGGGGGCCGGATGTGGCTCATTTGCCTGCTCAATCCGGCCTGCAGACGGTCCAGGCAGTGTTTTTACATAAGTGGAATGTGTCCTTTTATTTAAAATGCATCTCTGGGTTATTTGTGGGACCTGCCTGGTGTTTTTACATGAGTAGAATGTGTGCTTTTGCGTGTTCAGACCCAGAGACCTCCCCCCTAAATAAAACACATTTGACTCAAATTTTAGTTTGGTTTTTGGCAGAATTTAGGCCACAACTTTTTGATTACAGAAAGTGAGTGGTTGCATAGGCTCTGGTTTGACTAATTCCCTGCACTCTTGCAGGTAGTAGCGATGACCCAGAGCTCTATTGTAGGTCAGCCAAGGCTGAACACCTGAGGTAGGTAGAAAGCCCAGGTACAGGCTGTGTCCCTCATATGCTCCCCTGGACACAGGCATGGGCACAAATCTTGGGGGCTGACCAAACCATAGAGGCCCTGGATTCCTTTAACGGAATACCCTTCACATAGGGATGGAGAGAGCGTTCTCCCATCCCTATCACCTGAACCACTGCCTATCTGCAACCTTACAAGTTGTGACAATTTGCTACGCAGCAGGCGAAACCCAAATGGCAGCAGCCAAGCAGCCAAGTGGGGAAAATTCCTGCCGTGCCCCTGTCCCAACGACAGATGACACATGACGGCATAGCAAGGTCAATCGCAAAATGCCCTAAAAGTAGGGAGAGGTGGGTGGGTGTTCCGATGCATGCGCCAAAAGAGGAAGGTCTGGGTCACGTGCATGGGTATATATAGGTCCCTCGATCCATTTAGACTGCACCCCATTGGCCAGATTAAACCAAGCAATGAGGGACCTACCAATTGGGTTTTGTGGCTGTCCAATATACCCACCCACAACACGAAGGTCAGTCTCCAGGTCTCACCGCAACACGCTGCCTCTTTTAGGGAGGATGCACTTTATTTAAAATGCATCTCTGGGTTATTTGTGGGGCATAGGAATTCATTCATATCCCCCCCCCAAAAAAAATAGTCCGGCCCACCACATGGTCCGAGGGACGGTGGACCGGCCCATGGCTGAAAAAAGTTGCTGACCCCGATCTTACTTCTGAAGTGAAATGTATAAGATGTGCACTGTCAACCTCATTTGGGCATGGTAGCTCTGCTCGAAAGAACCAGGGCAAAGTCTAATGTCTTAGCATTTAAGAGATGACCTCAGAGTTACTCAGGGACAAGGCTTATTCAATGCTGTTGTATTCTGTTAAGTTTGTGAAAGAAGTTTGACCAGAGCAGACCCAGGAGTTGAGGGAGGGGCCGGGGGGGGGCAGAGAAGAGAAAATTGTCTGAGGAAAATATTAATTGAGTCACATCTCAGCCTAAAGATTTCCTTTGGAATAACTGGAGATCTATTTTTCATACCCAAAATAATGTTAGAGTCAAACATCAACTTTGATGTATAGACAGTAGGGAGCACAATTCACCTGTCAATTGGCAGGGAGTTCCAGAGATTAGGTGCTGGCACACTAAAAGAGCATTTTCTTACAAATCTGGAGCTAGTATTATGTGCTACCTGCAACAATGCCAGTTCCGCACGTTGAAGTGGTTTAGTGGACATATAGGATGTAAGGTGATCTTGCAGGAAAATGGGCAAGTGCTTCATGAAGCTAGAACATGACCAGAGTTATCTGTGATACAAGTCGAAAACAAAAAGTTCCAACGTTTTTACAATGGATCGATATAAATAGTTTAAACTATATTGTCAACATAGGAAGATAGGGGATGCTGCTATGGAATGAGATGAGGCATCTTTTGTTTGGTAAATATTCATAAGCCGTGTGAAACAAACATGTCTTCTGCATCGAGATTGCATGCAACGTTAGGAGTCAGGAATGCTGGCTATTTCATTCAGATCACTACAGACCTGTGCTTACACTGGGCAATGACAAGATCCGCAGAGGCAAAGTGGGTGGTAGATGAAACACATGTCTTCAGCACTTTTGTTTTGCACACTTCAAAATAGTATTACTACCTATATTTGCCACATGGCCAAGGAAAACCATACCGATCAGCTTGTAAAGAATCAAATCCCCCCCTTCCAGGCCTTCAGTAAAGAGGATTATTTCCTAATGTTATGCCCGCAGCAGTGTAGGATGGAGATTCTAGTTTATCGCTTTGTTTACAGGGCACAAATAAGTATGCAATTACCCTGTTTGTATACTAATTATATGGAAATAAATATTATTTATCTCCAATAGGCTACCTAGTAATTTTGCAGTACCATAAAATTAGGGCCTGGAAATAAATATGTTAACAAGACTATTTACTTCCTCTTTACAGTATTATTTAATATATCAATACATTTTCTTTGTTATTCCACTGGAGATATTTTTCTTCTCTCACTTTTAATATTTTTGCAGGTGTTGAGAATGTTTGTCTCCTTTGAGGTAATAAAAATTCAAGTGATGTTGAAACTTGGGGGGGGGGGTACAAAACTCACCATCTGTCTCAGAAACCCTATTTTTTATCCCTCAGAACCCCTGTCAAAATGATACTATGTCATAATCATAGCTGTCAAGTTCTCCCTTTTTAAAAGGGAAATTCCCTTATGCTGAATAGGCTTCCTCACGAGAAAAGGGAAAACTTGACAACTATGGTCATAACATGCACTTGTTCCTGTGGTTTATGGTGGGGGTGTGTGTGTGTGTGTGTGTGGATAGTGGCTGCCAGGAGGAACTGATGGAAGTGATTTCTCTACTCTGGGAAATCGGCCAAAGTGGGGCAGCCATTTCATATATAACTCCTATGACCGAGTGTTCAGAGACCTTCAGGTACTGCCATAACCCTGTAAATATCCCAGTGCTGTGACCTCCATTTTGCAGATGGAGTGTGCATAGAGACGAAGCTGAATAGCAGTGCTTTGCCTAAGACTATCCAAGAAAGTTATTAGCGGAAAATTTGAGCAAGGGACCTACTATGAGCCCCATCAGTTTGCATAGGAAGCGGCCTCCACATGTTCTCACTGTGCCTAGGCCGCATGCTGTTCTCTCTGCATGTTAGCAGGGAAGGTGGGGGACTCTGACCAAGCCAGGTTTGACGGGCTCTGAGGGTCTGCATTTTGAGTCATGTCCGGCATCCTTGGGGTGGAGTCAGTCTCAAAATGTGTTCCACACCCAACCTCCAACCCTCCATGTGCATGAGAAGGTGGTAACATGTGGCAGAGGGATCCTGTCCCGTGAAGAATGGGTTATGTATTTTGGGGCGGTAACTGGAATTGTTAGAGGGAAAGCCTGGGTTGTAATTTTTGTGTGTTGTTAATAAACTTGCATAATGCCTCTCAGTGTGGGAGACTGAATTGGCGTAGAGAGTCAGAACCTACAGTATGTGGGTGGGAGATGAAGTGGGGGGGGGGGGTTATGTTGCCATTTGTATGATACTGTGGTGCCCTAGATGGAGGTGGGAGCATGAGCTAGTTGTAAATTGTGCTTGATGCTTGTAGACCAGACACTCATTTTGGAACAAATGGTTGGCTGGGGATTAGCTGTGTTACGGGAATGATCAAGAATGAGGCTTTAAGTGGAAGCATACTAAAGATTATTTGGGAGATGTTACCAGGGAGTGAGGGGGGGGGGCTGGCTGAGCATAGCTTCTATTTCAGTTATTTGTTGGTTTCTGTGATCAATTTTTTTCTATTTGGTATATATATATATATATATATATATATATATATATATATATATATGTATGTATGTATGTATGTTTAAGGGCATATAGGGTTTTCCTGTGACTTATGCCACATTAAGGGTGGATCTTTATTGTCTTTTCTGTTTGATTTTCATTTTAATGTGTTATCTTGATATTGTACTTACTGTTGCAAATGTAAATGTAGTATAGAAATTACTTTAATAAATAGATAAATGCCCACACAGGACATCTACAAGGTTTCTCCATAGCAATAGATGTGCCAAATATTGTTTCCTGCATGGGGAGCATTGAATGTATAGTTTTCAAATCGGGGGGAGGAGGTGAAGACCAGCTGAAACTACCCCTCCCAGGGGAGCAGTTTCTGGGGCACCATCAGCCCACATGCAGTAACAGGCTGGCAGAAAATATACATTGCCATCCATCCCCCAAGTTCTCGTAAAAATTGAACTGATTCTGAATGGAGTTGAGAAGATTTGTCCCTCTCTGAGTTTTTCCATGCTATATAGTTTAGAATTCCCTAATTACTCTTCTTGCAATCAAGCTAAGGCCGATCTCACACTTGCATGGGCCTCACTTGATGGCTACAAGGTCGATTGCTGACATGCATATGTGAAGCAGGTACAGTCAGCACTTTCACATTTCATTACATTGCCACAACTCAAACAGTAGCAGTTCTTCAGACAGATGGAGGTCATTAAACGATGAGGCCCTGAGCTATGTGCATCCACGTGTAAATCAGCCTTAAGAGCACATCTTGTCCTCACCGACCCCCTTCTGGGAGCCCCATGGGCTCGTACCATTTAGCCAAAGCTCAACGGCTTTTAAAGTGGAAACTTGTCAGCATCGTCAACACCAGTTCCAAGTGCAACAAAGCCTACCGCCAGCCAAGGGCTTTCTTCTTCACCATCAAAAGCAAACCCCAATTCCAAAGTAGGTTTGCAACACAAAAGCTGTTCAAGCATCTGTCTGTCAGGGCATTTCTCATTCCTTCCAGCTAGTCTCTCACTGAGGGTCAAACTGCACATCATACTTAAAGGGTAGCATGCAGCAACCTCAATCCCCCCCCCAAATAATTACAGCTGCTGTAGGCGGGCAATTGTACCGTACTGAGGGCTTCAATGCATACAGTTTATCAATTTCAATGGCTCTTCTCTGACTATGCCTTAGTTGGATATCACCTTTTGATTTAATGGCAACTGTCTTTTGCTCTCACCACTCGGTTTTCCTAAAATCTTCTTTCTTTCTTTCTTTCTTTCTTTCTTTCTTTCTTTCTTTCTTTCTTTCTTTCTTTCTTTCTTTCTTTCTTTCTTTCTTTTTGCATCATGGATACTGCCATCGACATTTATTCGGAAAGGAGCGCTTGAAATCTTGAAATCTCATCCTGTTATGCTGTTTGCTATACAGTCATACCTCGGTTTAAGTACGCCTCGGTTTGAGTATTTTCAGTTTAAGTACTCTGCGGACCTGTCTGGAACAGATTAATCCACTTTCCATTACTTTCAATGGGAAAGTTCGCTTCAGGTTAAGTACGCTTCAGGTTAAGTACAGACTTCCGGAACCAATTGTGTTTGTAAACCGAGGTACCATTGTATATGCTAGTAGATACAGGGACACTTTATTCCTGTGCAAAGTCTTATCATGTATTTTTTTAAAAAATCTTTTAAAATTTATCAAAATGAAAGTACTATAATGCTGATAGCATTCTTTTCAAATGGCTGGTATGATTTGTTGTTGAAGGGGGGGGGGGACAGCCAAACTGCTATGCAAGAAATGAAAGGGCAAGGAATGTAAGCAGTAATATTAGATCTTTACAACAAATGTTTATTTAATTAATTTAGTTAAATCATCAGTGGGGACCCTCAGCCCACAGCCTTATTAGGCTCATCAGCTTACCGCTTTTGCCCACGAGGCCATTTTGGCCAAGTCTTGCTCATCTGTTCTACACCTGATAGCATCAATGATGTCAGGTGTAGGGCAGGTAATGACATAGCTGACCTGAAAGAAGGTATGCAATCACTGTGCCAAACCTCTGCACAGCCCCAACGATCAGCTGATTGTCAGCACATGCACCTTGCCTTTGCAATTTGATTTCAAGCCCCATGGCCAAAAATGGGCCCCTTGACTTCCTTGCTCCATTAAATGATCGGCACATGGGTAGTCCTGCTCATCTGTCCACTTTGGCCCACAGGGGGGACTGGGACCAGGACCGGGACCACACAAGAATCCTGTCCAAGAACTGCTGCCAGATTCTCCCCCCTGCCATTTAAATGATTGATATTCCTTTTCCCCAGCATGTTCAAATTATAAAATGATAGGGAGGGGGGGAACCCCTGAAAATCTAAAATAATTTTAGGACAAAAAACAAACAAACCATTATATGATAATTGGCATGGTATCAGCCAGTCAGGAAAGTAGTTCTAGGAAGGAACCCCAGAGTCTGATAGAAAGGAGGGTGTTCTAGTCCTTTGGAAAGGGAAGCAAAGATAAGCTCTACTCAAGGTTAAGTCCATAGTGTGAAGGGAGGGGGGGGAAAGTGAATGTTCCTCCTGACCCCTTTCCTGGCATTGCACATCCCACCAGCCTTGCCTAAAATGTCCAGGCATCTCCTGACTCCACCCCTTTGATCTCCACACATTCAGTCGGGGGGGGGGACTAGCTGAGCTCATGTTAGCCTCCTCCACATGATCAGTGGTCAGGAAAGAGAAGCCAGCTGGTTTTGAAAGGTCACAGAATGCAATTTAAAACTTTACCCATGTTTAGAAAATATATCACATTTTCTAAACAGTGACCTCCCCAAAGGTTAAATATTTGGCATGAGTCAAAACTAAGCAAGAGCACTGAGGATATATTAAAGTATTTTAGCTACTCCTTTCAGCCTTGGGTTCTTTCATTAGTTGCATTGCTGAACTACATAATAAAAATCAGACTAATGCATTTTCTCTCTTTGAACACAGATTTTCATTAAGTTTTATGGAAGCTTTAATTCAATTTATAGACTTTTACATCCAGATCCTACTTCTGATATTGTTTGCTTGCTTTTTCTTTTTACACAGTCATGCAAGCATCTGGCTTCCAAAGGAAATAACTGAAAAGTTAGGAGGCAAAACAGCTCTTATTTGGGACTTCTTTTATGTACTTTTTCATCACCCTATTTGTATGTCACCTTTATTTACACACCCAACTAACAACCAAGAGAACCTTTCATTGCCTACAGACAGCCACCCAATCTTAAACAACTCCTCACCCACAATAATACAACCACCAGACTTAACATGGACACTGGTACCAGAGCCTGCAATAAACCCAGATGCCAACTTTGCTGCCACATACACCCAGACAACACCATTACTGGCCCCAACAACATCCAACATACCATCTCAGGACTATTTAATTGCTCATCCTCTAACATTGTGTATGCCATCAAATGCCAACAGTGCCCTTCAGCTCTCTATATTGGACAAACAGGCCAAACCCTACGCCAAAGGATAAATGGACATAAATCTGACATCAGGAACCAGAAGACAGAAAAACCAGTAGGAGAACACTTCAATCTCCCAGGACATTCTATACAAGATCTCAAAGTAGCTGTCTTACTACAAAAGAATTTCAGAAATAGACTGGAAAGAGAAGTTGCTGAATTGCAACTTATCACCAAGCTCAAAACCATGGAGGGACCTGGTTTGAACAGAGATATCGGATTCTTATCTCATTATACATGATAAGCGATCTTCAGCCATCTCAACCCTTGCTTTTTCATGCAAAACCATTTGCAGTCGTTTGCGGTCATCAACAGCTATCAGTCAGTCAATCACCCATTTCCACCACCCTTCTGAGTGATCCCCCCTCCCCATCCCCACCCCTCCCCACCCCTTCTCTACATAAGTGCCTGGAAACTTCCATTTCACTTTATCTGAAGAAGTGTGCATGCACACGAAAGCTCATACCAAAATAAAAACTTAGTTGGTCTTTAAGGTGCTACTGAAGGAATTTTTTTTATTTTACCAAGAGAACAACAGTCATAAAAACTTGAGCTTTCAAGTAGCCTTGAATTATGGAATCATAGAGTTGGAAAAGACACTGTAGGAACTGGAATTCACAATGATACAGCACGATTCATGACAGCTATATTAAATCACAGTTTAGACATGTATAATCAGAAGTCAACCCCATTGAGTTCAATGATAAGTGTGTCAAGGATTGCAGCCTTAATTTATGTAATTCACACACAGAACACTAGCTGTTCTCTCATAGTAGGCAGTTTAGGAATCAACACCATAAGGCCTGTTGGGGCTCAACACTTCGGTCCTCACTGAGAGAAACAACATTCCTATAATGTATATTCTTCTTGCTTTGTAGGCAAAGACAACATTTTGACACATAATCCCTGGCCATCAAAACTGCAATCTAGAAGGAAAACTGGCTACAGTATCAGTTATGTAAAGGTAAAGGTAAAGGGGACCCCTGACCATTAGGTCTAGTCGTGACCGACTCTGGGGTTGCGCGCTCATCTCGCATTATTGGCCGAGGGAGCCGACGTATAGCTTCCAGGTCATGTGACCAGCATGACAAAGCCGCTTCTGGCAAACCAGAGCAGCACATGGAAACGCCGTTTACCTTCCCGCTATAGCGGTTCCTATTTATCTACTTGCATTTTGATGTGCTTTCAAACTGCTAGGTTGGCAGGAGCTGGGACCAAGCAACGGGAGCTCACCCCATCACAGGGATTCGAACCGCCGACCTTCTGATCAGCAAGCCTAGGCTCAGTGGTTTAGCCCAATTCTATCAGTAGAATTGCTAAATAGCACAGCCAAGAAAGCATTTGCAATGATTGGATCTCTATTTGTGCGCCCTCCCCCTCATTTGTCCCTTAAACATAACCATCTCTAGAAAGGAGCATGTTTTCAGTATTATTTTGGATATGCATGACCAGTGCTGGATTTATAGCTTAGGGCCCCACTCTCTTGGGGACTCCCAAAAAAATTAAAAGGGGTAAAAATGGATGTACATTTCCAAAATATGAGACAAAAAACAAAATAAAACCTACATACAGCAACAGTGTTTTGTGTTGTGTAGGCTCCTATTTATTATGTGCAGATGGCTTTAGATACCTATTACGTCCATAAATTACCATATAGCATATATTCAACACAAAAAAACAGCAACAATTGTTGTTGACAAAGAACAGCTGGACATATAAAGGGCCCCATTACCTTCAGTAGCTTAGGGTCTCATCAAACCTAAATCTGGCCCTGTGGATGATGCGTTTGGGATATATAAAACTATCTTGTTCTAATGTATCATTAGGTTAAAAATATCACTCTCATCCCCCTTCTCCTTTTTTTTTGGCCTGTGAGTATTTAGACTGTGTCACTTGTTAGCGTTTTCTATAGGTCTGTGCCAATATTTGAATGGAACAATGAACTATTAGTAGAAGCATGGTATCCATAATGATGAAAGGTGAGGAATTGATTGCACGTTGCTATGGCAGTAAAGCAATCATTTTGAGTATTGTGCTGATTTGCTCACTTACTCGCTCTTTCTCACTCTCCCAATTATTACGGTAACAATGATGTACATGAATTTATTGTAGTCCAGCCTCGAAGGGGAGCCTTGCAGGAAAGAATGATCAAAATAGAGAACTGTCCATTTACAAAAACCTGCCTTCAATACGCAGCTTTTGCTGTTGCTGACATTGTGAAGCAGTACTTTAGAAACCTCCATCTGTGAGTATTGAATTGCTAGGTCAATATGAAAAGATTCACAATATGATTGTGGTCAAAATGGCAAATTAAAAACAAACAACACAACAGAAAACCCTAAACCACCAATGACCACCCTCCTGGACTGTCAATATGATAAAGCTTGAGGAATTAAGTTGTTACAATGTTTGATGCATTTCTAATGTAAAATGACTCTCAACACATTATGCTCCGCTACATATATAAAGCACACAATATGATAATAGTATAAACCAGGAAACCTGAAAAGTAAACACAATAGAAGGCATTTAACAAATGCAAAAAGGGGGAAATGATAAAACGAAATAATCAGTGTTGTTCCACATTGCATGACAAATCATGAATACTGTCCATCCCATTATGTATTTCAGCTCCTATCTGTGGGAGAATTTCCTGAAACATGTAGCTCCCAATTTCTATTTCTAGTTCTTTTTTTAAACTGATAAGAACAGATACTACACTTGATCTTAGCCAAAAGGCCGAGAAGCGATTGCTATTTCTAGTTCAACAGACATGAACTTTCAAACATTTCTTTAAACACACACACACACACACACACAGAGAGAGAGAGAGAGAGAGAGAGACAAACTTTCACCAAGATCATAGTTTGAAAAATTACTATCTTTCCAGGAGGATAACCATCTAGATCAGGCATCCCCAAACTTCAGCCCTCCAGATGTTTTGGACTACAATTCCCATCATCCTTGACCACTGGTCCTGCTAGCTAGGGATCATGGGAGTTGTAGGCCAAAACATCTGGAGGGCCGCAGATTGGGGATGCCTGATCTAGATCATGCTTTGCTTAGTATAAATGTCAGAGCATAGTATAATACTAAATGCCATAAGCCTCTTCTACAGTCACTTCCAAGTAGATAAATTATCCAGGTGTGCTGATTCAACACATCTAATGCCCACAAGTCATATGCTGACTGTAGTGCTCCCCTACAATGTTCCCTTGAGCCCAAGTTGCAGATCAGGAGATAAGGTGGGCCAGGAAGAGCAATGACACTGTTCATACAGGGAGCCAATCACTAGTTTATACAGAATGCTGCATATTCACACCTCTCATTGCTAGCAAGTTGAGTACTAAATCACACAATTTTGAAAGCTGCTTGCTTCCAGTGACATAATTACTTTAGATATGGAAAATTGGAGGAAGGTATTGTTTACATATTACAAAAAAAAAAAACCACAAGCATATAGAAGAACGAGTCTTGCTAAAGCAGAACCAGCATGGCTTCTGCAAGGGTAAGTTTTGTCCTGTACCACTAACCTATTAGAGTTCTTTGGAAGTGTCAACAAGCCTATAGGTGGAAGTTATCCAGTATGGTGCTGGAGGAGACTCCTGAGAGTCCCATGGACTGCAAGAAGATCAAACCTATCCATTCTGAAGGAAATCAGCCCTGAGTGCTCACTGGAAGGACAGATCCTGAAGCTGAGGCTACAATACTTTGGCCACCTCATGAGAAGAGAAGACTCCCTGGAAAAGACCCTGACGTTGGGAAAGATAGAGGGCACAAGGAGAAGGGGATGACAGAGGACGAGATGGTTGGACAGTGTTCTCGAAGCTACCAACATGAGTCTGACCAAACTGTGGGAGGCAGTAGAAGACAGGAGTGTCTGGTGTGCTCTGGTCCATGGGGTCATGAAGAGTCGGACACGACTATAAACGACTAAACAACAACATCCAGTTGAAAGAATGTACTTTAAACAAGCTTTGAACAAAAAGCCCTCTAAAAACTCCTGAGTAAGCTTAGCAGTTGTGGAATAAGAGAAGTACTGTCAAAAGCCTTTCAAAACACAATATTTTCCCAAGGCTGCAATTATGCTAATAAACCTCCGACCAGGTTAAAGCCCAGAGGTCTGGTGGATGAATTCTGATTCACAGCCACCTTATCTCAAGGGAAGGTAGGCATCCAACTTCTGAAGTGAACTCTATGTTGGAAAGAATTTCAGTGAAGGCCTTGGAACAGATCCCTAGACTTTATGAAGAATGTGAAAATGTTCTTAATAACCAACACGAGCAGACAGGGCCTTTGATGTTAAGGTCTTATCTAAAAGACGCAGGGGACTGCATGAGAGCGGATTTACCTCCTTTGGAAAGATAAGGGTCTATATCAGTTCTGTTGTTATTCAAAGCTGCATTTCCAGGGAATGTACAGCAGGAATGATAAACTCTCCACTGTTATTCTGTTGCATACGTTTGTTCATATTTCGGCAGTTTCTTAAATACCACTGAATTGGATTTTTAGACGTATGACACTGAGATTAAGTATATTTTATTCATATTTAGGGAGAGAAAATTACCAAACCTAGTCTATTCAAGATGATCTTTGGAGATAAATATGTTTCCTGGCAGGAAAATTCTACTAATTTCAATGTAAATTATTGTCAAGAAAGAAGTATTGGCTAACAATCTAACTTCCCAATCCTACACAGAACTTTGTGCTTCAAAGCTTATTGATTGAAATGGACTAAGAGCTAAATGGACTCAGGGTTTCATGGGAAGTGGTGGGAAAGCCACAAGTGGAAAAGTAGCAGAGGAGAGGGGACCTTAACCCTTTTCCTGGCTCCAAATCACTTCCTTCCTCCTATTTACTTTTTGGCTTTTAGCTGTGAATTTGTAAAACAAACACACACTGGAAACTGTGATGGGAAATCTGTTTAGGAAATGGTGTTTTGTGTTTTGGTGAGCTGGCAAACCTAGATTCTCTGTTCCCATTCCCCTGTCTGTGGCTTTTCTAGCAGGAAAAGAGTTGTCAGATTGCCCCAACATGCACTTGTGATTAACATGTACTTTGGTCCTAAACCGATTGAAATCACTGGGCTTAGGCATGCTTATCTTGGCATAAGACTTCACTATAGCAGTACTATAGCAGAGATTTGCACATAGCATCACACCCAAAAAAGTTCTTGGGATGAAAGAAATGTACTGATCCAGGATTTCGCATGAGGAGGGATAAGCCAAGACAATCTTCCACGTTTCATGTGGAAATTAAGAAACTAGTGGACATAATCAGAGTCCAAGGAAGAAATGAGAATTTCCTTGAAGCAGTGATGGGGTGATAATGTTTTCAGTCCAGTCTGAGCTATTTACTTCACCTACACTGAATTTGCTAAAGGATTGTAACATAAGGTTACCAGATTTTTTTTTCAATGAATCTGGGGACACTTTTCAACTTCAATGGATTTTCTACGGGGACTGATTTGTAAATCCGGGGACTGTCCCCAAGAAACGGGGACGTCTGGTAACCTTATTGTAACAGGGTTTAGGCATATTGCATGTTAACAATAATGGTTGCTTTTAGTCTTTTTAAAACTGTAAATTTTTTAAAAGCAGCGTGTTTGTATGTTTTGTGCTTATTTTGATCTAAGCAAGTTTGACCGGTTCTCTCTCTTGTTTAATGGTTTGGCATGTGCCTGCCAAATACACAATCCCCTTATAGAGCTGTCTTTTCAAAGATCCTTCAGCTTTTCTTAAAACATGACACAGAGAAAAGTAATATATATCTAAGAGGAGCACACAACTGGTTGGATGAAAAATTGATCCACAACTAAACACAGTCCTATCCTCAATGCATGTTGTTGTTTAGTCGTTTAGTCGTGTCCGACTCTTCGTGACCCCATGGACCAGAGCACGCCAGGCACTCCTGTCTTGCACTGCCTCCCGCAGTTTGGGCTTAAACCTGGTCGGAGGTTTATTAGCATAATTGCAGCCTTGGGAAAATATTGTGTTTTGAAAGGCTTTTGACAGTACTTCTCTTATTCCACAACTGCTAAGCTTACTCAGGAGTTTTTGGAGGGCTTTTTGTTCAAAGCTTGTTTAAAGTACATTCTTTCAACTGGATGTTGTTGTTTAGTCGTTTATAGTCGTGTCCGACTCTTCATGACCCCATGGACCAGAGCACACCAGACACTCCTGTCTTCTACTGCCTCCCGCAGTTTGGTCAGACTCATGTTGGTAGCTTCGAGAACACTGTCCAACCATCTCGTCCTCTGTCGTCCCCTTCTCCTAGTGCCCTCAATCTTTCCCAACATCAGGGTCTTTTCCAAGGATTCTTCTCTTCTCATGAGGTGGCCAAAGTATTGGAGCCTCAGCTTCACGATCTGTCCTTCCAGGGAGCACTCAGGGCTGATTTCCTTCAGAATGGATAGGTTTGATCTTCTAGCAGTCCATGGGACTCTCAAGAGTCTCCTCCAGCACCATAATTCAAAAGCATCAATTCTTCGGTGATCAGCCTTCTTTATGGTCCAGCTCTCACTTCCATACATCACTACTGGGAAAACCATAGCTTTAACTATACGGACCTTTGTTGGCAAGGTGATGTCTCTGCTTTTTAAGATGCTGTCTAGGTTTGTCATTGCTTTTCTCCCAAGAAGCAGGCGTCTTTTAATTTCGTGACTGCTGTCACCATCTGCAGTGATCAAGGAGCCCAAGAAAGTAAAATCTCTCACTGCTTCCATTTCTTCCTCTTCTATTTGCCAGGAGGTGATGGGACCAGTGGCCATGATCTTGGTTTTTTTGATGTTGAGCTTCAGACCATATTTTGCGCTCTCCTCTTTCACCCTCATTAAAAGGTTCTTTAATTCCTCCTCGCTTTCTGCCATCAAGGTTGTGTCATCTGCATATCTGAGGTTGTTGATATTTCTTCCGGCAATCTTAATTCCTGCTTGGGATTCATCTAGTCCAGCCTTTCGCATGATGAATTCTGCATATAAGTTAAATAAGCAGGGAGACAATATACAACTTTGTCGTACTCCTTTCCCAATTTTGAACCAATCAGTTGTTCCATATCCAGTTCTAACTGTAGCTTCTTGTCCCACATAGAGATTTCTCAGGAGACAGATGAGGTGATTAGGCACTCCCATTTCTTTAAGAACTTGCCATAGTTTGCTGTGGTCGACACAGTCAAAGGCTTTTGCATAGTCAATGAAGCAGAAGTAGACGTTTTTCTGGAACTCTCTAGCTTTTTCTGGAACTCTAGTTTGCTGTGGTCAACACTAGAAGATGATGAAAGTATGAATTGTATGCAAGGCACACCAGCACTCATGAAGTATGCTTCATCACTGGGTAACAGTAGTTAGAATCATTGAATCATGGAGTTGGAAGAGACCACAAGGGCCATCCAGTCCAACCCCCTGCCAAGCAGGAAACCATCAAAGACCATGGTGGTGGTTGTGAAGGGCCCCCCGTAACAGTTCAAGCTTCAGGGTCCCCAAAATGTAGCTCCGCCACTGCATTTACTGTATTAATAAATCTATCCATCTGCTAGATATCTGCAAAATCTTAGATGCATCAGCAGCCACCATTGGTCACAAAGGGAGGCATAAGGAGGAAAGTCATGTGAGGTGCAGTTTTTGGCTTGAGCTCACTGGGTGACTTGAAATACATTATATGTAGGTATTTCATTTCTATCCACTTTGCTTTGAAATTGTATGCCACCCCCTCCTTTGTGTTTCTACTCCATGGGAAGGAAGCGGTAACACAAACTAACAGGGTTAGCATATGAACTGCGCAATTAACAAATGAAGTGATTTATTGCATTGATACAGCTACTCTGCCTTAAGTGAGGCTTGTGGTTTGCTATGGGAGTAAACTACCATTTACGGAGATGGAAATGTAACGAGTTTGCCGAGGTGAAACATGGCAGCAGACATATCAATATCAATAACACCTACCACATTAGCTTGCTTTCTGTGCACACAAAAATTAATAAAAGATCTAAATAGACCAATTTTCATGCTTCCAAATGGTCTCTTTACTTAACCTGCAGTAAGAAAATCCATTTGAACGGTGGTGCCAATTGCTTAAAAGCTGCTGTTTTCATGCTTCATTAATATTTTCTAACCCAGTTACTGAATTCCCACTGACAATCCTGCTAAAGCAGCCTTAGTGAGGTATTAAATTCATCCTGGCTCTGAATGGCCAAAGAAGAATTTCTGAATTTCATTACTGGCTCGGAGAGAAACTTTAATTATCCCTGAATAAACATTAATGACTAGAATTACCTGGTGTGTATGTGTGTGAGAGAGGAGAGAGGGGACCCCTCAGTGTCCATTAGCTATTTAGAAAATGCAGGCACCAACAATCATTACTTATAATGTTACCACTCAGTGACAGCTGCCCAAAGATAGAGGTGCACCAAATTGAGGATGTCAGCTATGCCTTATAAAGATATTCACCTGCCTTGCTCATTAGTGGTGTGTGCATAGAGGCATAGCTGGAGTTTCATTTACTTACTTCCGATACAGCAGTATCTTAAGTGGCAAAAGGATAGTTGGAAGAGTAAGGCTTTCATTCGTAGGGATACCATCATGTGAATCTAATGATGTATCAAATTCAATTTTGGGAAGAAGAAAAAAGGGTAAGGAGCTATTGTTCTCTTAAAGTAAATGTCAGTATATTGGGCTGGATCCATACAGTAATAAGTTGAATTTAACTCCCAGTGAAATTAGTGGGACTTGTGACTAACTTGTCCCACTGATTTCAATGGGAATTTAGTTTGAGTAACTTAGCCTGCATCCAGTTTATTGGATTTATGTCAAGGTCAGTGGAAGCTGATCTAGTAGGATGAATAAGGCCACTGCCTCACCCAACCTCAGTCTCCATTCCCATGCCTGCCTCCTTCCTTACAACCATTCCAAGGAGTGGCACTGCTGGCCAGCTTCCTCCTCCTCAGTCTTAGGGCTGATCCACACTTTCCTTTCCTCTGGGGATGTGGGTGGTGCTGTGGTCAAAAACACTGAGCCTCTTGGGCTTGCCAGTCAGAAGGTCAGCAGTTTGAATCTCCTTGACGGGGTGAGCTCCTGCTGCTCTGTCTCAGCTCCTGCCAACCTAGCAGTTCGAAAGCACATCAGTGCAAGTAGATAAATAGGTACCGCTGTGGCGGGAAGGTAAACAGCATTTCCATGCGCTCTGGTTTCCATCACGGTGTCCCATTGCACCAGCAGCGGTTTAGTCATGCTGGCCACATGACCTGGAAAGCTGTCTGCTAACAAACACCGGCTCCCTCAGCCTGGAAGCAAGATGAGTGCCGCAACCCCATAGTCACCTTTGACTGGACTTTACCAGGGGTCCTTTACCTTAACTTTCCTCTGCTCTTTCGAGGCACAATCAGGGGCATAGGAAGGGAGGCGATAGGGGCGCTCCGCCCCGTGCAGTGTGATCCTGAGGGCGCCATTGCGGCTCATGCGTGCGATGCCCTTATGGGTGGCGGTCCCTGCCCGCAGAATGCGTGCCACACCCCTACGGGTGGTGGTCCCCGCCCCCCAAAATGTGCGCCATGACCTTATGGGTGGTGGTCCCCACCCCCAGAGTGCACGCCACGCCCCTATGGGCGGCAGTCAATGCCTCCAGAACATGCACCAACCCCGCCCCCGCGTGCTCTCCACCCCCAGTGCCAGAGCATGAAGCTCCACCACTGGGCACGATCCATGCTATGGAGCCCCATGTCTGAATGCCCCCACAGACAGCGGTCCCCGCCCCCAGTACGCGTGCTACACCCCTACAGATGGCAGTCCCCACCCCCAGAACGCGCACCACGCCCCTACGGGTGGCGATTCCCACCCCCCCAGAACGCGTGCCACACCCCTACGGGTGGCAGTCCCCACCCCCAGCCCTGCTCCTGCCTGCTCACCGCCCCCAGTGCCAGAGCATGAAGCTCTGCTACTGGGCACGATCTATGGTATGGAGCCCCATGTCTGAATGCCCTGTGGTTCTTTTTGCTCTGGAGCTTTCCCCCTGAAGTCCCGCTCTTTAAAGCTCAGTTGAGCACTGAAGAGTAGTTTATCTTGGGAAAGCTCTGGGGCAAAAAAGAAAAATGCTCAAACACTGAGCTTTTAAGCACAGACCTGTGCCTGAAAAGTGTGGATAAGTCCTCTGCGTAAGAAATTAGCAAGGGGGAGGATGGGGCAAAACTAGAATTAGCTGGCTATCATTGACTCTAGCTCCCCCTACTTATGTCTTCCACGCTACCAGTTCCAACTGGCAGCAGCCACCACTATTTAAGCTAAAAAAATCAAACTCATACCCTTGACATCTAAAGCTGCAATTCAGCACAGAGGAAATTCCCTTAAACTCAGTATGACCTTTCTCTGAGTAAACAAGCTTAAGATTGCATTACCTGGCTTTAACACTCCTGCTTGGATGGTACTACAACTTTATATTTGACTTGAGCTGGCAGCCTGGAGGTAAAAAGGAATTCCCATGATGTTACCAAACTTAACTGATTTAGGAAGACAGGATGCTGGAAACTCTCTTTTTTATTGTTCTAGGTGTATGCATGAAGGAAATGTTGTGTGTGTGAGTTTATTTTATAGAAAGTATTTATAAACCACTTAATATAGACTATCCAAGTGGTGAACAAGAATATAAAGAATTGCATAGAATAAAAAAATAAATCGCCAAATAAAATTTGCAAAATGTAATGAAAATCCTTCGTTAGAGATTGTAACAGCTGCAAACTGATACAACAATTCAGCTGGGCAAGGCCTGAGTTAAAAAGATAAAGAGGTTTTCCACAGACATCTAAAAGCACAGAATAATAGGCACCTATCTAACTACCCCCCCTTCATGGATCAATGCCTTGTCGTGGCGAAGGGGCTTGAATAACTCAGAGAAGCTATGAGCTATGCCATGCAGGGCCACCCAAGATGGACAGGTCATAGTGGAGAGTTTTGACTAAACGTGATCCACCTGGAGAAGGAACTGGCAAGCCACTCCAGTATCCCTGCCAAGAAAACTCCATGGACAAAGACAACAGGCATATAAAAGTTATGACGCTGGAAGATGAGCCCCTCAGGTCGGAAGGCGTCCAACATGCTACTGAGGAAGAGCGGAGGACAAGTACAAGTAGATTCAGAGCTGATGAAGCGGCTGGGCCAAAGCCGAAAGGACGCTCAGTTGCGGATATGCCTGGAAGCGAAAGGAAAGTCCGATGCTGTAAAGAAAAATATTGCATAGGAACCTGGAATGTAAGAACCATGAGTGGAGGTAAGCTGGATGTGGTCAAAAATGAGATGACAAGAATAAATATCGACATCCTGGGCATCAGTGAACTAAAATGGAAGGGAATGGGCGAATTCAGTTCGGGTGACTATCATATCTACTACTGTGGGCAAGAATCCTGTAGCAGAAATGGAGTGGCCCTCATAGTCAACAAAAGAGTGGCAAAAGCTGTAATGGGATGCAATCTCAAAAATGACAGAATGATCTCGATACGAATCCAAGGCAGACCTTTTAACATCACAGTAATCCAAGTTTATGCACCAACTACCGGTGCTGAAGAAAGTGAAATTGACCAATTCTATGAAGACCTACAACAACTTCTAGAAATGACACCAAAGAAGGATGTTCTTCTCATTACAGGGGATTGGAATGCTAAAGTAGGGAATCAAGAGATAAAAGGAACAACTGGCAAGTTTGGCCTTGGAGTTCAAAATGAAGCAGGGCAAAGGCTAATAGAGTTCTGTCAAGAGAACAAGCTGGTCATCACAAACACTCTCTTCCAACAACACAAGAGACGACTCTACACATGGATATCACCAAATGGGCAGCATCGAAATCAGATTGATTATATTCTCTGCAGCCAAAGATGGAGAAGCTCTATACAGTCAGCAAAAACAAGACCTGGAGCTGACTGTAACTCAGATCATCAGCTTCTTATAGCAAAATTCCAGCTTAAACTGAAGAAAGTAGGAAAAACCACTGGGCCAGTAAGATACAATCTGAATCAAATCCCTTATGAATACACAGTGGAAGTGAGGAACAGGTTTAAGGATTTAGATTTGGTGGACAGAGTGCCTGAAGAACTATGGATGGAGGCTCGTAACATTATACAGGAGGCAGCAACGAAAACCATCCCAAGGAAAAGGAAATGCAAGAAAGCAAAATGGCTATCCAACGAGGCCTTACAAATAGCGGAGGAGAGGAGGCAAGCAAAATGCAAGGGAGATAGGGAAAGATACAGGAAACTGAATGCAGATTTCCAAAAAACAGCAAGGAGAGACAAGAGGGTCTTCTTAAATGAGCAATGCAAAGAAATAGAGGAAAACAATAGAATGGGGAAAACCAGAGATCTGTTCAAGAAAATTGGAGATATGAAAGGAACATTTCGTACAAAGATTACCATAATCAAGGACAAAAGTGGTAAGGACCTAACAGAAGCAGAAGACATCAAGAAGAGGTGGCAAGAATACACAGAGGAATTATACCAGAAAGATATGGAGGTCTCATACACCCCAGGTAGTGTGGTTGCTGACCTTGAGCCAGACATCTTGGAGAGTGAAGTCAAATGGGCCTTAGTAAGCATTGCTAATAAGAAGGCCAGTGGAAGTGATGACATTCCAGCTGAACTATTTAAAATTTTAAAAGATGATGCTGTTAAGGTGCTACACCCAATATGCCAGCAAGTTTGGAAAACTCAGCAATGGCCAGAGGATTGGAAAAGATCAGTCTATATCCCAATTCCAAAGAAGGGCAGTGCCAAAGAATGCTCCAACTACCGCACAATTGCGCTCATTTCACACGCTAGCAAGGTTATGCTTAAAATTCTACAAGGCAGGCTTAGGCAGTATGTGGACCGAGAACTCCCAGAAGTGCAAGCTGGATTTCGAAAGGGCAGAGGAACCAGAGACCAAATAGCAAACATGCGCTGGATTATGGAGAAAGCTAGAGAGTTCCAGAAAAACGTCTACTTCTGCTTCATTGACTATGCAAAAGCCTTTGACTGTGTCGACCACAGCAAACTATGGCAAGTTCTTAAAGAAATGGGAGTGCCTGATCACCTCATCTGTCTCCTGAGAAATCTCTATGTGGGACAAGAAGCTACAGTTAGAACTGGATATGGAACAACTGATTGGTTCAAAATTGGGAAAGGAGTACGACAAGGTTGTATATTGTCTCCCTGCTTATTTAACTTATATGCAGAACTCATCATGCGAAAGGCTGGACTAGATGAATCCCAAGCCGGAATTAAGATTGCCGGAAGAAATATCAACAACCTCAGATATGCAGATGACACAACCTTGATGGCAGAAAGCGAGGAGGAATTAAAGAACCTTTTAATGAGGGTGAAAGAGGAGAGCGCAAAATATGGTCTGAAGCTCAACATCAAAAAAACCAAGATCATGGCCACTGGTCCCATCACCTCCTGGCAAATAGAAGGGGAAGAAATGGAGGCAGTGAGAGATTTTACTTTCTTGGGCTCCTTGATCACTGCAGATGGTGACAGCAGTCACGAAATTAAAAGACGCCTGCTTCTTGGGAGAAAAGCAATGACAAACCTAGACAGCATCTTAAAAAGCAGAGACATCACTTTGCCGACAAAGGTCCGTATAGTTAAAGCTATGGTTTTCCCAGTAGTGATGTATGGAAGTGAGAGCTGGACCATAAAGAAGGCTGATCGTCGAAGAATTGATGCTTTTGAATTATGGTGCTGGAGGAGACTCTTGAGAGTCCCATGGACTGCTAGAAGATCAAACTTATCCATTCTTAAGGAAATCAGCCCTGAGTGCTCCCTGGAAGGACAGATCGTGAAGCTGAGGCTCCAATACTTTGGCCACCTCATGAGAAGAGAAGAATCCTTGGAAAAGACCCTGATGTTGGGAAAGATTGAGGGCACTAGGAGAAGGGGACGACAGAGGACAAGATGGTTGGACAGTGTTCTCGAAGCTACGAACATGAGTTTGACCAAACTGCGGGAGGCAGTGCAAGACAGGAGTGCCTGGCGTGCTATGGTCCATGGGGTCACGAAGAGTCGGACACGACTAAACGACTAAACAACAACAACAACATCTAACTACCCAGGACAGAGAGTTTCATCTTGCTGGTAACAATCATGCGGAAGTCCCTTTTGGCAGCATGTATAATAAGCAGGAGCAGTGCCACTACTAACAAGGTCTCATCAGTTGAGCTTTTTCTAAATTTTGGTGAATCCACACAACTTGCCAACTTTTGTACCAGAATGGGAAATTGAAATGGTTGAACTCTCCTCAGCAATGGTACCTTGCTAGGAACTTCCAGCACCCCATTGTATTGGCATTGGAAGATGCACCTGTTTACACGGGCATTCCCTTGTATCTTGAACTGAACCTTCTGTTTTTAATTGCTGTGTGGTTTTAATGGGGTTTTTTATTGCCTGTTTTAATTATCGATTTTTCATATTCTGATGTTTGTGCAACTGGATTTTATACTTCATAAATCCCTTGGACGCCTATTTTTGGCATTAAGCCATATATAAATTAAATCCCTAACCTGTGATGCCCAGGGCTGAGAAGCTAGCTGTATTCCTGCCTCAAGACACCCTGGAGGGTATAGCCATAAAGCGCTGGCTTGGCCTGGCTTGGATATACTGATAAAGGTGGCCACTTATGCAGCACCCAAAAGGAGGAGATGCAGCATCAGCCTGAGGTCTTGGAGAGCGGCTGACAAGGTGGGTAGTGCTGGACCAGACAGCTCGGCTCACGTGTTCAGAATGTGAATGCAAGCATCCTGGCCTGAGTCCATGCAGTGAAGCAATCCTTGCAACGTACACTTGCCCACACATCCAAACTCAACCCACAAGCAAGCAACCCACATCAGAGACGTGATGTGAGCGAAGGAGGGGAAAGGAAAAAACGAAACATTACCAAAGGTCATCTCAATATCTCACTTCTGTGTGAGCCCATCAGGAAAGCAGTTGATATAAGGGAAAAAATCATTCCTTTTCGCAGTGTTGGAAGCAACAACCCAATTCCTTCGCGCATATACACGGCATAGATACAAAGAAGCATATGCTACATCATGGAAAAATAGAGCAAAACCCTGCTGGTTAAGAAGCAGCGACTTCTGTTCTGTTCTGCCTGGCATGATACCCGAATTAGCAGACTGTTTAGCACATATTCTGACAGCTGGAAGCCATCCTCTCTACAAGGAAGCTGATAGCAACAAGAAATGACAGCGCTCATGTTACAGCGTTTAGCATTAGACATAATGTCGATACGAAGATGATTTGCGGCTTCTGGGCTGCTTGCTGTAAACAGGCAGCTCCTTGTGCCAATTGCAAACCAACAGGATGAGTGCCTCTGGGAACCTCCAAAAGCAGCAGTCCTTTGCTGGGTAACAATGCAGGCACTTTTCACTTGATGCCCATCTGATTATTACTTGGTAGGTTCTGAGCCAGTGCGTTATATATACATGATGTTATGGCCAAGGGGATAAATATATAGTTTTTCTACTGATTCCCAATCATCCCACTGTAAGATGTTTTTTAAATGCATTTTTCAGAATAATAGGCCACATTCTGAAGTCCTTTGTCATGTAGGAAAACCACCTGCATACTAAACTGAGCCTATATTTAATGCTTATAAATGGAAGCAATCTCCTCTTTTCTGATGGATTCATTTGCTCAATTGTATCACAGCTCAGTATCTGACAATAGTGGAAATCACACCAGTGTGTCACCTTAAACACCTTTTTCTTCTCAAAACTCAGGGTGGATAATAATGAGTGTTTATGGCTCACAGCTTGATTTTCACACACAAGGACTGAGCAAAGGTCTAGCACTCAGCTGAGACTGTATACCTTCCAAGCATTTCAGTAACAATAAGTATCAACATTTGCATATTGATTGGATGCTGTTTGGCATCCTTTTGTTCCCCGGGATGATGCTTCTACTGAACACCATTTTCCTCCCTTCTACTGCCTCACTATCACCTGCTTCGTTTGCTTTGACTGCCCTGTAATCTAATTTGTTGCGGTGACCCATGTGATCCGCTGTGTATGCCATGATGCTATGTCTCAAGCAATGATGTCACAGAAGCAAAAGACTATCAGCATAGCCAACCAGACTATACAGACTATGGGAAGAGTTGACACTAAGAACAGTGAGAGCAAAAAAGAAAAATAATGTCCAGAATGCCCCCCAGATATTTCATGATTTGGTGGTGGAAAGGTGTTTTTTTTTTTAATTCATTTGTATGCATCAGATATATAATATGGTAATTTAAAAGCACATCTCAACTAGCAAATATTTGGTGGAGTTTTTGTAGGCAGCAGTGCTGGGTAAAAGGGGTAATTTGTCCTGTCATGTAACTGATGCAAAGAAAGTACTTTTTCGGGGACCTTGATCTAATTCATCTTTATGGGCATTCCCATGAATCAAGAGCAAATCGCTTTGGTTATGTATGGCTGGTGGGCAGCTAATTCATCTAAGGCTCATCTGTCATTGTTTTTTATATAAGCAAGACCCTTCAATAGCACTGGACAATGATCCCTGAAGCATAGGTCAGTAAATATTATGAGGCTCCTATGCCTACTTAAAAGTATACTAAAATGCCATATCAACTGTTATTGAAACTGACTATTAAGAACAGTTTTTTAAAACCTTGATATTTAATGCTATAAAGATCAAGAACCTGTTTCTTTTCTTCTATGTGTCTATGTATAAGGCCCCTGTATTTAAGAATCAGATAGTATGAATGAAAAAATGGAAATCAATGTTTCTCAAGATTACACAATATTACAGCTTACGTTACTGTATTGGTCCAAGTCCTGTTTAAAATCAAAAGTGGCTATTATACTTTTATTTGCCTAGGTTTTATTCCATAACTGTTTCTTATAGTTGTTTGGCAAGCATAGTTTCTCAGATCCATCAAGCTATGCATCCCAAAATAGTTTCCAATAAATTGCCACGTACTAATGTTAGGTTTTTATTAACTGGCAAGGCACCAAATGCTTTTTCTCTGTGTGGGATCAAAGCACGTTGAAGCAGTGAAACGCTGCACAGCTACGACTTTTTTCAAGGATGACATAATTCAGTCGTCTTTGAGCTGATGCTGACATTGGAAAGGCATAGGGTAATTATGTTAAAAAAGGAGAGATGAAGACAAATGAACAACTGGTAATGTGGGATGCAGCCTGGGCCTTAGCCCTTCCATTGCACGCTTGAAGTGAATCCACGAGTTTAATAACATATTCTTCATCATTTCACTCTTCCTGCTAGGTCTGAGAAGATACAAGAAATGAAAAGGCTAAATTGCCTTGGGATAGTATTTTCAATTAGACCCAGAGATGTTCTCTTACACAAAATGATGTGGTGGAACTCCAGACTGTGCCATTGTAGTGGGGGAATCGGGTTTTTGTATCCTTCCCTATGCAAAACAAACAAACGAAATCAACTCAAACATGAAGTAGACTAGCACATTGGAGAGAGAGGTTTAGTCTAGTCTAGTCTTTAACATGTATGCAGAGAAAATTTTGAAACCCCCCCCCCCAGTAGTGGGCGGTGCACCTTGAGAATGGAAGGGTAGAAGGCAGAGAAACCAAACAATAGGTGACACTAGAATCAGTGGCTGACAGAGCCACCCGCTGACTGGTTGTAAGAAAGAAGGCAGGCAGGTGGGGAATGGTTGAGAGCAGACTTGAGGTTGGTGGGCAGTGCCCCTTTCCCGTAAAGAACTGACTTCCACTCCCCACACCTGCAGTCTGAAGAGGTATAATCTGCCACGTCCTTCTGCTAAATGGTTCTAACACCAAGGAAGTAGAATGTTAGCTCAATGTAATCAGTCACTGAAAAATGCAATTTGTATCAGTGAGTATCTTCTTCCAAGAAATGTTGAATCAACCTTGTTCTTCAAGTAACACTCATTCCAAACCTTTGAATTCCAATCTCATGAATTTTGGTTTTCTTCCACTCTGCTCCTGTCTTTTTATTTCCTCCAGGAAGCATGTTGAGGAGTAGAGTATACCGGACATCTCTTTTGTCTGAGCTCAAGCGTTAGCTATAAGACTATGTCTTGGAAGGAGACATCAGACAGGTTGGGTGTGGGGTTGGCTGGCTGCTGTGTATACCCCAGGCATCCCCAAACTGTGGCCCTCCAAATGTTTTGGCCTACAACTCCCATGATCCCTAGCTAACAGAACCAGTGGGCGGGGAAGATGGGAATTGTAGTCCAAAACATCTGGAGGGCTGAAGTTTGGGGATGCCTGGTATACCCCAATGGTTGTAGAGCAAATGTATTACATGTGCTGAAAGAGGGGACACTATTTTTTTACTGGGGTGGGCATTGGATTTGGATGAACATACCGTTACTCCATTTGAGGCTTCCAGGCAGACATAACATGGACTTGCCAGGAAATTGCAGTGCACTGCAGTCTTATGTAATCAAGGAATTCAGTAGTATTTTTCACTCTTTTAAGAGCTGCATAATTTGGCTTTCTTGCCACCAGATCCCTGAGAGCAAAGTACTTTTAGATGTGAAAAAGTGACTTGAGCTCACACAATCAACAAAAGAGCACTGAGCGCTTTGCAGTGTTGAACTATCCCATGAACCTCCTGAATAATCTTTAGTCCATGTGCTTCTCAGTATGCTGATAAGAAGTGATGTCCACTTGTGGTGTCTGAAAAACATGATAATGTCCTCTCTACAGATGTGGGAAATGACATGAATGAATGGCTGATTGGGCTGCTTCCCGTCCCCCCCCCTTTTTTTTTTGCCCAAATGCTATCCTTTGACATGAATAACCACAATCATAAAAACAACATTTTAGCTTATCTTTTGCTTCCATTTCCATCTGCCAGCACCCTGCTGCTAACTTCCACACAGAAAAGCACTTTGTACTCGCAGAACATAGATGGCCTCATCAGTAAGCATGCACATTAAAAGCTAGAGTCCTCAGAGAGTGTAAACAGACCCAGCAGCAAAGGTGGTGAAGTCAACTTTCCCCGCACAAGTTTGTATTGATGTTTGACGCATCTTGCTTTTGTTGCTATTGTATATTGTCCTGAGCTCCTTTATGAGTTGCATTTTCTCTAAAGGAGCTCAGGAGAATGTACAATAACCACAAAAGCAAAATGCATCAAACATCAATACAAACTTGTGCAGGGAAACTTGATTCAGTTCACAGTTAAAGGCAAGCCCTGCCTAATTTTCACTAAACAAGAAAATTAATGCAGGTCTCCACATGTTCAGTCTTATTAGCATAGAATTGTAGGATATGGAGGTGAGCAACCAAATCACTGAGGCATACGAAAAGGTATGTACAGGAAATACATACTCCAAAATCAACAAGGTACAATATTTCTGGGAGAAACTGTAGAAACATAACCCCCTGTCATTAACTATTACTTTAGCATTGATGAGCTAATTTGGGGTTCTTGTGCTGGGAAATTTCTGCTTGTTTTTTTCTTTTCTTTCCAAGGGTGTATTTGAATAATTCTGATTCCATGGTCTATTTTTTATCACATTCCTATGCACTATGGTAGCCTTGCATAACATTAACTCGATTGCGAGGAGACAACTTGATCATGACGTCTTCTCATAATCAGTGGTGGCAAAAGAACGCTTGGAGGAGCTTTACTGCATGACTGGGCTGCAACTGATACTGATTTCCTCATAGAGCCCTAAGCAATGTTTGTGATTAAAATCCTGGCTGCTACTGTTGTATACATGAAAAGTGGTCTAATTTCTTTTTTATTTTCTGGTGACATTATTCCTAGGAGGAAGGTTTCAGGCTTTTTCTTAAATGAAAACTTAAATAGTTTTTTTTTAAAAAAAATTCATTATAGATAGCATCCCAAAATTCTTTAATGGCTGTGCATTCCCACCACATATGCATGTATGACCCTAGTCCATCTTTACCGCTCCAGCAACTTGGTGATCTATTCTTGAACATCTTCGCAAGTTTTGCTGGGGTGTGGTGCCACCTGTATTGCATTTTCATAATATTTTCTCTCAAGTTGTAGCACACCATAAATTTGATATCCTCCCTCCATAACATCTCCCACCGATCCATATAAATGTTGTACCCTAGATGTTGAGCCCATTTCACCATTGCTCCTTTCACTGTTTCTTCTTTCACCTCCCATTCTAGGAGAAGGTTATAAAATTCTTGAGATATATTTTGCTTTATATTGTGTTAATTCTTTTTCAAATTTAGATGATTCCTTTGTTAGTCCTTCCTGGAAATGTTGCATCCAGCCTGTTAGGTGTCTTCTGATTTCTTCAAATTCTTTTAATTTAATGTTTCTTCTATTAGTACTCTGTATGTGGCCCAATCTCCTTGCATATTTTTCTTTTTGACCCCCATGGCTTCTGTCAGTGAGGTCCATAGGGGGATTTTTGGTTCTAATATTCCTTTATATTTTATCCAAATCTTATATAACAATTTCCTAATAATATGATTTAAAAATCCCCTGTGGAGCCTCACCTTTTCGTAAACTGCACGACTAGGCTGCAATTGATACTGATTTCCTCATAGAGCCCTAAGCAATGCTAAGCACCATTTGTATTTGCAGTTGTGCCCTGTTGCATATGAGATACTGTTTTATATAAAGAAGCGCCTCCTCATTTCAAGCACTTCCAGGGGGGAAAAGACATTAGAAATCATTGACAATAACCAAATATAGAGTTAAGCTATATCTCCACCTATTTGCAAGAACAGCATTCCACAACTTTCAGCCTGACCTTGTAAACAAGAGGTCTCTGTGTTTTGTTTTGTTTTCTTTTGTGCAAAGGTCTATTCTAGCCTCTTTCTGGGAATTTATTGTTTTTATTTTGTTTTAAAAGAAGGCATTAGGCTCCATATTAAAAAAAAAACAAAAAGCTTCTTAGTATGACAAGCTGAATTTTGGTACGCAAATCTGGGTACACAAAATACCTGCTCAGGCTTTTGGTCCATTTAGCCCAATATAACTTATTCTGACCCCTTCATGGATCAATGCCTTGTCGTGGCGAAGGGGCTTGAATAACTCAGAGAAGCTATGAGCTATGCCATGCAGGGCCACCCAAGATGGACAGGTCATAGTGGAGAGTTTTGACTAAACGTGATCCACCTGGAGAAGGAACTGGCAAGCCACTCCAGTATCCCTGCCAAGAAAACTCCATGGACAAAGACAACAGGCATATAAAAGTTATGACGCTGGAAGATGAGCCCCTCAGGTCGGAAGGCGTCCAACATGCTACTGAGGAAGAGCGGAGGACAAGTACAAGTAGATTCAGAGCTGATGAAGCGGCTGGGCCAAAGCCGAAAGGACGCTCAGTTGCGGATATGCCTGGAAGCGAAAGGAAAGTCCGATGCTGTAAAGAAAAATATTGCATAGGAACCTGGAATGTAAGAACCATGAGTGGAGGTAAGCTGGATGTGGTCAAAAATGAGATGACAAGAATAAATATCGACATCCTGGGCATCAGTGAACTAAAATGGAAGGGAATGGGCGAATTCAGTTCGGGTGACTATCATATCTACTACTGTGGGCAAGAATCCTGTAGCAGAAATGGAGTGGCCCTCATAGTCAACAAAAGAGTGGCAAAAGCTGTAATGGGATGCAATCTCAAAAATGACAGAATGATCTCGATACGAATCCAAGGCAGACCTTTTAACATCACAGTAATCCAAGTTTATGCACCAACTACTGGTGCTGAAGAAAGTGAAATTGACCAATTCTATGAAGACCTACAACAACTTCTAGAAATGGCACCAAAGAAGGATGTTCTTCTCATTACAGGGGATTGGAATGCTAAAGTAGGGAATCAAGAGATAAAAGGAACAACTGGCAAGTTTGGCCTTGGAGTTCAAAATGAAGCAGGGCAAAGGCTAATAGAGTTCTGTCAAGAGAACAAGCTGGTCATCACAAACACTCTCTTCCAACAACACAAGAGACGACTCTACACATGGATATCACCAAATGGGCAGCATCGAAATCAGATTGATTATATTCTCTGCAGCCAAAGATGGAGAAGCTCTATACAGTCAGCAAAAACAAGACCTGGAGCTGACTGTAACTCAGATCATCAGCTTCTTATAGCAAAATTCCAGCTTAAACTGAAGAAAGTAGGAAAAACCACTGGGCCAGTAAGATACAATCTGAATCAAATCCCTTATGAATACACAGTGGAAGTGAGGAACAGGTTTAAGGATTTAGATTTGGTGGACAGAGTGCCTGAAGAACTATGGATGGAGGCTCGTAACATCATACAGGAGGCAGCAACGAAAACCATCCCAAGGAAAAGGAAATGCAAGAAAGCAAAATGGCTGTCCAACGAGGCCTTACAAATAGCGGAGGAGAGGAGGCAAGCAAAATGCAAGGGAGATAGGGAAAGATACAGGAAACTGAATGCAGATTTCCAAAAAACAGCAAGGAGAGACAAGAGGGTCTTCTTAAATGAGCAATGCAAAGAAATAGAGGAAAACAATAGAATGGGGAAAACCAGAGATCTGTTCAAGAAAATTGGAGATATGAAAGGAACATTTCGTACAAAGATTACCATAATCAAGGACAAAAGTGGTAAGGACCTAACAGAAGCAGAAGACATCAAGAAGAGGTGGCAAGAATACACAGAGGAATTATACCAGAAAGATATGGAGGTCTCATACACCCCAGGTAGTGTGGTTGCTGACCTTGAGCCAGACATCTTGGAGAGTGAAGTCAAATGGGCCTTAGAAAGCATTGCTAATAACAAGGCCAGTGGAAGTGATGATATTCCAGCTGAACTATTTAAAATTTTAAAAGATGATGCTGTTAAGGTGCTACACCCAATATGCCAGCAAGTTTGGAAAACTCAGCAATGGCCAGAGGATTGGAAAAGATCAGTCTACATCCCAATTCCAAAGAAGGGCAGTGCCAAAGAATGCTCTAACTACCGCACAATTGCGCTCATTTCACACGCTAGCAAGGTTATGCTTAAAATTCTACAAGGCAGGCTTAGGCAGTATGTGGACCGAGAACTCCCAGAAGTGCAAGCTGGATTTCGAAAGGGCAGAGGAACCAGAGACCAAATAGCAAACATGCGCTGGATTATGGAGAAAGCTAGAGAGTTCCAGAAAAACGTCTACTTCTGCTTCATTGACTATGCAAAAGCCTTTGACTGTGTCGACCACAGCAAACTATGGCAAGTTCTTAAAGAAATGGGAGTGCCTGATCACCTCATCTGTATCCTGAGAAATCTCTATGTGGGACAAGAAGCTACAGTTAGAACTGGATATGGAACAACTGATTGGTTCAAAATTGGGAAAGGAGTACGACAAGGTTGTATATTGTCTCCCTGCTTATTTAACTTATATGCAGAATTCATCATGCGAAAGGCTGGACTAGATGAATCCCAAGCCGGAATTAAGATTGCCGGAAGAAATATCAACAACCTCAGATATGCAGATGACACAACCTTGATGGCAGAAAGCGAGGAGGAATTAAAGAACCTTTTAATGAGGGTGAAAGAGGAGAGCGCAAAATATGGTCTGAAGCTCAACATCAAAAAAACCAAGATCATGGCCACTGGTCCCATCACCTCCTGGCAAATAGAAGGGGAAGAAATGGAGGCAGTGAGAGATTTTACTTTCTTGGGCTCCTTGATCACTGCAGATGGTGACAGCAGTCACGAAATTAAAAGACGCCTGCTTCTTGGGAGAAAAGCAATGACAAACCTAGACAGCATCTTAAAAAGCAGAGACATCACTTTGCCGACAAAGGTCCGTATAGTTAAAGCTATGGTTTTCCCAGTAGCGATGTATGGAAGTGAGAGCTGGACCATAAAGAAGGCTGATCGTCGAAGAATTGACGCTTTTGAATTATGGTGCTGGAGGAGACTCTTGAGAGTCCCATGGACTGCTAGAAGATCAAACCTATCCATTCTTAAGGAAATCAGCCCTGAGTGCTCCCTGGAAGGACAGATCGTGAAGCTGAGGCTCCAATACTTTGGCCACCTCATGAGAAGAGAAGAATCCTTGGAAAAGACCCTGATGTTGGGAAAGATTGAGGGCACTAGGAGAAGGGGACGACAGAGGACAAGATGGTTGGACAGTGTTCTCGAAACTACGAACATGAGTTTGACCAAACTGCGGGAGGCAGTGCAAGACAGGAGTGCCTGGCGTGCTATGGTCCATGGGGTCACGAAGAGTCGGACACGACTAAACGACTAAACAACAACAACAACTTATTCTGAATGTCACAAGGTCCCCAGACTCCAAGCAACAGATTTTCTCCATCATCTATTCCCTGTTCTTTCCTTTTTTTAAAGTCTGGATTTACCAGGGGGAGGGGGATGCTTTTGAATTTCAAGCAAGTGTTCTGCATAGTGCTGGGTTAATCTTTATGGCCTATTAATTTTTGATCATTTGAAAGGGGGAAGGGGCAAAAACAAATTGCCTCCAAGTTTGGCAAGGTGTGGGTGAAATGGCTAAAGAATTTCAGGGAGGAATGTTGGAAGCTGGTTTATTAAAGTTTTGAGGTAGCCTAGCAGTCTTCTTGCTTTAAGTTTCTCCATGCAGTAAGGTAAAGGACCCTTGGACGGTTAAGTCCAGTCAAAGGCAACTATGGGTGTTGCGGCGCTCATCTCAGGGAGGCAGTGTTTGTCCACAGACAGCTTTCTGGGTCATGTGGCCAGCATGACTAAACTCTTCTGGCGCAACGGAACACCCTGACGGAAGTCAGTGCACAGAAACGGCCTTTACCTTCCCGCCACAGCAGTACCTATTTATCTACTTGCACTGGTGTGCTTTCGAACTGCTAGGTTGGGAGGAGCTGGGACAGAGTACTCTGTTGTGGGGATTTGAACTGTCGACCTTCCGACTGGTAAGCCCAAGAGGCTCAGTGGTTTAGACCACAGTGCCACCCCTGGCTTCTCACTCCTCCTTTTTACTCAGTATTATGTTGCTCAGATCTCAGATGCTCTGCATGCAGCCTTCTCAGCTGCCTAAAGACTATGAGCATATGGGGATGCTGTCTGTAGAATGCCTGAGAACAGAACATTCCCTCTCTACAGATAAAAGAACATCCTTTTAGCTTTTTTTGGGGGGGGGTGCATTCTTTCCCCAGGTGCTCCACACAGTAGCAGACGGTATAGTGGAGCAGTAGTGATCTTCTGACCTCCCCACAGCCAAAACACTGCTGCTTAGCAGAAGGAGAGGTGGTGGGGATGTTGGTGTGATGGCAAACATATAGAATCATAGAATCGTAGAGTTGGAAGAGACCACAAGGGCCATCCAGTCCAACCCCCTGCCAAGCAGGAAACACCATCAAAGCATTCCTGACATATGCCTGTCAAGCCTCTGCTTAAAGACCTCCAAAGAAGGAGACTCCACCACACTCCTTGGCAGCAAATTCCACTGCCGAACAGCTCTTACTGTCAGGAAGTTCTTTCTAATGTTTAGGTGGAATCTTCTTTCTTGTAGTTTGAATCCATTGCTCCGTGTCTGCTTCTCTGGAGCAGCAGAAAACAACCTTTCTCTCTCCTCTATATGACATCCTTTTATATATTTGAACATGGCTATCATATCACCCCTTAACCTTCTCTTCTCCAGGCTAAACATATTGGCAGGAACACCAGATTGGCTCCACTGGTGCATTTGTGCCATGCCAAGCTCCCCACTGCCTTGCACCTCCCCTTCCACTTTGTCCTCTCCTTCCCAGATAAGTAACACTGACTCAGGTGCTGGCTCTACAGATCCCCTGGCTCCTTCCTGGCTGTCAAGTGCGCCTGAAGCACAGAAAGTAGGGGGAAAGTGGGGTGCCATGCCATGCTGCACAGGAACACTCCTTACACATTTAACAAGGTAAGCACCATCCCCCATAAATGGGTGGTTTTTAAATATAAATTCATCCCCTCCCACTCTGAAAGACGGTCTTTCTTTTGTGGTTGCGTTTTTCAAAGCGCACAAAGTGTTCCAGAAAGCTAGGGAATATGGTCTGGCACACCCGAAGCTATCACTTATGGTCCTTCCCCCTTTGCCACAGAAATCAAAAGAAGACATGGCTGCACTAATAATAGAGGAAAGAGCCCTTTGTCCCAAATCCATAGGTGAGGGATGGGGAGCCTGTGACCCTCCAGATGTTGTTGGACTACAATTCCCATCATCCCTGCCTATTCGAAGATGTTTGCATGGGAAACAGGAAAGCTGCTTCATCCTGGCAGGAGACACTGTAGACCTCACTATCCAAGGAATTCTTTCTTCGCTCCTACTAATGGTGTCATAGTCTACTGCCTCTTTCTTTCTCCAATAGAAATTATGGCTGCCATTCATTTCTGTGCAAATGTTTGGACCACTAAAACATATATGCCAAAGGTTTTGAAAAAGACACCTCACTGAGGCATAATGGTTGAGTAGTTGCTGAATCTTTTGATGGATGGTTTCTTAGCCTCCAACAGACAGCAGTCACTGGCTAGTATATTGATCTCTTCTGCCCAGTGATTAAAGGAAAGAGGATTTTCTTTAAACGTTGGGTGAACTCCACTCAGCTCGATTTGAGATCAAGGCAGCAATTACAAATGTTGTCAAGGATGCTTTAAAACACCCACGTGCCTATTTTCAAAAGTTCCCCACTTGATCAAAAATCTTTGCCCTTACATTCCTTTCTTGGATGTGCGTTCTTGCAATGTTCCTTAGAAATGTTGTATCAGAGTGGGAGAAGGCATTGCTTTGCCTGTACAACTGGAGGAAGCATTCATTCAGCACCAAAGTCCTGAGCTCCAAGTTGGAACCCAACCATCCCTATCCACCCAGTACACAAGCAACTGAAGGAAGTCTGGAATGTACCCATGATGTCTATGAATTTGGAAATTCCTATGCCAATTGGTTTGCAGAGCAATACTAGTTCTGTAATTTCCATTCTTATTTTTTAAAATTTAGTCCTGGGTAGTGCTTTTTCCTGGGGGTATGCAGGGGTACGCATCCCCCTAAATATTTTGTGAAACTAACGGGAGAAGAAACAAACAAACAAACAAAAAGATTTTTAGTTTTTTTAGTTTCTTCTCTAGCACGGTGACTTGTCAGTTCCATTGCTACCCCCAATGGGGGGGGGCTCATTTTCTGTCACTGTGTTTCCTGACTCAGGTGAAAGCGAGTGTTTAATGTTTGAAGTAGGAGTTGGAATCTAGCATGGTGATTGGTCAGTTTTGTTGTTACCACCTCCAATGGCAGCTTCATTTCTTTGAGTCAAAATGAGAGCACCCCTAAACATTTTTTTAAAAAAAGAAAAAAGCACTGGTCCTGGGTACAAAGCCTTTTCATCAAGCACCATTTTATTAAAAACAATAGCATAGTCTACTTCTGGCTTTGAATGCCAGGTATGGTTACAAAATCAGGCAGATACAAAATCAAAACCTAAGCTCCTAATGTTATCCATGTAGATTCTGAGCTGAGGAAAAAATCAGGGCAAAGGAGCTCTCTTCAGAATACATCTGGACATTAAGAGCAAACTAAATTCACTGTCTTCATCTCCCCCCCCCCCAAAAAAACCCTAACCTTAACCAATACTTCAGCGGCTGCACCAGAATTGCACCAGAAAAGTGATAGAACTATTGTACGGTATGCTAACAACAGTATACAAATGCATTTTATGGGAATGGGACCTCTAATGATAGAGAGAGATTCAATGTATATTCCACATGTATAATCAATACTGTTGCTAATGTATCAATTGATGCATGAAGTAAGGTACATTATTGAAAATCTCTATCCCCTTCAACTTTAAAATATGTATTATTAAGCAACTAAATAGATGCCTGAATATCCTAATTGTTGAAGCCACATTCAAGCTCTTTAAGCAATTGTTTGGAGTATGCAAGGAAATGGGGAGGGGGTTTGAGAACTTAAGAGTTACCATTTTCCATTTGCAAAACAGCAGACAGCAATAAAGTAGAATGGTGACAGCCCAGATACACCCACACGTAGTAAGAGGGTGCCATAAACCTGCGCTGGTAGTTCTGAACATGTAATTTTGTACAATATTGTTTTTAATTCTGTTCAAAAATGCTTTAACCTTCAAAAACACTCAGTTGTACACTTTTCAGTAGCTTGTTCTAGCAATTGCTGTTGCGCAGAATTAAAGAACCGCATGCTTTTTTCTCTCTGAATTGAGTGACAAATCTTTACAGCTTGGCTCTATAATGGATTTAAGTAAGCAGTAATACGGAGAATGTGGAAAAGCTTAAGAATGTAAAAAGAAAAATCCTTCTCACCAAATAATGCAAGTTGTCCTGCACAGCTTTGTAAATCTTTATAAATGGGTTCCACAATTGCCATAAGTGAATTAAATGACTGGCAATATGGAAAATTTGTAGGAAGGCATCTAAGAAAATAAAGATTTCCTTTCTTAAGAAATAATCCAAACTGCCCTTCACAGCTTTAGAAATTCGTGGTGAATGTGAACAACACCGCCCAGTGCATTTACCAAATCTCAGTGGAATTTGAAGCATGAACTATATAAATTGGGAAACACTCAATTGAAAGTACATTGTTCTTGATAAATCCTGATTTATTGTTCTGCACTTTCAACCCCAGTCATAATGAGAGCTTTTGTTCACTTCAGGAGTTCTTCTGACTGAGGTTGTACTTTTTATGATAATATGCAGTTACCATCAGAAATGAGAGAAAAGGTTAAAGCAGGCACCCCCAAACTGCAGCCCTCCAGATGGTTTGGCCTACAACTCCCATGATCCCTAGCTAACAGGACCAGTGGTTGGGGAAGATGGGAATTGTAGTCAAAAACATCTGGCGGGCCGAAGTCTGGGGATGCCTGGGTTAAAGAGCCTTCTGAGTCAAAGTGATGAATGGTGCAATCCTATGTATGTCTACTCAGAAGTAAGCCTCAGCTGAGCTCAATGGGACTTACTCCCATGTAAGTGTGTTTAGAATTGCAACCCAAGCCTGAGTAATCCTATACCTACTTATGCTGGAGAAAGCCCAATTAAACTCAGCGGGCCTTGCTTCTGAATAGATTTCTATATGGTGTTTTGTAAGCATTATTATTATTATTATTATTAGTGTGGTGCTGAAGGGTTGGGAGCAGAAGCTTTGCTGGAATCTACTTGGGAATTCTTAAAGTCATAATCTGAGGATTGGATTTGGCCCCTGGTCTACAGCTATAATTTTCTTCTTCAAGGAGTATTATCCATATCTTAAAATATTAGCTACATTTTTATAAAAAAGATAATTTTGCATGTTTCCACTGTAATTACAAGGATATTAGAGGCTTCTGGTATTATAGCAGGTGCTCAGAAGTAGAAAGGGCAGGGGGAAAGTAAGGGATATAATCACTTGTTCACCAAAACTTTTTAGTGACAACATAACATTTAGATAATTATTACTCCCAATACGGGGAAGCAAAGTTGAAAAGACTCCAAGCACTTTTCTTTCTTTTTTATTTTTTTTAAAAGGGGGGGTGGTGGTTTGGTAAAGCAACAAAGTTTTTAGAATTAATTTCTATTTATAACACACTCCCTAATAGAGCATGAATAATTAGAAAAGATCATCAATGCAGCTAGCTTTAAGATAGTGGCTTAAGTGATTAGAGAACTTGGGCAGCTATCAGAAAAGAAACACTATTCCATTTTTTTTGCAGCACTGAGAATGAGTATGACTGAAATGCATTATGTATTTTCGATGTGTCAGTTTGAAGAGTTTTAATCAAGTACAAAGGCGCCTTTTACAGTTGCTGCTAATTCAAATATGCAAATTTTAATTTACCTCTAAAGGTTATTATAGTGGAGAATATTGATTATTCACATGTAGTAGTGATTGTACGTTAATTTCCATCCTGAGGTTCCAGAGAAAGCTACAACTTTATACTGTTATTCTAGTGGAAGAGTAATTTTCACTGAAGATTTCAAGCTGAAAATCAAAAACTACTCATTTTCCAGAGACTATAGAATATTTTATGCTGAACAATAGCAAATGTAATGACTGAAAGGAGAAAGACTGTGCATGTTACTGTTACAATGGTAACGTAAGAGACTTAGGCTCCAACCGCACTACAGTATACATTTAAAGGCATATTATGCCACTGTAAACAGTGTTAGGAGCAGGTCAGTAATAAATCACAGATTGTAAGTGAAGTTAACTTTTTATTCTAGGAATCAAGGTCTGCTCAGGAGGCCAGGCCTAGTGAGCACAGCAACTTGTCCTGGTAGATCTTGCTCCACAGTTGTCTAAGTTTCCTCCTCCCCCAGGTTCTTCTAAAGCAAGCACCCCCAAACTTCAGCCCTCCAGATATTTTGGACTACAACCCCCATCATCCCTGACCACTGGTCCTGTTAGCTAGGGATTGTGGGAGTTGTAGGCAAAACATCTGGAGGGCCGCAGTTTGGGGATGCCTGTTCTAAAGCAATCTGAAACTCCGTCACAAAGTTTGTCTTTGCTCCTCCCTCTTCATACCTTTTCTGGTTCTGGGAGACCAGGGAGAGGGGAGTTGGTATCAGCAGGAAGGGGAGACCCCCTGGCTTCTTCAGCAGCCTGCCTCATCTCTGCCTCTAGGCTCCCCTCTTTTCCAGCCTCTTCTTCTGCCTCTGGATCTAGACTGCTATCTGCCACAGATTCTTCCTGCTCACTAAACCCTGTTACTACTTCAGCTTCTAACCCCTCCTCCTCCCAGTCTTCTCCCCCTCCTCCCTCTGACCACTCATTGTCATCCCACCATCAATCCCCAGGCTTTGAGCCTTCTGCCCTTGGGAGTTCCCCAGCTAGTGCTTCCCACCATTCCTCTGCATCCAGCCAGTCCATGACAACAGTTATGGCTTGCCCTAAAGAATCCCGGAACTGGAATTTGTTAAGGGCGGTGAAAGTTGTTCGGAGACCTCTATTTTTGTCACAGGGCTACCATTCCCAGAGTTCACTGGGAAGGATGGTTATGCCACTGTGATAATTATAGCTCTGTGATGTGAGATAGGGGATCTCCCATTAGTTCTAAATTCCATGGTCACTGATGATGCTATTCGTTGGGTGCTATATGTTTTATTTATAATATGCTACCTGTATATTTTATGATCTGGTGGTATGAGATACTTCTATAAATGAAAATAAATGGTGTCAAATGCTGCTGAGAAGTCGAGGAGAACCAACAGGGCTGCATTCCCTCATCTCTCTCCCAAGAGAGTCTAGGCAACCAAGGTTGTTTCATTGCTAAAACTAGGACTGAAGCCAGATTGAAATGGGTGAAAATAATCTGCTTCTTCCGGCCATACCTGTAGCTAGCTGGCCACCACACTTTTGATCACTTTGCCCTGGAAAGGAACATTGAAGATTCGATGGAAGTTTTCTAATACCACTGGATCCAAGGACAGCTTCTTCAAGAGAGGCCTCACCATGGCCTCCTTCAGAAGAGAAGGGAAGGTGAGTTGGTGTCCAATGGAGGCATCCAAGGCAGAGCAGGAAACTGTAATTGTAAGGAGACATAATGAATGTAGGACAGGCCAAGCCAATGCAAACAGTCCCTCCTGCAATGTGCAATTTTTGAATGGATATTTACTGAGACCCTTTGCGGTCATCAGAGATACTGGTGGGTGCCCTGGCACCTGTAGGCACTGCTTTGGGAACCCCTGTTCTGTGAAATCTTTCTGATCCACTAGCATGGGCAGATGTGGGTGCCAGAGGATGAGGCTTTCTTTTCCACTCCCACTGAAGCATTTGTTTGGATATGTGTGTACCACTCAGTGCATGTCAGGGTTCACAGGCTGTGATCACTCCCATACCGTTCCAATATTGTGTGTTTCGTTGAGATAAAGCACTTGAAGGCTTTAGATGAGAGGGATAATCTTTATTGAGTTCTGTGTAGGCTCACACACCAATCTGCTCTGGGCAAGCAAGCTGCAGGGAGAGCATGTCATAGGCCAGAAGTCTGCTTCATCTGCTGAACAGCAGCTCAAAGGGGGAGAAGGCAGAGTGACCACCTGTAACTGATCAGCCTTCAAGGACACAGAGGAGAAGGCACTGATGAGACCCAGCTGGCTTCAGCCTTCTTAAGCAGAGCTTCCAACAGCAGTCAGATGCTGGTAACAATGCTTGTAGTTTCTGGCTCTAGCTTGCTGATTTCTGCTTATATTGACCCCCTGATATTTGGATTCCCTGACCCCTGGACTGTCTGACCACATGGATTGCTGTTTATGCAACCCTAGGACTGGATCTGACTTCGGATGCTGACTCTGCATCCAGACGGGTACACCCCAGAGACTCTTCTGGTTGGTTGGCTGGCCGCCCATCCCTCTGAACTCTGCACATTGCTGCTCAGACTACAACAGAGCACAGGTGAGGCCCTCTTTCTGACTTCCTAACCCAGCACTTTCTATTTCCTGTCTAGAGCATGAGTTTCTTCATTTAGTTCTGTTATTGTGGTCCTTATCCTACAATGCAACAGGGAAATCTACCTTTTTTTGGTATATTTCTATGAAACTCTTAAGACTTAAAGGTACAAGAGCCCTTGGAGGCTGTCATGTTTGTATCTGGTATCCTTCATTGGCCTGTGTGGATTTGTGCAATATGTCTTGCGAAGCTCTATAACACTCTATTTTTGTTGTTGTTGTTGTTGTTCCTAGAGACCATGAAGCAGATTTTAAATGGTCTACAACTCCCTTTGTGACTGGGAAAATGAGAGTGTCTGGTATGGCCATTTTCCTGCTTCATGTTTATGTGGCTGCACAGGGACAGTAAACATGTGGTTGATTCAAGTCATTAGACTACAGGAAGCTCCCTTGCGCTGCCTAAAAGTCAATTAAACCTTGAGTGCAAATTACCTTAGGCTTCTGTAACTGAATCTTTTCCTTGGGTTACAGCATTTTGATTTCAGGACAGTTCTGAGCAAAAACAAGCATTTGTGGCACGAGTTCAACCTTAGGAACAATCATTTCTCTAGTTCACAGGCCAACAGGAGCAAGAAAAACTTGGCTTGGGGAAATCACATCTGTTTTTAATTTCTGTTGCTTCTGCTGGATTTGAGTTCTATTTGCAAATAATTATCCACCAATGCTTAGGAACAACAATGGCTGTGTAGGCCAGCTCTCCTTGGTGGATTTTCCATCCTAAGAGTCCAATACAAGAGATGCGGGCAAAAGACTGATTTGCATTTTCGCAGTATCATGATGTGCTATCTTGTAGTCCTGGAGGAGGACTTTCTGCCCGAACATAAAATATTCCTAAATCTGAAGTGGTATTTGCATATAAATGCACTCATTGATAGATTCTTGTTCTAACATTTATTTCTTGGGATAAATAATTTCAGGGGTTTTTAATGTTACACACTGTGGCGTTTTAGGATATATGGTTTATTTACACATATATACAACCTGGGCCTTTGAACTACATCCTGCTTTCTTGCTGCTCAACTCACACACAACTACCCTGGCTGCAGTCCTTCTAACTACTAGCCAGGTGAAGGTGAATGGTGGGGAGATCACACACTTGCCTTCTATCACAGAGCAATTTATTTGGTTATGCAATGGTACCTTGGTTCTCAAACGTAATCTGTTCTAGAAGACTGCTCGAGTTCCAAAACGTTTGAAAACTGGGCCTGTCTGCAAATTCAGTTGAGAAAATGGAAAAACACACAGCGGAAGCCGTCCGACTTCCAAGGCACGTTCGAAAATGGAAGCATTTACTTCCGGGTTTTTAGCATTCGGGTTCCGAAATGGCAGCAGATAAAAAAGCCAATGCAATTCTGGGCTGCATCAATAGGAGTATAGCATCTAGATCAAGGGAAGTAATACTACCACTGTATTCCGCTCTGGTCAGACCTCACCTGGAGTACTGTGTCCAGTTCTGGGCACCACAGTTCAAGAAGGATACTGACAAGCTGGAACGTGTCCAGAAGAGGGCAACCAAAATGGTCAAAGGCCTGGAAACGATGCCTTATGAGGAACGGCTTAGGGAGCTGGGTATGTTTAGCCTAGAGAAGAGAAGGTTAAGGGGTGATATGATAGCCATGTTCAAATATATAAAATGATGTCATATAGAGGAGGGAGAAAGGTTGTTTTCTGCTGCTCCAGAGAAGCGGACACAGAGCAATAGATTCAAACTACAAGAAAGAAGATTACACCTAAACATTAGGAAGAACTTCCTGACAATAAGAGCTGTTCGACAGTGGAATTTGCTGCCAAGGAGTGTGGTGGAGTCTCCTTCTTTGGAGGTCTTTAAGCGGAGGCTTGACAGCCGTCTGTCAGGAATGCTTTGGTGGTGTTTCCTGCTTGGCAGGGGGTTGGACTAGATGACCCTTGTGGTCTCTTCCAACTCTATGATTCTAGGTACTTAGGTGGCATGCTAAGGCCATTACCTTACAATTGCCTTGTTAGCAACAGAATATCTTCTATCAGCTTTTAGTGCTTACTGGGTATGGAACCGCAAGAATTGGAAGGGACTCAGGGCATCATGCAACCTGACCCTCTCAAGCCTGCAACATTATTATATGTTACTTGACTCTACTGCTTGAGGTTTTTTGTATTGTATTGTTTTGTTGTTGTTTTTGATTTTTAATGTATAAAGGTAGAGGTACCCCTGACCGTTAGGGTCCAGTCACGGACGACTCTGGGGTCATCTTGCTTTACTGGCCAAGGGAGCCAGCGTACAGCTTCTGGGTCATGTGGCCAGCATGACTAAGCAGCTTCTGGCGAACCAGAGCAGTGCACGGAAATGCCATTTACCTTCCCACTGGAGTGGTACCTATTTATCTACTTGCACTTTGATGTGCTTTCGAACTGCTAGGTTGGCATGAGCAGGGACCGAACAACGGGAGCTCACCCCTTTGTGGGGATTCGAACCTCCAACCTTCTGATCAGCAAGCCCAAGAGGCTCAGTGGTTTAACCCACAGCGCCACCTGTATCCCACTTTTAATGTATAGCTGTTTCCGAAATAAAGGGTTAGTTGTGGGCCATACATTTTTTTTCCCATGTTGCTGTCTCATCACATTTTTCAGTTTGTCATAGCTACAAAGGAAAAAGCTGCTCCGGGGTGTGTGTGTAGGGGTTGTTGATTTGAGCTGGAATCATGGACTCCCCTATGAAAAAAGCTTACAGCATTTGGGACTTTTTAGTTTCAATAAAAGGAGAGCAAGAAATGACATGGTAGGTGTATAAATATATGCATCCTATATGGAGAAAGTGGGTGGAGAACAAATGGTGTCCTTCTCTCAACACTAGAAGTCATGGACATACAATCTTGGAAGATTCAGTGCAGACAAAAAAGGGACTTCTTCACCCAGCACATAGTTAAACTATGGATTTTTCCCCCAACAAGAGGCAGGGATGGCCACCTGCCAGATAACAGTGGCTCTCAAAGTGAACCATTCACAGTGGGATCAGGTTTTAAACAGGGCTGTGTTATCGCCCCAACTCTATTTATTATTTTCATTGACACATTGTCGAAGGGAAACTCCCCACTGGAGTAGAAATCATATACGGTATAGAACAGATGGAAAGCTCTTTAATCTGAGCAGGCTGGAAGCAAAGAGTAAGGTTACCGTAACTTCCGTCAGAGAGCTTCAGTATGCTGATGACAAAGCAGTGTGCACACACTCAGAGGATGATCTCCAAATCATGCTAAATATTTCCACTGAAGCTTACGAAAAGCTTTGCCTATGGCTCAACATCAAAAAACCAAAACTGCTGCACTAACAAGCACAAAACAACCACTCTGCAGTGCCACAAATCCAACGTTGGAAAGTGTCAATCACTTCTCCTACCTGAGCCCGCTTTGAGGCAATGCCCTCAGCGGTGCTGTATGGCAAATTTATGCGGGTACCAATTCATGAGCGCCTTTGCCCTTGCATGTCTAACAAGGTAGAATCGGTCACTCACATTCTTTTATTTTGTGAATTTTATAGTGAAGAACGAGCTTGACTTATTTTACCCCTTTTATCAAAATTTACACCCTTACAATATTATTTGGAATTTCTCCCCAAAATCTTACGAAAATTCCTTCTGGAAGATTCCTCAAGCCCAGTGTCATATGACGTGGCCAAATTCTGCAATTTAGCTATTAAGAAACGTAAATCCCTTCTATTGAATGACACATTGAAAATTCCTTTTGTGGAATTGTTCTATTTCTGGTGGTGTTATTGATGATTTTATTTCGTTTGGAATTATGATATTCTGTATTGCTGGCTTTTGCTGTAATGAAAATTGGAAATGGGCTGTTACCCACAAGGGCCAACATTGATGCTGAAATCCAGCATCGCCTGAGCTCTGTGAGTGTGGCTTTCTCCCGATTGAAGTGCAGAGTGTTTGAGGACCAGGACATATGCAGAGAAACCAAAATGCTTGTTTACAAAGCTATTGTACTACCAACCTTACTGTACGCTTGTGAAACATGGACCACTTATAAACGCCATCTCCAACTCCTCGAAAGATTCCATCAACGGTGTCTCCAAAAATTTTTACACATCACTTGGGAAGACAGGCAAACTAACGTGTCGAAGCAATGATTCTTCAACATCAACTTCATTGGACTTCCCATTGCTCTGGGAAGTGGGGCAGATGTAACATAAGCTTATTTTGCAATAGTGTGTGTGTGTGTGTGTGTGTGTGAGAGAGAGAGAGAGAGAGAGAGAGAGAGAGAGAGAGAATTCTGTTGAAATAAAACAGGAAAGCTACTTATTTTGTACAGAAATGTCCATTTTAGATACAAACTGCTGATTGCAGATTTTGTTTTGTTATTTTTCAGTAGCTCAGCTTTTTGAAACAAAATGAATGCAGCATTCCTTATATTCTAACTTTAAGGAGACAAGAATGTTTATCATTGGAATATAATTACAAAATTGCAAGTTGCGAAGGCTTTTTAGAACTCATGGAAAGCATATTTGAAAAATATTTATAAACTATTGCCTGCAATCCTGGCACTCACTGATGTATGATAAGGCTGGTCTCCTGCTGAGAGCTAGTGTTGTGTAGTGGTTAAAGTTTCAGACTAGGACCCGGGAGACTAGGGTTCAAATCCCCACTTTGCTATGAAGCTCATAGGGTGACCTTGGACTAGTCTAACCTACCTCACAGGGCTTTTGTGAGGATTAAATGAGGAGGAAGAGAGAGGAAAGGCTTCAACAGCTCCAGTTTTTACATAATTTGAATATATTTTTTGGTTCTTTGGTCCATTTTTTTAAATACTAAATTTTACATACTTATGTACTTTATTGTGCATTGTTTATGATGATTAAATATCTTAAGAGTATTAAATCGGACCTATATTTGTATGACATATTTCCAATGCAAGTAATTGTTTTGTATAAATTACGTGATTTATGCCCCTTTTAAATTATATTTAATGTTTGTTCTTCTAAGCTAATTTTGGACATGGCTTTGCCCATCCCCCTTGTAACATGCTATTTTGAATACAATATTTATTTGCTACATTTATATATCCATTAACTCAGCCCTCTGGTGATAATTGTTATCTTGGGTCAGACCAGGCCAGACAAGTGAATTCAATGTTGCCTCCATTCTCTTTGTGAATCTGTGTTCCAGAAGGAAGCAGTCCAAATTTAATGTGACTTATAACCCTCTTCCACCTCCCCAGAGGTAGAGAGGTACCAATGAAAATGCTATCAGTCCCTAACCATAGGATTGCTGCTTCCAGGAGCCATTGAAATATCTATCTCTTGCAGTCAGTTTGTTCAAAGGGTCATTCATCTAATAATACATGGAACAATGAGATCTAAGCCAGGCAAGGGGGCAATTTCTGGAAAGCAAAAATAAAAATAAAAAAATTCCAAGAAGTAGTAAAAAGGTGATGTGCATGAATGCAGATCAAAATGTAGGAGCCTCTGTATAAGCATGAAGGCTGAAACCTCCCCACAAGGAGATTGTAGGGAATCTATTTCATACCCATTGGCTCAGGAAACATCCTTGTTCAGCAGATGCATAAATACATTCGCCAATGGTGTCAGCCTGTCTCTTCAATTTACATCCTATACCCTATCATTTCTTGACTCTTTGCTGCTGAAAGCCACACAGATGGCTGAACCATTCATTTCTTCCTCTTTTTGTCCTGAATTCTTGAATATTCAATTTTTAATGACTAAGATGCAATCTTGTGTTGCCCTTTTACTTCCGTGGGAGTGTTGACTAAGCGGAGTTGTTTTCTTCGGGATTGATATGTACTACGCCCTTATGTCATGCTTCTTTTTGGCATTCGAATCCTTCATTATTTCAAGTGCGTGGGGTGGAGAGAGAAACAAAGAGTGGCAGGCGTGGCCAAAGGTAGCAGTCTCTTCCCGTGTCTTGCACAACCATGTTGGAACATTTGGGTAAAACACCCTGGGGGTAATCTGGGGACGGATCACATGCAAGCAGTGGATGAGGACAAAGCCAAAATGGTCATTTCTCCCCACCCTGACTCTCCTTGTCCTGGCTCTGCCCCTCTGATGAGGAACTGGAACTCCTCCTCCTGGTTTTGCCATCTTCAGATTAGGAACAGAGGAAGCAGCCCTATATACCAAGCCAGACCATTGGTCCATCTAGCTCACTTTTGTCTACACTGACTGCCAGCAGCTCTCCAACCTGGTTTCAGGTAGAAGTCACTCCCGACCCAGCCTGGAGATGCTGGGGATTAAACCTGGGACCTTCTGCTTGCAATGGCTCTTTTCACAGGTTGTAAGCATTGGCAGTTCCAAGCAGGAACAAAAGCATAACTAAGCAGGAGTTAAGATGTCGAACCAACAAGTACGTGCCCCTGCATCTTCCTATCAAAGAGCAGGGTAGGCATGGCATTTAGTGTGACAAGCAGCTGGAGCACTGAGATTGGGCAAACAAACCTCCTAGAAGGCTGGCTAGGTGGTGTTTGTGCACATTAGCAATGGTGTCTGAGGGAACATAGGTGGGTGCATACCAGCTTGGCATCAGATTTACTGCCAGCTGAGGCTCCTGTGTAACACAAGAAGGTGTCAGAGGTGGCTCCTCAGCTGGAGAAGCTGGGGGGCAGATGGGTGGGCAGGTCTGGAAGGAAAGTATCGGGAGGCATTGTTGACCATCTGCCTGAGTCTCATTTGGGGGGGGCAGATCCCCATCCCCTAATCCACTGAGACCCTCCCCAGGAACAGAGATCTCTTGGGGTTTGGAATTTGCTACCTCCACCCATCAGAGACCCTCCCCAGGGTCCTCCAGATCTGAATTTCCAAGCTCCTTTGACTCTTCAGGGTCCGACCACCCCTTCCCACTCCTTCCCCCCCCCTCTCATATTTGCCCAGGGGACAGATCACTGAAAGATATTGGTTTGGATTTCTGGGTTTTGAAATTGGACTGAAACACCTGAGTCGCCCTGCTGAGGAACGAGGAGGCAATTTTTGCCCAAGTCCACCTTCCCTCTCATGGGTGTAGGCAGGGGGGGCAGGAGGGGGCAATTGCCCCCCCTAGAAGCAGGGCCGCTGGCCAGCCTGCCCCGCTGCCCGCCCGGTGCCGTCTCCCTTCTCCCTGGCTGGCTGTGGGGCGGGCGGAGGGAAAGCCAGGCAACCGCTTTGCGCGGCTCTGGGGCTTTCCCTCCACCTGCCCCGGCGATTGCAGAGGGGGAGGAGGGGATTGGAGCAGCCCGATTTCGGGCTGATCCTGGCTCCCCCTCGCCCCTGCCGATCGTGGAGGGGGAGAAGGGAGTTGGAGCAGCCCGATTTCGGGCTGATCCTGGCTCCCCCTCGCCCCTGCCGATCGCGGAGGGGGAGGAGGGAGTCGGAGCAGCCTGATTTTGGGCTGATCCTGGCTCCCCCTCGCCCCTGCCGATTGCGGAGGGGGAGAAGGGAGTCGGAGCAGCCCGATTTCGGGCTGATCCTGGCGCCCCCTCGCCCCTGCCGATCGTGGAGGGGGAGGAGGGAGTCGGAGCAGCCCGAAATCGGGGCAGGAGGAGGGAAAGCTGGCAAGGGAGAAGGGAGCTTTCCTTGCCCCGCTGTGGCCCCTCCCCCCGCCCCTTGGCCCCGCCCCTTGGCCCCCCTTGCCCCCCCTGATGTTCATCCTGGCTACGCCCCTGGAATCCCTCTTCAGCCTCCTCACAAAAAGTCTCCTGAAATGTTGCCCAAGAGAACTGGGAGACCCTCCAGAACAAGGTGAGAGGTGGATCAGGTGGTTCTGGTGGGAAGGGGGATTTGCAGAAATGGCCTTGTCCACTGCCTTCCTCCAATGGGAGCCTCTACTGAAATAGAACCCCTTCTGTGAACTGATGTAGCCCCTCCATTCATGAAAGGGACACTGGAGCAGCTGGTGACCTTCAGAGGTTGTCATCAGCCCCTGCCAGCACCAGGATGGGGAAGGATGATCTATTGCAATTGTGTTAATGATTGCCAAGCCATTTTACTGACATACATGGAGATTAGATGATGAGGATTAAAAAAATACATGTAATTTGAATCTGAGAGGCTGATTTCTGGCCTTGGTGACAAGTTGGAGCCTGACAACCTATGAAACGTGGACTACTTTTGCAGTGTAAGATGTGCAAACTTAAAAGCCCTAGGGAGCAGATCAGTTTCGCAAAAGAAAGCAATAAACTTTTCCTTTAGAAGTAGATGCTTTTTTCCATTATTCTTTAGATATACTCCTTTCAATTTGACAAACTGACATATTTTCCAACTACACCACAGCTAGGAGCAAGCAAGCTGAAGATTATATTCCACTTTGTGCATCAGCAACAGAATTGTTTGTTAAATTTCCTCCAGCTGCACCTGCGATAAATCACTGAAAACAATGGGGCTGCATGGGATGTAATTGGAAGACAATGGGATTTCACAGGGAGCCATTGTGCAAACTTCATTACTGGTAGTGATGTGGAAAAGGAAGAAAGCCTTTGCTTATTCTTTTAGTCTGTATTTGGAGGTCTGGGATGTACAAGGTAGCAGTTTGCTTGTAAATTCAGGATATTTGGTCCGGGAGCCACTGAGATACAATCTATATAGAAGACCGCAGAGTTATTTCTTTTAATGAAATAATGCTGCTGAATAGAGTTGCCGTCTGATAGAATTTAGCCATAATCCTACTGTTAAATTGAGGGAAATTATTTTATATGTATTCACTAGCGAAAGCCTTTCAGAATCTGAAACCATGTAATTCAGTTCTCCTTTATTTCCTTGTACCTATCATTAGATCCAGGGGAAATCACTGTCCTTATTTTGTATTCTGGGGTGATTTTTGAAACTTTTGTTGCATTTATTGTGTTTTCCATCTGCGCCCCCACTCAGGAGAAGAGAACTCATGTGTGCAAGACCACACATTGTGTTAGATCAGTGGTTCCCAAAATTTCTCAGGCCACCACCCCATTGCTTCCACAAACTTATCCCCAGGGGCCCCTACCCTAAAACTATTTGGTTTGATTAATTCAACAAAATTGATGAATTTGGTCCAGTGGTGCCAGCTTTTCAAAGTCTGGTAGTCATTTACATCTCCAGTGCCCCCTTCCTCTTGTTGTCCCCTAGGTAATCCCACTCTCACACACCCCAGACGGTACCCTTTGGGAACCACTATATTTGATTAAAACATAGAAAGCTGCCTCATAGCAAATCAGATCCATTGGCCCATCTAGTTCAGCACTGTGTAGAGGACAGGCAGTGGTTTTCCAATGGATCTCTCTCAGACCAACCTGACCTGGAAGTATTGAGCCTGGAACCACCTGCATGCAAAGCAAATTATTGCTGAGCCATGGTCCTTTCCCAACAGCATTCAGTTAATGCATTTTATGATTTGGCACTGCTGGAAAAGGACCATGTTAGATTGTCAGGAAAATCTTTCAGACTTTCCTTCCTTGGAGGTTTTTAATCTGAGATTCCTGTGATGCAGGGGTTGGACTAGATGACTCTTGGGATCCCTTCCAACTCTGATTCTATGGACAAATCTGCTTCCGAAGAGCCTTCAGAAATGTTTATTGGTTGGTCTTTTGTGCAGATAAGGACAGTGCCCAGGAAATGACCTTCATTGGGCCTGAGAAGAGGCGTTTCAAAGCCTTCCTGCTTCCAGTTTCAAAATGCTGGAGGCAAACTTAAGTACAGAAAGAGGGAGAGACTTTTTTCAAAACAATTGGTGAAGTGTTTGTTAATTACTCCAAGAGTCATCTTCACAAGTACGAAGCTTTCCAAAACCAAAAGACACTAGAAGGCAAAATTCTCCCACAGCTTAATCTCTAAAAAGCCATTCAGAAACAGCTAGTAACTTCCATGCATTGCCAAGGGTCACAGAGACTGCAGTCATCTTGTTTCCTTTCTGCTATCTCAGAGTAGCAGTGAGTGCCGCAAGGTACCAGACTTCCTTCTCCCCAAGCTATACCCAGAGGGTAGGCAGGCAGGCAGGCACAATTCCCTTCTTTTCCCATGCTCTTCAAGTTCCTCAGACACTTGCCACTGTATCACAGATCAAGTACTCAATAAAATACATAGGGATGGAGGAGGATTTCACGTGGCCTGTATTTTTAAGCAAAATCAACCAAGCCACACCTCTCTAATGGATGACTAAGGATGAAACTATCCTATGGTCTTCACTTTGTATTTTGTGGCAGTTTGCTGCTCAAGATGTGCTAAACAGCCAATATTTTAGGATAAACTAAGTTTAGAAAAGCATCTAAGGTATCTGAAATATTCAGGTATCTGAATAAGTGTGCATGCACATGAAAGCTCATACCAATGACAAACTTAATTGGTCTCTAAGGTGCTACTGGAAGGATTTTTTAAAATTTTGTTTAGAAAAGCATACATTGAGGTATTTAAATACAAATTTTGTGATTAAATATACTTTCATACAAATGATTGTACAGATTGTTTTGTTTAAAATAATCACACATTCATGTGGAAATAGGATATGAAGGACTATGTATGAAAACATGTAAAACTGACGTGGGCTGGAAGTAGACTAATCTGTCCAGGCCCGGCTCTAGGGGTAGTCTTGGTGGTGCGGGGCACCAGGGTGCCGTGCCGGCAGGAGGGCGCTGCGCCGCCAAGCTGTGTGGAAGCCGTGCTGCGCCCACCCACCAGGGCGGGAGCGCCGAAGCGATCTCTGCACCACGGCACCCGACCGGCTTGAGACGGCCCTGAATCTGTCCATCCCGAACTATACGCTACAAGCTCAGATCCAGTTTATTACAAGCATACATAACAGATATTCATCGGAGGGGGATTTGAAATGGTTGCAACTCCTTCCTAGCACTAGCTTTCCAGCAGCATAAGGCCGCCATTCTCACATCTGGTCATTGTGGAACAGTTTCACAACCCTTTCTTCAGCTTGCTTGATAACAGAAGCCTTTGAAATAAATAAGCTTTAAATTATCTGCTAGCAAGAGGAAAGAAGTATCTACCAGACAGCATAATAATATGTATTGAGAAATAAGAGGTTCATTGGATCAGCAAGGTCATAACTAGCAGAATTGCCATTCAGCACACATCCACAACTACAGCTACTTTTTCAACCAAGCTGGTAAACAATATGGTTGGAGTAGACCCATTAAAATGAATGATCCAAATCAGTCTTTTATGTTAACCTCAATGGGTCTATTCTGAGTATGTGTCCTTTTTTCAATCTCTCAAGCAATGTCAGATCCAGTGCTGGATTTATGTATAAGCTAAACAAGCTATAGCTTAGTGTCCCACTCTCTTGGGGGCCCCAAAAAAACTTAAAGAAAAAAACCCCTGGATGTACATTTCCAAAATATAAGATAAAAAACAAATAAAATAAAACCTACATACAGCAACAGTGTTTTGTAGGCTCCTGTGATGTAAGTAATGGTCCCCGCCTGCTAGCCTGCTCCCTAAAATATCACTGGTTTGCTCATTTCTGTATATAGGGTGCCTACATTCTGCATAGACTGGTTGCATGGTAACATGTGCAAATGGCTTTAGATACCTATTAGGTCCATAAATTACCATATAGCATATATTCAACACAAAAAAGCAGTGAGAATTTGTTGTTGACATAGGACAGCTGGGCATAGAAGGGGCTCCATTACCTTCAGTACGTAGCTTAGGGCCTCATCAAACCTAAATCTGGCCCTGGTCAGATCCATGGTGGAATTCTCAACTTTTCACTAGCTTTTCTTCTGTGTCTTAAACTGAAGCTTGACATACAGAAATGTAACAGATGGGTATGACATAACTTTATATCTGCCAGGATAAGCTGCACCTGGTACATTTCTGCGTGGCAGACTGGTTTTTGTTTTTGTTTAAAAAGAAAAATGGTTTGCAATCTAAACCCACATAATTGCACTTGCCCCTTACCTATTTCCCTATACATCATGAGCCTCTATACATCGTTGCCATACCTAATGGGTGACATGTTAAGCCTTGCTGAGACATAGTCAACAGAAAAGAGTCAGAAAGATGCTCAGCTTTCTGGGCTGAATCCAGCCATCCGTGGTAAATGTATCAGTTTGCATGTGTCTTAGACTGATGCATCACACCAGACATTTTAGGCAAACAGACTCTAATTGGTAGAACAAATAGAAACCCCTAAGGATGCCTATGCTTAATGACATTGCTGGTATTCTATAATGTCTCTACTACAGAAATTACTCATTTCATGGCTGCAGGCAATGCAAGTTAATTTATTTGTATCAATTGCTAAGTTAAAGTGTGCACTTCTAACAAGATATACTGTACTTTGCCTACCTAGGAATGTTTCTGGCAGCTCGGTTTTTAAACAAGGGAGAGCAATACAGTGAAAGGAGCAGATAAAGGGCAATGAAAATCTAAAAAGCGAAATCAACAGATGCAAGTTCACAAGCCTTGCATCTAAGTAAACATGGCTAAGATTGTGCTGCATAACTGTCACTGTCTGAGGCTTGTTATCCACTGCAACTGTTGGGTCCCCAGATAGCTTCTTTGGCACTGTAATCTGACATAAATAAAAATCTCGGGTTCTGATTATCAGAATTCTTTAGATATCCCTCAAGCCCTTCAAATAACTCAGATTGTACTTTACATTCCACCTACTAATGTATGCCTGATGAGATGCAAGATACTGGTGAATTAATTCATGTTTAATTGGTTATATTTTGGTCCTTTTGTTAAAAGCAAAGTAGACATTCAGAGAGAGGGAAATCTTACAGTTACAAATATTGGTTAAGTAGAACACAAAGTTCTTTCCAGGGGTGACGCAACTGTGAAGTAATGGTTGGTCTTAAGACTCATTATTAGCACAGCTTCCAACTTTGAAATAAAAGAAGGGAAAATAAAATAGGACATTGTCTTCGAAAGTCTTCTCAGGTTATTCTGTCTTTTCCATAAACAATTGTGTATAATTAGTTTGTTTTAGATATCAACTTGGCCCATTCAAATATGAAAATAGCATTAAGCAATGAAAACACACTAATCCCTCTGGATCAGACAAAAGCTGAGAAGTTAGATATATAGAGGGAGGAGGAATCCATCTAAAACAGATTTATACATGGAATTTGGTGGTTATGAGCTGAACAGATTTTGCAGTTGATAGGCCATTAATATCCCATATTCTTTTTGAAAGCCATCTAAGTTAGTGACTATCACAACATCTCCCCTCCCCCCTGTTAAACAATGGGATCCCATAAGCTAATCATGGATTGTGCACAATACTATTTTATTTTACCTGCCTGGTTTTTATTGGGTGGCCCCAAGTACAATTCTTATGTATATACTGTGCTAAATGTGCTTGGTTACAGGCTTCTCCTAAGAGTAGTTCAATTTTGCCTTTTCCTCTTTTGCTGCTATTTTAAGCATTGTTGTTAAGTCTCTTGAGAAGAACTGCTGAGTGAATTGCTTAAGGTGGATGTAATACTGATATGGCTGGCACTGGATATTGTTAACTGACCTATTGGTACATTTGATGACCATTTGAACTTCAGTTTTGCTTTAAATGGATCTTAATGGCTGAAATGTCAATGATATATGGCAGTTTATCAATCTTTTATTGGTCCGGGCAACTGTGCTGTTTCATTTCCATTGTCTGTTCTGTGAATCACTTTGAGCACAATGTACTTGTGGAAAACATGTTACATAAATAAACCGACTGGGTTGTATCCAGTACAAGCAGAATGGGTCATCTTCCTCTCATCCCCTGCAGCCTTCTGCATGCCCTCTAGGTCTTCTCCAGAGGGTTGGGGGATTCAGTGGAGCAGATTTGGGAGGGGAAGGTTGGTACAGGGTCTGCTGTCCCATTGTGAGTACCCAAGTCCATTCATGTACAGTTAGACTCTGCTCTATGGCGATAGAGTGTATCTTTCTGTTCTTCAGTACCATTCATAATTGTATGTCCCTCCTCTTTTTTATAAATTAAAAAAGTACACAGAGCACCATCTTTCCCCCACAGGGAAGGTACTTCAGACACTTGATCAACAGAAACAGGCAAAATTCCAGAGTATATGGACAAATCATCAGTCTGTGAAAATATAGAAAAGAATGCATTGGTGGCTAGGACCAAGCATGAGTTTATTGAGAATAAATCTTGAGACAGATTTAACTCCTTTTTTGATAGAGTTAATAGCTTGGTAGGTCATGTAAGAATGCTGTAGACATAGTATACTTTGATTTCATCCTTGTTGATACGCCTGTAAAATGTGGGCTGGATGAGACTGCTGTTAAGTGGATCCACTATCAGTTGAGCAATTGTATCCTATGAGTGCTTATGAATGGTTCTGCAACAGCCTGGAAAAAGGTCTTGAGATATGTACCCCAGGGTTCTGTCCTTGGTCCTGTGCTGTACAGCATTCTTATAAATGATTTAGATGAGACCGCAGGTGAGATGCTTATGAAATTTGTAGATAACGAAAAGTGGAAAGAGTTAGCTGGCCCCATAGAAGATACAATCAAAGTTCAAAGTGATATTGATAGATCGAAACCTGAAATTCGACAGAGACAAATGTAAACACCAGTATTTTGACTCAAATACATGAAGATAACATAAAAGGAAAGGTTGCAAGAAAAGGACGGGGGAGACCTGGCCTTGCATGTGATCACACATAGAACATGAGCTGGGAATGTGATTCAGAACCTTAAAAGCTATACAGTTGTAAGCTACCTTAATAAATGTAATAGTTCAGCTGTGTTCTGTACTGATCAGACCACACCTGGGTATGTGGGGGCGGGGATTATGGTTTTATGCACCAAAACTGCATTGCAAGATCCAGAGAAGTGGGAGTTGCATTCTGATTTGCGAGCAATTGTCGGATTCAGTAGATCTGCTGTGAAAAGCAGACTGAACAAATTCATCATCATCATCATCACTTTTAATTTGTATACCGCCTTTCTATCATACAATACTCAAAGCGGTTTACAAGCTGAAGAAACAGAATCTCATGAAATACAAAACAACCTTATAACTATCTAATGCAATACAAAAATATGATAATAAAACATAGCTTTAAAATAAGCAATCAAATAATGTAACGTTCAACAATCATTACAATAGTATAGAATAATATCAGCATATGAAAATTAAACAGAAACCCACTCTTAACATTTACAATAAATAATTTCAAAACAATCAATAAAACAACAGCAAGCCACAGTGCATAAAACAATACAATACAAATTGAAAAATAGAGACTGGAGGGTGAGGCAAGGCACGTGGAAGGAGGCCTTGCCTGATGGAGTCTCTCCCCTCACAGTTCTTCCTCCAGGCACAGCTTCCTTATGAGGAGTCCCAGGGCTGGAGGGGGCGAGGCAAGGCAGGTGGAAAGAGGCCTTGCCTGATGGAGTCTCTCCCCTCACAGTTCTTCCTCCAGGCACAGCTTCTTTATGAGGAGTCCCAGGGCTGGAGGGGATGGGGCAAGGTAGGTGGAAAGAGGCCTTGCCTGATGGAGTCTCTCCCCTCACAGTTCTTCCTTCATCCCTAATTTCATTACACTTATGATGGACATTACACTTATGATGGTGATGATATGATTCAACTGTGACAGGTGCAAGACCCCAAACTGGATAAAGTTTTGTCAGTAGTACATCGTGATACACTGGGCTGATTACTCTGATTACACAATATCATAGTGATTCAAGTCCCTGCTATGTTTTTGCTTGGCGGCAGGCGGCATTAGATAAAGGAACACTTGATTTCCACAATTTCTTATAGGGCAGTATATGAATTATAGTATGTATGGGTAGAATAGGTGAGTGATCCATTCTGGGTCCTTTATTCATGATCATTGCTAGTGAACTGACTTAACTGTAGAGGCTATTAACACCAATGAAAGCCAAAACAGTTTGGATTCTATGGCTCAGTCAAGTTTCATACCCTTCTGTCCAATCGAAGTTATTGATATAGACTGTCCAGGACCCACTCCTTCCAGGCAAAGAGTTTCCAAAATTTGCTTATTCCCTTGGAGACAATGGGGAACACTTGCATCTTAATACAGTATTCATTTTGCTTTCCCTGGAATAAAAACGATGAGCTATTGATCTAAAGGCAAAAACAAAACTAGTTATATAAGTCTTCCCAGGAAACAGGAACTTACTAATTAAGGGTCAATTCTGGAATGCCACAACTAAGTTAGGGGAGGGGAAAAAAACTAATTACAGGCAGTAGCCATTTTAAAAGGGCCCAGGAGGAAGCTATTAATTAAAGGCACTGTAGCTGCGAAAACTCTTGGTAATAGCTTCCTACTGGACGAGCTGGTGCTGCAGTTGCATTTTAATACTTCTTGTGTGTGCTACAAATCAGGCTTTAATAAAGACAGGAGGGTAGATGGAAAACACTGGAAGGCAATGCTGGGCAGCAACATTGTCTGGATTCTTCATAATAATGGAGTGAAAAATTAGGTCTGTTCCAGAGATAACAGCTAGTGTGGAAGCAACATATATTTAGGTCCAGGTCCTGAATGGTAAAAAAAGAAAGAAAAAAGACTGGCTTTTTGCATGATGGTAGCATATTAGCAGGGACAGTTGAAGGTGGCTAAACTCAATTATTTAAAGTGCAGGAGGTTTCCTGGAATCAGTCATTCCAGGCGTTAGCTTATACACCCATGTTCATTCCTGCACACTCTTCTTCCTAATCTACAGGCACAGAATTAAGAAGCTTGACCTTGGTAACATTTCAAATGAATCTTTTCCCTTATCTGACAAGTGAACTCTTGAGTTTTTGCAAAAACTCAGGATGACTGTTCTTGATCAATGCACTACTAAACTCCTTAAACCCATCATTCAACTTGCAACAGCATGCCGGAGCTATCTCTGTCCTGACTCAATCAATCTTTAGACAGCCTGGTTTACCAGAACCAGACCTTTAGTATGTGGGTACCTATACCATTCGTTGATAATTTTATTTGTATGCTGCTTTTCCGCAAACAGAATCAGGCTCAAAGCAGCTTACAAGAAAGGAAACACGAAAGCATTTCAGAAACAAACAGCACAAAACAGTTTCATAGTAACAAAAAAATACAACAGCAAATATAGCAACATACCAAAAAATAAAATAAAAATAAAAATCAGTACTATAAATATAACAAGATTACATTAACAACATCCAACAGCTTCATCTTGATCCTAGAAACAGCTCTCCCATGATGTGGCTCACAGTCTCTCTCCTGCAGTCACTTGCAAGGCTTGTCGTCCCACCCCCCCAACATCATAGGCCTAATACAAGGTTTTGCATTTTATGCACCAACCTGAGATCCTACACAACGACCCTATTAGTCTTGATAAATATTTTAAAGCATTTTTTTAATATGGGCTTGTTGCTCATTTAAGGCACACAAGCACACCCATCCAAAAACAATCCTGGGAACTATATTCTGTTACAGGTGTTGGGAATTGTAAATCTGTGAGAGTTAAACTAGTTTCCAGGACTCTTGGGGAGGGTGTGTGTGCATGGTGTATATGCAGCCTGTAGCATGAACTGGAACAATGTGAAATAGAATCATACTTTTCGACTTATTTAATCACCCATTTTGTATGCAGAAACTAGGATGAAAGTGCATGATGATGATGATGACAATGATAATTGTATATTTTGTACAGAGTGGAACACTCTGTCACACTGTATAACATAGGGCCATAGACTAGAGTACTTTCAAGGAACCTTTCAACATTGAGCGATCTGAAAAGGAATCTGTGCTATTGCAGCCGCAGGGCCCTTTCACCTTCAAGAGAAGACTCATTTCATTTAGGCTTACTATGAGAATATTGCTAGAACACAGCCAAGACATTGTGGAAAAGGTCACCCATATTGGTTGTTCACCATGACCGATCTTCTCATTGAGGAATCAGGTGGTCTATTGGGACTCAAAGCTATTGTTGTAGATATGGATCCGCTCTCTTTTACCCTCTCAATTCATTCATCTGGCTTCATTAACCCCTCCTGAATTAACACTTGAAATGGAAGGATAAAATAACCGCTGCATGATTCTTTAAAAATGTATGACAGGATGATTCTTTGGTATGAGGAGATAAGGCATGCACTTTAAAAGGAAAATGATGAGCAGTCCTTTTCCTTCCTCATATTATCTTCCCTAGTAACTGCTGTGTATTGACCAGTCCTGTGCTGTTCCTGTAGAGAGGGAGGGAAAAAATGCCAGAGATGCATGCCTTGGTGATTATGGCCTGTGGATTGGAAATATCTAAATGATGCATCCTGCCTGGTGCCGGTTGATGGTTATCTCTGACTCTCTCAGGAGTTCAGCATGTCTTGAGTTGGCAGGGGTGCCAACATGAATAAAATATTGGGGGGGACAAGTAAGCCCCACCCCAGATAATTGCAAAATATGGTACACACACAAAATTTGAATGGCAATGCCCATCAACTTTGGGGGCCTGTCCCCTCAAATATTTTATTGGGGGGGCAGAGGATCCTTAGTCCGTAGGAGTTGGCTTCTGTGGTTGGCAATGTGGACCCACTACCAGCAGCAGCAGCAGCAGTTGGCCACAAATGTGCAAAGTAAGTTAGACTGAAGATGCGAGAGAGCAGAAACTCCAAGAGTCCCTTTTCCAGCTTCCATTACTTATTTCTTTCAAGGGGCTCCTGCTCAGTCCTGATTGACAGTTTTGCAGCAGGCCAAAAGCATTCTGCAAAGTGAACCCAATTACAAAGGCTTTTGAGCCACTGAAAATCTTGCTGCTGACATGCCTGTTGCTTTTCATCCCATTTGTGGTGGACCTCAGGCCTGGTCACTGGGCATCTCCCTGGGGAATTACTCCTTTCCAGGCTACAGCTCTTTCTGGCCCTGCTCTCTTGCTTCCTTCCACAAGTGCTTTTTTCCTGGCTTGTTGTTTTCCCCATAATGTCTCTTGCGTAGCTGAGGACAGAGAAAGATGTAGATCGGTGTATAGATGCCTTTGACTTCTGTGTGGCTGAAACATAGGGCTTCCCACTGATTGATGTTTGTTCCAATTTAGTAGTAGACAGCTGCTTTTCCTGAGAAAAGTGTTGGGACAAAAAACAAACAAACCCCAAAACAAATCAGACAGGATTTCTGTGCCTAGAAATCATGGCACAAACAGAAGAGTGGATGAGCTCTGCATAGGTAAGAGTCACAACTGTTGCTTCACCTCGTTTGGCTTCTGTTCCCACCTTATTTTGTTTCTGGTCCTGCCCACCCATGTGGCCCTCGGAAGGTTCCTGACAATGGAATTTGGCCCTTGGAATGTGGCCCTTGGAATGTGGCCCTTGTGGCTGAAATAGTTTCTCTACTCTGGACCTAGCAGTTACTCACTCCTGGCCTGCCATCAGGTATTTTACCTTTCTGGTCAATATTCTTGCCTTGGATCCATCACCAGGTGTTTTAGTGTAGGAAACATGCTTTGTGTAGTGTAGGAAACATGCTGAAGTTACACCTGACACTTAAAAACACTAAGACTTTGTGCCTGAGGGAGTTGCAGGTTGTTGTCATGTCATTTCCTGTACTCTAATTGGCCAGGTCCCCTGCTGGTAGACCCAAGGCCATGCTAAACACTACTAAACCCAACGCTTCAAACCTTCCCGCCTCAACTGCACTATCCACCAAAACTACGGAAGCAGCTCTCCTGCCTCCAAAGACTCCATCCAGTGGTGCAGTTTGGTAGTTGAAGACTCTGGAATTAATGGTATTGTGGACTCCACCTGGATCTGGCAATGTCCATTATTTGGCTTGTGTCAACATGTGGCAAGGCAACATGTCAAGGAAATAAACAACTATCTGACTTTTAGAAGACATCTGAAGACAGCCCTGTTTAGGGAAGTTTTAAATGTTTGATGTTTTATCGTGCTTTTAATATTCTGTTGGGAGCCACCCAGACTGGCTGAGGAAACCTAGCCAGATGGGTGGGGTATAAGTAATAAATTATTATTATTATTATTATTATTATTATTATTATTATTATTATTATTATTATTATCATTATTAACCCTCCGCCCAGTTGTACTTGAGTGGGGTCCCAAGGGCACCACTGACTCAATCCACCTGACAGTCACAACCACCTGCCTTATTCTATAACATCTTATTTCCAAGGATGTGTCACTGAATGTATTTATTTATTCTTACTTTATTTAAATTTCTATACTTCCCTTCACCCTCGGATAACCAGGCAATTTGTCAGTGGTGCTTTCTTTTGAGTAATCACACATAGGATCGGGCTGCTGTGCAACACCCCTTATTATTATTATTATTATTATTATTATTATTATTATTATTTTATTTGCTTTGAGGGCATCTCTTTAGCTTTGTGGGGTTTTGTAAACCGCCTTGCAGTCTTCGAATGAAGGACGGTCTAAAAGTTTAATAAATAATGACAAATCATTGAAATAACATATCATATCCCCTACTTCGTGATGCTGCCAAAGTTTGTCTTCGGAAACTTCAAGCCTCGTGGGAGGCTTGGAGGTAGGGGCGGCTTTGACACGTGTCCGTCTACCTTAGGGGTCCTCTGGCCCGGGGAGGCTTTTTAAGCAGGGCATTCCGCCTCGCTGTCCCTTCTCACCCGCGGAGTTCCTACAGACTCGGGCACGGATTTCGGTGATCGGTTCCCAAAGCCCTCCCGTTCGATCCGCCCAGTGGGGAACGCTCCCCACCACACACACACACGTGTGTCTTGGCGCCGGCGCCGCGCAACCACCCACGCACCCTTGCTCCGCTATTTCGCCGACCCCTGCGAAGAGAGCTCGGCTGCCTAAGTAAACATCGCCGAGCTGCTAATCACAAGGTCTGAAACAAAACAGCACTTCACTTCGGATCTGGGCAAGATCAGTCCTCTCCTCCTCCTGCTCTGCTTCGCATCGGCTACGGTGGTCCTTGAGATCGAGCCGGTTCCCTCCCTTCTCTCGCTTTTCCTCCGCGCACCGGGGGAGCAGCCGGGGGGTCGGGCACCCATCGCGGGCTGCAGCCGAGCGCAGGCTGCGTTGCTTAGCTCCTGGCTTCGCTTTCTCCGGAGACAAGAAGAGGGGAAGAGCGCGCGGGGAGGGGGGTGTCTTTCCCTTGCCCTCGCTTTCAAGCTGCCCATGCTGCGATTTTGATTGCTCTTTCGCCGCCCCAGCCAGACCATAACCATTGCCCGTTTGTCGAGTCTTCCCCCCTCCCCGCCACCTCCCGCAAAGTTGCTGTCGTCGGGGTTTTAAAGCGCCCCAGGATGGGGCTTGATCCTGCAGCCCCTCGCCAGCCTCCCGGGTACTGGCGAGCCTTGCCGCTGCTGGCGTGCGCTTTCCCCTTGGTGACATTCGCTTCCTTCGCGGACGAGACCTTAGAGAGAACCCCCAAATCCGAAGGCTACTGCAGCCGGATCCTGAGAGCCCAAGGCACGAGGCGAGAGGGATATAATGAATTTAGCCTCCGCGTGGAAGGCGATCCGGATTTCTACAAGCCCGGAAACAGTTACAGAGGTAAGTGGGGCTGGCCGCTTCCAAAGGGCGCAGCAAGTGTCGGGCAACTAACCCGGATTTTTTTTGGGGGGGGCAGGAAGTCTTCTTCTCTGGACGGAGGCAACTTGCTGCGATGCACGACGCCGTTTAGGGGGGTGGGTTGCTTTGCTACGCAAACAGGGAGCAACACTTGTTCGGTGTGTTTTTTTTAAATCGAGTTTGTGTGTGTTGCTCTTTCTCCTCCCCCACCCCATTAATGCATGCTAACTGGGGGTAAAAGGAATCCCTGTTCTACGACGCAGCACCCAGACTTGCTCTTTTTACCTAAATTGCCCCTTGCACTTTTCCAGCGTTGCGACTGGAAATTATTTCACTTGGCAGAAGATATTCAATAGGCTGCTAGTGGTCTTGCTGTGAGACAGGAAAAGGAATAGGACGAGAGAGCAGATGGGCCAAGAAAAGGCACCAGCTTTCCTCACAGTTTCCGCTTAGGTCCCAGGCTAACGACTTGGCCTTTACGCTACTTGTTAATTCCTGTCCTGAGAAAGGCACCTTGCATGCAATCAGGAGTACCGTACCTAGGATGAGCTCTGGAGCTGAAAACAATAGTTTAAGGGGGGGGGGAATGGCAAGTGGATGGAGGAAACAGAGTCTCTAGCAGCAAGAGTCCTGAGGGTGAATACTCTACGAAATGTTTCTCCGGGGTTTCCTATAGTTTTCTCAGAATCAGAGTGTCTCCTTATAACATGGGAATTGGGAAATATCTACAAATCACATTTTCAGCTTGAACAGCAGATCATTGTTAAGATAATGATATCTAACTTCCCTAGCAGGGCAGTTCACCCCCCCCCCCATGATTATTATTTTAAAATATTTTGGGAAAATATTTAAGTCCACCTTGAATGCGCCCTTGAGCAAAAGTGTCAGATGTCATTAACATTCCAAATTCATTAACCTAGTTACCTTAAAGTAGCCCCAACTTTTGAGGTTGGCATCTTCCCCCACCCCCACAACCTTTAGCTAAAGTAAGTGAAAGAGCATCCTTCTTCTCCCATGAGGCAAACCCGGACAGGGTTGCATTCTTAGCAAAGGGAATGTTATCCACTTGTGAATATTTGGGTTTGAATAAAAGAAATAAAGCTGAATCTGTGTAAAACGACCACCATACCTTAAATTATTCTCCATGAACAGGTGACCAGCTAAACTTTGAGTTTGCAACTCTTTTCTGTGCCAAGGCCTATTGGGTTTCTTAATGGCCCGTAAATATTCTTGCAAAGGTTTGAAAAATATGCGCAGTGAAAAGTTCTACAGAGTATTGTTTTTAGTTGCCAAGAAGGGTTTTTTGTTTCTTGGAACTGGAGGGGAAAATAGACTTTCAAATAAACTTCCAGAACAAACTTGGAGGAAATATGAAGTTTTTGCCAGCAGAATGCAATCAAATAATCATTTACATACACATTTACGAGTGGTAAAAGTTTTCGGATTCTGATCTCTGGCTCATTAGAGGATGTGACACTGGAAATTTAGCACACATTACTTGTAGTTTTCAAAGCTAAATTATTCCAGATCCTCCTAAAACTTAGCCAGAAGGGAGGAGCATGAGAAAATGTTGTAAGTATAACTTTCTGTTTCCTACAGCAGTTTAATGTTGTCACTTAGCTTTATTTTTATTAACTGTCACAAGAATTTAACAAGTCTCTCTCATGCAACATGAAATGACATCACACAGTCTGGAAAAAAAATCCTTCCTAGACTCAGTATTTTTTAAAAAGGGTAATAACAGTGATCTTAGAAAATATCTGTCTTATCTGAACAAAATCTGTGTAAGAGGCAAAGCTGATTAATTAAGGACAAACTGAGGCTTTGCTGCCTATAAATTACCAGGAAGCAAGAAAAACTGTGCAGAAGATGCTGAGAAAGACAGCTGAGTTATAGCCAAAGATTCAGCAAATGATGTTAACAGGGACTGAGAGCATTAGTGGGGGAGAGGAAGAACCTCCTGGTGCCAAATCCTTAGTCTGTTTTCTTACCTGTTTTTGTCACTGTGTGGGGTTTCTGGTAGAAGGGTTTGCCACCTGGAGCTGTTCTTCAAACAGAAAGAGCAAGCATGATTTTCCTCTTCACAACTGCTCCTTCTCTGTGGATGAGCACAGGGTGTGAGGTGGTTTCTAACCATGGGAATAAGATTCACACTTTTGCAGAGAGAGGAATCAACACATGGCAGAGCTGGCAGAGGGAGGTGGCCACTTCAGACAGATGCCTTGTTGGTTATTTAATTGATTATTGTTGGATATGTGCTGCCAGGGCGATGAAGAGGTGCTTGTGGGATTTTGTGCCTCAGGTCCACTTTGTCTTGGTGGAGGCCACCCTTTGCCGCTCCACCTTAGGCAGCAAAATATCACAGGGCGGCCTGGAACTTGGGACAAGTTGTTTCCCCGCTTAGCAGATGGTTCACACTACTGATTTTCCCCTTTGGCCAATCGTTCAGTCTCCACGTGGCAGGGTGTGTCTGGAAAATGTTCCTGCAGAAGAGTTCACCACACAGTTCTCTCTTTACTAGCATATGTTCAGGGCATGTTGATAATCTGTGCTGCCCTGTTTGCATTCATGGGCTCAAAAGGGATTCTGTCACGTGGAGGGTAGAAAAAAAATGGCCACATGTGGAAAGGTGCAGCTTGTAAAACAACTGTCAGTGTTCCGTGGTGCCTTTTGTCCTTTCTGAGGAGGGTGGCCATATGTCCTACTTGACAGAAGGCACCCCTTTATTTGAAACTCTTAAAGATAAAGAACCATTAAACGGGGGAGAGCAGACAGGGCCTAGGAATTGCCCATCGACAGTTAGCATCTGGACAGCAGACTAAGCAGGCACATGTGCTATCTAGCCTTCCCTAGTATCATTATATGTATTGTATTTCTATTTAAGTTATACTCATTGTTTCTAAATTTGCACCTATACATATGGCTTTTTCTGTAACAGTACCCACCAGTACAGTACCATGACCTCTTTCTTTGCCGTGCATGGCAGCCATTTTCTGTTGGCACCCATGACACTTTTATCAGAATATGAGTACCAGCACCTCATTTTTTTTTACCAAAAGCAAAGCAATTATTCATATAATTAGTGGGTGCATATTTTAGGCAACACTGTCTCCCATCTAGTTTGTTCTCCTTCTTACACTTCTTTGGAGGCAATATGTAAAGGGCCACTGAAATAATTTTGTGAGGATGAGAAAAGCCTCCTTCCTGTCAAAAACACAACAAAACTTGCAAGAGCAGCATTCACCAAGTGTACTTGATTTATTTTAGCATTCTCACCCAAATACATTCGCTGGGATTCGAGGGTGGGGTGTGGATAGCCATTTAAACTTCTATTTAAATGCAGTGCATATATATGCTTTATGTCAGGCATCCCCAAACTGCGGCCCTCCAGATGTTTTGTTTTGGCCTACAACTCCCTTGATCCCTAGCTAAGAGGACCAGTGGTCAGGGACGATGGGAATTGTAGTCCAAAACATCTGGAGGGCTGAAGTTTGGGGGTGCCTGCTTTATGTGGTATCTGCAGTGATTGCATTGTTCCAGAAGCAATAGGAGAGATGAGATAAACCTAAAAGAGTTGTCTTCAGCTGAGAGCATGAGGAGGTAAGGTAGGAAAGTTCCTTCTCTGCCTGTTCCTCGACCTCTCAGATCTTCCTTTGTCTGAAGCATGACAAAGGTCTAAGGCTACAATGTTATGTACATGTAACTGGGAGTGCAGGCAACTGAACACAGTGGGACTTATGCTCAAGCAAATTAAATATGCATATGATTGTGCTGTGAAGTCTGCATTTGGGTCCCCGTTATCCTCTTGCCTGCCGTATCCAAGGTAGCTCTCTCAATTCTTTCAGTTAAGTGGCAGAGGAAGTTGTTGCCAGCTCTTTTGATTTTCTTTTTAGCATCATGAGTGTAGGTGTTTTCCTAACACTCTGCCTGCTAAAACTTTGACACTCTTGGCAATAGTTTAGAAACACATTTTTTGTTTCATGATTGCAGGTAAAAAGCGTTAAAATATGGCTGCAGATTGAACCCTGCCCTCCTGAAGCTAGAATACATAATAATTGTAATAAACAGGAATTGTAACAAACAGTTCCTGATCTTTGCTTTTTTACAAGCTTACCATTTCTGTTCTAGTCCTGTCTCACAGAGCTGCCAAATTTGCATATACAGTGGCACCTTGGTTCCCGAACACAATCCCTTCCAGAAGTCTGTTTGACTCCTGAAACTGTTCAAAAACCAAGGCACAGCTTCCGATTGGCTGCAGGAGCTTCCTGCACTCAAGCAGAAGTCACGTACGATGTTCAGCTTCCGAACAAAACATTCAAAAACTGGAACACTCACTTCCAGGTTTTTGGCATTCGGGAGTGAAATATACTCGGAGTCCTGTAATGACTTCATGCTCTTTATTGCAGCTTGTAAAACAGTGATTGAATTGCCCCCCCCAAAACCTCAGGTTTTTATATACATTATTTACACAATGAGTCCCATCTGATTGGCTGATTAACATCCTCCTGGAGCCTGATTGGTCTTCTCCTGCAAGCCAATCAGTTGTTGCATTCTAGGATCCCACTTGTTCTAGGATCCAAGCGTAGTACATAACACCCCTCCCCTCTAAGTTCCCGTTGCACTCAGAAGGTTAGCATTCGTAGTCGTTGAGGTATGCTGGTCACCTATGTATGCGTTGTGGCCTCAAGTGTCTCTCAGTAGGGGTTCCTGGTTTTGGCTCTTGTTCCGGGGCTGCTGGCTGTGACAGGGCCGTTGGGTCAGGTGCCGCTGGTCCACTTGGTCGTGGTTCTGGTTCCTGTGGCTGCTCGACCTTGGGGGTCACCTCTGGACTTCCTAGTTCTGCCTCCCTTACCCGATCCTCCTGCTCTATGGGCCTCACCCTTCTGCTATCCCCTTGGGATTCCTCTGTCCAGCCCTCCTTGCGGTTTCCCCCTGGGAATCGTCACTGTAGTTGATCGCAGTGGCAGTGCCAGGCTTGCCCCCCCCCCCTCCATTAGCACCTCATACGACACAGGGCTGGTCGCCCTGGAGACTGTGGCGGGTACCCATGCTGGGCCCACCCCGAAGTTCTTTGCATCCACTGGGTCGTGGGTCTGGAAGGTCTGGAGATTCCTACCTTCCCCCACTGCTGCATCACCATGGGCCCTGTCGGGGTGAAGGTGGTCCAGTCTTGTTGTGAGACACCGGCCCATGAGTAGTTCCTCTGGGCTCCGGCCGGTTGTTGTGCTGGGGGTGCTATGCTGGGCTAAGAGAAATGCAGTGAGGTGGTACTCCCAGTCCCCTTGCGTCATGCGGTGGAGGGCATTCTTGGTGGTCCGCACCATGGTGGTCTGCTTGGCCATTGGTGGCAGGGTGGAATGGCACCAATCATGCATGGCGGATGGTGTTTTGCGTTGCAAAGTCTGGAACTCCTGTGACGTGAATGCTGTTCCGTTGTTCAAGACGAGGGTGTCAGGGAGCCCGTGGGTTGCGATCAGCCTACGTAGTACTCGGATGGCCGCAGCTGTGGAAGTGGATGGTACCTGGGCAACCTCCAGACATTTGGAGTATGAAGAATGTCCTTCCCTGGAAGCGGCCAGCAAAGTCCACATGCAGTTGGGACCACGCGCTCCTGGCAGGTCTGGCAGTATTTAACCCGGGCCTCTATCTCCCCATCGATTCCTGGCCACCACACATAGCTCCTTGCAAGGGCCTTCATTCTCACTACCCCTGGGTGTGTTTCGTGTAGGGCTGTGAGGGCCTTTTGGCGAAGAGGCTGGGGAATGACCACCCTGCTTCCCCATAACAGGCAACCCTTGTGGGCTGATAGTTCATGTTTGCGGGTCGTATAGCCCGCAAATTCTGACCCGGGGTTGCTACTGGGCCATCCCCACCGCACCCAGTCCAGGACCCAGGAGATGACCCTGTCCTTCATGGCACCTGAATGGGGTGGTCAGGAAGCTGTTCCAGGCTCATGACCTCATGTATGGGTGCTGGGTCGGGGTGGGTCTCAGGTAGTGGCAGTCTGTTGAGGGCATCCACGTGGCCCATCACCTTCCCGGGTTGGTGGACCAGTGTATACTGGTAGCTGGTGAGGAAAACTGACCACCTGAGGACACGGGGTGACAGATGGGACAGTACTTGAAGGGTCTGCTTCTCGGGGCAAATAGGCCCACACAGCGGCTTGTGGTCGGTCACCACAGTAAAGGGGCACTCATACAAGAAATTGTGAAATTTCTTTACTCCCTTCACGATTGCCAGGCCCTCTTTGTCTATTTGTGAATAGTTCCTTTCGGCTGTGGAGAGGGTCTAGGAAAAGTAAGCCACCGGCACCCCTCTTCTGTCCGGAAGTTGGTGGCCTAGTACAACGCTGACGTCATAGGGTGAGGCATTGCATGCCAGCACCACTGGCAACCTCTCATCAAAGTGCGCCAGGACCGAGACGAGCAGATCTTTGACTGCTTGGAACGCGGCCTCCTGGCGCTGCCCCCACACGCATGGGGCCCACTTGTCTAACAGTCTGTGTAGGGGCTCCGTTACCGCTGCCTTGTGGGGTAAGAAGGCATGGTAAAAATTCAACAGTCCCAAGAAGGCCTGGAGTTCCGCCGTACCCTTAGGTGCTGGGGTGCCTAATTATTATTACCTGAATGGATATCAGAGAAGTGGGTTTCTCATGATAGCCCTTCTCTAAAGGAAGAGCAAGAAATGAATACAATAAATAAAATACATGATCTGGAAGGTTTGACACATTTTACTTTACATGCATAAATTTGTAATTCACCAAGAGAGACACAGAACATTAATTTAGATTTGCAGTTCACAAGGGGCTTGATAAACCTACCTAAGGGTGGGTGGGGAAACCAGGAGGGTTGCCTTGCCAAGCACTGGCCAAGCCATCATGCAGGGCTGGTGGGTTGTGTATGGCTTAGGCTGCAATCCTATGCATACTTGGCTGGGAGTAAGTTCCACTGAAATTATTAAGATGGGACTTATCCTAGGGAAAACCACCAATTGGCCTAATTGCTTGAAGTTATATTGTGGGGTTGGGGGTTGTGAGATAGAGGTTATTGTAGAAACCCTATTAGAAATTATAGTTGACAAACTGTTCCCAATTTGGGTGCTGCATCAGTGGCAATGCCCTTTTCTCTTGATTACATACTGGCATGATTTTATACAAGAGTACATGGATGGAAATAATAATTGCTAGTTTGTAGCTGTGAGTCTGGCGTTTAAAAAGAACACAGCATTACTATCAAACGCAGAAACTTTTAAGTATGGATACACTGCAAGTATTTGTTTGATTTAAGTATTCATGTATTCAGATTTTGCCCTATAACCAGGAGAACTAGGGAAATGGGACGGGGGGCTAATAACTAGGAGACTCGTGTAGTCAAATGACTGGAAGGCTGTAGCACTGCTTCTGCGATATGATAAAATTAGGAGGCTTGCCATATAAATCATGAGCACTAGATGCTCACCTACTCATGAAAGAGAATACTAAAATGAGAACACATAACATTATTCCCATAAGCAGGGAAAAGAATAGATTGTACTGAAGATTCCCTTTTATTGGTTTGTGTTAAACTGGAATAATACACTAGTTCCATCAGAGAGTTGAACACTGGTTTGAATTCTCCACTGTATACATTCTTTTAAATAGAATAAACTGTGATCTGCAACCAGTTTAATTAAGCATTATGCAATCAGCCTGCAGGGAATTCCCAAGTAATTTTATCCACAGAAAATGTTTTAGTTTTATTTCAAAGTGGGTCCTCCCCTGCCTAAAAAGTAGCCAACAAACAACTCCCCATTGGCAATTTGATGTGACATTTTGGTTTATTGTGGCCTCTTCTGAAAAAGCAATATGAAAACTGAAGTACATTGTTTAGTACAGAGTAGGAAAAAAATGTGGGGAGAGAGATCCATTCCCTTCGGCAATGCACTTTTGACATTTTGCCTAGCTTTGCATTAGTCAGTGCTACTGTGGCTTTGTTGTATAAAGGAAGGGAATTAAGCATTTATCTGTGTAGCTGTGATCCCATCACATTTCTCTGTAGGAGGAACAAATGTGAATCCTACTAACTAAGAAGGGATTTATACAAGAAGGGGTGGAAATGGATATTGACCTAATGAACCACTGCCATAACATACTAATTCTGTTTGCTGAGTTTAGCTTCTACAGAGATTGTACTTGTTTTCAGGGGTGATATTCCACTAAGATTTGCTCAGAATAGACCTCTTGAAATTAATGGGCATAACTTAGTCAAGCTCATTGATTTTAATGGGTCTACTCTACATTACTTTTATGTGGTGATTTTTTCCCCCCACGTGCTTTTCCCAACCATTCTCTGTCAATGAGAAAATGAACTGCATGTGGAAATTAGCAAAGGAGAAAGAAAATTTCACTGGATTTTTCATAGATGAGGGGTAGGTTTTTTGTTGAGCTTGCCTCGGTTTCAAGGTGACCATGGGGTGTTCGTGAGTGACCTTTCTTTCATCTCCTCCATGGTCTGCACTTCCTGGGTGACTATCCTTTCTGAAAGCCCCATGACGTTCTCAGCTGGGCTTATTTGTAAGCATGAGAAAGTGTGGAGGCTGCCACTAGATGTTATTTTGTTTTAAAGTGAAGTCTTTAGTGAAAGGAAAAGGAAATGAATCCCCCTAAAAACAAAATCATCTGTAGTTTCTGAAGTGGCTGAAACTAAGGAAAGAGGTCAAAGTAAACAGCTGTCAGGAAATATTGATTCTGATCTCTTGTAGTAATGAAAAAGAAAATTTAATGGAAGGAATCATTTGGAAAGGAATCAAAACCAGAACTATCAATACAAGTACAGGTGAAACTCGGAAATTTGAATATCATCTAAAAGTGCATTTATTTCAGTAATGCAACTTATTATTATTAAGTGCTTTGCCTGTCACGGGGTCGCCTGTTGAAGGAGCCCAGTAGGAATTTTGTCATCTGGCTGATTGGCTTTGCCATTTGGTTTTTGCCTACTGCTTAGCAAATCATCACAACTTGTTAGGTTGGCAGTTAGGCTTTTGGTTAATTAATTTGGTTGGAGGAGGGGTGTGGCATCTACATGCCTACCCTCTTCTTAACTGTGCTCCATATAGAAGTATTCCGTTAAAGGAATCCTGGGGTTTTATCTCTCGTCCTTACATCCCTGCCATATGGCGGGGCTGGAGGGCCTTTTACAGAGATTGAGCCTTGGGGAACACTTCTGGTCAAGAGGGGGGAATGCCTGGGCACAGCTACCTCCTCTCCCATGGAGTGTTTATTTGGAGTGTTTATTTGAATGCGAGTTAAGCATACTTTCTAGAATGTGAAGCCTTCACACAAACAGTGGATTCACTCCTTAGTATGCTTGCTTTGCAGGAATGTAGGATTGTTACAAGGAACAAGAGATCTGCATTAACTGCTGTATGGAACCACAGTTTTAATTCCACTTCCAGCTCACTGTGGGAGATCAGTGCCAACCAGGAAGTTAGCACTTTAAACGTTGCTTCTTCTGTGAAAGAACTACAGCCATTCTCAGCTGCCACAGCCCCCATCTGAATTATAGGGATAATAGTGTTGATTGACTTTATGGTGTTCTTGTAAAGATTTTTTTTAAAAGTACATAAAGTATTTTGAAACACTGTTAAGTATGTAATATGCATATATAAAAGCATTATTAAGAAATGATGGCTGGTCTTCTACCATTACAGTGGACGTTTGGGTTGCGAACATGATCTGTGTGGGAAGCACGTTTGCAACCCGCAGCATTTGCAACCCGCAGTGCCACGTCTGCGCACGAGCGGGTCACGATTCGGCACTTCTACACATGTGCAAAGCACGATTGCCGAAATCCGGAAGTAACCCATTCTGATACTTCTGGGTTCGGCGCGGGACGCAACCTAAAAAGACGCAACCTGAAGTGTCTGTAACCCGAGGTATGACTGTAATTAAAAGTTAGCCCAGTGTTCGCCAAGATCAAGGTTGGCTCCAGGAGGTGGTAGATGTGGACATTTTCCAGGGCCCCAAGTCCAGTAGAGGGGCCTCAAACAGCACTACCATTTCCACTTTCCACAGAATATCCAAGAAGATCATAAGCAGTCTAAGAGAATTCAATGTTTGCATGCCCTGTTTCCTTCGGGTGAAGGGATCCCACTGGCAGGGCCATGACTGAAGCCCGCCACCACCCACTGCAAAAAAAGTATTGTCTAAAGTATCTTGTTAAAAAGCTCTGTAGAAACAAACTCATTTTAAAAGTCTTATTTTCCTGCCTTTTTGCCCCCAGTAACACTTTCCGCTGCCACTCCAGCTTATTTTCGTGGATTCACACTGATTGCTTTGAAAGAGGGCAAAGAGGGAGAGAAAGAAGAAGACCACGCAGGGACTTTTCAGGTGAGTAGCTGGCTCTTGAACTTCACCTTCAGAGTGTCTGTCTGGATAGTTATTTCACAGCAGGATGGATACTGTACAAAACAACATAATCTATTTGTGTTGATATCAATATCTCTGTAGTTGCAGGCATGGGATAAGCTTTGCAACTCCAGCTAAAGATCAGATTTCTACAGGAAAAGATTTCGGCATGTACTGTTAAGTTGGCTGGATTTAAGTATCAGTGGATTTATACACTTATAGCTCAATCTTAGGCATGTTTACTTAGAAGTAAGCCCTACTGAAGTCAATGGAACTTAATTCCAAGTTGAGTACGCATAGGATTGCAATCTTAGATACTTTGACAGACAAGTTGCAAGAAATTGGAGGTTGACTCTGGTATGCAGCTATTCATAACAAATATAGTCAGCTCCAAATATTTTTACAATGTTTACTTTGTCCAGCACTTGGTCTCTTATTGTCTACACTCCTTTTTCCAGACTAGCAGATATTATTTTAACATGGTGGCATTTTGATAGCTATGTAGTTTGAATCTAGTCATCATCACTTGGAAGTAGGTCTCACTTAGTTCACTGGGGTTTATGCCTAAATAATTACGGTATGCATAGGGTGGCAGTTTTGTCTTACTGAAATGTGCTTTAGCGAACTGCAATCTGGTCTGCTTTGTCCTGGAGCCCTTGAGTTTTCCAAGAAATCATTAATCACATGACTTTCATGTTCCCTAATAGTTCATGAACTAAAAAGCAAATAAAAACAGCAAGTTCAAGTTAGGAAGGAATATTGTTTTTGCATCTGTACTGCTAGAAAGATTATATTTATCAATTACACTGACTTAGTGAGACCACTGTTGCTCTTGTTGACCTCCTCTGAACTTGGGAATTTTCTACCTGTAGGAATTTCCTCAGCATTTCATTCAATTGGTCAAGAGCTTCCAGTTCAGACTGCATGAACATATATGTGAAATTAGGATTTATGTGCCACAACTTTACCCTTTCTTACACTGAATTGTATTTGACATTTTACTGCCCATTCACCTAGTTTGGAGAAATCCTTTCCGAGCTGCTTGCAATCCCTTTTCGTTTTAACCACATTGAACAACTGATATCATCAGCAGACTTTACTGCCTCTCTGCCTACTCCTAACTCTAAATCATGAATGAAGAAGTTTAAAGAACACAGGTTCCTTGTGGGCTTCACTTTCTACATCTGTCCATTGGGAAAACTGTCCATTTATTCCTACCCTCTGCTTCATGTTCCTTAACCAGTTATGCAAGAGCTTTCAGAAGTTTTCAATGTATCATTGATCTGTGCTTCAGAATATCAATATGGAAAATACAGTGTATAAATACAGTGGGCCATACAAAAGTCTTGGGAATGACCTTATGTAACCTGTTACACAGTTTGGCTTGCCTAAATTGAGAAACTCTTCTGAATTTGGGATAACTTTTCTCATGCAATGCTCTTTGCTAAACTGGAAGCAGCATTTCTGGGAAGGTAAGAGGCTTTCTGTTCCTCCCTGGTATCCAGCAAGCACATGGTCCTGCAGGTTCCCTCACTTCCTACCTGATCATAGCACACCATATTGTCATTTTGCTGAATTCTCCACCTCGCCCCCTCCGTGACCCCGACTGATAAGTGAAGTGTCAAGGCTCAACTCTATCATTTAGAGCAGTGGTCCTCAACCTTGGGCCTCCAGATGTTTTGACACTACAATTCCCATCATCCCTGACCACTGGTCCTGCTAGCTAGGGATCATGGGAGTTGTAGGCCAAAAACATCTGGAGGCCCAAGGTTGAGGACCACTGATTTAGAGAATGTATGGGGCAACATAAATTCCTCTTTGTCCATTTTCAGCTTAATTCTTTGCTCATTGAAGTGTTTATATCTTGTGCAATCAATCCAGCAGTTGTGATCCTATAAAATACATAATCTTAACTTTTATTGTGCCTGGGGTGGTTTTTTGTTGTTGTTTGTTTAACGCAGATCATTTTCATACTTCACAGACATCTGTACTGAGTCATGCAGCTCAATTTTTGCTGAAACTTTCAGCTGAGGATGTTTAAGCAGAAAAATAAGCACTCTCTGCTTGATAACAATATTATCCACTGTTAATAATATGGAGTTTGCCAAACGAGAATAGGATTACTATTCTTGCAGATTTAGTATTCTTACAGGTTTACCATTCTGTGACATGGGCTTAAGCATTTTAGAAAAAAAAACATATCAAACACATTCTGGAGAGCCACTAGGAAACTGACAGTGAAAATAAACTCATTGTCCCCTGTTTGTAAGCTCCTTTTCTGCTAATGCAGAATTTAGAAACACATGGAGTGTATTGAACATGCTGGTGTTCCTGCCTTCAATCTATTTGGATGGACTCTTTGGTTTTTCATATCTTCAGCCTATATATGTATGTAAGATTAGAATTGCACATAAAAACAGATGGGCCTGACATGTGAAAGGGCAGTCCTATGTCATACCCGCCCCTCCCTCTCTATAACATCTCACCCAACCTACCTTATGTTCTTCCCAGTCTAATGACATCAACCCGAAAATCCGCAACATGAAGCGAACTCAATCAGAGGTCTGACTGTATATGAGAGGCAACTTGACGTGTGGGTGCAGATTTTGGTTTCTAATACCTTCTTAGTCTGCCCTTATTAAGTGCAGCAGCAGAAGGGCTGACGCTCTAGAGGGGGCAGATTTGCATCTGAGTGCCAGGCCACCTCCCTGCCTCTCACCTGCTTGCTCACAGTTGTGACACCTCCTCCTCTCTTTTGGGCGGTTTCTTCAGGAAAACAGGAATGTTTTCCATCTCCCCAAACCCTGAAATAGTGCAGCTGCCTTGCAGATCAAAGGTCCTTGGTTCAATCCCTGTCATCTTGAGGTAGGGCTGGAAATGAATGAATGAATCTTTATTTGCGTCTGCCATCGGCCATAACAATAAAACAACAATAGGATATACAAAGAATAGGAAAAAAGTCAATTATATAAAATACTTTTTAGGGTGTTGAATCAATAGTCAAATAGTGGATCTTATTCTGATTGTCCCAGCTAATAACCTTGCAGCCTTTGCTGTCAACTGCTCATCTTGATCTGCCAAGAGAAAGGACACTGTGGCAGTGATTGGGCAATCCGGAATGAACAATAAAAGAGGGGTGATAATCTCATTCCTCAAGTCTTTATAAGTGCAAGCCAGAAGGGCTTGCTCCACTAATTCGGTACTGAGGTAGGGCTGGAAAATATTGGGAAATATGATCTAGCTTGGTGTATGACAACCTGACAGTCTCACGTCCCAAAGTAAGTTCAGAAATACCATTTTTAATATACTGAGGGATATAGGTCTAATGCAACCTAAGGCCCGTGGGCCAGATGAGGCCCAATCACCTTCTAAATCTGGCCCGTGGACAGTCCGGGAATCAGGGTGTTTTTACATGAGTAGAATGTGTGCTTTTATATAAAATGCATCTCTGGGTTATTTGAGGGGCATAGGAATTTGTTCATTCCCCCCCCCCAAAAAATAGTCTGGCCCACCACATGGTCTGAGGGATGGTGGACTGGCCCACTGCTGAAAAAGGTTGCTGAGCCTTGGTCTAATGAGTGGCAAAAGACAAGGAACAGCATGGAAATTGTATGAAACAGCAATATTCAAAATTCAAATTGTGAATTTAACAGGGCAGTTTAGGAAGTCTAGAAAAAGTTTTGAGCTAGGTCATCACACAAATCATAGCAAATAAAAATTAGTGTGGATCATTTCCTGTAACTTAATTATAATTTCTCCTTTACAATAAAAAAGGGGTTATTTTCTTCTTTCCACAGTTGGGCGCATTCCCACCCTTAATGTCCTATTGTAGCTAATTTCCAATTAACTTTTCAGCATTGACAAGAAAAAGAGGTTTTTACAAGGGTCTGGGCTCCAGGCCTAACTTTTTCAGCATCAGACCAGCAAGTTTTTTTGTTTTTTGTTTAAAAAAATCCAGTAAAAACATCCCTTCACTTTGCAGAAGTAGGCAAGAATTTTGAACTTTTGATGAGAGTTGGCAGAAAATTGAATTTTCTAAATATCAGCAAATGCCTCATGGATCTCAGTGGAGGGATAATTATTAAGCTATTTAATTAGTTTTATTATACCGCTTAGAAGCTGAAATCAGCATTTTAATTGGCAGATGAATATTTCGAAAGTTTTTGAATAGCTAAATTCATTTTTTGGGGCATGAAAGAGAACTCATTGTCCTTCCACCTGCAAACACTCTATTAAGTGCTCTTTGTAGAGCTAACACCTGCCTGTAATGCCTGCGTTCATTAAAGATTCAAGTATCAGCTTCACTAATGTGTAGCTTTGCATTATAGTTGCCCTGTGTGCCACTAGCTGGGTGAAAAACGAGAGTTCATAAACGCTGCATTAGGATTATGCCAGGCCTCTAGTCATGAGGTGATGCCACTATTTTGAAAGCAGCTTTTGTACAGGTTTTTTTTAATTTAAAAAAGCAAAAACAAAAAAACTTCCAAGCTGCCCAGCTCCCATGGGCAGGTTTTCCTGCAGCAGTGCAAGCAAAGGTTTGTGCCACTGTTGTTGAACTGGGATGCTGAGTGCCTCAAGTCCGACACAGCTGTGCAGAGCTGAGGTGGCACCTCATAAGATCAGCTATTCCAGCATTGGTGCAAAGCGCAACTCATCCCTTGCATAGTACCATACAGGGGTGTTTGGGGGGAATGTTGCTTTAAATACAGATTCAAACTAAAATTTGATATATGTTTTTAATGTAGAATGTTTTGAAATTTTGAAATGCTGACTGAAGTCGTTGTTATACAGTGGTACCTCTGGTTATGAACTTAATTCGTTCCAGAGGTCTGTTCTTAATCTGAAACTGTTCTTAACCTGAGGTACCACTTTTAGCTAATGGGCCTCCTGCTGCCGCCGCTCGATTTCTGTTCTCATCCTGAGGTAAAGTTCTTAACCTGAGGTACTACTTCCAGGTTAGCATAGTCTGTAACCCGAGGTGTTTGTAACCTGAGGTGTTTGTAACCAGAGGTACCACTGTCTAGACCAGGCATCCCCAAACTGCGGCCCTCCAGATGTTTTGGCCTACAACTCCCATGATCCCTAGCTAACAGGACCAGTGATCGGGGAAGATGGGAATTGTAGTCCAAAACATCTGGAGGGCCGAAGTTTGGGGATGCCTGGTCTAGGGCAATGTTGCATTTATCCAGCATTTCACTCTACTCTCCTAACCAACCTTCATACATTTGTAAAAAGAGCATTCGGAAGGAAAGTGTGTTTACTGAATGTAGAAGCGGGAGAAAGCGAAGGATCTGGCATCTGTATCCTTATGTGAAGGGGGATCATGAGTTGCACTCGCCTCATGGAAAGTGAGGTTCTAAAATTGTCCCAATGAGTGAGAAGGTGCTGACCAGGGAGGCGTCTGGAGGTGAATATCTGTTTAGAACCACTCACAATTCTTCCAGTAAGGGGGGAGGAGGTATGTAAGATCTGGAGCAAGACATGGAGGGGGAAGGTGTCATCCAGTAATAGCCTCTTTAACAACAACAACAACAACAACAACAACAACAACAACAACAACAACAACATATTATTTAGACCCCATCCATCTGGCTGGGTTTCCCACTCTGAGCGGCTTCCGACAGAAAAATAAAATACAGTAATCTATTAAACATTAAAAAGCCTCCCTAAACAGGGCTGCCTTCAGATGTCTTCTAAAAGTCCAGTAGTTGTTATTCCAGCATTGGTGCAAAGCGCAACTCATTCCTTGCATAGTACCATACAGGGGTGTTTTTAGGAAATGTTGCTTTAAATACAGATTCAAACTAAAGTTTGATATACTATCACTTGCAAGGCTGCTCAGGGCCGACTTGAGACATTTTGCTGCCTGAGGCCAAGGGCAAGCTACACTCCACATGCACATGCTGACTAGACTGCCGGTTGAAGTTATTAAACACTGCCAATGGGATAGTGCCATGTGTCAAGCTCATGTGAAGGCTGCAGGGTGAAGGATAGGCTGCATGGCACACACACAACAGAGGAGAATGCTGACCCTCAGCACCTGCCTCTTGAGGCAGTTGCCTTACACTACCTACTGGCAGGGCCATCCCTGCACCCAGTTCCATTTTTATGCTGCTAGTGTTGATGTGCAATGTGTATTTGCATGCAAAGGCCAGGGCTGCTCTTTTGAGCCTTCTGAGTGGCTGTGGCATCGTCTGATTGCTTTAAGGGCAGATTCAATTTTAAGGACAGATTAAAAGCTGTCACTTAATGTTAATTATTATTATTATTATTATTATTATTATTATTATTATTATTATTCAATGCTGCAATTGTACAGCATGTCCTCTTAAGTAGCTTTCATACATGCATACACATAGAAGTGGGAGAGAGCAAAGGCCTTGCATCTTGATTCTTATATGAAGACGATTCATGAGGTGAGCATACCTATGGAACATATCACCACAGAACTGCATCCTTATCACAAGGCTAAATAAGACTGAAAGCCATGCTTCCCATCATCTTTGCCTCATTTCGCAGCCTTCCCACCTAATCAGTGAAATGGGTTGTGTATTTCATGGAGGGAAAGTCTTTCATATAATGTTCCTTAATTTCAGCTCAGGTCTATTTTCAGTGGAGTTTAGAATCGTTGTTGACTTTATTGACTTACAAGTTGGCTGATCATCAGAATGAAAACATTTTCTTTCTGTTTCAAAATAGCAAGGTATTAATGCCAGAAAAACACAAGAGCTGCTGAAATGATTAAAAATATTAATTCTATAAAAGGTACCAGCACTTTCTTTTGAAATACCACACAACCAAAGTGTATCCATAAAACTGCTTAAAATAATCTGTATGCAGCCATGCTAGTAGTGTAAGAGACATTCAGAAAAATATGACAAGGGGAAGATCAGAAAATACCCTTTTTGTTTTAATTTATGATTCTTTGTACGTGATTACAAATCCTCAAAGATAGAACTCAAATTAATGTTTCCACTTTATTTTTAATGCATAAATAGGTTAATTTGATGAGAGAGCCTGCAAATCTAGCAATTTTTCAAGTGTTCTGATCATTTTATATCCTCATCAAGTTGGCATCTTAGCGTAGTCATCTGTATTAGATGACTGGCTTGGGTCTGGTCTGTGGAGTCCATTTAAGCCTCCAAAGGCTTTTTCTTGCTGATTTGGTTTTACATGTTCAGTAACTCAGCAGATCTGGTCAACCATCATTAATCATAAATCAAGGAGGTCTTGATCTTTTAAATAGCCCAGCTGTTCAAGCATCTGTGTAGAGTATGCAGAGGCTGGGAAAAAAATAAGTTTACTTCTTCATTAGCTTTCTCCTTTCTACCAGTGCCATCGTTGTCACAGGATTAAAGGCCCTTTGCTTAAGATAAAGCTCAAAGAGAATTGGAAAGATGAAGCTGCATCCAATGCTCTGGTTCTGTTCGCACAACAGACATACACGTGTGCAATAGAAATTCCCTTTCCTCTCCTGCCATGCCTCTTGCAGCCCCCCAACCACCACTTCTCAACATCTGCTCCAGAGCACTGGGGGGATCTCCAAAGCAGATTGAGGGGGAAGCTTCACTGCAGGACTGGAAATCTAATGTATTTTGTCTCCTTGTGAAAAGAAGTGCCATCATTTTGATGAGTTTGAAATTGGATCGATATAAAAAGAAGAAGGCTTGTAACCATGATCCTGTACCAACATAGGTCAGATTGGTTCAAGCCATAGACCCAATCTAACAATCTTTCCTGGAGGCATAACAGCAATAGTTTTGCTTTAGGGATTTTTAATTCAGAATCTTTCAATTAAATAAAAAAAAATCCTTCCTTTTTGAGCTCCTCTCTACCCTGAAGATCTCCCAACCCTCTTAATAAACCTGAAGCCAGAGGTCCTATATTTTCCCGAATGCAGCAGCCAACCCCATCACACAGCTGCTTCAGCAGCTCACCTGAGCTGCAATGCATTTATTTTTACAGTACTGTAACAAGCTCCTAGGCAAGGCTTTGGATAAGTTACTGAATAACAGCCATACTATTTAGGATTAAGACAGATTTTCTCTCTGTCTGTTATTTTCCCCAGCTGTAGGCATTACAGATGGGCACCATTAGAAATCAGCAATTGAAAAAAAAATCTCTTTGGGAGGCAAAATGGAAAGTTTTTGCAGGCATGCTCGGAGATCCCAGTGATATTTCAGATTGAATTAGATGATTGGTTACTTATCTGACCCTCTGGGAAATGAGACTGAGTTACAAGTCAAGTGATTATATTACTGGCTTATGGTCACTCTGTGATCCTCTCCTCTATGACTTATGCTCTCTCTGTGATCTCAGCTGTTAAGTGCTCATGTTTTGTGTGTGTTTATATGTGTCTGCGTGTATCACAAAATATACACAGTACACCCCAGATAGGTCATATTACAATTGCATTTGATTCTGTTCCTATTTGGAGGGACCATGAAGTTACTCAGTTTGTCCTGCAAAATGTCCTAATCCTTGCATGTGTTAACAAAGTCTCCTATCTTGATGTAATCAGTAGATTTTATCAGCTTGCTCCTATTTCACTCCTCAGTATCTCTAATGAAATATTGATCAGCACGTCCTACGACTCATCTTTGAGGAGCTGCACTGGCTACTCTTTCCAGTTTGAAAGTTTGCTTTTTAACAGAACGCTTCGGTGTTCTTCTCTTTGACCAGTTCCTTTCCCGTTGTATAAATCTGTGCTATGGTTCCAATTCCCCCCTCCCCAATTTTATGAACATTCCAAGCTGACTTGTATAGAGTCAGCGATAAGATCAATGTAACTGAGTGAGTTGGTTCCAGACTTAGTCATTCTTAGAGTAAACCCATTGAAATAAATGGGAATCAAGTTACTCATTGCTAGCTTAATTTCTCTTGATTTCTTGGGGTCTACTCTAACTATGACTAAATCCAGTGCTTTTTTCTGGGGGTACGCATACCCCTAAACATTTTGTGAATCTAAGTTTGGCTTTATTGAGGGGCAGTATTTCACTATGAGTAGAAAAATGAGAGTACCCCTAAACATTTTTTTAAGAAAAAAAGCACTGACTAAACCTATATGCAGCCTGTTGTTTTGTCCCAGCTCCTGCCAATCTTGCAGTTCCCAAACATATCAGCGCTAGTAAATAGGCATCGCTGTGGCAGGAAGGCAAATGGCATTCCCTTGCGCTCTGGCTTCTGTCATGGTGTCCCATTGTGCCAGAAGCAGCTTAGTCATGCTGGCCACATGACCCGAAAAAGCTATCTGCAGACAAACACTGGCTCCCTTGGCCTGAAAGCAAGAGGAGTGCCACACCCCATAGTCAAATTCAACTGGACTTGCGGTAACTGTCCAGGAGTCCTTTACCTTTTTATCTTTTTTTACCTGCAACCCAATAACTCCCCTAAAGCACACCCAAATTACTAAGATATGTGACAACTAGTGCTAGTCATAAGTAGAAACGTCGAAACAAATAGACTTCATGAAGATGACAGTGGGATATCACCCAGCCACTGTTGTGAAGTTAAACATAGAATCACAACAATATGTTAAACCAGTGGTAGCCAAAATGGTGTTCTTCAGTTGTTGTAGACTATAGGATAAGTTCAAGGTAGCAGTAAGGGGATCGCTGTGTCAGCACAGGCCTGACAGAATGATCTCCCCTCCACACTGTTCTGGGGCTTCTCCTGTCTCCACTGAGGCAATTTGGAGGGTGGAGTGGGAAGAGAAAGCCCTGTTGCACTAGTGAAAATCTTTATGCAGGTTTCCACTAGTGACCTTTGGCCATGCTGTGTACAGCATTTCACAAAGGTGTGACCATTTCCATTTTGTGGGATGTGCCTTTCCCTCCACAGGTTGGTTTCAAACAGCACACAGGCCATTGCGACATCAGGTGACTGGCATACTTGGCTTGTTGAGGTAGGTAGCCGTGTTGGTCTGAGTCGAAGCAAAATGAAAAAATTCCTTCAGTAGCACCTTAAAGACCAACTAAGTTTATATTTTGGTATGAGCTTTCGTGTGCATGCACACTTCTTCAGATACACTAGAAACAGAAGTGTCAGAGCCTATATATATATACAGAGGGTGGTGGGGGTGGGTGGGAATGGGAGATGGGATGATGGGAGTGGTAAACCTGTGGATGGCTGTAAATGGCTGCTGATGGCTGCAATTAGTCCTGGGCTGAGGTGCTAAAGAAAGCTTGATCATGCATAATGAGATAAGAATCCGATGTCTCTATTCATCCCAAATGCTTCCATGGTTTTAAGCTTGGTAATGATTTCCAATTCAGCAACTTCAGGATTTCCAATTCAGCAAATTCAGGAACAGACTGGAAAGGGAAGTTGCTGAATTGGAAATCATTACCAAGCTTAAAACCATGGAAGCACCTGGGATGAATAGAGACATCGGATTCTTATCTCATTATGCATGATCAAGCTTTCTTTAGCACCTCAGCCCAGGACGAATTGCAGCCATCAGCAGCCATTTACAGCCATCCACAGGTTTACCACTCCCATCAGCCCATCTCCCATTCCCACCCACCCCCACCACCCTCTGTATATATATATAGGGTCTGACACTTCTGTTTCTAGTGTATCTGAAGAAGTGTGCATGCACATGAAAGCTCATACCAAAATATAAACTTAGTTGGTCTTTAAGGTGCTACTGAAGGAATTTTTTTATTTGGCTTGTTGAGAATGTGAAAGATAAGGATCATAGCACACCAGTTCCCCATCTCTGATATATGTCATTAAGGCAAGTAGTTAAGGCCTTATTGTGATACAAAGGATAGCCACAGGCACCTGCCTCTCTCTATTAGCTTAGAGCACCATGCTCCACAGCCTTTTAGCACATAATAGGAAGGTTGTTCCCGCTCTCATGCAGACAGATAAATCTATCTGATTTGCAATGTTTAGCAACACCATGCAAATCACTTTTTCACAAAAGCTAAGTAATTTGATGGCAATTTACACCTGAACTCAACAATCAGGCGCTGATTGACAGTAATTAGCATTAGAACAGTCACTCCACAGGCCAGGGGTTCTGCCTGTTTCAGCAAAGCTCATGGGGCTTTAGCACACTGATGCATTTAGTTGGTGAATTAATGCTCATTTGTTTCAAGGTAAATGTCCAGTTAAACGTGTGTCATTTAACACATCGGGTTCTGAAGTCTTTCAAGTGCACCAACACATAATCATATAAGACAAATGAGCTTATCCATATGTCGGATGCAATGAGGAGAGTGAAGTACATTTTAGAAGAATAGAGTTAAGGTATTTTAAAGCAATTTTGCAGGGTTTGGACAGTAGATTTTAGGCAGTTTTTCCATAAATCATTTTGAATCAGACCACAGGCTGAGCTATGATGACTGTGACTATGATTGTTTATTTATTTAGGCACTTTAGTCATAAAAAATGACTTGAAGTGACTTAGAAACGCAATAGAAATGCTAAAACCAATCATAATGATCACAGTCAATAAAAATCTAAAAAAGGGACAACGAACACCAGAGCAGATTTAAATACTCTGGCTTTAACCACCAAATACTAGGGGTACACAGAAGATTCCCAAAGATTCCCCTGTGCACTTTTGATCCTTTCTGATCATTTTGTGCATCACTCTTTGCAATGCTCCACTGCAGTCTGTAATTCTCAGTCCCAGAGATACGTACTTGGTGAAAAGAAGCACTGTGCTTCCCCATTCACTCTAATGGGGCGTCTACAAATGGCTATAACTTTTCTCCCTTTTAGCCAAAGTGCGTGAAATGTACCAGGATAGAAGCTGCTCCAGTCAGGATTATGCCTGCCAAATTGCAGACAAATAGGTCCATAATCCTCTGAAGTAGAGTGGGAGGTTATTTTTTGCTGGGTGGGAAGTGCAGAACTTTGACTCTTGTTCTTCTTTTTTTTAACCTTAAAATAATAAATAGATGATTGAGCAATGTGTATTTTTGCTTGCAGATGTTTAAAAGCTTTGCAGCTTCTCACCAGCCTCAGTTTCCAGTGCTTTCTGATAGGATTTACAGACTTTGTCTGTGTTCTCCAAGTGACTAGAGGCCTCCAAACATAGGCTTTATAACATGACACTTTCTAGAACACCGGCCGAAGAGCTGTTTTGTAGAGGATGGGGATTAAAGCAGAGTGATGCAGGATTCCTTTAAAAAGCTTAAATGAAACTTTCGTTTTTAAGAAAACCCTCTGCTGCTTTGCTTAATGAAATAAACAAATCCAGAGCTCTTCGCTGCTCGACAGGCAATGTTTAACTCCCTGCACAGCCCAGAATTGGAGGGGTTGCCATAGAATCCATGCCACAAAAGACAGAATCGGGATTCAAGATGACCTGAACAGATTGGAAAACTGGGTCCCAACTAGTAAAATGAATTTCAATAGGGGCAAATGTAACATTCTGCACTTAGGAGGAACTGGCAGTACAAATATAAGATGAGGGACATGTGGCTTGCCAGTAGTCCCATTGAATTCAGTTGAATTTGCCCACAGGTAAGGGATTAGGACAGCAGTCTTGCTAGCCTGATCCTGCCTTGTTTCCTTCACTCAGGCATCAAAGTAGGACACCCCAGTCATATTTTGCTCTTTGTGTCCTGGACTGCAGGAATTCCTTGGAGACTTATCAAACATTTTACAGGGATTCTAATGCCAGGGCAATGCCAGTTATATAAGCCCTTTTTGTAATGCAACATTTTATTTCACTACTGCACTTTTTTATACTGTATACAGAAAATGGTCATGTTGCTGAAATATGTATAACAATCCAGCTAACTTATGTTTTATGTGTTTGTAGTAAACATGTTTTGTTTTGTTTGACAGCTGGAAATCCTCAGACTTTAACTGAGGAGCACAGATTTATTTATATTTTCTAGAAGTGTACAGTATCTGTCTTCCCACACTCTGGCATTATGTGTTTGTGATTGCTTAACCACAGCAGCAAAAACAGTGTTGTGTATCACACCCACATTACTATATGCAACTGAAGTGCATCATATATTCAGCTTAAATGTGCATCATATTGCCCATTCAAACATACAGGCATCTCTAAATGATGTGGTGCAGATTTGAATTTTTGCTGCAGACTACAACCACAACTGCTTTAGTTGTGCTATAGATGCTGCCTCTGGTCACCATGCCTCTCTCTCTGGTTCAGTGTTTAATTTTAATTGAGTTTCCTTTTTGACTCACTTGCAACCCTCTTCCCAGTATCTACACAGTCCGCATATTATAAGGACAGTATCATAGCATTTCAAACCAGTGTCCATATGGTTGCCACCTCTCTAACTTTTATGTGCATTTATCACAAGGGAAAGAAGGCACACAGTTTTGAAGAAGGTCTTCAAAGAGAGGCAGATGCTCTGTGAATTCAAAGAGAGTTACAGTGTATCCAGATCAGAGAGACAGGGATTTTTATTTAGCTAATTCCCAATCAGCAGTTTCCACCACCAGCAGGAGATAAATCAATCTAAACTGATTGTCTATAGCTATTAAATCCAGGATCCTACCATTATAATTACTGAAGTGTGTTTGAGATAAAGAGGTTGAAATGTCATGTATGTTGTGGGGTTCTTCGGCAGTCAGAAAATTTGAATGAAGGACCTGCTACCACACTGAATTTAATCTGAAATATATGTTGGGCTTTTGTATCACCCCAGAAGCGTGTGCAAGGAGAAAATAGGTAGTAAAAGGTGAAAGAAAATCCTAAGAATGTTTACTCTGAAGTAAAACCCACTGGCCTTCCAGGACTACTTCCTGGTAAATATTCACACCAAGGGAAAAATGAATAGCATTTTTCCTTTTGCAGTGTGGTCCAACTCAGGGCTGATTCATGCATAACATTGAATTCACGCAAATCTTCATTCATGTACAGTACATGGATATTTAGCTTGTAATGTACGGACAGCTGAAGTAGTAAACCCATCCTTACACTGCAGAAATACATATAGGATCATAGGAAGCTGCCATATACTGAGTCAGACCATTCTTCCATCAAGATCAGTGTAGGCGCTACATTGATTCGCAATGGCTCTGCGTGGTTTTCAACAGGAGTCTTTGTCAGGGAATGAAGTGGTGTTTGTTTGTTTTCCTATGCAAGGTATATGCACTGCCATGGATCTGTAGTCCTTCCTGTTTGTCCTATGTGGACAGAATGTCTTGCGGAAATCAGCTCTTAGCCTATGAGAAATGTGTCCGGCGTAATTTTGTTACCTAATGTGTTTAGGATAATGAAAACATTTCTGAGAGAAGACATTTGCATCACCAAAGCAGTGTAACTTTGGACTGTAGACACTATATCCAAACCCATGTCCAGCAGTAACGTCACAGCAGCCCTGAGGGCAGCCAGATTGCTTAAAGCCTAACAGAAAGGCGTAGCTGTGCCTTTTTCACTGGCAAAAATCCAATGTTTGCACACGTCATGTGCCAAATGGCCCCATTGTCACTCACCCACACTGCTGTTGCTGCTGAAGTAGAGTCCATGCAGCCTCTCAGGTCCTGTACAGGGATGCCCAAAATCAAAAGTGGAGGTGGTCCTGCGGGGGTAGGGGGCACAATGCTCAAGCTTCATTGAAAACAATAGAACCCAGGTTCCACACTCCCCATTCATTTCAATAGGGGCTTTCACAGATAAATCTCCAGGTGGATCATGTTCCTACTCAGCTTATTGGAATTTATTGGAGCTTAAAAGTATGCCCTCCTCTAGGATTGTTCATCTATATCAAAGGATGGTCTCTGGGCACTGTTTTCAAAGGCCATTCATCATTATTACAGAGGAGAAGAATGCTCTGTATCCTGTTTTCACGATGTTGGCTGGATAATAACGTGGCTTAAAAACATTGTGTACCAGATTAATCATAAAGATTTCAGCAGTTGTTCCAAAAGGCTTTAAACCAACTTAATGGCTTTGTGAAGAGATGACTATATGAAAGATGACACATTCCTTATCAGGAACACAAGACAGAATACAACACAGTAGTTTTTCAAATAGTCTGTAGAATTTATCCAACAGGTGCTATATACTACAAGAATGGAGAGCCCACTGCACATTTACGGTATGTGGGAAGAAATCTCACTCAATTCAGTTAGTTAATTCCCTCCAAACATATATAAGATTATTAGACTCAACATAGTATATAACCATAGCATAAGAATCCTAATGTTAATCCAGCCTGTGATCTAGAATGGATGTAAGGTCCACAATAAGTTGTTTCATGGAGGAAATGAAATCCCAAACTGCAGCTGACAAGAAGGCCTAAGAATGGTGGTTGTTGGAGTTCAACAACATCTGGGGAGCATCATGTTTGCTACCCCTGACATAGATAATTCGAAGCAAGATTTCTCTGACAGTTCAAGTGGGATAGCCTCAACCCAGGACAGAAGCCCCACAGTTTATTGAGCATTTTCTAAATTTTTAGGTGGGTGATTCAGTTCTCCACGTTTAGCATGTGCTAATCAGACTCAAAATCAATCTTAATTATGAGGACTCCATATGATGGATCGACACAATGAAGTCATGGGGCTGTAGGAAGTAATTAAGTGGGTCAGCAAACTCAGCCACCTTCATGGGGGGAGATTTTCCTCGAATTAAATAAACCAAGACTGCTGCTGATTCAGCCATTCATTAAGCCCCCACTTCTTGAGATCCCACAGGCTCAACACACTGAGCATCAATACTTGCAAATATGAAAATAACTCTGATGCTAATAAAATTGGAATTGTTTATTGGAACGCTAATGATGGTCATCGCTTTGTAGCGATGTACATAGTTTTGTGGAAGGGATGGGCTAAGTACTAAGTCCTCCACACCATTTCATTATACTCTTATAACTCCTACTGAGTTTAGTATGTGGGAAAAGAAGGCAGGTCAGTGTTCTCCCCCCAAAACATGACTTAATAGTGCTTGTAAGTGTGGGAAACCGATTTCTGTGCATTGGCTGTGTGTGGACATCATCACAAACCAAGGCTTATCAGTGGTCCCAACCCACACTGATGCCACCACAAGGAGATCAGAAGCATTTACATTGGGATTTGACTGATTTCCACCTATTTGCAACACCAATTTGCAACGTCAGTATAAACAAATGTGTTCAAAACTCATTTTTAATCTGTGTTAAATTTAAGAGTTAGAGAGTCAACTGGCTTGGGTGGTGAAATCTGTGCTTCCATATTCCAAAATATTTTTTGCCTTTAAGGCAGAGCTACATATACATATACATAGATAAAGGTAAAATAAAAAGGTAAAGGTATACATATCCAGAGATAAAGAGAAATTCCTTTTTGCAATATTCACATTCCTATTGTAGTTATGTTCATTAATTTCAGTGGGTCTTCTCTGAGTAAATCTTAGTTGAATACCACCAAATAATACAATAATAATCGATATAACAATTTAAGCAACATTTTTTTTAAAAAAATAGAGGGAGTGCTGATATTTTATTGATATGATGGTAGAGCACACTATCCTAAAATTCAGAAATAGAATACTGTATAAGAATAAGATGAGGATAAGCATCTATGGAAACCCAGAGTTCCCTAGAGTGTTTGAAAACCATTCTATAGTAGAGCATTGTATAGATAACACAAATAGAGCATTGGTCTACTTACGGTAGCTCAATACTGTGTCCTCTAGCCTTCCACAACCTGGTGCCCTCCAGATACTTTGGACCCCAACGCCCATCAATCTTGGGCAGTGATGGCTGGGACTGATAGGAGTCATAGTTTAAAGCATGTTGAGAACAGATTAGTTTACTCTGATAGACAGCATCTTTATTACGTCTTTAAATGCCTGAGACGGAAGCAAGGACTTTATGCAGGTTATATCTTAAAAGTCCTTCCCAGGTATGTAAGATCAGAATAATTGGCAAACCTGTGGTTTTTATTCGAACAAAAGGAGTGTATATTCTCTTGCTGCCTTGCTAATTGATGTTACTGTATTAACAGAATGTCATTAATATATAATCATATGATTTTTTTTTCTTCAAAAAAGAGCATTTTAAGGGTTTGGTACGTCCCCTTCCCTCATAGCTTTGACTGTTGCATACCTTGGATTCTTTTGAAGCAATGCGGCTTAAAATAATAAGAGAACAGCTGTGTTTCCTTCATTCTAACAGTTCATCAGCACCAAAGGAAAAAAGCCTGCCTTTAAATAAATGGTTTAGGTCTATATCTTTTCATACCATTAGGTGTTTATTTGAAGTTAATTTAGGTTGTTAGTTACATGCACACATTGCTCAAGATCAAAACACAAGATGTTCAAATGAAGGGTTATGCAATGGTAAATTGTAAAATGTAAACCTAGCTCAATTATTTTAGACATATTTAAATATAGACCATTCTGCCTGAGAGGAGGGAATTCATACCCCTTAACTGCGCAACTGTTTTATAACATTGTGGTTTTAGTTGTGTATGCCTGAAGGCTGCGCATGTTCTGGGCATATATTGAAAGTAATAAATCCAGCTTACTTTGAGAAGACATAGTTAGGTCTCTAGGTGATATATCATATCCATCTTCTCCATTGTGAGGATTGCTTAATAATGCAAATGGACGGGCTCATCTGTCCCATTTTCAGGTTCTATGGCTTTGTCCAATGGATGTGGCCAGTTCTCAACATCATTACCTCAGATCCAAGCTTTGTGAAGATTATATGAGAAGGACCGGTGCAATTAGCCCTGCCCATGTGACACTGGATCATGTGACACTGGACTCTGGATGCACAGTGGGAAAACCCACAGAAGATCAGATCTCACTGCCTTGCTGTTGTTCTGTAGAGAGAGCACTCCTGCCTTGTCTTTTCCCTGTGATAAACCTCTGGTTACTGTTAGAAACTGTCCTGGATTTTGGGGTGGCATCCAGCAGCCCTAGGATCTCATTCAGCACCTTTGCAGTAGTGCAGAAAGATGCTGTGATACTGGAATTAGTCCCAAAACTCTATGGTGCCATCTGGTAGTTTTGGTGGTACGTGGTAGGGCTGTCTTTTGTGCATGGAATGCTGGGATTGTTTTCCTCTCTGTGAATCAGGGAGTGCTCTCTACAGACAATGAGGATGCTCCACTGTATATGTTCCAGCACAGAAGAAGAGAAGACATTCTTGTGCAGATCTCTGTGTGCAGTGGGATCCTGCAGAGCTTCTGGTTGTGTTTTAGCTCTTTCAGTAACCAACTGCCCAAAACAGATCTATTCATCTCTCCAGGTTCTGCGCTTAGCTGATTGATATTACTGTTACTATTTTTTTGCACCTGCTCCAGAATTTGCCTACTGCGGCAGACTCTCATGCTCCTTTCTTACAACATTGATGTGGTGTCCCCTGCAGTGGGAGCCCAGTGTGGCTGAACCAGTTGCTTTATCCGAAAACCTACTGGAAGAAACTGACTTAGTTTCCAAACCGACCAAAATGTCACAGTTTGGTTTGGGAACCTGCGTTTCAACCTCCAGAGAAGGGCGGGTGAGACCTTACCCCAGTATGTAACTAAACTGGCAGACACATTCATGCATCATCCTTGTGGGAGGTATAACATAATTTTCTTGTTAGCAAATACAGTAGCTGTAAGTTGATATTAGCAATGTCCAGAATTGCTATATGAATGGGATCCTTTAGCACAATCACAGCATATTTATGTTATGCTGCACGATATAAGAAGAACCAGATGTTCCCTCAAGCACTGTGAACTCTGGTATTTTCCCACTTATCCAGGCCTAATTTCTGTTTGCTATCATTAAAATTTCATCTACGGGGATTATGATTCTCCATCTTTTCCTCTTTTTGCCTGAAATTATCCAAGTGATTATCTCCTTGAAGAGCTTGATTGACAGCACTCATAGGTGAAGCTAGCATTCAGTTCAGACGCCAAGCCTCTCAGCAGTGGTGTTGTTTTGCTGCGTTATTCCTGAATGTGTGCTTGACAGCAGCATTTTATATCATTGCAGGATAAACAGATCACTTGACACAAATGGCGAAATATATACTAATAGGCTTTTGCATTGTCTAAAACATCTAATGGAAAAGCCTAAAGGCTGTTAGCACTTCATATGATACTTTAACGTCTATCAGCATTCAAAAGCTTTCCATAATAATTGGGTGTGCTCTATGAGAGGAGCCATACTTAAACAACCAGTTTTGTAATGGCTGTTAGGCCTGCATATGAGCTTCAGTAGAAGGAGGGGGGAGCAAAGGTCATCCAAGGATTTACAATGACATGCATGCAACCTGATCTTGGGCATGTTTCCTTGCAAGTAAGTTTGGAGCACAAGAAAGTCATAGGATTACAACTTTTAAAGATGGTTATGCTCCGCCAGCTTTAATTATTTTTTGTGGGGGAGTAAAATTCCTAATTTGAAAACCAATGCAGTCTTATAATATAACAGGGAAGGTGATGTCTTCTGTAAGATGTGCTCTGGCTCTCTGAGCTAGTAATAATTCTGTTTAACCTGAAGCTTTCCTCATTTTTTTAATATTTCGGTTCACATGTTTCTGTTGTTTAGTATAGAACTAAATAGCAGCCCCTTGTCAGCTTGCACCAGCCCCCTCTGGTACAGGGGTCACCAGCCTTTTTTGGACCAGTCAGTGGTATAGTGTGGGGGGTGGGTGCCCCATTTTTTTTGAGGGGGCGTAACCAGGCATCTCCACAACAGGCTCCCTCATTGAGGCCAGAGTTGTGGGAATGGAAGCTGCCCCTGGGTCAGGCCTTCAGGGCTGGAATGGTAGCAGTGCCTCCTCCTCGTGGCTAGCGAAGGGATGCCCTCACGCACCCCGCCCTAGGCCGGCTGGATGAGAGGCAGCTGCCACCCACCGAGGAAAGAAGAAGAGGGCATGACTCGGGGACAGAAGTGGTGGAGAGGCAGCAGCCACATCACCACCCCTCTTCTCTGCTGGGCTCCAGCGTGTGAGCGGGCCCCTTGCACCACTTTGTGAGGCTGGGATTGGACAGTTTGTTCCCAGCCTTGCAAAGCTGTGCAGAGCTTCCAGGGTGGTGTGAGTGCATCCTTCAAATCAGTCCAAACCGGAAGGGAAAGAGTGGGGAGCATGGAACTGCGCAATGTAACAAGCTTAGGACACAGCATAAGGCGTGCTAGAAGTGTTGCTAACATGCAACTCACGGGCACTATTGGGGTTGTGAAAGGTCTTATTAACTATCTCTTCCAACATATACAATGCACAAGAGACTGTTTGCACTTTCTGCTCAGTTGCTGTTCTAACTTTCTCAGCTTGTCCTCCATTGAGCATGCCTATTTAAACAAGCCTACATTGAATTGGTTACCAAGATCGGATGCTCATCCTCCCTTCCGTACAAAGAGACTCTCTTTGTGAGTGAGCATGGTGGTGGCTGATAGGTCTTTTTTCCCATTGCTGCAAGGGCTGATGGGAAACATGCCTGCACCATTTTGTGGTCTTGTCTCTTTTCCTGCTCTGTTTAATGCCACACATTCCACAACAGCCATTTTTTTTGACTGGCACTCGCAACACTTTCCCAAAGTTATAAATGTGAAGGGAAGCTAAATCCTTTCCTTGCCCACCATGTACTTCCCTACAGCCTCACCCCAGCCGCAAACTGTGGTGAGGTTTGCTAGGAGTAGGAGAGGGAATTTGTACTATCCACTTGCATGCCTCTTAGTTCTAAAAACAAGATGGCACACCTCCATTTTCATGTGCGATTAGGCATTTTTGTTGTTGTTTAGTCATCTTAGTCATGTTCGACTCTTCGTGACCCTATGCCTTGGAAACTCTCGCTTTCTTTTCAAAGCTTCTCCTTTTTTTATGTACATGGAGGTTTTTTTGGCAAAATACTGGAGTGGTTTGCCAGTTCCTTCTCCAGCTGGATCACATTTAGTCTAAACTCTCGGCTATGACCTGCCCGTCTTGGGTGGCCCTGCATGGCATAGCTCATAGCTTCTCTGAGTTATTCAAGCTCCTTCGCCACGACAAGGTAGTGATCCATGAAGGGGGTGATCAGGCATACCCAGTGCTATTTTCCTAGAAAAAGAGGTGCCAGAACTCACCAAGAACCCTCGTTCTCTTAGAATGGCAATGATGCCCACCTGAGAGGTGCAAGAACTGAGTTCTAGTGAGTTCTGGCTGACAAAAAGCCCTGGGCATACCTGGCTTTAAAGAAATGAGGTTGGCCCATCACAACACGTTTGGCACCCCCTGCGTAAGAAATCTCATCTTCCAGCATTTCATGCAATGAGAATGTTATGGTCTTTCATATGGTTACTGTAACAAACTGAGTTTTACAATCAAGTGTACTTGACAAGAGCAATATCCGGTCTTGGCTGTGCAATGACTATATTGATATCATGCATGTGTCTCCAAACGTGTATGTCTCATTCACAATTCACATTTTTAAAATGTACATCTTAATCAGCCTTTCCCGATCTGGTGTCCTCCAGATGTTTTGGACTGCAACCATGCTGGGTGTTGCTGTTCAAAACATGTGGAGAGACCAAGTTAGAGAGATCAAAATCTTAGCTGGAAAATCTAAAAACTTGGAAGGTATGAACTGCCCTGAGTGAGCCACATGCAGGACAGTTCCAACAGGAAGGAGAAACTGTTGCCTGACCCACCATATGTTGCCTGAATCCAGGAGAGATGATGCAGGCATTGTCTCCCACCACCCTTGTAATGTTTCCAGGCCTGTGTGTGCTGCAGCTATTCCCACAAGGAAAAGGGAGTGGGCAGAAAATAATGCCTGGCGGTGGTGGGGGGCTGCAAATTCCCTGGGAAGGGGACTGCAGCCAGCCCACAGGCCTTATGTTGTGCAGCCCTGGCCTAACGAAAGAAGCAATTCGATCCTCGTATTGCCATCTGTCAAAGCCCAGGCAGCAGATTGTCATGATAACAGATTCAGATGAAAAGTTGTGTAAGATTTTATTACACAATCTCTTGGAAAGTATGTTTGTAGTGGAGTGCTTCCAGAAGAACTCAGCTTTAGCAGATGTGAGATTATACAGAGAATCCCGCTATCAGAGATCACTCAATGTGAGCATTTAACTTATCTTTAAGGAGTGCGGTATGAGTCTTATGGTACTGGGTACTGCATTAAGCCTTGGAACAGAATTATCTTGTTCCCAGGCAGCTTTATTAGCTACCCCCTGCATTAAGACACCAGATTCTATTATAAGAAGAAGGAACAATCCTGAAGGAATAACAATGTTTTTACCACTATCATTGCATAAAAAGCATGAGCTGGGTTTTGTTACATGCTCAGAATTGGAAAATAGTTTCCTTCTGGGCTAGTACAAGTACCAGTTTTTAAGTTTGGGGTTCTTTTTTTTTAAGGTGTGAGCTATTTCCCCCCTGCAACATGTTGTTGTTGTTGTTTAGTCGTTTAGTCGTGTCCGACTCTTCGTGACCCCATGGACCATAGCACGCCAGGCACTCCTGTCTTGCACTGCCTCCCGCAGTTTGGTCAAACTCATGTTCGTAGCTTCAAGAACACTGTCCAACCATCTTGTCCTCTGTCGTCCCCTTCTCCTAGTGCCCTCAATCTTTCCCAACATCAGGGTCTTTTCCAAGGATTCTTCTCTTCTCATGAGGTGGCCAAAGTATTGGAGCCTCAGCTTCACGATCTGTCCTTCCAGGGAGCACTCAGGGCTGATTTCCTTAAGAATGGATAGGTTTGATCTTCTTGCAGTCCATGGGACTCTCAAGAGTCTCCTCCAGCACCATAATTCAAAAGCATCAATTCTTCGACGATCAGCCTTCTTTATGGTCCAGCTCTCACTTCCATACATCACTACTGGGAAAACCATAGCTTTAACTATACGGACCTTTGTCGGCAAAGTGATGTCTCTGCTTTTTAAGATGCTGTCTAGGTTTGTCATTGCTTTTCTCCCAAGAAGCAGGCGTCTTTTAATTTCGTGACTGCTGTCACCATCTGCAGTGATCAAGGAGCCCAAGAAAGTAAAATCTCTCACTGCCTCCATTTCTTCCCCTTCTATTTGCCAGGAGGTGATGGGACCAGTGGCCATGATCTTGGTTTTTTTGATGTTGAGCTTCAGACCATATTTTGCGCTCTCCTCTTTCACCCTCATTAAAAGGTTCTTTAATTCCTCCTCGCTTTCTGCCATCAAGGTTGTGTCATCTGCATATCTGAGGTTGTTGATATTTCTTCCGGCAATCTTAATTCCAGCTTGGGATTCATCTAGTCCAGCCTTTCGCATGATGAATTCTGCATATAAGTTAAATAAGCAGGGAGACAATATACAACCTTGTCGTACTCCTTTCCCAATTTTGAACCACTCAGTTGTTCCATATCCAGTTCTAACTGTAGCTTCTCCCCTGCAACATATACAGTAGCAATTCATATTCAGTTCTAAGTCTGAGCTCTGGGGATGCTATGAATCTTCATGATTTCCACTTCCAGTGCAAAGGCAGCCAGCATGCACTACCCGATGCATACAAAAGCACCAGGTGTGAAAATATAATTGTCAGCTCTATGGGGATGGAATATGCAGTGAATGCTTAAAAACATACAGTTAGGTCAATAATTGATAATATATATGTGGTGTGCAATACTGATTTTGTGTAGATATGCATTATGGTGCCTCTGTGCATTTGAATGTGGAATGTGATGTGCACCTAAGCCATTGTGGAGAATTATCACGTAATTTCTTTTTAAGGATGAGAGTGCCACACGAGCATTTATGTTAATATAAATGAGCTCTCATTGCTCTGTCCCAGCTTCTGCCAACCTAGCAGTTCGAAAGCACACCAGTGCAAGTAGATAAATAGGTACTGTTGCAGCGGGAAGGTGAACAGCATTTCTGTGTTCTCTGGTTTCGGTCAAAGTGTTCCGTTGCACCAAAAGCAGTTTAGTCCTACTGGCCACATGGCCTGGAAAGCTGTCTGTGGACAAATCTTGGCTCCCTCAGCCTGAAGCAAGATGAGTGCCGCACCCCATAGCTGCCTTTGACTGGACTTAACCAGTGGTCTTTTACCTTTACCTTTTAATACAGGTATATGAGTTTAAAAATCTACCTTTCTCTGAAATTGTCTCTGTTCCCAGTGTTGATGTGTTTTGAGATCATGCATTATCTGATGAGGTGCTAGCCTTGAGATCATAGCTGCCAAGTTTTCCCTTTTCTCGCGAGGAAGCCTATTCAGCATAAGGGAAAATCCCTTTAAAAAAGGGATAAGTTGGCAGCTATGCTTGAGATTCATTCTCATAGAAACCTCTCCTCATTTTGGGAATAACAGAACAGGATAATCCTAAACTAAGCAAATGGAAAAAGTGGAACACTCTTAAAATCACACATGAATGCTAATTCCATGAAAACTGTTTTGGTGCTTAGATTGCTTTGTAGTGGATTAGAAGCAATGGAAACCTTTCTCTTCCTTGCTTTCACTATTTGGTGCTGATTCTATCTGCTAGGGAAGATTCTGCGATCCAAGAGATTCTCTGCAGCTGTGACAGTTGGGTGACTTGCATTCCCCAGGAATGTAGCTGTTGTGGAGGGAGTCTTCCCCAGAATTCCAACAAAGAAACCCACATGTCCACTTATTCAGTTAAGGCTGCCAAGCATCTTATGCCAGTGTGCGAAAGGGAAATAAAGGGGTGGATTTCACACATTCCAAACTGGAACCCTCCATTCACACATGACTAACCAGCGAGGTGTAGGTTTTCTGTGGGTGATCTGTGCTTGTGTCATACCATAATCTTGATCATGCAGGTTAATATATATCAAACAGAGATGGGAAATTTTTCAGATGTTCTTGGACTCCAGTTCCCATTGACCCCAAACAACATAGCCAATGGTCAGGGATGATGGGAACTGGAGACTAACAACACCCAGAGGGCCAGATGTTCTCCAGCCCTGATGGAAAAGTCTAATTTGTGGAGGATCTTGGATTGATGAGCTTTATGCATGTCTTCTGAGCCCATTCCAGTCCTGACATTCTCTTACTTCCTCTTAATCCATTAGACTTTGCCAGGCCAAGGTGTCTAACTGAGAATGGTTTCTTATAGCAACTGCTTACCATGCTTTTCCATTTCCACCCCCCCCCCAGTATTCTTATTCCTATAATTTCTTGGGCTCTGCTTTCATTGCTAACTTGGCAGCCAAGGCTGATGCAAGCTGTAATGCTGAAGATTTGTGAGATCCTCTCCAGAGATAAATGAATTTTTCAGTTCAACAAAACAAAGTCTGTAATTCAAGTTCAACAGTATTTCTTTCCCAAGGGTGATTTTAGCCATGGATTAATTGTTTCTGTTTTTGTAAACAGTCAACAGAAGTCAAAGGGATCTGCTTGTGCCAGTGGGAGGTGAATTTTCTAAACTAAGCCTTTGATGAGAAAGATAAATGTTACATTGGTTATTTATTTATTTATTTGTTGCTACTTCTACATCAAAGCTTTTACCAGCAAGCAAGATGGTGATATAGTTAAACTAAAATTTAAAAACCCAGTGTTTGTAATCCAGAGCACAATTTTCAGTATTAAAGAAAAAAAGAACATAGAAAATTCAAAAGTGATTTACAATAGTCACACATAAAACCACACAGTAAAAAAAAAAAAAAAAAAAAACATTGGGTGGGGGCAGAGATCAGATTACTGTTATGGAAAGAGTAGAATAGGTTTTAGGAGACACTCAAAGGTTGCAACCAGGGCTGACCAAAGACATTTTGCTGCCTGAGGCAAACCATAAAATGGTGCTCCTCTTTGTTGAGTATTCACTGTTGAGTGAATACCATGGAATACCAGGCTCAGGGACTAAATGCAGTCCTCCAGGTCTCTCTGTCTGGGATCAGGCTACCCCTCTCCTGTTTTGCACCCTCCTGGAGTGTTTTTGACTGACTGAAATGTGTATTTGTATGGAGAGAATGTACTGGGGATGGTGGAAGAGAACTTATCTCACCCCCTTCCTTATTCCCTCTACACGCCTGCCCCCACCAAAGCCTCCTCTTTCCATTCCACCAAGCAACTTCTCCCTTGCCTTTGAGTCATGGCTAACTGGAGACGGAAGCCGCTCTCTTGCAAAGCTGAGAGGCTGCCTGTCAGGAGGCAGCTAGACATGTAGCATGCTACGTGAGCGAGATTCTGTGGGTTAGTGGTTTGATAGTGGCAACGGAGAAGGAAAAAATGGGGAGAGGCGGGAAAGAGATGTCTCCTCTTGCCTGGTGCAGTTTCTTCATATTTGCACATCCATTCAGTTAAGTGCTCATTTTCCCAGTTCCCAGAATGCACTCCTACAAGAGGCAGGAATGGCCATCAAGGTGGGTGGCTTAAAAAAGAGAGAGGATTGGAAAAATTCAGGGAAGGCTACCAAGGCCTGCTAACATTGATGGCAATGTTCTATCTCTGCTGGAAATTACAGGAAGGGAGAGTGTTGTTGTGTCTGGGTTCTGCTTGCTGGTTTCCCACAAGCATCTGGTTGGCCACTGTGAGAACAGGATGCTGGACTAGAAGGACATTTGCGTGTGGAGACCTTTTAACCAGCCCGAGGAATAAATTCAGACAGGACTCAAATATTTGGTTTGGTTTTGGGCAGAATTTAGGCCACAACATTATTGATTACAAATGAAGTGAGTGGTTGCATAGGCTCTGGTTCGACTAGCTAGCTAGGCAGCGTTGACTCTGGGCACCAAACATAGGTCAGTGGGACAGTGGCAAGCAGGGGGACAGTGGCAAGCAGGGGGGTCTGCTAGGCCTCCACCCAGATAAGCCCTGGACTCAGGCTCAGGGCACAACCCTGCACGGGGAGACCAACCATGGGTCTGTGGATTCCTTCTTAAAGGAATACCCAACGCTTAGGGATGGCTAGGCATCCCGCCACCCCTATCCACCTGAACACGAGCCTATCCGCAACCTTACAAGTTGTGACAATTTGCTACATGGCAGGCAAAACCCAAATGGCACCAGCCAATCAGCCAAGTGGGAGAAGTTCCTGCAGTGCCCCTGTCCCAAAGACAGGTGACACACGACGGCATAGCAAGGTCAAGCACAAGCCTTAAATATAGGGAGAGGTGGGTGGGTGTTCCGATGCCCTGAGCCCCAAAGAGGAAGCTCAGGGACACGTGCATCAGCTTAAGTAGTGTCCCTTCGATCGCTTTGACTGGCGTCCCGTTAGCCCAATTGCTCCCAAGATCGAGGGGCCTCCAATAGGGTGTTGTGGTCGCTCCAATGTTCTCACCCACAACACTGGGCCTGATTGCCAGGTCCCACTGCAACACATGCCCTCTTGTTAGGGAGGACCCGATTTGCCTGATTCAGCAGGCGCCTATGTTTTCTTTTAGGACTAGATCAAAGTTTGGCTACTATATGCCCTCTCCACTTAATCATAATCATAAATGTTCTACTTCTTACAAGTCATTTCATTTCTATACCATTTTATATATTTAAGAGAGATCTCAAAGCGGTTTACAACACAGTAAAACATCAAATAAAACAATCCCAGCATAAAACATTACTGAAGAAAGTAAAATGTAAAGCGTACATTCAAAGCAACATAATTAAGATCGTTATTTCAGTTTCCTATTAAAGATTTCAAAATAAAACATTACAAAGGAGATCAACTACAGAGAGCACATTTAGTGCAGCCAAGTTAACAAAAAAAAAACCCAACACGTTTTAATAGTTCTAAAGAAAACATTACTAAATGAAGTCAAATATAAAATGCACATTTAAACAGCATAATTAGGAAGAGAATAAAATATTATCATATCTGCGGCTGTTGCTGCCAGTCCTACCAGTTCACGGCTGGCGGCAGCTGAGAAAGCTCCGGCTCGATCACCTGAGTCTGCACTAAGAGACAACCTTTGTCGCTAGAGTCAGTCGTTCTGCCCTCCTAGGCCAGGTGGGAAAAGGCTTGCACAGGACTGACAGCCAAGATTGTCTCCATGGAATGCATTCACCCACTGTATTCTTAAAGTTAAGCTGAAAAGCAAGATAAAATATAAATATTCTAATAAATCCATGTTTAACACTGAACAATAGATTTAAATCTTTATTATTCTGCTGCGCTGGCACCTAATGGTAAAGTTTATATTGAGTTTCAAAGAAGCTGAAATCTTCCAAGGAGGTCCACTTTAATCTAGTAACGCACAGGGCACTGCAAGAATTGTTTTAAATGAGACTAGGCAGCTAATTAAAGATGTTTTAGTTGATTAACCTTCTGCCATTTAACTGATTAATTGATTAATCAATGAAAATGTTATTTAATTAGTCTACTTATCAAATGCAAAGGGTTTTGTGCCTGCCCATGTACATTTACGTGAAAGTAAGTCTTGCTGAATGCAGCTTGCAACTCCAGTTCTGCTTAGAGGAACTGCTTGGCTTTAACATAGCAAACTCCGTTCTTGCCACTTCCTCCGCTTGCCAAACCGCAAGCGAAGAGGAAACTGCTTGGATCAGAGATCACAGAATCATAGAACTGTAGAGTTGGAAAGAGACCATGAGGATCATCTAGTCCAACCCGCTGCAATGCAGGAATCTTTTTGATGAGGTCTTAGATTGCAAAGTGGGCAGCAGCGGGGATCATCTTCTTCTTTCTTCTTTGGCGATCACTCGTAGCCGAGTAAGATTGTCTTCCATAAACACGATTTTAACAATGGGTCCGTAAGTGACTGTGGAGGCCAATTCTGGACCCACATGTCCTTCCGCAGTGGGGACATTGGTTGCCAGGCGGGAGCTGATCACAGTGTGGATTTGCCAAGCGTGCCTTCCTCTTGGCACGTTTCTCCCTTGCGTCCTGAGATCGAGTTTCTTCAATGCCCATGACACCTTTCGTAAAGGCTGTTCTCCAACTGGAGCGCTCGCAGGCCAGTGTTTCCCAGTTGTCAGTGTTTATACTACATTTTTAAAGATTTGCCTTGAGACAGTCTTTGAACCTCTTTTGTTGATGACCAGTCCAACGAAACTGATGTTGAAGAATCATTGCTTCGACACTGGTGATCTTTGCTTCTTCCAGTACACTGATATTAGTTCGCCTGTCTTCCCAAGTGATGTGTAAAAAAAAAAAAAAAAAGTGGGCGGCAGCAGGGATAGCAAAAGACCAGCCTTGTAATCAAGTATTTCCTGCTCAAAGTGGGGGATTTGGTAGGTAGGCAGGCTGGCCCATCTCACAATCAGCTGAGCAAATACAACAGCACAATATGTTGCTCTTTTGATGGCTTCTCTGTGTTCTGTTGTCACCAGTCTTTCTTGTGGCACAAGAGAAACTAATCTAACAGGCTCCATACCATGGGAAGTATATAATTTAACCGACGGGAATAGAAGGTTCATGGACAAATAGCAGGTTTAAGTGTAGGGGTCCCCCCCCCAATTGCACAATAATTACAAAGGGGCAGTCACTGAAACTGTTCTGTTGGAAGCTAGGCAGGCATTTAGCTAAGCACTATGGGAATTCTCTTGTGAGTACAGATTTGATTCAGTTCATATGTGAAGGCAAACTTACTGCCCAAAACAATATCGGGGTAAAATCAATGCCATACTTTGAATTCGCTCTTCTCTGAATTTGGAAATGCAGCACTCTAGCCAAGCAATGTCTACATAAATACATATGCATTAAAATCCATAAATTAGTGACAATAACATACAAAATGTGTTATTTTAGACAAAATTAATTTGCAAAAAATGTGCATATGAAGCAAAACTGCATACCAACAAATGTATATTAGGAAAAATTCACATTGAAATGCTGAATTTTCATTAGGTTTTTTTTTTAAAAAAATATAATCACAAACTTATTTGAAAATGTGGAGAACTGAATTTAAGATTGGAAAAAATGAGCAACTGAAAGAAATGAAAATGGACAGATTTGCCCATCCTTAGTTGTGAGCGAGACTGTTTATGGGTTTGAAAATTACTTTGTCACTATTCCACAGAATTCACATTTCTGGTTTTTCTGGTTAAGATAACAGATTCCCTGTGCACTTAATTTTGTGGCCATCAGCTGCAGTCTTGGGCTAATTTTAGGGCTTACTGTTACAGCTATGCAGCCATGGGCTGAGAGGAAGGTTAGAATCAGACTGTGTGAATAGGCTGCAAGCCTCAGACACAGGCATCCCCAAACTCGGCCCTCCAGATGTTGTTGGACTACAACTCCCATCATCCCTAGCTAACAGGACCAGTGGTCAGGGATGATGGGAATTGTAGTCCCAAAACATCTGGAGGGCCGAGTTTGGGGATGCCTGCTCAAACACATGCCTGGGGCTTGGCAACAAAATTGCAGTTTTTTCCCAATATTCAATATCCCTCCCCTTTAGAACCCCAAACAGGCCACCCGGAATTATTGTAACTGAGAACCACAGGAAATGCACCCACATGGGCACTAGATGTGCCTGGAATGTTAGAAATAATCACATAAACGCCACAAAAGCAAAGAAAGAAAACCAGGAGAGAAGCCTTCAATGCAAGCAGGGATCAAAGGCGTCTGTTCTTTGTATGAATCTACAGGGGTTCATTCACTACACTTCAAGTCTTTTATGGGCTGCTCAAAAGATATCGATTATATACAAATGTGGGCACTGAGCAGAACGAATGATTTGCTGTAGTGAGAAATTAATTGAACAAGCCCATTTCAGACGATGGGATTAAGCTCTCAGCAGCAGCCTATTACCAACACCACCAGAACTACCCAGCCGCAATTAAGTTGTGGCGCCTGCCACTCCATCGCATGTTCTGTCACACTTTAATCCAGCAATTAAGGGTTTTCTTGGCCATAGCTTGGTGCGAGTGGTGCATTCCAGTACCAAAATTGTCCTATAAAGACATTCAGAAATGGAATGGACAGGGGATTTTATTTCAAAGATGTCAAAGCAGTATTGCTATGGCCATGACAGCAGCACATTTAATTTTGGAAAGGGTTGGGAAAGTTTTTTTTTTTAAAGAAAAAGTATCATAAAATGCCAAGATATAAATCAGTGGGATGACCACACAAAGATTATTGTATACAGTATTGGCCCCTTAAAAGGGGGGGGGGATAGAAATGAATTGGAAAAATGACAAAATGAGCTTGGGAATAGGGGAAAAGTATTGGGGGCATTTTAGTTTAGAAAACAATGACTAATATAGTTTTCTAGATGCATGAACATTGTAGAGAGAAAGACTCCCCTCCCTCTTTCATAATACCTGGCCCATAGGACACTCAATTAATTCAGGCACTTTTTCACACAGTGAAGAATTAATGACATATGGAATTAATGACGTGTGGAATTCACTGCAGTAGGATTTGGTGAGAACTACTAGCTTAGCCCATTGGGATGAGAGAAATTCAAAGGACCCATCAAAGACTCTTGTGTGCTTTCAGTATGAAGCTAGATGAGACTGGCCTGGTAGTCACATGAAATAAAGGTGATTGACAGTGACAGTCAGATGAAACCTCCATGTACAGAGGCAGTCTACCTCTGAAGAAAATATACATTAGATAATGACTAGCACTTCCATACATTGCTTGTGAGTAGTGGCTCTTGCTGGAAATGGAATGCTAGACTACGTAGAATTTGGTGTGATCCAACAAGATAATTCTTATGTGAACAAAACAAAAGGGTGGGGGAGAAGTATATCTCAGATGTTGGAAAAAGGATTAAGGGGTTGGTAATTTGATGATGATCCCTGTTTTCCTCCTTCCCTTTCTTTCTTTCTTTCTTTCTTTCTTTCTTTCTTTCCCACAAAGCGAAGACACCTGAGTCTGTTGGCAAGTATATCATTTTGAGTTTGCTGTAGTTTCCTTAGGAGCTCTGCCCTGCAAGGTATCTGAATGCTGACCTGCAGGGATGGCAGGAGGGGCCTGCCTCACCAGCCTGTTACTTGCCAGGAACATGCTGGTGAAGTAGCACACAGCTGGATTGAACCCTCCTCTCATTAGCTGATGAACCCTCAATCCTGCTGGATGCAGGAGATTGCTTTACCAGGGTGCTCCCCTGCTCCCCATCTATCAGCTAATGTCACCCAGTGACATCAGTTGAAAGACTAGTGGGCATGTTTTGGCAGAAATGGCCTTGTGTGTCAACTTGGACCCCCTGGCAAACCAAGATTGGCCCATGGATGGGAAGTTTCCCACCCGTGTGCTGTAAGAAATTACTGATTTTAGCCAGGAGCATTTTACGCTGATGGAAATATGTTGACAGTGGAGGTTCTGTTGAAATAAACTATTGTATTTGAAAACTTTTTACATTAAAAAAGTGGCTTAGCAAGTGTTCTTCTACATTTTACAGTAAGCTGAAACGTGTAGGGCTAACATAATAATAAGCATTTATCGTTTACAGCATCTCTATTCTTGCTACTCTTCCTGTAATTGTTTTTACATGCAAACATAACCTGCTAAGTCAAAAATCCAAGTTCCTCCTGCATGTGAGAAATGGCCCTGAGCTGTTAGGTATACTATACAAATTTTGTAAGAGTTTTGATTATTATATATAGGTATCAATGTAGATGAGCACTAAGGATCCCTGGCGCGAGTGATTCTGTGCACATGGCAGCTCTTGGTCTGATTCTTTGCTCTTAATATTCACCTCCATTGGCACTTCTTATTTCATTTTATTTTTCTTTAGCAAATTGACTTTATTTGTCAATTGATTTCACTACCCATTACACTTTAGTTTGCTTTTATTTCCCAAGAGCCATTAGCTTGTGGCATTAAAACCCAGGGAGCGTGGGTAAAGCAGAGGAACAAAATAAGTTAGAGGAGCTGGATTTGTTTTGCCTAAGGGTTGTGTCAAGAGTTATGGCTCTGGGATGGTGAGGTAATACAGTGCCTCTTTGGATAAATAGGTCTTATCTCCCACAATATGTCACTTGAGTTCCCTGGTGATTTATAAAGCCGGCAACGGTATTATGTTACCGAAGGAACAAATATCAATCACATACAGCATGCAGTTAAAGCAACAGCGCTCATTCAGATTTGTTTTCTTGCATCCACACAGCAGTGTATATTCTTGTCGTAGTGTTCATTCATAGAGTACGCCAGTGTTTCTTTTGTTATGATCTATTAAGCACAATTGCAAGACATTGCTAGAAGAAATGGTGGTGTCTTGAAATTCCGAAAAGAAAAGGATGGGCTAAAATTAATGAAAGGGATATTTCCTTATTCTGTGAATGTAGGTTCTACCCCGGAGAAATAACATTCACACAACGGAAATGCAGCTATGACATTCTAATGCATGTTTGAGTGAAAGTACTGATAAATCACTGGAGTGAATAAATTTTAGACCCCTGTGCAAGTCCACATTAATTATGAGTTCTTGTCCCACTGCCCTTTTGTAACCAACTTGTTGCTTTAGTTGATACTATCCTGTCAAAACTCCAACATTTTAGGGTTAATGTAGAGTAAGCCGAGGCATCACTGGGGCCAGACTTAAGAGGTGCACATTCAGGGCCCCACACAGCACCCAGGCAGCCAAGCAGGGGCTGCAGCTTTCCTTTAAATATGAGGTGACAAAGGGTTGTGCTGCCTTGTCCACCACTGCCACTTCTCCTCATTTTCTCACCCACCATGCTTCCTTCACAATCAATTTTTTTTAAAAATAATTTTTATTAGTTTTACAGGTTACAGAAAGAAAAAAATATAAGAAAGATACTTACATAAACAAATTTTCCATCTTCTTTCCACCCCCCTCCCATGGGGGAGAATCCCATGCAGACGAACAATCAATTTTAACTCATTTTAAAATGTGATTTTCTAGCTGCCTTTGCCAAAATGGCATAATTCCAAGCACAATTCGAAGTGACCTTTAACGCCCTAAACGGCCTCAGCCCAGTACATCTGAAGGAGCATCTCCATCCCCATCGTTCAGCCCGGACACTGAGGACCTCCTCCAAGGGTCTTCTGCTGGTTCTGTCACTGCGAGAAGTGAAGTGACAGGGAACCAGGCAGAGGGCCTTCTCGGTAGTGGCGCCCACCCTGTGGAACGCCCTCCCATCAGATGTCAAGGAAATAAACAACTATCTGACTTTTAGAAGATATCTGAAGGCAGCCCTCTTTAGGGAAGTTCTTAATGTTTGATGTTTTATCATGTTTTTAATATTCTGTTGGGAGCCGCCCAGAGTGGCTGGGGAAACCCAGCCAGATGGGTGGGGTATAAATATTATTATTATTATTATTATTATTATTATTATTATTATTATTACTACTACTACTACTACAGTGCAGGCAGTTTTCTGGGCCACCTTACCCAGAATGCCCTACTCTAAAGAAGGACTGCCTTCCTCAGAGTGAGGGGCAGTGCAGGCTTTTAAGCTCTGTTTTGTGATGTGCATCTACACATGCTCTCCCTGTACGCAATGCCTCCTCTCCAAGATGAAGAAAGTGTTGTCCCCACTGCATACTCCACAGTATAGGCAAACTCAGCTCCACAGGACTATCTGTAATGTGATGTCTACAAAGCCAGCAGACAAAGCAAGGCAGGCCAAGGGGGGACGTGATGGATGAAAGCAACCTCATACTAGCACCATGCGTCAACTCTACACTACCGTATTTTCCACAGAGCTATTGCTTAGTAGGGTATGTGTCTTATTGCAGGGCTTTTCAGGGACAGGCTGACTGGTGGAATAAAAAAAGAGAGATGAAGAACTACAGGCAAGCTTCGCACTGAAACCTTGGCCTGGTTGAAAAGAGGAGTTTATTCACTTTTGCATAGCAGGGTAGCTCCAGAAGGAGTTAGGGTCAACTGGGGCTAGTTCCCTGATCTGTGCAATGGGAAAAGAGCTGAGCATGTTTTCAATTTCTTTATCTTTACTATGACAAAAATAAAATAACTACGTGATAAGAAGTACTAGCAACAATTTTCTTGGTCAGCTCTCAAATCTTTTGCTGAAAATATTTATCTCCAAATAGGAATAAATATGCATTTCTAGCATAGATTAGTTGTTTGCCCAAAACACCTACAAGGCTTCAGCCCTAAACATACTTACCAGGGAATAAGCCCCACTGATTGTTGAGGGACTGACTTCTCTGATGAAGCATGAATAGGGTTTCGCTGCCTTTGTAGTTAACTGACAGAACAATCCAAATGCCTTTGCATTGGTCTGGGTTGTTGTTGTTGTTGTTGACACAGCTTGCAGAGTCACTTTGTTGGTGCAAAACTCCCCTTTCCATCCACCAAATATGTGGTTGGGAAGAAGTGCTGCTGGCAGGATCTCTGCCACTGGGAAAGACCCGATTCCTGGGGCTGAGGCAGGGCTAAGGCAGAACAGGATCCATTGGATCCCAAGCCAGCCCTGCTGCCATCATGGACAGCATTGGGCCCAATCCATGCCCCCCCTTGCACCTCCCGTCCTAGCTGCCATGTGTGGCAGAGGTATGGAAGCAGCAGTGGGCTTGTTGTGCTATAAAGCCCCACTGGGCTGGGCTTAAAACTCATCCCTAAACTAAAGGAATGCATTACAGTGTGAAGCTGTTTAATGGAAATAGAAAGGCTGCATCCTACCCACAGTTGAAAACAGTGGGATTTACTTCTGCATAGAGAGGCGTAGGGATCTAAGTGAAGTCCACATTGCCATAACCTGTGTAAGCAGTAGGGCATCAGTTAAATTGGGCTGCTATGCGGCAGCATAATGTTTGTGACTGAAAAGCCCCCAAACCAGGGAGCCAGCGTTGCCTTGCAATTCATTTTGGTAAACTACAAATAACTGTAGTAGAATCATGAGATTTGGGGTGATATGGTGAACCCCACCAGTTAACACTTTGCCTCTTCAGCAGGCATTTGCCAACACCATTGGAGAATGAAGTGACTGAATGGAGAGAAATGTGTAACAGAAGAAGTGGTGAGAACCTTTGCAACACAACTTGACAGCTCTGGAAAGAACCTATTACCTTAATACAGGGAAAGATGCTCATAGATGCCTGAGAGCTTGAGAGGAAGAATTTAAATTTTCTCTAGCTTTTTCTTCTGTCCTCTTTTTATAACTGTGCCTTCCATAACGTGCAGTACTGCATGATCACAAAGAGAAAGGCTTTGGGACTATGTATTTACTGTTATTTCTTTATTTAAATATGCCTATGCCTTGCCCTTAAGAGGTAATACTTTCTGGCAGTTAACAATAAAACCAATTAAAGCAATCAACATTACTTAAAACAGTAGAAGTAAAAAGACAGCATTTTAAAAGCATTTCATCAGCAGATTTAAATTCAAATCCAAATTATGTTTTCCAAAGCCTGGAGAAAGTAAAATATATTTTTTCCAGCACAAGAATGACGTACGGGTAGATAAGGGTGAAACTCCCTGAGATGAGTATTCCTTAGGAAGGGGCATTGGTACCCAAAGCATCTCTCGCTGCTTGTAACCTGCCAAAGAGCACTTTGTCCTTGCTTAGGGTGCCATAGTCTACTCCTGTACCCCCTTGGTTTTCCTTTTGAAGTGCCATGGAACTGGCAACGGAATTGGGCAAGCAAGCAGACACTCCTGAGGATCACATAACAGTGGAGGAATGTTCCCCCATCAGCCACCCCCTGTAGGCAACCTACATCAGCCACCACCATGGTTGCTCACAGAGAGAAGCTCTTTGCCCCTCTCTTCTGTGCAGAATGGAAAGGAGGGTGGGTGTCCAATCCCAGCATCAATTGGAAATTGGGCATGTTTAAGATAGTGTGTCCAATGTAGGATAGGGCAAGATACAGCTGTACCTTGGAAGTCTAATGGAATGTGCTCTGGAAGTCCGTTCGACTTCCAAAACGTTCAGAAACCCAAGCGCAGCTTCTGATTGGCTGTAGGAAGCTCCTGCAGTCAATCGGAAGCTGCGGAAGCCCCGTCGGATGTACGCCTTCCAAAAATAGTTCACAAACCAGAACACTCACTTCCGGTTTTGCAACGTTTGGAAGCCAAAAAGTTCAAGAACTAAGCTGTTTGAAAACCAAGGTACGACTGCATTGGAAATAGGAACTGAGCAGGAAGAAAGAACCTCCTCTCATACCTTATGGATTCTTGGGAAGATATTTATTGAGGGCTTTTGTGGATGCCATCATAGGCATACTAAAAGGCAACCTTGCACCTGCATATGCCACGCTGGTAATCGCTAGTTTAATGAGCGGGCTCAAGTTTCAATTGATTTAAGTCAACAAGCATAATTTCAATGGAGAGGAAGAACACACACACACACACACACACACACACACACCCTTACAAGAAGTCATGTGCCTAATAAAAGCTGTATCACCTGACAATTCTTTGATCAGGCAGTATAATTATATGAGTTCTGAGTTTGAGTACTTCTCATGATGATCCAGAATATTGCTCTGGCCAGTTTCTTCATGCTTTCAGCTTAAACCTGTTGTTGGTAACTGCTGCATAAGAGCTACAAGTAAGCGAGAAAGTTTAGATCGGAGCCAAGGGGAATCAGCATAAATCTTGCAGATGGGTATTTCCTGCTGCAATCTGCAAAACTAAACACTCTAGGCAAGCCGATTGTACTAAAAGAAAAATGAAAAACCATATCAAAATTTTATGTTCAGCAGTGCAGGATTCTGACTAAATTGTATGTTTATGATCTTGTTAAATATCGTTTCCCAGCTTACTCCATTCCCAAGGTTGTTTGAATCATTATTTCAACCCCCCTAAGAAACTCATGCATATACTTTATTTGTGTCTGCACTTTTAAATCTTTATTTTTGTATTCCCATTCCATTATCCATCTGTACCTTTGATTTAAAAAAAATATTGTGAGCAGTCCTTTTGAAAGAGGGTGGTGGTATTTTATATGCTTGTTTATATAGTACAATGGTCATGACTGGCACCCTCAGACCCACCCACCCACCTTGGCACCTGCTAGGCCCCCCTCCCTATTTTTATTATTATTTTAGAAATTGAGCATTTGCCTTTTGTGGTGGTTGGTTGTAGGGTGGTTGGTTGACGGGGAGTGGCCACTGGGACCATATAACACCCGTCTAAAGGTTCTACACTGGCTCTATATACCTGAAGGAGCATCTCCACCCCCATTGTCCAGCCTGGACACTGAGCTGCAGCTCCAAGGGCCTTCTGGCGGTTCCCTCGCTGCGAGAAGTGGGGAACCAGGATGCCCTCCTATCAGATGTCAAGGAGATAAAGAATTACACAACTTATAGAAGTCATTTGAAGGCAGCCCTATATAGGGAAGTTTTTAATGTTTGACATTTCATTATGTTTTCATATGTGTTGGAAGCCACCCAGGGTGGCTGGGGCAATAATAGTAAAGCAATAATAATAAAACTGTTGTTGTTGCTGCTGCTGCTGCATTATATTTGTTTGTTTGTTTGTTTTTGAGGGAGCTGGACTCTTTTTAGTCCATTTCATTTGTTTGCAGGGAGTACACACAGGCTTTTTGCTTGGCATTTGGGAGGTCCTGACCAATTTTTTCCCTGTAAAATAAGTATTTTGTGGTGCCCATAAAAGTTCCTTTGGACCTCCAGAGTTGCAGGTTGGTGACCCTGATCTATTTTATTAACAACAACAACAACAAATTCTTATTATTATTATTATTTAAATTTTTTATACCACCCTTCATCCAAAGATCTCAGGATGTTTCACAGCATAAAAATACAAGACTACAACACAAAAGACCTCTAATTAGTAGGTTGAATCCAAAGAAATGTGGACAGCAACAGAAGTTGACTTTCCTGCTTCCTCCTCTCCCTGGCAGCCCTAGCAGCCCATGGAAAAGGCTCCCCTCAGGTTTTGAGAACTCTCCTGAATGGGGCAGGCTGTGAGGGAAAGGGGGCTCCCCCAAAATCAGGTGAGGAACCTTTCCCTTGCTGACGTAGTCTCTTTGTGCATTAGACATACATTGTCTTGGGATGTTCAAATTGCTGTACCACATTGATAGCTCAGGCTGAGAAAAGTGACTAATGGCAAAATGATGAAATAATTCCTTGTACAGTATATAAAATTACCCCTTGAATATACAATTAATAACATTTTCCATAATGCTTGGGCAATCGGATGCTCTGTTAAATAAGAATGCTGGATACATTTATGTGTAGTTACAAAAGAAATAGACAGTGACTATGGGTAATCAAAATCTGAATTGCCATACTTTACATAATGAGACTATGTATTAAATAAGTATGGGCATCTAAAGCAGATACAGAACGACCACAGAATTCAGAAAACTGTATATTAGGTGCATAATAATTTGAAATGCTTATAGTGTTACCTTGCCTGAATATGTGTTTCTTTGACATGAAATACTGTATAGTGTGTGTGTGCGCGCGCGCGTGCTTGTTTATCTAATCTTCATTGAGATCCAAATTTTAAAAGTCAGTACAAGTTGTGAACTTTTTGCAATCTAAAGTCACAGCTCTGTAAGTGGACTCTGTCATTCACAAATCCCCTTTCAGCAAGAGGGCGAAAAAGCAAAACAAATAATTTCTTGTAAGAATCAGTATGGAATCTCAACCTTCTTCAAAGTACTCTAAAATGAATTCTGAATGGACAAGCACCTGCCCATTAAGCAAAACACTGACTCTGTTTCAGACTTTCATAACCCAGCATTGCATCTTAAAATAACTTGAGAAAATGCATAAGGAAAACAATTTTTTTTCCCCTCGGGGAGGCAGTGAGCACTGAGAGGCAGGAACTCATCATCCCAGTCCTTTTTATACAGAACACAAAGGGCAAAAGAAAATGGGATGAAGCTACCAGGAATGTATTTCCTTTCAGTCAAGTGATATTTAAGAGGCATAAAGTTAGTGAATGAGACTGCACAGGAGCCTTTTAAAAAAATGTTCTGGGGGTCATTCCATTAATTTGAACATGCGGCCTTTTTGTTCCTGCAAGCACTTCAGTGTAAACCACGAGATTTTCCAAAAGAAATTTGCTATGCAGAGACTGAGTATGTGTTTCTACACCAGCCAAAATAGATGGTTTATTGGTCTCTTGGGCTGTCTTATTCTTCCCGAAGAGTAAATCTGCGAAGCTCAAAACTACATCTGTGCCCATCAACATAAAGAAAAAGTATCTGTTTTATTTGTAATCCAAGGCAGCTGTTCTGTACAGATATACACGCATACACACACACACACACCAGGGCTGTTGTTGGCAGTGGGAAGTGCAATGATATTTCCCATTTTATCTCAGTAGTTTTTATGACAACCTTTCAAGACAGATCAGTATTATCCCCATTCTGCAGATGGAAATGAAGGCTGTGTGACTTCCCAGATTCCATTTAGGTTGTTTCCAAAATAAAGCTTCTTCATGCTATGGAAGCATTGCTTTTCTTCAATTAGGTGGAAGTGAGATAATTAAAATGAAGGTTCTACATAGTGCGTTATGTGGCACCAGAAATGGTCAGGAGATGGGGTGGGGGGGTGGGGCTTACCTGATTACCTGTTATCGGAGTCTCTGCAGGTTAGTGGGAGGGGTGGCAGCAGTGAGATTGGATCACTGCAAACACACTGGTTGGAGTGCCAGATGGGCTTCCCCACTGCATTTGCTCCATGTCATCCTCCTCCTCCTACCCCACACTCAAGGGCATCAGCTTGGATGGAACTACACTCCTAAAATTATAAGCAATAAGTGCCAGGAGTCAGGAACAGTCTAGCAACATCGCCCCCCCTCCCCCCAAAATACCCACACCCATTTCCCAAGCGTGTTTTTTAATGTTTGTTTTGTTTGCTTCAATACTGTACAGTGGTACCTTGGTTTACGAACTTAATCCGTTCCGGAAGTCTGTTTTTAAACCAAAACCGTTCTTAAACCGAGGCGTGCTTTCCCTAATAAGGCCTCCTGCCGCCGGTGCCTTTCCACCGTTTGGATTCCGTTCTTAGACCAAGGTAAAGTTCACAAACCAGGACACTACTTCCGGTTTTGCGGAGTTGGTAAACCAAATTGTTTGTAAACAGGACTGTTCTTAAACCGAGGTACCACTGTATATGTATAATGGACGTGAGCAATTGGGAGTGGAAATCTTTGATTGCAGAAATCAATCGCCACCAAGGAACGGAACCAAAGGTTCTGCTCCATATGTCGGATGCGTCTTGCACTCATGGAATGGCTGTTGATGTAAATTTATATACCACTTAATTTTTTAAAAATCTCATTTAAAAAATGCAGCCAAGTCCGCTTCCTGATGATGAGATATACAGGTAAATCACAACTTACGCACATTTAACTTGGGTGCATTCAGCCTTACAGGCTTGGCAAAATGTTTTTAAAAATACAAAGGGGGCAGGCACCCAAGATAAAATCCCTTTGGCAATCCCATCCACCATTGTACCCAGGGTGTTTTAACTTAATGTGATTTTGGCTTTACACACTATCCCCAGAAGGTAACCCTCATGTTAAGTTGAGAGCCACCTACGGTTGTAAACCTATCTTCAGCATTATATGTCCCGCGGTTAGCATTGAGTTTCTAGAAGTCTTGCTTCTTGCATACAGTTATTATCTTCTGCATGACGGATGGTGAAAGACCCTTGTTGTCATACACTGGAACTAATTTCACTTTTGTAACACAACCCACAACATAGCTAGCTCCAAATGGCCTGGGATGGGGTTATCTGAAGGATGACCTTTTGCAGCATGGCCTTGACTGGCAGTCGGTTCCCCAAGTAGCCCCATCGTCAGAGGTTAGGGAGAGGAAGGGCCTTCTCAGAGGTGGCATCCAAATTATGGTCCTTGACACTCCATGGCTATATTTTAGGTGATGTGCAGGATCCATCCTCTTCTCTTGGGCTTTCTACAGTGTTTCCTTTTCCTTTTTTTTTCAGGATTTATGCTGGGCTCTTTTGTTTCTATCTTAGTTGTATTGCTTTTGCTCATCTGATTTTCATTGCTTTTAAGTTGCTTCTTGCTCTATTATTATTGCTGTCTTTATTGTAAAATAAACATAAAATGGTTTGATTGGTGTTGATTGTTAGTCACCTTCAAACCCATGTCCAGCAGTGGGATATAAATATTAGAACCAATAGGCAAATAAAATTAAGTGCATTTCAGACAGCACAGGTGCATTGAAGAAAAGTATAGAAATGACTTTCTATAGTTCCAGAGTTTCAGAAGCTGAAAATCAGGCTCTCTCATGGTAAAATTAAGCTGACCTGTTCCTTTGGCTCAAGGTGAGATAGCCTGGCAATCTTTTTCTTCACTTTCCCCTCTTGTTTCCCCTCCATTCAGCTTTAAGAATGAAGGAGGATTTATATACCTTGACCCAGACACTGATATCTGGAAGACAAGGGTGCCAAGACGGATTATAATATGATTTATATCTTATTGGTGCTATTATAAGACCTTGAATTTAGTAGGATTCTATGCTGCAGTTTGATGAAATATTGCTCCTCTACCATGCTACTATTCTTGCCACATAATAATGGAAGCAATATATGTTTTATTATTTTCTTCCTGTAATTATCAAGGTGAACTTAGCCTTAAATCAATGGCACATTAAAGACCAGCTTTTCTGTACGTACAATTTATATAGGTGGTGATTGTTTCTCCCCCCCCCTTTCTCCATACTTGGTTTTGTTTTCTCTTGTTTTGCCTAGCACAGCTGATATTTGAAAATCACCTGTGATGTAAACAAAACAACCATCCTGTCTAAATCAACATATAGGAGAAAATAAACCTACTTCTATTTATTATTTGTGTTTCACATAAATGTATACTTGCATAAGTGTAGAAAACCATTTTTTTTTGTCCTATCTTCCCCCAAAATTGCAGTAGATTTTAGGTTTCTTCCACTGGAGTATCAAGGGGAGTAGGTCACTTGGATTTGATTCTTTCTCGGTTGGGATGGGGAGTTACCCAAAGGCTGGCCATGGATCAGAAAGAGCACATCATTCTAAAATCCTGGGAGCTCCCCAAAGTCAGGCCCTATATGCTGGGCTCAGGAGGTGGAATGCTAGTTGAACAGATTTCATTCCAGTGAACGTGCCCACTGATAGCTGGGTTCTACTTCTCCTGTTGGAGTGGTATGCCTCTAAAATACAAGTTGCTAGAAATTGCAGGTGTGGAGACTGCTGCTGCCCTCCAGGTCAGTTTGTGGGCATCCCGTGGACATTTAGTTGGCCATTGTGAGAGCAAGATGCTGGAATAGATGTGACTTTGGCATGATGCAGTGGACTCTTCTTAGGTTCTTAAGAGAAAAGGAAAGTTTTTTTCTGATTTCTCTGCTCCTTGCAGGTCTCACTTTTTGTCGTCTTCTATCAGCAGAAGTGGTCACTGCATCAAAGCCATCATGTGAGCACAGTGACATCACTTGGATTCCAGCCAGGGTTAACATAGCTCATTTAACTTATGTCAAAGCCTAGAGTCTTTGCAGAGTTCCACAAGCCAGGTGCTGGATTTTCTGTGGCCCTCCTGAATTTAAAAGAAAACCAACTCCTGGAATTTCAAGGGATGAGGTTATACTAAGATTTTTTTTTTTAGTGGCTAATATGGCCCATTCCTAATCATTGTATCATATAGTATAATTTTGTAGAGCATCCAGTCTTTTCAGACACTGTGATATAGATGATTGTAATGAAATACATTTTTGTTATGTTTCTTTAGATTATAGATGAAGAAGAGACACAGTTCATGAGTAATTGTCCTGTGGCTGTTACTGAGAGTACACCGAGGAGAAGGACCCGCATTCAGGTCTTTTGGACGGCGCCTTCTTTGGGCACAGGCTGTGTGATTTTGAAGTAAGTAAGTTTATGGTTTAAACCAGGGGTGTCAAACTCAAATTCATCGGGGGCCGCATCAGCAGTTTGGTCACCCTCAAAGGGCCGGTTGTATCTGTAGGACTATGTGTCCACTCTTTATTATCATAAATTATTGTCACTGCATTCAATTATTACTGTTTTTTTTGTAATAATGTAAGTAATAACTACCTCTGAAAGCAGAAACATAGTCAGAATAATGGCAAGTAGATATTCAAATGTACAATTATTGTACAATTTATTGAAAAATGATTTTTGGTAACTGCACTGGGTGGTGGAGGCTCACTAGGGTTTCATGCAGGAGCTTTGCAGAGCTACTGGTACCTGGAGATGCTGGGGTCCTTCTGCATGCAGGACAGATGTTCTGCCAGTGAGCCACCACCCTTCACCAAAGGGACTGGCTGAGGTTGACTCACTGGAGCTGCTCTCCTGGTTCCAGGGCTTAAGGGCCAGAAGTATAAAGCAGCATCCTATGTTTCTGAGGAGAGGGAGAGGGAGGGGAGGGGAGGGAGGGAGGAAGGAAGGAAGGAAGAAAAGAGGGAGTGGGAGGGAGAGAGGAAGGAAGGAAAGAGGGGAGAGAAAGAAGAGTAGGAAATAAGGAAGGGAATAAAGAAGGAAAGAAAAAGAAAGAGGGAGAGAAGACGGAAAGGGAGAAAGAAAGAAGGAAGGAAGTAGAGAGGGAAAGAAAGAATAAGAATGAGGGAGAGGAAGAAAGATGGGAAGGAAGGAAGGAAGGAAGAAAGAAAAGAGGGAGCAGGAGGGAGAGAGGAAGGAAAGAGGGGAGAGAAAGAAGAGTAGGAAAGAAGGAAGGGAATAAAGAAGGAAAGAAAAAGAAAGACGGAGAGAAGACAGAGATAAAGAAGGAAGGAAGGAGAGGGAAAGAAAGAATAAGAACGAGAGAGAGGAAGAAAGAAAGGGAAGGGGGGGTCGCCGCCTTGATTCAGCGCCAGAAAAGAGCGCGAAGGGACCCAGGGGCAAAAAGCATTTCCCGTGCAGCGTGAGGCAGCGGGTGTCCGTTTTAGCAGACGTGCGTAAAGCCTCAGAGTTGCACGTTCATGAGGCTGAGCCGCTGCTGAGCTCACGTTCATGAGGCTGAGCCGCGGCAGGAGGAGGAGGAGGTGAGGCAAGAGGAGGAGGAGGCGGCTTGTCGGGTCGGTGCCCGGCAGCACCGTACGGAGAGTCCCGAGCCTCTGGGACGCAGCAGTGCTCTGTAGCACTTTGAATCCTCCTCCTCCTCCACGCGGCGCTGCTGGGTGCTTTGTCTGTGATTCAGCAGCAGCAGCAGCAGCAGCAGCCGTTTCCAGGCGCCGAACCGTGGCAGGAGGAGGAGGAGGATTCAAAGTGCTACAGAGCACTGCTGCGTCGCAGAGGCTCGGGACTCTTCATGCGGCGCTGCTGGGCGCTGACCCGGCAAGCTGCCTCCTCCTTCTCCTGCTGTGGCTCGGGGCACTCCACGCAGCACTGCTCCGGCCGCCTTTCTACCTCCCCCAGGCCCCAGCTCTTTGTTGGTGCTTTGTCGGCACGGCGCTTCAGCAGCAAGGTCCTGCTGGCTGGGGCGCTCGGCGGGCCACATGACGAGGTCTAGCGGGCCGGATTTGGCCCCCGGGCCTTGAGTTTGACACCCGTGGTTTAAACATTTAGTTGAAACCTTACTGAATATAGCATACTTTATTAAGTCGTGGTGCTTTTTCATGTCTCATGCATATGAGTCAAGAGCATGGCAGTGTGTGCAAGTGTGTGTGTGTGTGTGTGTGTGTGTGTGTGTGTGTAACATCAGATTTGTCTTTTATTTCTTAAATTATGTATTTTTGGTCATTGCCACTCAAGGTAGCTGACACACCATAAAAACACAATTTTCAATGGTTATGTGAAAGGCCCTAAAACTGCTCAACTGATTTGCAGCAGGGTTTCCACAAAGTGTCATTTTAAAGGCAATGGCCTGGAGGCAATATACCGTTTCCTTTATTTTATTTATTATTTATATCCTGCCCTTCATCACTTTGATAATCCCAGGGTGGGTAACAGCAATTTTAAAAGCTATTAACAAAATTAAAACAATCTGCAATAAAAGCTCAATATAAAACAGCAGCCAACAGCTCTGATCAAAGCCTTATACCATCAAAATGCAGCAGCACATTTCAAGACCTCCACCAACAAATAACAGCAGCATCGTGTGCTTGTAGAAAGCGGCATGTGCTTTATATTCTGGACATAGACATGGGTTATCAATTGCTCTTAAGGGAGAAGACAGAAGGGCCACAATCTGTAACACCACTGGTTTGGGGGACGACGACTTAGTTTGGTCTCCGTGATGTTGGTCACCAATGCCTGAGGCAGTGCCTCTTTGCTTTCACAGTCCTCTGTATTTCCACCTGTCACAGTGGCCGGAGTGGGCTACTTCAGAGTAACGACGCTACGCAGCTCTGCATTTTATTCTTTTATTGGTGCTGCGTATTTACAGTGCTGAAGTCATTGCTATTTACACGGAGTGATGTGGTCAGTCGGTTCCAGAACCTCCGAATGGCTTTTGGCGCGTCTTTCTCCAACACAAAAGCTTTGGCAGACCCATCCTCTTTCCCCTCCTCTTTCTGCGTAATTCCGGAGTTGGGGGGATGGGTCTCCCCCCCTTATTCGCCCCTTCCTGTCCCACCTGGGACCCTGGCTCCTCTACCTTGCCTGAGCCTCGGACACGACTTCCTGCTTCCCCATTGGAATCGGAACTCTCTCTGCTTTCCCCTGTGCTCGGGGATGGGCTTGAACTCAGGAGGGGAGGGACTTCGCGATATCCCCTGTCCCTCACATCCACCCCCCTCCCAAGCTCTCCTTCACCCCTCCCCAGGTCCCCCCCAGGTGTCGGTGACGACTGGAAGCCTAAGAACTCAGTGCTTTCCGAGCCCGTTGGTGTGAACACCTCCCCCCAGTCCTGCGAGCCCCCCCCTTCCGCCTGGGAGGACGGGAATCCCAAAAAGTCCGTGGCGTCAGAGCTGGTAGGGGTAAAAATGTTCTGCCAATCTGCTCCTTCCTCTGACTGGGTGGATCTCGGTGACACCCATACCTCATCCTCTGGTTCCTCAAACTCCGCTTCCCAGCGCCATGGTGAACTGCTCTCCCGTGCTTCCTCCCCCTCCCTTTCCATGTGCCAGGGCTTGGGTCTATGGGGAAAGAGGGCGTGAAATTCTTCTACCAGGAATTCCTCCTGTATCTGAGTGGCTGGGACCCATTCATTCTGGGACGGTGGGGCATCCTCCCATGCCATGAGGTACTCCAGGCCCCCCACCCCCCTCCTTGAGTCCAGGATGGCCGTGGCCTCATTGAGTTGCTCCCTGCCTTCTCTCTCCCCCCCTCCCTCAGGGGTTTGTTCGCTGCCTCGGAGCCTGCTGCTTTCCCTGTACGGCGACAGCAGCGATCTATGAAACACTGGGTGCACCCTCATGTCCTCTGGCAGTGCCAGCCTGTATGCCACCGGGTTGACCTGTTGCATGACCGTGAAGGGGCCCAACCTTCTGGGCGCCAGCTTTTTGCACCTCCCTCTGATGGGAAGGCCCTCCGAGGACAACCAAACTTTGTCCCCCACCCTAATGACCTCCCCCGGTCGCCTGTGGCGATCTGCCCCCTTCTTGTACGCTTCCTTGGCTCTCTCCAAGTGTTCTCTAAGCTGCTGGTGCACCGTCTCCAGTTCCTCTGCCCAATCCTCAGCCTGTGGGCCCTCCTCCTCCTCCTCCCCCTCCCTCTCTGGGAAAGATCTGAGGTCGCGCCCGTAATTGGCCTTAAAGGGCGACACCCCTGTGGAGACGTGCACCGCATTGTTGTAGGCAAATTCTGCCAGTGGCAGGCGATCCACCCAGTCCGTTTGCCGCTGGCTGACGTAGCATCTCAGGTACTGCTGCAGAATGGCGTTGACCCTCTCCGCCTGTCCATTGGTCTGCGGGTGTCTAGCCGTCGACAAGCTGACCTCCACCTGCAGGAGGTTCATGAGCCGCCGCCAGAACCTGGAAACAAATTGGCGGCCACGATCCGAAATAACCCTTAAAGGTAATCCATGCAGTCTGAATACGTGATCCACAAACAGTTTGGCTGTCTCCTCTGCAGAGACCGCCCTGGCACACGGTATAAAGTGGCACATTTTGGACATGAGGTCCACCACCACCAACACTGCGGTCTTGCCCCTGGAAGACGGCAGATCTGTGATGAAGTCCATGGACACCACTTCCCACGGCCTGTGTGGCGTGGCTAAGGGCTCCAGCAATCCCGGTGGCGCTGCTCTGACCACCTTTGCCCGCTGGCAGGTGTCACAGCCCCGTACATAGTCTCTAACATCTTCCCGCACCCCTGGCCACCAGAAGTGTCTCATGACTAGGTGAGCGGTTTTGTCCCTCCCAAAATGACCCGCCGTTGGGTTGTCGTGCATCTGCTTGAGGACCGTACGTCTAAGCTGGGTGGTGGGCAGGTACAGTGCACCCTTGTAGAAAAGCAGCCCCCTGCGTTCTGCAAAGTCTTTTGCCTGCTCCCCCCCCCTCTCAGTTCTCTGAAGATGCGGTTGGCAAATTCATCCGCTGCCGTCAGTGCTGTGAGTTCCGCCTCGCTCACCACTGCTGCTCCGCAGGACCATGCTGACGGGGGGAAAATGTGTCTGGGTGCCGGTGGCGCCTCCTCCTCCATGTACTCTGGCTTGCGGGAGAGGGCATCCGCCCTGACATTCTGCTCCCCCGGGATGTAGTGTATGGAGAAGTTGAAGTTCGAGAAGAACTCTGCCCACCGTATCTGCCGCTGGTTGAGCACCCTGGCAGTTCTCCAGAACTCCAGGTTTTTGTGGTCTGTGCACACCTGGATGGGGTGCTTGGCGCCCACCAGGAAGTGTCTCCAGTGCTGGAACGCAGCGTGGATCGCAAGAAGTTCCCGATCAAACACCGTGTAGTTTCGCTCTGGCTGGGTCAACTTCCTGGAGAAGAAGGCACAGGGTCTCCACTCTCTGTTGGCGTCCAGTTGCAACAAAATGGCGCCCACAGCTTTATCAGAAGCATCTGTCTCCACGCGTAGGGGCGCGTCCTGAACCACGTGGAACAGGTTCTGGTCTGAGGCGAACACCCTCTTGAGGCTTTCGAACGCTGCTTGCGCCTCTGGTGTCCACCTGAACTTCTGCTTGCCTCTCAGGCAGTCAGTGATGGGAGCCGTAACGCGAGAGAAGTTCTTGATGAACTTCCTGTAGAAGTTGGCGAAGCCTAGTAGGCGTTGGGCATCTTTGCGCGTCCTGGGGCTGTGCCAGTCTAGGATGGCCTGCACCTTGTCCTTGTCCATCGCTAGGCCCTTGTCTGACAGCTTGTAGCCCAGGAAGTGTGTGGTGTGAAACTTGCACTTCTCCAGCTTCACATACAGGTGGTTCTCCTTCAGGCGCTGCAACACCTCCCTGACATCTTTCACATGCTGCACTGGGTCATCGGAATAGATAAGGATGTCATCCAGGAAGACCAAGCATTTCCTGAAGAGGAGGGACCCCAGGACGTGGTGCATGAAGGCCTGGAAGCATGCTGAGCCCCCTTGCAACCCGAAGGGCATCACCAGATATTCAAACGAGCCCAGAGGCGTGAACATCGTGGTTTTCCATTCATCGCCCTCCCGGATCCTGATCAAGTTGTACGCCCCTCTTAGGTCTAGCTTGGTGAAAATCTTGCCCCTGCGTGCCGCTGTCAACAGATCGTCCACTCTGGGCATGGGGAAAGCCACTGGCTCTGTCACTGAATTCAGCCGTCTAAAATCCACCACAAGACGGCGCTGTTGCGTGTCTTTCTTGTCCACCCAGAAGACTGGGCTGCCCCCTGCTGCCTTGCTTTCTCTGATGAACCCCCGCTTGAGGTTCTTGTCGATGAAAGCGCGCAGATCCTCCAGTTCCTGGTCTGACATGGCGTACAGCTTGGCTGGGGGTATAGTTGCCCCTGGCACCAGGTTGATCTGGCAGTCAAAAGGCCTGTGTGGGGGTAGGTGGTCGGACTCCGCTTCGCTGAAGACCTCCTGCAGGTCCCAGTATGGCTTGGGTATCGCCTCACCCCCTTTGACGTGCATGGTGGCCACCGTGGCTATCGGAGGCCCCTCCCCTGGTTGGTGCTGCATGCAATGTTCCAGGCAAAAGTCCGATCCAAAAGTGATGCATCTCTGGTGCCAACTGATGGAGGGGTCGTGGCGCGCCAGCCAGCTCATGCCCAAGACGATGGGGGGGTCTGAGATGGTGGTGACGTTGAATGCCAGTGTCTCTGAGTGCCTTCCCACCGTCATTTTCATGGGGGGGGGTTTGATGAGTGATGGCCCCTCCCAGCAGCTCTCTGCCGTCAATGGTCGCCACGTGCAGAGGAAAATCCAGCTGCAGAAGCTGGATCTGGTGCTCTTCTGCAAAGTTTCTCGAGAAGAAGTTGGCTGACGCCCCACTGTCAATTAGGGCGAGGACCGTCAGGGGATAGCCATTTGGGAGCGTGAGCGTCACTTCTAGAACCACTCCTGCTCTGGGAGGGGTGGGCTGGCTCTGCTCCTCTCTGTGCGGGTGGGTGGGCTGGGGCTGTTGTCTGCTGACTGTGCCTGGCTGCTGCCCCTTGTCTCCTGCAGCCAGGCTTTCCCGTTTCCCTGCTGTGGTGCTGCGTCGGTGGGGGAGGGCACAACCGTTCCCGCCTTTCCTTGCCACTCCCTGCGATGTGGGCAGTCTCTGACGAGATGCTGGGGGGAGTTGCAGAGAAAGCAATTCCCACCCCTTCCCTCCTTGCGTCTTGGCGCCGCTGGGGTTTGAAAAGCCCGCGCGCGCGCGCTATCAATCTGCATGGGTTCCTGGTCCTGGCTGGCCCCAGGCGTGGCTTGAAAGGGTTGTTGGGGGAGTGGCTTCTCCTGCGACCGTGGGAACCAAGCCCGCTTTGCGCGCGTTGCTTGCTTGTCGCTCCACCGGGATTCCTGTCTCACCCCCACCGCCAGAGCCGCTTTGCTCAGCTGATCCATATTACTGGGCTTTGGACCTCTCGAGAGCTCATCCTTCACCTCCTCATGCAACCCCAAGTAGAACGCCGCTTGCATTGGGGGTGACTCCAGTTCCCACCCCAATCTGTGCACCAGCATGGTGAATTTCGCCCAATACGCGCGAACTGTCATATTTCCTTGGCGTAAATTATGAAGTTCCTCCTTAGTCTGGTCCATATGACTATCGGACGAATACATCGTTTTCAAACCTTCTAGAAATAGTTTGACATTCTTCATGCAAGGATTCTTTGTTGCGATTAACGGTCTTAGCCACTCCCTGGCTGCCCCGGTAAGGTGCTCCACAATAAACGCTACCCTGTGCTCATCATCAGGGAACTCATCGTGGTGCAGCTCAAGAGCATACACAATCTCAGTCTCAAAGCCCTGATATTCCCTCGGGTCTCCATTGAACTTGCTTACTAGGGTCCCGGCTCTCCTTCCTGGCAGCACTTGGACTTGGGGTGCCCCTCCCGCCTTGTTTTTCTCTGCATCCAGCTTGTTTTGGAGGTCTACCGCCACCGCCCTTAATTCCTGCTCTCTTTCCTGTAGCGCTCTCACCTGTTCCGCAAGTTGTAGCCGGTCGTCCTGGACCTTCTTAGTCTCTTCTTTAGCTGCCTTCAATTCCCCCTGCGCCTGCAGCGACAGCTGCTGCAGTTCTTGCTGGGCTTGCTCCGCGATCTGCCGCCATCTCTCCGCCTCTGACACGCTCATCCCGGCAACTCCAAAGTAGCCCCAAAAAGGATTCGGAGGTTGCTGTCACAGTGGCCGGAGTGGGCTACTTCAGAGTAACGACGCTACGCAGCTCTGCATTTTATTCTTTTATTGGTGCTGCGTATTTACAGTGCTGAAGTCATTGCTATTTACACGGAGTGATGTGGTCAGTCGGTTCCAGAACCTCCGAATGGCTTTTGGCGCGTCTTTCTTCAACACAAAAGCTTTGGCAGACCCATCCTCTTTCCCCTCCTCTTTCTGCGTAATTCCGGAGTTGGGGGGATGGGTCTCCCCCCCTTATTCGCCCCTTCCTGTCCCACCTGGGACCCTGGCTCCTCTACCTTGCCTGAGCCTCGGACACGACTTCCTGCTTCCCCATTGGAATCGGAACTCTCTCTGCTTTCCCCTGTGCTCGGGGATGGGCTTGAACTCAGGAGGGGAGGGACTTCGCGATATCCCCTGTCCCTCACACCACCCTACATTTTTGGATATCCACAGGAAGCCCACAGAATGACTGACATAGCCTGCTTTTCCAATCAATTTCCACACATGTAAAATGGATAAGCATTGTGTTGTATTGAGAAGCCAATGCTTGCATGCCAACATTTCAGCTGCACAAGATTGCTGGCTGTTTGCACCACATTTTAACATTTTCAGCACTAATTGTGCATTATTTTTTCCTGGTGTGATGATCAGAAGAAAAAAAAATATTGGTGGTTAGATGTGCAAATAATTGTAGGCACAAGCCGGGGGAAGTGCATTCACTGCAGAGATGGAAACCCTTTTTACATACATAGTGCAAGGGCTTCTCCAGACTTCCCACAGTTGGGGAAAATTCATAGAATCATAGAATTGTAGAGTTGAGGAAGTGCCTCATTGCCCTGGGCTTCAGCTCATATTTTTATGTTTAATTTTGATGGCTGTTTGGCAGGTTATTCTGGTCTCATGCTAATATTTTAATTTATGATTTGGTTGTGAAATGTTTTCTGTTTTATAACTTTTTTTTAATAGTTGGCCACTTTGAATTTCTTCCAAATAAATAAATTGCACATGAAACCACTTCCTCTTAAGAAATCTCAAATTTCTTTCTTCTTTCTTTCTTTCTTTCTTTCTTTCTTTCTTTCTTTCTTTCTTTCTTTCTTTTTGCTTCCCTCAAAATCCCCCAGACCCAGTTTAGACATGCTGCAAAACAATAAAAAAGGCATTATGCACCTGCTGTTACACATGCATAGCTTCTCTTTTAAACTAGGTGCACTGTGCAATGTTAGCACACCAGCACAAACATCCACTCTGGCTATGGATCCCTGTTGCTCTAACCTATGAAGCAACTCAGTTTCAGTTAGATATGCTGGGTGCATAGAACACAGCACAAATACGTAGCTCAGTAGTCTCTGGCATCTCCAGGTAGGCTGGGAAAGACCCTTGCCTGAAATCCTGGAGTTGACAGTCCTGAAATAGACGGACTGATGGTCTGACTTGGTCCAAGGCACTTACCTGAATTCCTCATATTGTTCTTGCAGAAGCCTAGTGGCACATTAAAATTGGCCAATCACCTGAAGAAAAGTCTGCAGAATTGCTTTGAAATTCAATTCACGCAAATTTCCCGAGACAATTGTTGATGCTTACTTCTCATCAGTTGCCTACAGAGTTCCACAAAAGCTAGGATCACCATACTGGGAGGAGTTTCTTACAGTTGGGCAGGTTGGCAACATTGTAATCTTTCGACATCCTGTGTAATACAAATGCGAAGAAACATAAAGCTGCCCCATAACATTTAAAAATTTGAGTCAGAAGAGAATCGGATGAGCTTTCTTGTGTATAAGTCAAAAGACTGAAGCCTGTTGAACGGAAGCAGCTTCCTTCATTGTGACTTGTTAGTGAGAATGATTAGCAGTATAATACAGTGCTAAACTGTTGTGCGGGGGCAGTGCAGTACATAGCTGTGAGGGACGAGGGATACAGGGAAGTCCCTCCCATCTTAAGTTCCAGCCCATCCCCAAGCGCGGGAGAGAGTAAGGAGAGCTCTGCCTCCAGCGGAGAGTCAGGAAGTGGTGTCCGAGGCTCAGGCAAGGTTGTGGAGCCCAGGCCGCAGGTGGGACAGGAAGTAGGACGCACAGGGGGGAGGCCAATTCCCCCAACTCCCGAATTGCGACGCAAACGTAGGGGGAAGAGGTTGGGTCTGCCAAAGCTGTGGTGCTGGAAGAAAACGCGCCAATCGCCATTCGGGAGTTCAGACACCTCACCTTAAGGATGCATTTTTACTGCTCTGAACACTGTAAATAATCAGCACTTAATAAAAACCTTAAAAGACCATGCTGGAGTCGTTACTCTAGAGTAGCCATACCAGGCCCTCTGACAGCAACTCCCGAATCTTTTTTTTGGCTACTTTGGAGTGCAGCGATGAGCGCTCAAGAGGCTGAGCATTGGAGGCTGGAGGCCGAAGCAGCGAAGCAGGAGCTGCAGAACCTCACAGCGCACGCACAGCAGCAATTGCATGCCGCTCAGGAGGAAGCGCGAGGGGCGCAGGAGGAGCTGAACAAGCTGGTGGACCAGGTGAGGACAAAAGAGGAGACTGAGAAACAGCTAAGGGTGATGGTTTTGGACCTACAGAAGAAGTTGGAAGAGGAGAAAGCCGCTAGAGGTGGGGGGGTGCCCCAGCCGCAGCTAGTCCAAGTGAGAAGGGGACAGAGCCTAGTCACCAAGTTTAGCGGCGACCCTAGGGAGTACCTAGGATTCGAGACAGAAATAAATTATGCGCTGGAATTGCATGCAGCAGAATTCCCAGATGACGCGCACAGAGTCTCCTTTATCATAGAGCATTTGACGGGGGCCGCCCGAGAATGGGTAAGACCGCTCATCGCGCAAAAAAATCCTTGCATGAAGAACGCAAAATTATTTCTAGAAGCTTTAAAAATAATGTACGCTAGTGACAGTGAAATGGAGGCCACTAAAGAGGAGCTTCATAACTTAACACAAGGAAAATCGACAGTTAGGGACTACTGGGCGAGATTCACCATGCTGGTGCACAAACTGGGGTGGGATCTGCAAAGTGAGCCAGTGAAATCAGCCTTCTACATGGGTTTGCACGCAGACGTTAAGGATGAGCTGGCAAGAGGTCCCAAACCGCGAACTATGGATGAGTTAAGCAAAGCGGCGCTAGCGGTGGGGGTGAGACAGGAATCCAGATGGAATGACAAACAAGCGACGCGCGCAGCAAAACCTTGGTTCCCACGCTCCCAGGACAGACCACATCACCAAACCCCACCCCAGGGCCCGCCCCCACACCCGCCCAGGCCAAGCCCAGAGCCGGAACCGATGGAGATCGGAGGAGCGCGCGCGCGGGCTTTTCAAACCCCGGCGGCGCCAAGACGCAAGGAGGGAAGAGGCGGGAATTGCTTTCTCTGCAACTCCCCCAGGCATCGCGTCAGAGACTGCCCTCATCGCAGAGAGTGGCAAGGAAAGGCGGGAACGGTTGTACCTTCCCCAGCTGACGCAGCACCACAGCAGGGAAACGAGACAGCCTGGCTGCAGGAGACAAGGGGGAGCGGCCAGGCACAGTCAGCAGACAACAGCCCCCGCCCGCCCACCCGCACAGAGAGGAGCACAGCCAGCCCACCCCTCCCAGAGCAGGAGTGGTTCTAGAAGTCACGCTCACGCTCCCAAATGGCTATCCCCTGACAGTCCTCGCCTTAATTGACAGTGGTGCCTCAGCCAACTTCTTCTCGAGAAACTTTGCGGAAGAGCACCAGATCCAACTTCTGCAGCTGGATTTTCCCCTGCACGTGGCCACCATTGACGGCAGAGAGCTGCTGGGAGGGGCCATCACGCATCAACCCCCCCCCATGAGAATGACGGTGGGAAGGCACTCAGAGACACTGGCTTTCAACGTCACAACCATCTCAGACCCCCCCATCGTCCTGGGCATGAGCTGGCTGACGCGCCACGACCCCTCCATAAGTTGGCACCAGAGATGTATCACTTTTGGATCGGACTTTTGTCTGGAACATTGCATGCAGCACCAACCAGGGGAGGGGCCTCCGATAGCCACGGTGGCCACCATGCACGTCAAGGGGGGTGAGGCAATACCCAAGCCGTACTGGGACCTGCAGGAGGTCTTCAGCGAAGCGGAGTCCGACCACCTACCCCCACACAGGCCTTTTGACTGCCAGATCAACCTGGTGCCAGGGGCAACTATACCCCCAGCCAAGCTGTACGCCATGTCAGATCAGGAACTGGAGGATCTGCGCGCTTTCATCGACAAGAACCTCAAGCGGGGGTTCATCAGAGAAAGCAAGGCAGCAGGGGGCAGCCCGGTCTTCTGGGTGGACAAGAAAGACACGCAACAGCGCCGTCTGGTGGTGGATTTTAGACGGCTGAATTCGGTGACAGAGCCAATGGCTTTCCCCATGCCCAGAGTGGATGATCTCCTGACAGCGGCACGCAGGGGCAAGATCTTCACCAAGCTCGACCTAAGAGGGGCGTACAACTTGATTAGGATCCGGGAGGGGGATGAATGGAAAACCACGATGTTCACGCCTCTGGGCTCTTTTGAATATCTGGTGATGCCCTTCGGGTTGCAAGGGGGCTCAGCATGCTTCCAGGCCTTCATGCACCACGTCCTGGGGTCCCTCCTCTTCAAGAACTGCTTGGTCTTTCTGGATGACATCCTTATCTACTCCAATGACCCAGTGCAGCATGTGAGGGATGTCAGGGAGGTGTTGCAGCGCCTGAAGGACAACCACCTGTATGTGAAGCTGGAGAAGTGCAAGTTTCACACCAAAGAAGTGGACTTCCTAGGCTACAAGCTGTCAGACAAGGGGCTGGCGATGGACAAGGACAAGGTGCAGGCCATCCTGGACTGGCACAGCCCCAGGACGCGCAAAGATGCCCAACGCCTACTAGGCTTCGCGAACTTCTACAGGAAGTTCATCAAGAACTTCTCTCGCGTCACGGCTCCTATCACCGACTGCCTGAGAGGCAAGCAGAAGTTCCGGTGGACACCAGAGGCGCAAGCAGCGTTCGAAAGCCTCAAGAGGGTATTCGCTTCAGACCAGCACCTGTTCCACGTGGTGCAGGATGCGCCCCTACGCCTGGAGACAGATGCTTCGGACAAGGCTCTGGGAGCGATTCTGTTGCAACTGGACGCCAACAGAGAGTGGAGACCCTGTGCCTTCTTCTCCAGGAAGCTGACCCAGCCGGAACGCAACTACACAGTGTTTGACAGGGAACTTCTCGCGATCCACGCTGCGTTCCAGCACTGGCGACACTTCCTGGTGGGCGCCAAGCACCCCATCCAGGTGTGCACAGACCACAAGAACCTGGAGTTCTGGAGAACTGCCAGGGTGCTCAACCAGCGGCAGATACGGTGGGCAGAGTTCTTCTCGAACTTCAACTTCTCCATCCACTACATCCCGGGAGAGCAGAATGTCAGGGCGGATGCCCTCTCCCGCAAGCCAGAGTACATGGAGGAGGAGTTGCCACCGGCACCCAGGCATATTTTTCCCCCATCAGCATGGTCCTGCGGAGCAACAGTGGTGAGCGAGGCAGAACTCACAGCACTGACAGCAGCTGATGAATTTGCCACCCGCATCTTCAGAGAACTGAGAGGGGGGGGGAGCAGGCCAAAGACTTTGAGGAAAGGAGGGGTTTGCTTTTTTACAAGGGAGCCCTGTACCTGCCAACCAAACAGCTGAGAGGTAAGGCCCTCAAGCAGATGCACGACAACCCAACGGCGGGTCATTTTGGAAGGGACAAAACCACTCACCTAGTCATGAGACACTTCTGGTGGCCAGGGGTGCGGGAGGATGTTCGGGATTATGTAAGGGGATGTGACACCTGCCAGCGAGCAAAGGTGGTCAGAGCGCCACCAGCTGGTTTGCTGGAGCCCTTAGCCACACCGCACAGGCCGTGGGAAGTAGTGTCCATGGACTTCATCACAGACCTGCCGTCGTCCAGGGGCAAGACCGCAGTGTTGGTGGTGGTGGACCTCATGTCCAAAATGTGCCATTTTATACCGTGTGCCAGGGCGGTCTCGGCAGAAGAGACGGCCAAACTGTTTGTTGACCACGTATTCAGACTGCATGGATTGCCTTTAAGGGTTATTTCGGATCGTGGCCGCCAATTTGTTTCCAGGCTCTGGCGGCGGCTCATGAACCTCCTGCAGGTGGAGGTCAGCTTGTCGACGGCTAGGCACCCGCAAACCAATGGACAGGCGGAGCGGGTCAACGCCATTCTGCAGCAGTACCTGAGATGTTACGTCAGCCAGAGGCAAACGGACTGGGTGGATCGCCTGCCACTGGCAGAATTTGCCTACAATGCGGTGCACGTCTCCACAGGGGTGTCGCCCTTTAAGGCCAACTACGGGCGCGACCTCAGATCTTTCCCGGAGAGGGAGGGGGAGGAGGAGGAAGAGGGCCCACAGGCAGAGGATTGGGCAGAGGACCTGGAGACGGTGCACCAGCAGCTCAGAGAACACTTGGAGAGGGCCAAGGAAGCGTACAAGAAGGGGGCAGATCGCCACAGGCGACCGGGAGAGGTCATCAGGGTGGGGGACAAGGTTTGGTTATCCTCGGAAGGTCTTCCCACCAGGGGGCGATGCAAGAAGTTAGCACCCAGGAGGCTGGGCCCCTTCACGGTCACGCAACAGGTCAACCCGGTAGCCTTCAGGCTAGCACTGCCGGAGGACATGAGAGTGCACCCAGTGTTTCATAGATCGCTGCTGTCGCCGTACAGGGAAAGTACCAGGTTCAGGGACAGCGATCAGCCTCCAGAGGGAGGGGGGGAGACGGGAGACGCCTGACAGCTCAATGAGGCAACTGAGATTTTAGACTCAAGGAGAGGGGTGAGAGGACTGGAGTACCTGATAGCGTGGGAGGACACTCCGCCGTCCCACAATGAGTGGATACCGGCCACAGAAGTACCTGAGGAATTTTTAGTGGAAGAGTTCCATGCCCTGTTCCCCCACAGGCCCAAGCCCTGGCACATGGAAAGGGAGGGAGAGGGGGAGGGGCAGGAGGAAGGGATAGCAGGCAGCAGCTCTCCATGGAGATGGGAAGCGGAATTTGAGGACACGGAAGAAGAGGTGTGGGTTTCACCGAGGTCAACGACGTCAGAGGCAGGAGAGGACTGGCAGAACATTTTTACTCCCACCAGCTCTGACGCCACTGACTTCTTGGGATTCCCGTCTTCTCAGGGGGAAGGAGAAAGATCGCAGGATTGGGGGGAAATTTTTACACCCACAGGCTCGGATGCCACAGACTTCTTGGGGTTTCACTCGTCCCCAGCAAGCGGAGAGCCACTAGGAAGGGGGGGAGAGGAGCCTGGGAGGGGGATGGATGTGAGGGACGAGGGATACAGGGAAGTCCCTCCCATCTTAAGTTCCAGCCCATCCCCAAGCGCGGGAGAGAGTAAGGAGAGCTCTGCCTCCAGCGGAGAGTCAGGAAGTGGTGTCCGAGGCTCAGGCAAGGTTGTGGAGCCCAGGCCGCAGGTGGGACAGGAAGTAGGACGCACAGGGGGGAGGCCAATTCCCCCAACTCCCGAATTGCGACGCAAACGTAGGGGGAAGAGGTTGGGTCTGCCAAAGCTGTGGTGCTGGAAGAAAACGCGCCAATCGCCATTCGGGAGTTCAGACACCTCACCTTAAGGATGCATTTTTACTGCTCTGAACACTGTAAATAATCAGCACTTAATAAAAACCTTAAAAGACCATGCTGGAGTCGTTACTCTAGAGTAGCCATACCAGGCCCTCTGACAATAGCAATTATCATTTTTGCTTTTGGCACAAACTTAACACCATGTACATTTTTTCCCTACCAGGATGTAAAGCTTTGTGCACATCTAAATTATAGGGTTTACAGTAAGCCCTCCCCTCCCCCTTCCGCTCTCCTGTCACCTCCTCCCACCCACATAAATGCATACAAATGTTGGGCACCATTTTCTCAGCTATTGTCACATCTGTGAGAGCTACAATGCTACCATAAAAACCCCGAAGTGCTCAAAATGCCTCACCCACAATCCTGCTATGAAAGCAGTTGTTTATGAAAGGCATAGGGGGGATTCTGCTAACTTAAGCACTCAACAAGCATTGACACTATTAGCTGTTTTTATTTTGCATATCTCAGAAAGTACATGACCATTCAGGGTGTATGTCCTGTTCAAAAGACACATTGCTGTTGGGAACGTGTTCATTCTCCATCCCCTTTATGGGAGACAGTCCTCCTTGGCGCTGTGGGTTAAACCACTGAGCCTAGGGCTTGCCGATCAGAAGGTCGGCGGTTCAAATCCCTGCGACGGGGTGAGCTCCTGTTGCTCGGTCCCAGCTCCTGCCAACCTAGCAGTTTGAAAGCACATCAAAGCACAAGTAGATAAATAGGTACCACTCCGGCGGAAAGGTAAACGGCGTTTCTGTGTGCTGCTCTGGTTCGCCAGAAGCAGCTTAGTCATGCTGGCCACATGACCCGGAAACTGTATGCCGGCTCCCTCGGCCAATAAAGCGTGATGAGCGCCGCAACCCCAGAGTCATCTGCGACTGGACCTAATGGTCAGGGGTTCCTTTACCTTTACCTACTTACAAGTAGGGAAGGTGAAAGCAATGATAGGCCAGACAAGGTAAGAACATAGGAATCTGCCTTATGCCAAGTCACAATATTCATCTATTGTGCTCAGTACCATCTATACTTACTAGCAGCACCTGTCCAAGGCTTCAGACAGGCTTCTCTCCCAGGCCTCCCTGCAGATGCCAGGAACTGAACCTAGGATCTTCTATATGCAAAGGAGATGCTATTGAAACAACTCACATCAACCCTGAGTGCTCTTATCCCCACTGAAACTATTCTACTAAAACTTAGAAGTTATTTGAAAACTGAATGTTAGCTTCAGGCTGAAAGAAAGGCAAGATTATGTGAGCATTACGATAAGCCAAATTTGCAGAATGGTTGGAAACTTTGCAACAGTTCACTTTCCTTCTCTTATTTGCATCTGTTGAGTCCTGACTGTCCATGAAATATGTGACCTGGGTTGCGTTTGTTGTTTGGCTAGCAGCAACTTGTTTTCTGTTGAAACTGTCAAATAACTTCATCACAATATTTTTTGTGTGTGTGTGGACGGGGGCGGGGGAAAGTTTATTGTGGTAGAAACTGTGTTCAAGCAGAACTGGCAAGGGAAATGTTTTATTCTTTTTAAGACAAAGCGTGGAATTTGTTATTTTTAAGCATAAATCATCCCCCCTTATGGTTTATTCATATGGTTCTTTTTCGATGTGAGCAGCCACCAGAGGGTTTGAGCAACTTGAAAAGGACATAAAGTCTGCCAAATTAGAGATTTGGCAGATTTAGAACATAATTTACATGTTGCTGTTGTTTTTTTTTAAAAAAAACCATTCGTTTGGAAAATTGTACAGCTGGAAAACTGGCTTTGGTGTTAGCATAACATAATCCAGACATTAGGAGTTAGTACCTTGAAGATTTTTGAACCCCTGTTTTTTTTGAGTTTGATACGTGGATCCCAAAGATTATTCTTCATTTTGAAGCTTCCTTTTACCTGAAGATTCTATGGATGTGAAAAGTACATCTTCTAAGGATCTCTGGCATTTTAAATGTAAGAGATTCTACATATTCCTTTCTCTTGATTTGGGCTAGTTTACATCTCAAGGATCACTTTCTCACACATTTTGAAAATAACTTTATCCAGCAACCCCCCCCCCAAAAAAAAAACCAGAATCTATGCAGTAGTTTACATATACAATCTCTTTTTCCATCTGACATATGGGGATTTTAACCAAAGCACTGTCAGTTTGCATTTCTGAAAGTGCAGAAAGTATAATAAAAAAATTCCTTCAGTAGCACCTTAAAGACCAACTAAGTTTTTATTTTGGTATGAGCTTTCGTGTGCATGCACACTTCCTCAGATACAGTGAAATAGAAGTCCCCAGGCACTTATGTAGAGAAGGGGTGGGGAGGGGTGGGGATGGGGAGGGGAGGGGGGATCACTCAGAAGGGTGGTGGAAGTGGGTGATTGACTGACTGATAGCTGTTGATGACCGAAAACGACTGCAAATGGTTTTGCATGAAAAAGCAAGGGTTGAGATGGCTGAAGATCGCTTATCATGTATAATGAGATAAGAATCCGATATCTCTGTTCAAACCAGGTCCCTCCATGGTTTTGAGCTGGGTGATAAGTTGTAATTCAGCAACTTCTCTTTCCAGTCTATTTCTGAAATTCTTTTGTAGTAAGACAGCTACTTTGAGATCTTGTATAGAATGTCCTGGGAGATTGAAGTGTTCTCCTACTGGTTTTTCTGTCTTCTGGTTCCTGATGTCAGATTTATGTCCATTTATCCTTTGGTGTAGGGTTTGGCCTGTTTGTCCAATATAGAGAGCTGAAGGGCACTGTTGGCATTTGATGGCATACACAATGTTAGAAGATGAGCAATTAAATAGTCCTGAAATGGTATGTTGGATGTTGTTGGGGCCAGTAATGATGTTGTCCGGGTGTATGTGGCAGCAAAGTTGGCATCTGGGTTTATTGCAGGCTCTGGTACCAGTGTCCATGTTAAGTCTGGTGGTTGTATTATTGTGGGTGAGGAGTTGTTTAAGATTGGGTGGCTGTCTGTAGGCAATGAAAGGTCTTCCTCCCAGAGCTTGAGAAAGGGAGCTGTCATTGTCCAGGAGAGGCTGTAGATCTCTGATGATGCGTTGTACTGTTTTAACTTGGGAGCTGTATGTGATGACTAGTGGTGTTCTGTTATTTTCTTTTTTGGGTCTGTCTTGCAGCAGGTTCTCTCTAGGTATCAGTCTGGCTCTATTGATCTGTTGTTTAACTTCATCAGGTGGATATTTTAGTTCTAAAAAGGTTTGCTGTAGATCTCTTAGGTGAGATTCTCTGTCTGTAGAGTTGGAACAGATGCGGTTGTAACGTAGGGCCTGGCTGTATACGATGGATTGTTTGGTATGTTGGGATGGTAGCTAGAAGCATGTAGATATGTTTGTCGGTCAGTTGGTTTTCTGTATAAGGTGGTGTCTATACGTCCATCCTGTATTTTTATAGTAGTGTCCAAAAAATGTATTTCTTGCATAGATTGGTTCATTGTTAGGTTGATGGTGGGGTGAAAGTCATTGAATGTCTGGTGGAAGGTTTCCAGGGTCTGTTGTCCATGTGTCCAGATAATAAAAATATCATCAATGTATCGCAGGTACAAGAGAGGTTTGAGTGGGTAGGAGTTTAGGAAACGTTGTTCTAAATCTGCCATGAAGATGTTGGCATACTGTGGGGCCATGCGGGTGCCCATGGCTGTGCCGCTGATCTGGAGGAACAGGTCATCACCAAATTTGAAGTGGTTGTGGGTAAGGACAAAGTGGCAGAGTTTGGTAGCAAAGTCCGCTGTGGTTTTATCTGAAATGGTGTTCCTTATGGCTTGTAAACCATCATTGTGTGGGATGTTGGTATATAAAGATTCCACATCCATAGTGGCTAGTATAGTATTGTTAGGAAGATTGTTCAAAGATTGTATTTTCCTCAGAAAATCTGTAGTGTCACGTACGTAGCTGGGAGCACTGATAGCATATGGTTTCAGAACAGAGTCCATATAGCCGGAAACACCCACTGTAATGGTGCCAATACCTGAGATGATGGGGCGTCCTGGATTTCCTGGTTTGTGTATTTTGGGTAGAAGATAGAAAGTTCCTGGCCGAGGTTCCGCTGGTGTGTTTGTGAGGATCTGTTCTTGGATGTGTAGGGGTAGCTCCTTGACAATCTTGTTCAGTTCTTTTTTGTATGCTTGTGTGGGGTGTATGCAGAAAGTATTGCTCTGATGTGTAGAAATATTTCCTTTTCTAATTCATTCAAGAGGGTTCTGGAAGCTTCTCTGTGTGAAAGAAACAAGCAGAAGATTCATGATGTTTGGGTTATTCCTTCAGAGAAGCTGAGTATAGCTGGTTTAAACTAGTTCTCTTATCTCTTCTGTCAAGGTCATGCTGACTATAATAAGAGGCCAGAAGGAGCCTGGGTTTCACTTTCTCTTTCTTTTTCCTTCTTGTGTGGTGTTCTGTACATAGTATGCTTTATCCTGCAACGTGTTTAAGTTTTTACTCTAAGTATGCATTGGAATCTACTCTGGATCAATATTGAGTAGAATTCCATGACAAGCACTTCACAGGTGCAGCCCTCCATAACCCGGAACTGATAAGTATGATGTTGAAGGCTGAGGCTCTCCCCTCAGATGGCAGGACAGCTGGAAGGGCCAACAGAACTGGAAAGAAAGGGCAATCCTCAGCACCTTTGCCACTCCTCCTCTGGCTGCGGATAGGAGCCACGGCCGCTGCCATCCTAATCGCCCCCCCCCACTGCCTTTTCCTCTCCGGCCTTGTTTCTCTCACACCACTTCAGCTCACTGGGGCTTTACCTCAAGTCCTCTCAGGTGGCAGCAGTGTTTTGCCTCAAGTGGCAAAATGTATTTGGCCGGCCCTGTTGAGGGGATAGAAAGTAAACGGATGCAATTAGGTTCCCCACCCCTGATCTAATGATTTTGCAGATATCCTCTATGCTCCTTAATAGCCCTATTTAAAAAGTGCTGGTATCCATGTTCTATTCCCTGGTATATTGTGTGCATTTCAGTCACTTCTGAAACATGGCAGCCCTTCATAGAATCATAGAAGTGTTACGAGTTGAAAGAGACCCTGAGGGTCATCTAGTCTAACCCCCTGCAATGCAGGAATCTCAGCTAAAGCATCCATGACAGATGAACATCCAACCACTGCTTTAAAAATATCCAAGGAAGGAGAGCCCACCACCTCCCGAGTGTGTCCATTAATCACAATTCTGCCGTCTGTGGCATTAGCTACCCCTCCCAGTTTGGTGTCACCTGCAAATTGAATGGGCATCCAAGTTGTTTATAAAGACACGGAGCAACAATGGGCCCAGGACAGATCCTTGTGGCATTCAAATTGTCACTTTATTCCAGGATAATGAAGAACCATTTGTGAACACACTTTGGGTTCGGTCAGTCAAATCTACCTTAGAGTTGCCTCATCGAACTCACATTTTACCAGCTTCTCTGCAAGAAGATTATGGGGGACTTTGTCTAAAGCCTTACTGAAGCTCAGTATCACGAGTGTCAGTCCCATAAATATGTCCCAAGATGGACCTCCTTCTATCCCTAAATCCTGTGCTTCATTATAGTGACATCTGTGTAATTATGATTTCACATGCAAGTTGCTGTAATTTTGGAACACAGCTGTTCAGAATCTCTGCACCAAAAAATAAACCTAGCTGCCAACAATACTAAGAGTCATCTCATTCAAATTCTAGCTGTTTATACTACTGTTCCCACTGATAAATTACCATAAATTATGTGTGTGGAAGAGAAGACAATTACTGTATGATAAAATACACACATCAAGTATATTGAAATCAGCGACAGGGGTTGTTCATCTCTGGAGGAAAGTTACTAATGATTTAAGTTGGAAAATGTTATTTCAAGGAACTGGGATGTTAAAGTTTTTATGACATCTGTTTCCAGTTTTGCAACATACATAATATGACCCAGTTCTTTATATTATACCGATTATGTACAGTATTATACAGCTTTAATTAGATACATTCAAAACACCAACATATTCATGTATGTTGACGGAGAATAACCTGAGAAATTTATCACAAACAGTGGGGGTGTCATCCTACTTTTCTTTCATTTGTGGTTTATTGTTACATGTTTGCTGTTTCCCCCCAGAGTTAATTTAACAGATTTTAACTGTTTAGACAGGGATGATATGAGTCTAGTTGATTGAATTAGTGGCATGGGAAAACCTGTCTCCACTTTGTGAACAGTTTCCTTCCATTTTTCTGCCTCATTTCAAAGCACTTTAGAATTTCTTTAGATGTTCAGTGGGGTGCAGGTTTGAGCTTACGTATCACTGTATGTGGACTGAGGGTGGTGTGTATTTCTTTTCATCGTTATTTTTTCTCCAGCCCTCTGAAGCCTCCTCAGCTGCATAGCTGCCAAGTTTTCCCTTTTCTCACGAGGAAGCCTATTCAGCATAAGGGAATTTCCCTTTAAAAAATGGAGAACTTGGCAGCTATGCTCAGCTGCCTGTGCTTCCTGATACGGAAAAGGCCCATGAAGGAGTCAGCTCATGACGTCTCCCCCTGGCCTTTTAAGTGAAAAGCCAGAGGAGGTTGGGTACTGAGCGCCTCCTGAGATTGGCATGCTCACTGATTTTGTTTCTAAGTGAAGTTCTTCTGTTTACCCTTCTTTTAAAGGAAAAAATAAAATCTACACTTTGGGCATCCACTTAAGGATTTTGAAAGGTGAAAATACTTTGCTTTTAAAAAACATCAAGCAACAGCTATCGGGCCCATAGTCGGCAGCCTCCCCACATTTCTGTGCGTTTATAGGAAAGCCCAGGTGAAGACATGGTGGGGTTTTCAGGTAGCTCAGTGACCCAGGAGGCCTGAAGCATGCAAACTGCCAAGTACAGGATCTGTAGAATGAAAAAATAAGATGCTCATAAACAGTGCTTTTTTTCTGGGGACACTCAAGGGGATGCAGCACCGCCACCTTTTTTTCTGCAAGAAAAGCACTTGTTAAAAGTGTGGCTCTTACTGTAACAACTTCATGGTGAGTATTGGCACCCATTTTTTCTAGTTGGAAAGCACTGCTTACAAACCCCCCCCCCCCCAGCTAGCTTGAAAGTAAGGTAAAGCACAACAAGAAAATAACGGCCTTTAATTAATTAAAATTTTACCAAAGATTCCCCTGCCCTTCAGTAATTTTCAAATTTGCAATTTACTTTCCTCCATTAACCGATGGGAGAATGGTTGGGAAAAAATGAAGAAGAAATATTTGGCACGACACTAGGCTGCATACCCATGAATTGTAAGAATTTACTGCAGAGTATCACTTTCGGTGTATTAACCATAGGGTTAATACAGAACTGTAACTTGTTTCTCATCCCGGGGAGATTCTCATCTCATTGAATAGAATGAATCACATGAGTTGTGAGTTTCTTTACTTTCAATAAGGCCATCATTGACATGGGTTGGGAGCAAGGATATAAGCAACTTTCTGTTCAGAAGTCACATGGTGAGTTCTACTACATGATGTGGCTGGCTGAGGGTGTGTGTGCATGCAAAACTCACCCCAGAGATGCCAAACCCCATGGACTGGCATATAAACCAGCTGATAGGGAGATACCAGTCCCCTTGTTGAGTGCAACTTATGAGTTTTTTAAATGACAGTAGAAATTTGAATATTGGAAGCGGCTAAAAGGAGTTTGCTCATGTCCAATACATTTGTAACTTGGACCTTTTAAAAAACGTTGTGAAATATTTCTTTATTAATGCAGCGTTTCTCAACCGCTGTTCCGCGGCACACTAGTGTGCCGCGAGACGCTGGTGTGCCGCGATGAGAAGGGCGATTTGCATTGTCACGTGCCTGGCGGCCGCCAATAAACATCACTTACCCGCCGGAAAGCAATATTTCTCCTCCTCTTTCCCAAAGCTCAGTGCAAACGAGCCTGGCGGCCGCCAATAGTCAACACTAACCCGCCAGAAAGCAATATTTGGCAAGTGTTTCTTACAGTCATAATTATAATATAGGGCGGCACAGAGTTAAATTTTTTAACTTTTTTAATGGTGGTGTGCCTCGTGATTTTTTTCACGGAACAAGTGTGCCGTGGCCCAAAAAAGTTTGAGAAACACTGTATTAATGGTTGGAGCATAGCATTTTGTGAAAGACTCTTTTGGAATTTCCCTCCGCAAACTTCATTAAAATCAACTAAGGTTGCTCAAAGGCATCACCATGCTCCTACAAAACCCCTACTCATCTCAGTGGATGCAGTGGCTCTTTTACATTGTCAAAAAAGAGGAAATGCATTATATATACACACACACTCCAAAGAAACCCCAACAACACCAGAAGGCACAATTTTGCATATGTCAGTTCATATGTACTGATGCAAAATCAGAAATACTCCTGCGTATAAGACTACCTTTTAACCCAGGAAAATCTTCTCAAAAGTCGGGGGTCATCTTATAATTTAAACAGAAATATAACACATCTCCACACACCTATGCACCTGCCTTGTCTGCTGTCCCAGTGCTAACAGTTGGTGATTTCTGCTTTCCCTTATTCTGTATATATACAGATATATTCTGTATCTTTAAACTGGGTTTCAACAGGAAGCCCTTCAAATAGAGAAGTGTATTCTATAAAATAGGACACATGACCACCCTATAAGTGGGGCTTACACAGATCTTCCATCTATATTAAACTCTTTTGTTTGGAAAGCTATGCGGAGCTGTGTTGTATAAGCTACTGCCTAGATAATCTTTTCACACCTAAAAGTAGAAAGACATTTTTTCCTGGTGCTTTATTTTTCTTCAACACATTGACAGATTATGATGATGATGATTATTATTTTCTAAAGAGGAAATGTTAATACCGGTATCCCAAGAGTTGGACAATTATACTTGCCTCGGTCTTGAAATATCCAGAAGATGGAAAATTACAGGGAGTCAATGTGAAAGAATAAGATAATTTCCCCGAATTATCAAATACTAAGATCTGATTTATAAACTGAATCCCAAGGAAGGGTGCCTTAAGTTGATTTTAATGTAAACAGGCTTTGGCCTTTAAAGATCTGTCCTTTCTGATCCAATATCGAATGAATCCTTCACGCCTCTGCATTGCAAGCAGTGAAAAGGCAAAGGCTGAGAGGGCTCCATCATTTCCTAGTTATTTGCTGTTTGTAAATGAAAATCATGGTTAATTTAGGAGCCTGGCAGCTGTGGAACATTTGCCATTCCACCACAGCTGTCAGTGGCATTGTGATTTGTTTTACAAACAGATGTTTAATTCGACTTCAGTGTGGTTGTCAGGGTTTCCCCGCTTCCTTCCCCTTTATTTAAAGAGAAATAATGAGAGGAAGGAGAAAGTAAAATAAAGGGGATGTTTATTGGTTTGTGACTTTCCAAAGCATAAATCTGGGCAATTAATAATGACATCAGAAATGCTTTTGGCTGCAGGAGGATTGAACCTAATAGTTTTTTTTGGGGGGGGGGGACCACAATCACCAGTTGTATCCAACCTGACTCAAAATAAAAATAAAAAATCTTTCCAGTAGCACCTTAGAGACCAACTAAGTTTGTCATAGGTATGAGCTTTCGTGTGCATGCACACTTCTTCAGATCTGACTCAGTATTGCAAATGGATGTTTACAAAATGTTTTCGGGTTCTGCAGACAGCTGAAGGGAAAGCGTAGAAGGAATATTTTTTTCAACACATTCAAAATCTAAATCAATGTTAACAATATTTGGATTTTGTGTGGAGGGATTAATATTACTTACGAATCTTAACCACCAATAACCATGTAACCCATGATGCAACTGCGCAACAAGTAACAACTTAATATGGAGCATTTTTTAATGCTAATAATAATGATGATTAGTTATCATAGCACTTACAGTACTTTTCAGTGTGAAGAATGACTCACAGATCTTACTCCATTACATCGAGTGATATATGTGGTAGAAATGCTTGTGTATTTCAAGGACATCCTTTTATATATTTGAACATGGCTATCATATCACCCCTTTACCTTCTCTTCTCCAGGCTAAACATACCCAGCTCCCTAAGCCGTTCCTCATAAGGCATCATTTACAGGCCTTTGACCATTTTGGTTGCCCTCTTCTGGACACGTTCCAGCTTGTCAGTATCCTTCTTGAACTGTGGTGCCCAGAACTGGGCACAATACTCCAGGTGAGGTCTGACCAGAGCAGAATACAGTGGTACTATTACTTCCCTTGATCTAGATGCTATACTCCTATTGATGCAGCCCAGAATTGCATTGGCTTTTTTAGCTGCTGCATCACACTGTTGACTCATGTCAAGTTTGTGGTCTACCAAGACTCCTAGATCCTTTTCACATGTACTGCTCTCAAGCCAGGTGTCACCCATCCTGTATTTGTGCCTTTTTTTTTTTTTGCCCAAGTGTAGTACTTTACATTTCTCCTTGTTAAAATTCATCTTGTTAGCTTTGGCCCAGTTGTCTAATCTGTTAAGGTCATTTTGAAGTGCGATCCTGTCCTCTGGGGTATTAGCCACTCCTCCCAATTTGGTGTCATCTGCAAACTTGATCAGGATGCCCTCAAGCCCATCACTTGTCTCTGAAAAGAGGTAAGGGGAACCAACACTCTCAGAGGGAGGGGAAATCATGATTCAGGGGCCAGCAGAGAAAAAGCCCTACTCATAATTGACTACAATCTTAGATCTGTAAATGAAATACTTTAACTGGCTGACCACAAAGCCTCATCATAGTTATAAAGAGCCAGGCATTCCCTGAGATGGGCAGGACTCAGACTGCATAGGAACAGTTCAAAACCAGCACATTGAATTATATCCAGAAAGCAAGCCGTAGCCAATGATGTTGTTTCAAGATAGGCAAATGGGCAGCTGCATTCTTTGAGTCAGTTGCCCTACATAAAGCATATTTCAACTATTCATCCTGGTAGCCATCAAGGCATGAATGACAGAAGCTAGAAATCTATATTCCAAATGTGGGTACCACTGGCACACCAGCTGACGTAGTTAAAAAAAACACACCAGTGTCTCTTGGATATCCAGGATCAATGCTGGTTGAAGGCTCAAAACAGCAAAGCTGATCCTTCATTGGCATATGACCCCCTCCTCAGCCAGAACACATATTTATCAAGCTAGCCAATCCTCCGAGTCTCTCAGCGTTATAATCTCTATTTTCCCCCAATCCATTGTGAAGCATCCTGCTCATGCAAATTGCTTGCTCAAGCAGCATCAAGGTAAAACTCACTTCATGCAAAATGTTGCAAAAGGAATTGAATTCGTCTGGAGTGAAAATAACGATGAACTCTAGAAGACCAGTTAAGTGCAGTATATTGACAAGGAGCAGTGGCTGTTGCAGCAACAATCCTTTTACAGTCTGACTCCTTGTTTACCAAAATGTCTGTCTGTCTTGCGCTTTAATGAAAAGTGTGTGGATTTGTGTAGATGTGAAAAAAGAGACTAGCAACAGTTTCACACAAGCTGTCTGCTGAATAAAGGAGATTTCATCTGCAGCAAGTGACAAAAACACCTGCATTGCCAGTATATCTGTAAGAATGTCATTAATACCAGAGAATGTTTGGGAAAATCCTTCAGGAGCTTCAATACAGCCTGACAGACTGGTGTTTGGGAGCAGTGATGGGTCCAATCTGGGCCAACAATTGAAGCTGAATCCTCATAAGACAGGTGTGTTCAAGAGGGAGACAGGTGCTCAGTGGAGGCTCAGGTGGCCTCAGTGGTTTGGAGTGCCTCTTTCTAGCTTAAGCTAGTTCACCAGCTCCAGCCTCTATTGGACAGAGATAAGTTGGTCATTTTACTCATTGCTCTAGTTAACTTCTGGACTGCAGTGTTGCAACATGGTGAAGGTGGATTATGGATAAGTTGGAAGTTTGTTCTGGTTCAGGAAAGCCAGGAGCTATGACAGGAAGTCAGTCAAGCTGAACTCTCACAGGACTGGAATGAAGCAGTGAGCAGCAGCAAAAGGGAGTTACGTGTCCAGAGATGAAATTTCAGCAGTATCAGAATTTTGGGGAAGAACCATAGTTCCGTGGTTGAACATCAGCTTTGCCTCCAGATGGTTCAATCCTTGGCCTCTACAGGTAAAGTTGGAAGAGACCACAGTCTGAAACCATGGGGAGTTGCTTCCAGTCAGTGTAGACCAGACGTCCCCAGACTACGGCCCAATGGACTGATTTATCCGGCCCGCGGCGACCCCCGCTGCCCACCGCCGCCACCTGCTCTTAGCGTTGTGGCATGGCATGGTGTGGCAGCCCACTTCCGGGTCGCTGGAGCACAGGAAATAGCCTGCGTGCATGTGCAAGCATCATTTCCGACGCACTTCTGGGTCAGAGGAGGCCCGTGCACATGCACACGAGCCATTTCCCGCACTCCGCGCCCCGGAAGTGCACCGGAAATAGCATGTGCACACGCGCATGGCGCACGCTCCCATGCGCTCCCCCACCCTCTGGCCCGCTGCACGATTTGCGCTTCGGGCACTGGTCCTAGACCCCTGGTGTAGACAATACTGAGCTCAATGGAACGATACTTTGACTCAGGGTAAGGCAGCTTCCTATGTTCCTGTGAAGGCTTGGGACTGAAGAATGGCCCAGGAAGTTTCTCGCTTTATTGTCTATATGTTATCCTTATCTCTCTCTGATGGGAAGTCTGAAAGGGGGGAAGTGCATGTCATCTTTCCTCAGAGAAAGCTGAATAACCTATCCCCAAGACAACTACTACTGAGAAACTAATTTCCAAGCATGTAATATGCTTCCGTTGTGTCATTTATGGATGGCGCTAATGTACCATGAATGCTGTGATTTATACCTGCAAGAGGCAGCAGAACAGGGACCTTATCTTTTTCATTTGCAATTTATCCACATGTACACAATTTGCAAATTACACTATGGATGTGTATTTTGTGCTTGGGGGAATAATTTCCCCAGTACAAATATTAGTATTAGTATCTTCCTGCAGGAAGAGCTTGCTGGTTCAAGACTTGCCAGAGCTACCTGAATTATGAATAAATGAGTGGCAGTGTGGAAAGAGACAGAGGAAGGGGGATTTTCCACTGCTATGACGCTGACAGGTCACTTGAGCAGTAAAATGAAGTGAATGTTACAACCCAGGTATATTTCAGCTTTATGTATTACTTATTAACTAGAGTATATATGGCTCGAATGGTTGAAGAAATTGCAACAATGTTATATATACACATGAATGTAATCTGACATCATGTTTTGGGCAGCTCTTAATTATTTAAAAAGGAACATTTGAATGTACTTTTGGAATGAATTCTGCTCTTAAATATGAATCCCAAAAGTGTTTCATTAATATGATATTACAGAATGAATAATGTAATGATGTTATATTGTGATATTACAAAACCATAAAAAGAAATCCTCCTTTCTTCCCTCCTGATTTTTTCCCTTCCCCTGAAACTTCACACACAGTGAAGAGAAGCCAATAAAAATCTTTTATGTAAGCAACACTCTCTCCTCTGCTGCCAAGCATTTTTAAAAATATATATTTTGAAATAAAGGGATGTTCGCTGCTTTTCTATATGCCACAAGCACTTCAGAGGAAGGGATATAAATAATATGTGATAAGGAGATGGGGAAAATCCATACAAGTTTGAACAGTATCTCATAGCAATTGATTTGCTGTTATAAAAGTGGACTGATTTAAGGTTATTGGTGCAATCATACTACCTCTCATATTGGCAACAAATAGGTGAAACATAAATCATTGCACCTTACATAAGCAGAAGAGACTGTATTGTTTTGAGCTACTGATCCTATTGAAGTACTGTATGCTGCAGAAAGAATTACTTTTCAAACGCACCCACCTTGAGCCTTTAGTTACTTGGAATTCACATACATTACAGTGCATTTGCTCAACTGTGGTCATTTTGATTTTTTTTAAAAAAAATATCAAGAGCTGGCCTCATCCTAACTTTGGTTTTTAGGAGATGCTATAGAAAAGTCCTACAGAGAAAGGAGAGGGAAATCAGTATGCCTCTTTAGGCCTTCTTCAGTTTACATGGGACAAGCGGGAAGTGAGCTGCGTCACGGCCCCACCACAAGTAGAACAAATGTCTGAAATAGGGTCTTGATACATGTACAAATATGTGCGTAGGTGATGCATGGAATTGGGATACCTGTGCAGATCTTCCTGTTCAATGTGGAAAGTATGTGGGTGGAGTGGGTGGAGGTGGCATGCATGCAGATGCTGGGATGGAGTTGGCAAACGTGTGCGTTGTTTCAACGCAGCTAGGCTATGCTACTGAACGTGACTGCGAATATGCTAACTGTACATAGCTAACAGATAAGTGATGATTTAGTAGGGTAGGTTACCAGGGAAGCTTGCAGCCATCTGGGGGACGGATTCTATAAGTGGATTAAAAATGTAACTGCTCAGACTTAAGGACATAGGAAGCCCTGCTGGATGGAGCCAAAGCTTCATCTGGTACATCACCCTGTGCTCACAGTGGCTGACCAGGTGCCATGGGTAGCACACAAGCACAACCTGAGCACAACTGTGCTCAGAGATGGATTTAGGGGAGTGTTACTGGTTTGCCCACACTGGGCACCGAGCTGAGAGGGTGCTGTAGGGGGCACCACAACCATGACGCACAGTGGAAGGTGAGAGTATGGGGGCGAATTTTGATGTCACCCAGGGAACCACTGAAAAGTCCAGAGTATGCCACTGCCATAGTCATGCACAGCTTCTGTTGCTGGGCCTTCCTTTCCTTTCCTTTCAGGGTACATTTATGTAGCAACAATCTCAGAGTTACCTTTGTTTCCAGACTGCTCACTAGGATCTTCTATTCCATGTCCAAGACCCGCCCCGCCCCCCGCCCCCCGGCCCAGTGCTTCACCAATCATCAGAGCTGCTCTGTGCTGTAGTCTTTTAGTGTGAATCTTTCCTCTTTTAGGAAGCGAATTCTCCTAAGTCAGCAGGGGCTGTTGGGAAATGTAGTCCCAAGGTTCCACAGTCCAAATACAGTATAAATACAATTTTCAACATATTTTATTTTTCTTTCTCAAGGACCCGGGGTTGGAATAAACCAACGTCAAGCTGATAGCGTAACAATAAGATACTCATTAATATATAAAAAAAGAATAACAAAAAGCACACAGCTGGAAGCATGCACTGCAGCTATTTGAAGCCAACCCAAGCAAGTTCTGTCCAGATAAAATGTTCTCTGCTGAGAGAACCTGTTGTGACATTTGGATTGGCTTATGCCATGGATTGCACAGTCTGCAGAGTGTGCAGACCCCAAGGCTTTCTGGGCGTTGTTGGTGTAGCTTGTGCAGCCTGTTTCTAAGAGACATGCCTGGTCTGCAATAAGAAACTATTCTTTCTAGGTGTGGTTCCCTCCATAGTTCAGTGGGAACTAGTTGGGAATCTTGGTCTTGCCTGTGTAGCAAGGCCTAGTGGCTGTGCTGAGCTGAGCTGAGCTGAGCTGTTGATTTGTTGTTCACCAATAAATATAAATATTGGATTTATCCTGACTCCCACCGTTTCTGGGTATGGGAGCAGACTCCTGGCAAGGTTCCTTTCTGCAGTGAGTGCCCTTTCCAAACCCACAGGATGCAACAGTGATAAAAAGCGTCATGCATGGCGCATGTGAAGTAATAGAGTCACTGGTGATACGGAAGCACAAGTATAATATGTTTTCATCAGCCTTCTCTGTCAAGAATGTGTAATTAAGGGCAAACCACATAACAAATGAGGTACTTTGTATAGCAGATTAAGCATCTTTTCACAGTGGAAAGAAACTCAGTCAATGCTGGCATGGAGTTGCGTTAGTGTGGGAGCTGCTGAGAGCCAGGGGCATAGGAAGGGGGGGCGGGCTGCCCCGGGGGCCCTCACTGAGGGGGGTGACATTCAGTGTGCCAGCCAGCTGCGACTCCCAAGCCTACCCCGAGCTGTCAGGGTAAAGGGGGAGCTGCGCCGCTTTGCCAGTGTCATTTCCCCCTCCCCCCTTCACTTTGACAGCTTGGGGGAGGCTTGGGAGTCACGGGCACACGGCACGCCGAGTGTCTGCCACGGGCAGCTCGCTCCACCCCTGGCTGCAGGGCGCACACACCACTCCGGGCACCCGAGCTGCTATCCAACACCTAGGAGAGCACCCTCCGCCGCGACCCCCTCGGGAGCGTGGGCAGTGCGGGCATATGCTCCGCCGCTGTTGAGAGCAACACTGCTCTTTCCCGGCATGGGAATCAGTGCATTGGTATTATATTGCCTGACCCATGACTTAACACATTGCATTTGCAGCACCAGGCTGTGCCAGGCTGTGACCCCCAAAGCAAGGGGAGAATGCGCTTGCCAAGCCTTTCCTTCTCTTTCGGCAGGATCCACATCAGCTGCTGTGGTCCCACTACTGGCAAGCCTGTTGCTTCTCAGCAAGCAGCAGGGAGGGTAAGGGACAAGTGACCAATGCTTCCTTTCCACAAATCTGTGCGGGTCCATTGCTTGTCTCTCCAGAAGTTTTAAATTCCTGCGCAATTCTCCTGAAATGTCTTATGTGGATGGCAAGATACTGGTAATAAATGGACCAGTCTCACTGTCCAGGTTTCCAGTACTGATGCTCTCCTTGCCTTCTCTTTTAGGAACGTGGCAGACTGATTGATTTAAAATTAATGTTTATCTTCATGAACTATCAGATAGAGAACAGAGAGATTTTTTGAGCACAGTACAAATTCAGACACATATTTAATTAGATTTTTTTGAGAAGCTTCTTTGTTTCATTATATATGATGGTCAAGATCCTGCTTTGAAGTGAGTGGAATCACATCTATGACCCATAGCAGAAATCAAACTGGGGCTGGTATTCTATGCTGCCCCCCCCCCCATCTAAAGTTTGCTTGTGCTATTATGGATTATTCAAACTGCCGTGAAGCTTGAGTTCACATTAGGTGCCACATAATAGGCATGAGACCTCACCAATGGAATGAGACCTCACCAAATGTTTGCATTGTATACCCAGAAGAGAATTCTGAAAGACATTCATTCAAATAGTTACTGAAATGCTTCCCTTCAGCAGTTGACTGAAGGAAGAACCTTTGTCCTGGCCTTTATCACTCATAGCTTTTCTCAAGCAGTGTTTGCAAGAATTATGCATTTGCCCAGAGGAATGGTCTGAAACGAGCCTCAGCCCTCCCTGACAATGATGCCATGATTTCAGAAAGGAACCATACTCTGGAATTTTATATAAATGGGATATCATATATATGAAGCTGGGATATCTCAGTTGGTAGAGCATGAGACTCAATCTCAGGGTTGTGGGTTCAAACCCTATGTTGGGCAAAAGAGTCCTGCATTGCAGGGGGGTGGACTAAGTGACTCCTGTGGTTTCTTTCAACTCTACAATTCTATGATTCTATGAAACACCACTGTGACTATGCTGAAAAGTTGCACCACATTAACGAGTTTCTAATACAACTGAATAAAGCAAGACCTTGCAAGTACAAAATCTTGCTAGGACAAAGAGAATAGAAATCTTGCCATTATTCAACCCCTAATTACCTCAACCCCTAATTACCTGTTTTTTAGATGTCTTAATTGTATTTTTTTAGTATTGGCATGGTTGCTGCCTAGGGCTCCTTTGGAGGAAGATGCAACATATAAATTTAACAAATAAATACAGAAACAATCAGTTTCAAGAAATGCAGCGTGGGGAGAGTGTGCCAATTTTTATAAGCAGCTGAAGTAGGTCAATATATTACAAGTTTTGCAAAAGTGATCGTGCTTAATGGACATGTAACATTTAACTAAGTCAGTTGGCGTAAGTGTTTGCAGTGTTTCTCATCCAGTAATTCTTACGACAAACTATTATTATTATTATTATTATTATTATTATTATTATTACCACCATCAACACCATCCTCATCCCAGACATATAATAAAATCATTGTAATTGTTGTTTTGTTTTTAACTGTTGTTAAGGATGCATTTTAAATTGCTGTGGCTTGCCCTGAGACCTTAGTAAATCAAAAAATGAAAATAACAATAGCAGCATATGATTGGTAAAAGATTGATTTGCCTAAGGCAGAGGTGACATTTGAATTTGGGGTCTTATGACCCGGTGTCTTTAGTACTATGCTATGCTGGCCAAAAATTGACAGAATACAAAGCTGAATTATCACCTCTGATACCTTCTTTGTATCCAGTGAACTGTAGTCAACAACAGGATTTCTTTGCAAACATGCTGTGAGATCCCAATCCCCAACAAGACGGGAATTCAAAATTCCATTGCCTTCACCTGTGACCTCTTTTGCTGACAGCATCTGATTAATTCTAGGTTATTTCTGTAATTACCAACTCCTGACCTTTTCTGCCCATTAAACATTTAAAGTGTAAAGCAGCATCTTTGGGTTTGATGCTTTTCATCAGGAAAGCCTGCTCCTTGCTATGTCATTCTTTCTCTTACCCATTTCCCCACAGATCTCGGTCCTTGCCCTCGAGATGTAAAACCTAGCCACCTCTTCGTAGTATCTCGATAGCGTGCAGTAAACTCACAGGATGTCGCCAGTGGAGAATATCTCTGTGTATGAAAACAAAATGTGACAAATAAAGTGGTCCTCAGATACATAGCAAAGGGGATACAAACTGAAAGGTTAAAAGCCTGCATCATCTTCTGCCGCAGCCGTTAGGAGGAAGACAGTGAAATGTTTAGAGGAGTAGCATGTAGTTTTGTTTTGTTTTGTTTTTTTTAAATAAACAAGGAAAAGTACATATACTGTCTCCACTTTTAATTCATGCAATCTTTTTTGAACAGTTTACATTCCATTGCCATAGACTTTGGGGGAGGGGAGAGAGAAAGGGTGGGTGATGATCTTTTAATTATATTGCATAGTGTTTGTGTAGGATTTTTCTGTCCACGTCTCATGTGTAGGTCCTTTGTTTGTATAGTTATTTGTTTAATAATAATAATAATAATAATAATAATAATAATAATAATAATAATAATAATTTATTACGGTCAAAGACCAGTTCAAGAAGCACAACTGAGACTACTTTCACAAGAGTGAAATAGGCATTTAAAACAATATACAATAACAACTTATAGATTAAAATTGAAATAGTCGCATGCACACGAAAAGACCTAAGATTAGACTAACATGCAGATTGACCCTGGGACATTCAGGGGGCCAGCTATGGCAGTTTTCTGGGGGGTGTTCTGCGCCTACAAATCTGTGCGCAGAATCTGGCGACCATTCGGGTCGTCTTCTGATTTTTGCCTAAGAGGAGAAAATTGAGTTTAGACTTGTCCGGAAAGTCAGCAAGCCTCACCAGTTGGGGGTCGGTGGTATCTCTACGTGCCTCATCGTAAAAAGGACATCTAAAAAATAAATGTTCAGGGCTTCCTATTTCCCCTAATGGGTAGGCGCAAAGTCTCTGGGCGTACAGGACTTTTCCAAAAGATCCTTCCAGAACCGGCGAGAGCAGAGCTGAACCTCTGGCGAGAGTAAAGGCCCTTCTTGCATTTCTGGATACAAGGAAATAGAGGTATGCTGCCGGGACAGCAACATATCTCTCGTGTTCTGCAATAATGTAATCAGGGGACCTCAATCAGTCCTGTTGTCTCTCTATGTCCAGAATTCTTTGCCTGGCCACCGATCTTGCTTGATCCAATCCCAAATTTAAGATGGCTTGAGGAGCAAGGCCCCATTTTTGCAGAGAGTTCAGGACCGCTATCTGCCAGCCAGACTGGAACCGGTCACAAAGAATCAGTGGAGCTATACCTTGGGGGAGCAATTTCAGTGTCAACCACTTATAGATTGATATTAAGCTAATATTAGCCTTGACTCTCATCATCCCCATTTCTAATCTCACCCATGCATTTGAAATGCATCTGGGGACTTGTAAGAGGGGTCTGAGAAATTTAGATTGAACTCTTCCAAGAGGAGTGAAAGAAGAGGATGGCGGGCCCAGAAAGGATCCATAAAGGAGCTGTGCCAACGTTTTGGCCTTATATAATTTTAGGGCCGCGGGGACCAAAAACAAAACAAAACAAAAAACCCTTGAGTTCTAAAGAATTTGAAGATACAGTTAGCAGATCTTTCCCCAGCACTCCCATTTTTATTGTTTTTCTTGGTGTCGTGAGAAATTGGAGGATCCAGGGGTCGGTTGGATGTGCTTGATTGGTTGCAGTATGGTTTGTTGTATGTCTAGGGTGGGGTGGGGGGCTGTTGTGTCAGGTTAGCTATATAGTTGCTCTCATTTGTTTATTTATTTATTGCTTCCATTTCTCCAAGGAGCTCAAGATGGTATACATGGTTTCCCCCATCTGAATTAATCCCCACAGCAACCTTGTGAGGTTGTTGTCATTGTTGGCTATCTGTCTGTCTCGGGTGACAGTGGAAGAGCACACCTTCAGGGTGAAGTCAAACAGTAGGAGAGTTACAGCACCTGCTGTGGCTGTAGAGATTGGTACAGGAGAGACATGTTTTATTGCAGGCGGGGCATATGAAGGCATCCAGTTTTGCTGCTACAGGTGCGCCATGGAGTTTCTTCTCTCTGCGCTGCTCCCAGCGGTCATTTTTCCTCTGGTCACTGCTGTGGATACATGATCTGACTGTCTGTCTCCAGGCACTGTGATCATCTGCAAGGGATTCCCTTTCGACGGGGTTAAAGTTGCCCGCCTTCATGCCACGTTTATAGACATCGTCGTAATGCCGTGTTGGTCTGCCAACAAGCCTAGTGTCTGAATCCTGCTACCATCAGATCACTGGGGATCCTGCCACCTTCCATTTTGTGTACATGACCAAACCAGTGCAGATGTCGCTAAGACAGGAGTGTGAACATGCTGGGAATGTGGCCTTGGGGAGCACATTTTTGAGACCTGCCATGTGATGCCCCAAATCTTACTGATGCAACTCATATGGAAGGGCATTGAGGCATTACTCCTGGCAGGTGTAAGTTGCTCATGACTCACTTACACAAAGCATCATGCTCAACATGCAAACCTGGTAGACTTTCATCTTGGTATTGGTCATTAGCATCACTTTCTCCCAAACCCATTTTGGAGAATTGAGCCATTGCCATAGCTGCCTTGCCAATATGCTTTTGACTGATTTCTGTCTGCTGCCTTTCCTACAAAATCCACCAGGTGGCCCCATGTTTAAAAGGGACCTCCTTTCCAAAGAAGAGAAGAATGAAGAATCGCCAACCCACCACAATCTTGGAATAAAATATATTGGCCATAATCCAATGAAACATTTCATGAACGTGTACAAGCACAAGCACATATGTATATAAATACCTTACTTATTTTTAAACTAGTAGCTGCTTCTACTTCCTGGGCTTTCTAACTCCCTTTTTAATTTGCAGGACTTTAAAGAACAGCTTGCAAAGTAATGCCTCTGTGGATTTGCCAGCACATTTCTGTGCATTGGGGGCATCACTATAACCCTGGTACACTTATTTATAACTACATCTCACTGAAGTATCCATATGAGAAACATACATTGCTTAGGATTGCACTGATTATTTTATGCTTCAAGTATTTCATTTCTCTCTCTCTCTCTTGATAATTTGAAGATTAATGGTAATGGTAGAAACAGGCAGCAAAAAGTCAAATGAGAACAGCCCAAGATTGAGTAAGAAAGAGAGAAACAATAACCCCGTAAGCTTCCATGCTGTTATCTGAAAAACATACTTGGCTCTTGTGTGGCCACAGCTATTAAGATTCAGGTCACATCCAGATGATCTGCTTACTGGGCATTCGTCCTTATTTGTTAGAACGGAGGTTAGACAACACTAGCTATTTATTGAGCATTCATTCTTCTTTGTTTGCAGGACACAGCACCAAGCAAGTGTTAACCCACATTTTCCATTTCATTTTCATATCGCTTTCCTTATCACACACACACACACACACACACACACACACACACACGATCTTTGGGGAAATTGGGCTTGTAGCACAAGGCCTTTAAATCAACTTTAATTGTGCAACCTGAATTTGCCAGTATGTGATTGAAAATAGCAACAGTCTCAAAGCACCCATAGAGCAAGATTTCCATGTTGTGTTGACCTGCAGAAACCTTGCTAGTGCAGCAAAAAGGGAAAACCAGGGGTGCCAGAGGAATTCATGCTGTGGCTTATTTTAATTCTCTTGTGTGTTGTTATGGATCAGGGTGGAGGGATGCAAAATGTACAGATTTCATTTGAATTAGGAAAAAATGAACATTGTACAAGAAGAAAATTACAGCTGCTACATTTTAAAAAGTCAACTAACTGTTAGGAACATTTTAACATTGCATTTTTTAAAAAATGAAACATTGGAAGGAAGTGTCACCTGATTTGTTCTGGAGATTTCGTTTTTATGTGGTCTTGGCCAGTGTTGGATCAAAACAGGAACTTTGGCATTTGCAATAGAATACAAAGAGCACTGGTGTCAATGAAATTTTGAAGACCAAGGAGTGAGAGGCAGTGCACTTTTGAATCTTTCCTTGCACTTCCTTCTTCTGTTCCATTTTTGTGCCTTCTGTATTCTTCAGCTTCAGTGAACTTTGCAAAATGAGTGTCTGATCTTTCTGAGATGCTAGATTCACCAGTTTAAGGCAGCCCAAAGTTAGAGGCAAACACAAAATATAAGCAGTATTTTTCTTCCAAAGTTACATAATCCAGGTTTGCAGAGTTGCTTTCCTTTCTCTTTTGGGTTCCTTGGTGGTGGTGGTGGTGGTTTAGGTTCATGAACTCAAGGAAGGGCCAGTTAACTTCAGCACCACATAGGGTTGCCAAGTTGGGAACGTGGAAAACTGGTTTATCTTTCATTATCCCATGTGAATTGGTGATGTCCTCAGTGTGGTTGGATAAGAACTGGTGCTGCTGAGAGGTGCAGAGAATAAAAGGGGCAGGTTAATTGTAGTAGGCAATGAACTGAAGTCAACATAGAACTACTAAAAAAAGCAAATGCATAAATAATCCCCTTCTTGGAGTTGGGGAGCAGAGGAAGAGTGGCTTTTCTAAGGTCCCCTAGCATGACTTGGGGTTCCTTGAGACCAAGGAACTGCTACTGATTCATCGCTAAACCTCTTACCTATTAGCTAATGCTGTACCAGCTCTGGTTTGACTTTTGTTATCATGATAGATAATCAGGGCATGAAAAAAGTATCTTACAGATTTACTTGGATTCTGACAGAGGAGGAAGAAAGATGAAAAACTGACACCTTGCCTTAGAAATTGCAATCTTAGTATGTTCCAACTGATATTTCCCATTTTTGATGTATCTGATGGATTAATTAAATGTATGTTCCTGTGCTTTTTGCTTACTCTAAGCATCCCTCAAGACTTGTCACCCCTCAAGAACTTCAGTGTAGTGACCTCCAGAAGTTTTTGGTCTCCAATTCTCATCAGCCCCAGCCAACATGGTCAATAGCCAGAGATTATGAGAGCTGGACTCCAACAGTATCTGGAGGGCAGCAAATTGTCTCCTTCTGTTCAAGACCATCCAGTGCCTTTGGGGGACAACCCTAGCATTAAGGGGGGGAATGTTATCTGCTGCAACTGCACCTTTTATGAACACATTGTTTCCATCTCTCAAACAGGGCAAGCATCGTACAAAAGCGAATTATTTATTTTCAAGATGAGGGATCGCTTACCAAGAGGCTGTGCGAACAAGGTATGAGACACATTCATTTGCTTCTCATTTGCTGATTTGATCTTCCAGAGTAACTAATCAAAAACACAAGTCTGGCATATCTTGGCTATCTCTATCTGTTGGTTAGGGTGGGTACAGGTTAGTTGAAATTAAGCAGCTTTAAGTCCTATTAATTTGGAGATTCTCTTTTTGTAATCAGCAAGTAGGCCTCACTTCTCACCTGTGTAGGTTTGGTCTTCCTTGCTATTCATTGTGGAAGGTTTACTGAACGCTCACTGAGACAATTTCAAGGTTGCAAACCTAGTCATATTTCCAAATTGTTCATCCACACAATTCAGAACTGAATAGCAAAGACATTCATGCCTACACAAATGAGCACTGTGCTTCATTCAATCGGTGGGTGCAAATATGTTGGGTTCAAGGTCTGTTAGGCTTAGAACAAAAATCATTTCTAGGATGCCAGCAAAGGAAAACAGGCTAACTTAACAAGCCTGGAAGATGGCCCTGAGGCTGAAATTAATTTATAGGGGAAAATGGGACCTGCTTCGGAGTAAACATAATTAAGTTTCGGCTTGAGCAGGCTGATCCTACACGAGTGCCAATATTGTGCTGGAATAATGTAGCCACATGCATCTCAGCAGAAAAGCAGACAGCAAAACAAATACCAGTAGAAGTTAGAAATAATATAGGGGGAAAATAACAGGAAACCCCCATCGCACTTGCTGTCACCACTAATCAATAGCATTCTGCACAAACATTATCCATGCATGGAAGCCAGCAACATATGACAACAACAGCGATACCATGATGATGTCCCTAAACCCCACCTGTACTGCTTCTCATACACCATGGGGACTTTTGAGCTGATTTTCCACTTTTACGCCTGTCCAGCCAACATTGCTGGCAAGGCCTGAAAGCCATTTGCACCAAATGAAATTGTGTAAATTGCAGCACTTTTAAAAGAAAAATATAAGTGGTCAAAAGACGGGTTGCAATTTCCCATCTAATTATGACATAAATAGCCTGAAGACTGGGCATTCCTGAACTGTTTATCTCCTTATTTTACATGCAGGGAGCTGCTTGATAGTCACATAATGCATTCTGCATGCCAGGAAATGGACCAGGCTTTAGCTGCTTCTGGCACCAGCCCCCAAGCTGCCGAAGCTTAAGCAGATTTAAAGGGGTGTGTAGCCTGACTTTGATCTATGTAGATCCTAAGCATATTCTCGGAAGGAAGACCTGTTGCATTCAGGGTAACCTGCAAATTCAGCAAGCTTAGGATCATAGGCGAATTCACACCAACAGCCTCAACAGAACCCTATCCAACTGCCTCTGGGTACAAGTATCAGTTGCAGAATTGTGTTATATGGGTTAGTGTCCCACACTCATTTCCAAGATCACAGATGAACTCCATGGAGCTGCTACGGTCTCAGGCATTACACTGGAAGCACATGCATGGAATTCCCATTAATGTAACGCCCTTCACCATGTCATCTTTCTACACAGGGGTGTATGTGAACCAGTTCAGAGTGGTTCCTGGTGGCTCTGCCCCCAGTATTAACTTGTCAGCAATCTCCGCCTTCTGACATCTATATGTTTGGTGTGCTATATGTACAGTCACCATGTAGAATTTCTAAGAAAAGCGTACAGGGGAATATTGGCAGGGAGCTTTTCCTTCTTGTCCAAGGATGTACTTTAACAGAAAGTAATGATTTTGTCAAACCCTCTTTCATGATGTTTTCAGCAGAGAAGACACTGTGCTTAGAAGTGCTGCAAAATGCCCATCCTTCTGGAGCATAACTTCTTTTAAAATTACATCCTAGTTGCATAAATTTTATGCAGAAGTCTTCCAGAGAATGATTCCCAGACCTCCTTGGAAAGGAATGGTAATTTCTTGGTGCAGCAATGCAAAGATAATTGCTAGAAGATGATCTTACTCCTGCCCCTTTCATTCTGTCAATTTGGAAACACCGCTACATTTAGGAGAATGCCAAGAGGGCCTGGCCTTCATCTTTTCCCCTAGGCCCAAGGATTAGGATAATCTGGCCTTGACTTTGATAGGCTTTTTTAAATTCAAAACAATATACACTGAAGTGTGTGCTGTAAGATGCTTAATTGAATTTTATAAATATGGCATATTTGACACTGGCCAGGCTTTTCACTTTCTTAGTCCATTTAGAAATGCAGATTGCGTTCAATTTCAAACAGCTCTTTATGCTGTGAATGGTGAATGCGTTCAATGAAGTCACTGGAGCAGGTTACGTAAATGAAATTGAGACATCTGTTTCGTGTTCTTGAATACAGAAAAATCGAAAAGAGCGTTAAAAGCAAAAAGGGCATGTCAAGAATTTAAAGTACATTCCGGTTGTTTCTGGAATAGGGAAGCTGTTTGCATTTAAACAGGCTGTGGTACTCCTCTTTTACAGCTGTGTTATTAAATATTAGAACAAATGCCTTGGCGTATATACTATCCTTCATTTGTAAAACAAGAAAAAGTTGGCAATCAATAGGGGTGTTCACACATTACATTCTGCAGCTGTGCCATCTGTACACCTGTGTACAGAGGCTGCACAAATGAACAGGTGTGCATTCTTTCACACTTATAGAATCATAGAATCGTAGAGTTGGAAGAGACCACAAGGGCCATCCAGTCCAACCCCCTGCCAAGCAAGAAACACCATCAAAGCATTCTTGACATATGCCTGTCAAGCCTCTGCTTAAAGACCTCCAAAGAAGGAGACTCCACCACACTCCTTGGTAGCAAATTCCACTGCCAAACAGCTCTTACTGTCAGGAAGTTCTTCCTAATGTTTAGGTGGAATCTTCTATCTTGTAGTTTGAATGTCTTTAGAGACAGCTTTTACTTGTGTTAATTGGAGCACGTGAACAAACATGTTCACATGTTCCAATGAGGGTGCAATGTAACTATTTGATTCAAGCAAACTGAAATCGTAGCTTCTGTATGTAAAATAATAATAATAATAATAATAATAATAATAATAATAATAATAATAATAATATTTATACCCCGCCCATCTGGCTGGGTTTCCCTAGCCACTCTGGGCGTCTTCCAACAGAAAAATGAAATAAAATAATCGATTAAACATTAAAATCCTCCCTAAACAGGGCTGCCTTCAGATGTCTTCTAAAACTCTGATAGCTGTTTTTCTCTTTGACATCTGATGGGAGGGCGTTCCACAGGGCGGGCACCACTACCGAGAAGGCCCTTTGCCTGGTTCCCTGCAACTTGGCTTCTCGCAATGAGGGAACCACCAGAAGGCCCTCGGCACTGGACCTCAGTGTCCAAGCAGAATGATGGGGGTGGAGACGCTCCTTCAGGTATACTGGACCGAGGCCGTTTAGGGCTTTAAAGGTCAGCACCAACACTTTGAATTGTGCTCGGAAACGTACTGGGAGCCAATTTAGGTCTTTCAAGACTGGTGTTATGTGGTCTCGGTGGCCGCTCCCAGTCACCAGTCTAGCTGCTGTCGCATTCTGGATTAGTTGTAGTTTCCGGGTCACCTTCAAAGGTAGCTCCATGTAGAGCGCATTGCAGTAGTCCAAGCGGGAGATAACTAGAGCATGCACCACTCTAGTGAGACAATCTGCAGGCAGGTAGGGTCTCAGCCTACGTACCAAATGGAGCTGATAGACAGCTGCCCTGGACACAGAATTGACCTGTGCCTCCATGGACAGCTGTGAGTCCAAAATGACTCCCAGGCTGCACACCTAGTCCTTCAGGGGCACAGTTACCCCATTCAGGACCAGGGAGTCCTCCACGCCTACCCGCCTCCTGTCCCCCCCAAAAAAACAGTACTTCTGTCTTGTCAGGATTCAACCTCAATCTGTTAGCCACCACCCATCCTCCAACCACCTCCAGGCATTCACACAGTACCTTCACCGCCTTCACTGGTTCTGATTTGAAAGAGAGGTAGAGCTGGGTATCATTTGCAAACTGATGAACACCCAGCCCAAACCCCCTGATGATCTCTCCCAGCGGCTGCAAGTAGATGTTAAAAAGCATGGGGGAGAGGACAGAACCCTGAGGCACCCCACAAGTGAGCGCCCAGGGGTCTGAACACTCACCCCCCACCACCACTTTCTGAACACGGCCCAGGAGGAAGGAGCGGAACCACTGTATGACAGTGCCCCCAGCGCCCAACCCCTCTAGACGGTCCAGAAGGATGTTATGGTCGATGGTGTCAAAAGCCACTAAGAGATCCAGCAGAACTAGGAAACAGCTCTCACCTTTGTCCCTAGCCCACCGGAGATCATCAACCAGCGTGACCAAGGCAGTTTCAATCCCATGATGAGGCCTGAATCCCGACTGGATTCAAATGGTCCGCTGCTTCCAGGCGTGCCTGGAGTTGTTCAGCAACCACTCGCTCAATCACCTTGCCCAAGAATGGAAGATTTGAGACTGGGCAATAGTTGGCCATATTGGCCGCATCTAAAGATGGTTTTTTAAGAAGCGGTTTAATAACCACCTCTTTCAGCGGGTCTGGGAAGGCTCCCTCACAGAGAGAAGCATTTGCCAACCTGCGAAGCCCATCGCCCAGCCCTTCCTGGCTAGCTTTTATAAGCCAGGGTGGGCAAGGATCAAGGAGACAGGTGGTTGGTTTCACTTGTCCAAGCAGCCTGTCCACATCCTCGGAGGTAACAGATTGAAATTGATCCCATGCAACTTGACTAGACAGATCTCTAGCACTCCCCCGCCCTGGCCCTGCTCCCACGGTGGAGTCTACCTCCCTCTGAATATGTGTTTGGAAATAGTGTGTTAACACATGCCGTCATGGATTTGTCATGAGCTGCCAAAAGAATGGGGCATCACCATTGGATTGGTTTGGTCTGGATATTGCTCTATCTTGGTACCTGATTTTGTATTCCTAGAAATTATGAAATTATGATAAAACCAAGAAGGAATTATTCAGCAAATGTGACTTTAACTGAAGCTCAAGGTACAGTGCTAACATTATGTGTAAAAATCTGGATCTAAACTTCCCAGTCCATTTGCATCTTGTGTTTTGATTTATTTGTAATTTTAATAAAACATATTCAAATGCTGCACCTTCAGAATCACCCATACAGTAAAATAATGGCCTCTCTTGCTTCCTTTTAGATTCAGCCATGAATGGTGTCACCGATAAACCAATCTTAGACTGTTGTGCCTGTGGAACTGCTAAATATAGGCTTACCTTTTATGGTAACTGGTCGGAGAAGTCACATCCAAAAGATTACCCACGTGAGTGTATTGTATTGTATGGTATTGTATAATTTTTCTTACTGTATACCAACCTTCCAGGTGTTTTGAATTGCAACTTTCATGAGCCCCAGCCAAATGGCCAATGGTGAAGCATGATGATATTAGTAGTCAAAAACATATAGAAAGTAACAGGTGGGGGAGGTTTTTGTGGGCCATCCCCTGCTGTCTCTTAGAGGGCTTTCTTTATGTTCAGATATTGCACATGCACAGAGGGCCAGTCTGCAGCGAACATCCAATCCAACATACTAGATTCTTCAACTTTTTCAGTAGATACTGGATCATGATATTTTAGCCATCCTCATCACTAGTGAAAGTCTGTCTGTCTCAAGAGACAATGGAGTGCACCTCCGGGGTTGAAGTCAAACCACTGGGTTTAGCAGCATTGAATTGACCTTCCCAGGGCACAAGCCTAGGCAGTGTGTATGGAGGTCCTGGGCTGTCCAGACGACAAGACCCCCCACCTTTTGGCCTTGCGGTCCAAAGGAAAGCAGAGCAATACATTTGGCACCATCTTGGCTGCAGCAGTTGCCAGAAGGAGGCAGACAAGGTGCCATCCAAGCATCTTAAGGACTCCAGATTTGTGAAGAGTTTGCTCCTTAGGCTTTGCTTCTCTGCAAAGCAGCGGAGGTTTAGGATCAGAGTTTTCCTTCTCCTTGATGGGCTACTTTCCCAGGTTGACAGGCCCCATGTGCCCCACACTTTTCTCAATACCACGTGCAGTAGCTGCCTTCTTGACCATTGGACCCACTATTGAGCTTGTCTGCTCAATCCACCTGAGTGTGTTTTGCATGCAGGGGAAAGACAACTCCCTAATTCACCGGTTTGAGACCCATCGGCTACCCTTCCCTGGTCTAGCTGGGCAGTCAAAGCCATTTCCCAGAGTGTGGTCACTGTGGCAGGCTGATAGTTGAGAGCAGAGTGCAAGGTGGGGACTAAAGATGGACAAACTACCCCAGAAGCAAGATGACATATCCCAACCAGTGGTACTACCTATCCCCTAACACCCCATAGTGCAACCCCATAGGAAAAACAGTAAGATTAAATATAGACTCAAACCATGTTGCAAAAAGTTTTGGATTCCTGAATCAGTGCACAAATCAAACCCTGATTTGCAGTGATCCAAAATCACCTGGACCTTTGAAGCACCTCTGGATCTCGGCACTGTTCTTTGCAATACTGATAAATTTCCCACAAATACATTTAACATACATCTGATTCCTGACATTTGGAGGGAAATGGTCAGGTGGTGTTTGCAGTGGTGGGCAGAGCTGAACTGCTGTTCTGGCTTCCCAGTGATGTGTGTTGCTGCTGGTTACAAGAGGGTGACGGATAAGGCAGAAGGGAGCTTGGTGTGGTGAGATACAACATCATGGACATTGAAATGGCTCTGCTGCTGCACCCACACCGCGCCCAGCTCCTCACTGCCTTGCCCCTCCCTCTCTTGGTAACTGGCAGTGATGTATGGCGTTGGGAAGTCAGGTCAGCAATGCAGCCCTGTCCGTCCCCCCACCCACACTGGTTGCTACTGGCTGTTGCCTGCAGCTCTCTATATTGGAGTCCCCAGATGCACAACCGAGTTCTTGGATCCAGGTGAAATCCAGAGAATATATGAACAAATGCATGTAGATGCCAGATTCCTTCCATTTTATAGTTCTTTGCTCAATATATTTGGATTTTCCTTTCAGATCTCACATTTGATCTTTAAATATTGGCTTCACATTGATAACAATGAAGCCAAGCAAATGACCTGGAAGTTTGAGTCACATTTATTTTCTCTTTAATAAAGATCACACAATGGCCAACATATTACCAAAGTTTAAGGTCTTTGTGTATAATTTTATTTTCTAATATTGCCGTGTCCCTGTGCAGCTAGCTGGCATTGATGCAGCCAGAACTTTGTCTACATATCAATTGTTATTTGATATAGTCTACACTCTACATAGATTTTTGTCTCAACTTTATTAAGTTGAATGCTGCCTAGTTTAGATATAGAACTGTGCGCGTTAATAAAAGAGTTTATATTGACATATTAAAATTTGTGGCTTGAATTTGTTGCTGTGAAGCTGAGATTGTGGAACAAATTAAAATGGTTGGCAAGTTTCACAGCTGAGATTCTATAGGATTGTAGACGTAGAAGACATCTGAGACATGGCATTTATCAAGTTTATGGGTCTTTTGGCTTATGCCAAAGAATTGTATACATAGATGAAGTTATTTTGCTACTTCATTGGCACTTTTTCTTAATTATGTGGACCGGGTTCCTTGCTTTGTTTACTCAGTTCTAAGGATAATGAATAAAGATGAGTTGTTCTTAAGCATAAAACTGACTAGGCTAGTGTTACAATTGAAATTTCAATCTGGTCCCTTGGGTAGTAGGTTAAAATAATGACAGTGAAGTAAAATGCTTGTAATGGTGTAATGCATTAAAAATTAAACAGCTATTAAGCAGCTATTAAAATTGCTTGATGTGAGGACATGTGGTACGCAAGTAGTGTTTTTGTTTAATTATGCTTGCCAAGCTACATATTCAAATGAGTGTCTCGGACTCTGATCATGTCTTAGTTTCTGGCAGTGCCATTTTTCTTGAAAAAGAACTCACCACAAACACCTTCCCCGTTCTCTTAGAACGGCAATGGCGCCCACCTGAGAGGTGCTGAAACTGAGTTCTGGTGAGTTCCAGCTGGGAAAAAAGCCCTGGTTTCTGGGGAGAAATATATACCAATGAGACTCCACCAGCACTTATCCAGCATAGCCGCAAGAAAGTAAATCACCCACATTTCCTTCTTCCTGCAGCCAGCCAATCTGAAAGACAATTTTCAGTCAGGTGGTCAAGAAGATACAACAAGGTACATCACACACACACATATGGGAAGGCTTAGATGAACTGATGATTGTGAGGCACCGAGAGCTCGAGGGTTGTCATGTCCCAGGAATCAACTTGATTTGGGGGTGATGGAGTGTACTGGCCCTAGGAGACTATGTCAGCAACCCTGGGTGCCAGAGCCAACAAATTTGGCAAAGGGTGTACATGGGCCCAAGCTTCAAATTGGGTTGCAGTACAGCTGAACTTTTTTAAAAAACATTTTAAGTAGATGATGCAAATGAAACTTACTTCTAAACATGGGTACTCCTGATCACAACTCAACACCTTGGTCAAAAGGAAATTATATGTTAGCCAATTCAATTGACATGGCCAGAGCTAATGAACTTAGATGTGGGCTTAAATGTAAGAGGGAGCAGTCCAGAGTTCCCCAGCTAGCCTGGGTATCACTATCTCACAGCCCACCCTATTTTATAGGATGCTGTTTGAACAGATTACATAGAATTATATGTCATTTTGTACACTTTGATTCTCTATTGACATGTTAAGACAATTGTGAGGGACAAGAGATACCGGCAGGTCCCTCCCATTCTGCACAGCAGCTCATCGCCCAGCGCCAGTAGCAGCGGGGAAGGGGATAGCTCAAGCGGTGATTCAGGAAGTGGGGTCCGAGGCTCAGGCAAGGTAGCGGAGCCCATGCCCAGCGGGAGACGGGAAGTGGGAGGCAAGGGGGGGAAGGCCCATCCCACCTACCCCAGAATTGCGCCGGAAACGGCGGGGGCGGAGATTCAGTATCCCGAGATTATTTGCTGGAAGAAAACGCGCGAACCTCCATTCGGAGGTTCTGACTCCTAACTGACAACATGTACATAGCATTGCTCTGCACTGTAAATACTCAGCACCAATAAAATCATGAAAAGGCAACGAGTGGAAGAGTCGTTACTCTAGAGTAGCCGCTAACGGCCCTGTGACAACAATAATTGAAATTAATGCGGCTTACTGTGAAATAAGCATGTGTATAAGCTGGCTGAAAGTCAGCCGAGAGCCTGGCTTTCTGATAGTAGAAACATCTGGAATCCTGTGGAGAACAAGGAATAGCTTTTGGGATTCATTTATTGGGAACATGGATTCCCAAGTATTACCATCCAGGATGTCCCATTATTATCTGGAATCCTCCCCTTTTGAAAATTGAGTGGTATACAAGCAGCTTACCTCACAGAATAAACAAGATATCCATTTCCTAGCACTTTGTACACTTAAGAGCCGTCCAAGTGATGAATAAGAATGTAGTGATCACGATCATTTTTGCTCAGCTGTCAGGTAATAAGGTCAGGATTAAATATTGTTAAGCTTTATGATAGTGATATAAAACACACCAGAAAGAGCATTTGTTCTTCTTTACTTGCCTGCATTCCTATGCGGCCTCACCTCATAAATATGAACATTTTAAAGTCCTGGTACTTTAGCAGCAAGAATTATTCTCTTTGCTTTATTGTCATCCAGAAATGTGATATTTGCCGCTGATTTTGACACTAATGGAGACAGCACTAACCCCTGCAGAACAACCAACAGCAAATTGTAACTATAAATTCCTGGGAGGCCAGAAAGCTTTCCCACCCACCTACATACCCTGGATTTTAAAAATGAAAAGTACCTGTCAAAATGACTGTTTATTATGCAGAGGCTCTGAAACTATTAAATGAAACAAAACCTTATTCAGTCTGGACTGTGGAGAACTGTAGAGTGTTTGCCATTATGTTACAGCAGAAATGTACATAAATATGTTCCTTGCTGGACAGTTCCTATAAATCTATTAAATTTTAGAATTGTTTATCAAGTTATATTTCACTTACTATGTTAATTTTAGAAGATTTCTCATACTGAGCATTTGGCAGAACTGTTGGTTAAAAATACTTACCGTAATGCTGTCATTTATTAATTTCCAGTCACTCCTTGAAAATATGAAAGTTGTTAAGTCCACATCATGTAGTTCTGGAGTTTCTAAGGAACAATCTTTTATGCCTATTGAAAATAAGCTTTGACTAAAAGTACTGGCTTTATTAGATTTCTATGGAAATAAAAAGCTTTAAAGAGAGCTCAGCTTTCCCTTTGCCCTGAGAGCATTAATATTACTAGCTTATAAATAAGATACCAGCACTTAAGCTTGCTGATGATGTCTCCCTCTCAGTTACTTGAAAACTTTTATTTACTAGTTTGTCATCCAAAGTGCACTTTAATCCAGATCTAATTTTTAAAGGTCTGTTCTTGGCAGTATCCAAAACACACTTCTAAACCAAATGCCTGAAAACACTTGAGACTTGAAATAACAAAACACGGCTTTGAGTGCAGCTGAATCATTTATTAGAAGGCATAGATGGCAGCCTGGGGGTGTAGCTTCAGTTTGTGCTCTGGAAAATCTTCCTAATAGTGTGTTTTGTTTCAGTTGCATTGCTGTTTACAGCAAAGCGTTTTAATACACTATATAAGCTTTAATATACACTATAAGCTTTAATACACTATATACTGGTCTGAAAATAAGGACTCATGCACATGCCCCACCACTTTCCCTTGGGGAAACCCCCTTTTTATCTGCTGTTTACTGCTGAATCATAACAAACATATATCCGTTTTCCTGCAAATGGATATTTGTTCTGATTCAACTGTAAGCAAATGAAAAACAGCTCAGCCCCATGCTTGCTAGGCATGGGACAAGACTTGGATGAGCCCCAAGTCTGATTACATTCAATGGGAAGTGTATTTGATAGAGAATAGAATCTATTGAACTCAATGGTAAAGGTAAAGGTATCCCTGACAGTTAAGTCCATTCGCGAACGACTCTGGGGTTGCGGAACTCATCTCGCTTTATTGGCCGGGAGAGCCAATGTTTGTTCGCAGACAGTTTTTCCGGGTCATGTGGCCAGCATGACTAAGCCACTTCTGGGGAAACCAGAGCAGCGCACGGAAACGCTGTTTACGTTCCCGCCTAGACTTCTATTTGCACTTTGACGTGCTTTCGAACTGCTAGGTTGGCAGGAGCAGGGACCGAGCAACGGGAGCTCACCCCATTGCGGGGATTCGAACCGGCGACCTTCTGATCAGCAAGCCCTAGGCCCAGTGGTTTAGACCACAGTGCCACCTGCATCCCTATGAACTCAATGGTATTCACTCCAAATGAGTAAACATGCCATATTCCGTCTATGTCCAGGAAATTCCAGACGTATGGCAGCCCTAGACACTTAAGAGAGATTCAAACTAGACTTTCATTACTGTTTCTTCATTCTGTGAGGGAATATTTTGGTTGTTGTATACCTTGTAAAATACAGATAGCATAGCTGGTGTAGAATATTAGTAAAGAGCATGAGTTATGAATTTGACAGCCATTGCCTTGCATTGATCATATGTGCTTAGGGTTAAAAGCAAAATCAGCAGAAACTGGTTGAGAAACTTACACATAGAGACCAAGGCTTAAACAAATGCTTGGTTTAATGGAGAAAGGAAAAATTACAAAAATTAAATTAGGCTTACACAAAATACCCACACAACCAAACCACCCACCAAGAGCACACTGGGAAAACGCCCAGCACAGAGGCAACACACAACACCCCTGATATACCCTGCATCATCAGCTTCACAGCAACACCTGTAGAGCTGCTCCACAGCTGCAGAGCCCCAGTCATTAAATCTTTCCTGACTCTTAAAGGTACAGTGAAACAATAATGACACTTTTACACAATCATTCAACACCAGACACTGTGAAAAATAGTTGTATTTCAAATGGTTTCCCCTTACGTAATATTGCAGTGAAGATACTGGCCTATTTCAGTTGCCTTCTGAATGAGCTTCAGTCCAAAGAACTGAGCTGTAAACAGTACAGGTGCATTGAAATGCTACGCCAGTCATGCATTCATAAAATTTTGTTATGATGTGTGAAACCTGATCTTAGACGGAATATGGCAGTCAGAAACAGTGGCGGGGTGGAAATCGCTTTAATTTCATTTAAAATCGCCCAAAAACTAAAGAAGAAGAAGAAGAAGAAGAAGAAGAAGAAGAAGAAGAAGAAGAAGAAGAAGAAGAAGAAGAAGAAGAAGAAGAAGAAGAAGAAGAAGAAGAAGAAGAAGAGGTTCAACAACAACTTTTGTGTCCAGATTTTCACTTTTTGAAATATGGGAACCCTATAGTCCTATTCATCAGACAATATGAAAAATGTTTGTTGTACAGCAATGCGGTTTCTTCAGCCATCCTTTGGACACTTGATAATTGTAACTTACCAGGGCAGGGTAGGGCAAGATCAGATAAGCCGACTGGTCACTCTCACCTAATATAGCCACCACAATCATACCCCACTATTCCATCCACTCCTGCTATTCAACTCCAGAAGGAATCAGGGATGCTTTGTAGTCATTTTATAACAAAGCAGGAGACAAAAAGGCAGGGATGAAACATCTTGAAGTGCTTGGAAAAGGAAGTTGTTGTTGTTGTTTTTTGCTTAACAAGGCTTCATTTGTGTTTTAGGAGCTGCTTTTTCGGGAGGACGGCAGGTAGTCTATGCCTACCTTTGTCACTGTTTCCAATCAACTTGGGTTGGGGTGGCTGAATGGAAACAAGCTTAGCATTCTAATTGACATGTCTAGCATCTTCTCTGGATTCATGCTAACTGGGCCTATGATTATTAAAATAAACCTCAAATACTCTTTTTGATGTTTTAAACCTGAACCATAATGCCTATTAAATATTGCCAAGATTTTACCAAAGTACACCTCTACATTCCATGTGAATTTCATGCCAATATCTCAAAAGGGGGGGGGAGCTGGTGCCAGCGCAGCAAAGACATTTTTAAATGCTTACAATCCAAAAGTGCCTAGCATACCCCTTGACCCACTTCTCTGAAATTCTCTAGGCTTCATTTTCACAGAATGAGCTACTTGCAAATTGCATCCAGTTCTGTTAAAAATGTAAATGTTTCCGTTCCACTGTGATGTTGTTGTTGTTGTTTAGTCGTTTAGTCGTGTCCGACTGTTCGTGACCCCATGGACCATAGCACGCCAGGCACTCCTGTCTTGCACTGCCTCCCGCAGTTTGGTCAAACTCATGTTCGTAGCTTCGAGAACACTGTCCAACCATCTCGTCCTCTGTCGTCCCCTTCTCCTAGTGCCCTCCATCTTTCCCAACATCAGGGTCTTTTCCAAGGATTCTTCTCTTCTCATGAGGTGGCCAAAGTATTGGAGCCTCAGCTTCACGATCTGTCCTTCCAGGGAGCACTCAGGGCTGATTTCCTTAAGAATGGATAGGTTTGATCTTCTAGCAGTCCATGGGACTCTCAAGAGTCTCCTCCAGCACCATAATTCAAAAGCATCAATTCTTCGACGATCAGCCTTCTTTATGGTCCAGCTCTCACTTCCATACATCACTACTGGGAAAACCATAGCTTTAACTATACGGACCTTTGTCGGCAAAGTGATGTCTCTGCTTTTTAAGATGCTGTCTAGGTTTGTCATTGCTTTTCTCCCAAGAAGCAGGCGTCTTTTAATTTCGTGACTGCTGTCACCATCTGCAGTGATCAAGGAGCCCAAGAAAGTAAAATCTCTCACTGCCTCCATTTCTTCCCCTTCTATTTGCCAGGAGGTGATGGGACCAGTGGCCATGATCTTGGTTTTTTTGATGTTGAGCTTCAGACCATATTTTGCGCTCTCCTCTTTCACCCTCATTAAAAGGTTCTTTAATTCCTCCTCGCTTTCTGCCATCAAGGTTGTGTCATCTGCATATCTGAGGTTGTTGATATTTCTTCCGGCAATCTTAATTCCGGCTTGGGATTCATCTAGTCCAGCCTTTCGCATGATGAATTCTGCATATAAGTTAAATAAGCAGGGAGACAATATACAACCTTGTCGTACTCCTTTCCCAATTTTGAACCAATCAGTTGTTCCATATCCAGTTCTAACTGTAGCTTCTTGTCCCACATAGAGATTTCTCAGGAGACAGATGAGGTGATCAGGCACTCCCATTTCTTTAAGAACTTGCCACTGTGATATGTCCACTTAAATCTGTAGGGAATGATAACAAAGCTTTGTTTAAGAAATGAAGTGGGAATGAAATGAAACAACAAAAGGAAGATATATATCCTGTATCCCCTATTTTAAGACATAATCATAAAATAAGCCATAGCAGGATTTTTAAGCATTCAAGGAATATAAGCCATATCCCGAAAAGAAGACATAGTGATAGGCGCAGCAGCAATGCCGGCCGTGGCAGGAGGAGGGGGAAAAATAAGACATCCCCTAAAAATAAGCCATAGTGGGGTTTTTTTGAGGAAAAATAAATATAAGACGGTGTCTTATTTTCGGTGAAACACGGTATATATATAATTCAACTTATGTATGAGTATTATTCAACTTAAAGGTAAAGGTAAAGGGACCCCTGACCATTTTTAGGTCCAGTCGCGGATGACTCGGAGGTTGCAGCGCTCATCTCACTTTACTGGCCAAGGAGCCTGCATACAGCTTCCGGATCATGTGGCCAGCATGACTAAGCCACTTCTGGCGAACCAGAGCAGCGCATGGAACGCCATTTACCTTCCTGCCGGAGTGGTATCTATTCATCTACTTGCACTTCGTGCTTTTGAACTGCTAGGTTGGCAGGAGCAGGGACCTACACTGGATATCACAGGTGTGCTTGTTTGTTAAGTCATGCATCATAGGGTGTGTGTGGCAATCATTTTATTTGCTTGCTATATATTTTCCAGTAGTTTTTCCTAATGAAGCTTAAAATTGGATCTTCATTTCCTTTCTGATCTATTGGGGCACGTTTTCCCCCTCTTTTGCCTCCGTACTGTCTTTCACCTTCATCTGCTTCACTTTGCATGACCTTCATTTGTTCTGCATCAGCATTTCTGTTTTTCTTCTCCATTGTTTCACCCAATGCAGTTATTCTAGTCTGCACAATTTCCACATACCTTCTCCTCCCATAACTCTTTCTGGTTCCTCATTCCAATAGTGCAGGAAACATATTCTGTTCTCTCCATTTATTTCAGATATTCGTTTCTCGTTTGCCTTCTTCATGCTGAAACTTTTTGGCCCAGTTTTTGAACGGATGGAACATTTGTTTCTGGCACCAGGCCTGCAGGGACCGTAAAACAGCTGCTAAACACTAACAGCACTATGTTGCTTTGTAGTTGCTGGTCCAAGCGGAAGGAGTGAGCAGCTCAGCAACATAAGGCTGAACTCCCCAGCCACCTCCAAGCTACTGTGCACAGTCTAGTGACAGGCAAGCAAGGAGGCAGCAAGATGACCTGCAGGGCACCCAAATTCTCAGGGCAAGTTTGTCTAGTCTTACGTTTTCTGACAATCCATGTACCATGTTAGCTTCCCCAAGGCTGGTTCCATGTGTGACCCACAATGCCAAGCACAGTTTTCTAGCTGTGACAGAAGGTAGGCGCTTTTACCTCATAAATTATCGTGGATATTCCTTCAGTCAGAACATCAGAAGTCAGTTGAAGAACGTAGACTAGATACTCTGCCCCACCCGCAACTCAAAGTTCTCTGCATACCAAACTTCCAGTGAGCTTTTCCATCTCAACTTACTTGAAGTGTCAGGAGAATATACATCAGGTGGTAACCCAAGATAGGACCTTCTGAGAGGGGGCGTCCCCATTCTGCCATGCCCTCCCCCTGGAAGTATCACTGGTGCCAATGCTCTTCCTATGCTGACATTAGACAAAGATTGCTTGTTCATTAATGGGACATTAGCTGCTCCTGCAATTGGGAGCCATGGGAGGTTCCATGAGTGATGGCTAACAACTTTTCTTTTTATCCTCTCCTAACTGCTGTTTTGGGACCCAGGTGGTGCTGTGGTTAAACCACTGAGCCTAGGGCTTGCTGATCAGAAGGTTGGTGGTTCGAATCCCTGTGACGGGGTGAGCTCCCGTTGCTCGGTCCCAGCTCCTGCCAACCTAGCAGTTCGAAAGCACGTCAAAATGCAAGTAGATAAATAGGAACTGCTACAGCAGGAAGGTAAACGGCGTTTCCATGTGCTGCTCTGGTTTGCCAGAAGTGGGTTTGTCATGCTGGCCACATGACCTGGAAGCTATACGCCGGCTCCTTCAGCCAATAATGCGAGATGAGCACGCAACCCCAGAGTCGGTCACGACTGGACCTAATGGTCAGGGGTCCCTTTACCTTTACCTTAATTGCTGTTTTGTGTTTCAAACCACAATGTGCCCTGCCCTGGTATCATCTAGGAAAGGAACAACTGAAGTATAGATGTAATAAAAAAAGAAAGAATAACCTCTATGTCTGCATCTGAATTAGTTTGGTTTTCTAAAGGCCACCTAATGTTACCTTCATTTTATTTGCATTGATTGTGTTTCATGTTAGTTATTGACAATTTAATTTTAATCTTTGTTTTAGTTTTACCTCATCTTCGTTTTTACATTAATTTCAATGAAGAGCCAGGGCTGCCTGTAACACTGATGCTTTCCATCCAAATGGCATGCATTTTGTTGCCTTAATTATCAGATCTACCATATTTCATAGAGATTGGTGAAAGGGTACCCATCTTGTTGTTGTTGTTTTGTCGTTTAGTCGTGTCCGACTCTTCGTGACCCCATGGACCATAGCACGCCAGGCACTCCTGTCTTGCACTGCCTCCCGCAGTTTGGTCAAACTCATGTTCGTAGCTTCGAGAACACTGTCCAACCATCTCATCCTCTGTCGTCCCCTTCTCCTAGTGCCCTCAATCTTTCCCAACATCAGGGTCTTTTCCAAGGATTCTTCTCTTCTCATGAGGTGGCCAAAGTATTGGAGCCTCAGCTTCACGATCTGTCCTTCCAGGGAGCACTCAGGGCTGATTTCCTTCAGAATGGATAGGTTTGATCTTCTTGCAGTCCATGGGACTCTCAAGAGTCTCCTCCAGCACCATAATTCAAAAGCATCAATTCTTCGGCGATCAGCCTTCTTTATGGTCCAGCTCTCACTTCCATACATCACTACTGGGAAAACCATAGCTTTAACTATACGAACCTTTGTCGGCAAGGTGATGTCTCTGCTTTTTAAGATGCTGTCTAGGTTTGTCATTGCTTTTCTCCCAAGAAGCAGGCGTCTTTTAATTTCGCGACTGCTGTCACCATCTGCAGTGATCAAGGAGCCCAAGAAAGTAAAATCTCTCACTGCCTCCATTTCTTCCCCTTCTATTTGCCAGGAGGTGATGGGACCAGTGGCCATGATCTTGGTTTTTTTGATGTTGAGCTTCAGACCATATTTTGCGCTCTCCTCTTTCACCCTCATTAAAAGGTTCTTTAATTCCTCCTCGCTTTCTGCCATCAAGGTTGTGTCATCTGCATATCTGAGGTTGTTGATATTTCTTCCGGCAATCTTAATTCCGGCTTGGGATTCATCTAGTCCAGCCTTTCACATGATGAATTCTGCATATAAGTTAAATAAGCAGGGAGACAATATACAACCTTGTCGTACTCCTTTCCCAATTTTGAACCAATCAGTTGTTCCATATCCAGTTCTAACTGTAGCTTCTTGTCCCACATAGAGATTTCTCAGGAGACAGATGAGGTGATCAGGCACTCCCATTTCTTTAAGAACTTGCCAAAGTTTGCTGTGGTCGACACAGTCAAAGGCTTTTGCATAGTCAATGAAGCAGAAGTAGACGTTTTTCTGGAACTCTCTAGCTTTCTCCATAATCCAGCGCATGTTTGCTATTTGGTCTCTGGTTCCTCTGCCCTTTCGAAATCCAGCTTGCACTTCTGGGAGTTCTCGGTCCACATACTGCCTAAGCCTGCCTTGTAGAATTTTAAGCATAACCTTGCTAGCGTGTGAAATGAGCACAATTGTGCGGTAGTTGGAGCATTCTTTGGCACTGCCCTTCTTTGGAATTGGAATGTAGACTGATCTTCTCCAATCCTCTGGCCATTGCTGAGTTTTCCAAACTTGCTGGCATATTGGGTGTAGCACCTTAACAGCATCATCTTTTAAAATTTTAAATAGTTCAGCTGGAATATCATCACTTCCACTGGCCTTGTTATTAGCAGTGCTTTCTAAGGCCCATTTGACTTCACTCTCCAAGATGTCTGGCTCAAGGTCAGCAACCACACTACCTGGGGTGTACGAGACCTCCATATCTTTCTGGTATAATTCCTCTGTGTATTCCTGCCACCTCTTCTTGATGTCTTATAAGCAGTTAAAAAGGCACGCATCCCAAAGCTGCTCATTGATTTAAGTGGGAGACTCAGTGAAATTTCTCCTGCTTGTAGCTATTCCAGTTCAGATGTTGGGAAATTTGTAGGCAATCTGTTACCATCTCTGTGCAACCGGCGTGCCAAACTGCAGACAGATTAGACAAAAGCCTCCCTATTTGATTATTGGAGACTTCTTGCAGACATTGAACCCACGTTTCTTTGCTTCAGATGAGACACTTGGCATGCTATGTCAGTTTCTCAAGTCTTTCAACTTTATACAGAGAGATGCATCAGTATACAGTACACACACTGCAGTGCTTCTTTTCAACTTTAGGAATGTATCCATTTGTAAAACTGTGTCTCCTAAGTAAAACAAATGCAGGAAACAAAAATGAAGGTGAGAAACTAAAGTAAAGGGACTTGCATTAGTTTCTTACACTGAAACTAATGTGAAACTAATATGAGAACTATATACTAACAGTGAGCTCATTCTCCAAAACGACACAATTCTCACACAGGGAAGAGGTATCAGCAGACTTGGGGGAATGATGTAGTGTATAGAAGTAGGGAAAATGCAGTGTTGTGAGTTTAGAGGGGCAGTCTGGGTGGCATTCTTGGATCCCTTCCCCCTCCGGGACTCCTGCATCCAGGGAGGGTTAGGATGTAGTAGAAGACACTGCTGAACTGGTCATACAAGTTTCCTTGTAAGAAAAATAGCCTTAGCTGATCAATTAAGTGTTCTCACCAGCTTATCAAAAAGTGAGCTAAGTTGCAATAGCTACAACTAGGGGATGGTGCTCTCCAGGAAGTTGGGGAGGCATTTTCCCACTCCTCTCACCTGGCTGGATAATACAGCATCCTAGGACGAAGAACTATAGGCCAAAGGGAGCTGGATATGGGAGAGTTGTGTGAGACAGTTGTACTGATGCTAGAAGCCGGAGGGAGGATAGAGACACGCCTGCTCTGTGCTGGATCCAAAGCTAGATTTGGGGTTCTCCTGGTAAGCAAATGGGGAAGCAAGTTTTGTTGGAGTGCTAACACTAGGAGCCCCTCCATGTGATACTCAGTTTGCATATGCGTGTAAATAAAACCATATATCCTCAAGACCCAACAGTCTCTGTTGACCTTCATTCCAAGGAAACCGAACCCTGGATAATGAACTAGAATCTTTTACTGCATTTGAGGGCAGGGGGAGCCCTGAGAGGTGAAACCACCAAGAACAGCCCAATGATGACACAACTTGCTTGGTTGGCATGGAATACTAACAGACTGTGAGGGAGAAATGGAACGTTGTGGGGAAGAAGAGAAATGTATTGGAGTATCCTGGAAAGGGCATGTCTTATCTGTCTGGAAACATGAACACTTTAGCTTCAGAATGGAGCTCTGTAAATGGAAACGAGACAATAGAAGATAATCTTACATGCTTTCTGTGGCAACATCTCACTTTAGCTCCTACAGAAGGCAAGTGGCATTTCATTGTAGGACAAACTTCTCTAAAGCTACTTATTGTATAATTTTATCTTCTTTGGTTAAAGGGCGAGCTAACCACTGGTCTGCGATCATTGGTGGGTCTCATTCAAAGAACTACGTACTTTGGGAATATGGAGGATATGCAAGTGACGGAGTTAAGCAAGTTGCAGAGCTTGGCTCACCAGTAAAAATGGAAGAAGAAATTCGGCAACAGGTAATTGTCATTTAATTTATTAAAACAAAGAAAGTTGTTTAAAAATGTATAGTTGCCAGGAGCTGAAAATGTGAATCAGGTTTGGAATATTTTGTAACTGTTAGGCTTCACTGTTTTTAGCAAACCTTAACAAAGTCAGAGTTTTCCTAGCTAATGATTTTAAGATTTAGCTCTTCGACTGAATATTCGGTAAAGAGAATCTTCTGATTCACTCTCCTCTTAATCAAAAATTGAACTATTGACTCTACTTATAGCTTTGACTTAGGGCTGTTCTGTACATGTGTGCATTTTTCGCAGATCAATGTGCAAATGATCTGCAGCACCTGCATATCGTACACAGGGAGAAATAAGTATGGCATGTGAGTTATTGCACTTTACACCATCCCAGGTTGAAAAAAGGGTCAGTTGTCTGGATGAAAGTGAAAAGTGTGGTAACAGGTGGTGCCTGATTTCTGGGAATAGGTGTCAAATAAAGCTAGGCTTATACAAACTAATGTCTGAAAAACCAGTGGTGCAATCCTGAACTCTCACTTGCCATTTTTTGTATAAGTATCATGTAAAAGATTAAGTACAGAAGAGTGGCTGCAATTAAAGATAGCTTATTTGCTAATTCATCTTCTGGGGCCTGTGTATTTAGTAAGGAAATTAGATCCCACACATACTGGGAGCGGTGTCTCTGCTTGTAGTTGTTCCCTTTCCTGAAACTTAACCAGTGACTCTGTTATCTACTGCAAGTGTACAGAAAATAGCAGCATAAATGAAGGGACTATGGGACTTGCAGTTGTTTTTTAAGAGACCACGGTGCTCCAGTGCTCCACATGTGTACTTCCAGTGGCACATTGGGGCTTCTATTTTCTCTCCTCCAACAGCATGCCCCCCATCTGCTCCGCTGGTGTCTCCCAAGCCTGATTTTGAGGGCTCACAGCAGGAGGGGTGGACTGAAGGGGGCAGGAAAGGAAGAGAAAGCACATGGAAGTCCATTGTGGCAATAGAGCTACAGTTTAGGATTTGGCCTCTTATCTCAGTCCCTCAAATATGAAGTTCTAAAGTTTTAATAAAGAAATATTGCTGTTACATAGAAAGTCCCATAGAGTGGCTGTATCAGGGAAAGCACTGGGAAAGGCAGTTTTCTTTTTAAAAACTTTTAACTTACTGTGCATGTCCTGCTTCTAAATAATGTTAAATCATGAATATAAGACAGTATAATATAGATTATTGTGATCCTGGAAGTCTCTGCCTAATGCATCATTTGAAATGAACCTGGTAAGTTTTTGCTGGCTAAATAGCTTGCTATTAATTTTTGCTTCGACATTGGATTGCTGCCTATAATTTCATGGAATTATTGCGAAATAATTAAAATAGGAGTTATGCTCACTCTCATGTGAACCTTGATATAGCTACAGTAACTTCTCACTTAGAAACCCACTGCACTTCGTCCCTCTAACCTCTTACTGAAGTGTTTTCTAAAAAGTATCTGGCAACACCGTTAGATATTTGTTCACCTGTTTTATTCCTATCTCCAAAAAGTTAAACATTTTTGAAAGAGGCTTAAGAGAAAAGGGCTTTGATTAAGCTACTATTGTTAATATACCTAGCTAACATGATGCAATGAACATGTAGCAAAGTTAAGTTTGGAGCCTCAAAGCACTTATATTGGAAGCCACAGGTGGAAAACTCAAGTCTGACCTAAAATCAAGTGACTTATTTGTAGAAATTCATTGTTTAGGAAATGCTGACATGTAGGTGACGCAAGTCCAAACGCTGTAATGAGATAAACTTACTTTTTCTGAGTTCTTCATTCCAGACGAATGTGTTCAGGCTTAATGGAAGTTACTTGATTTCCCCACTCTCCCTCACAGTTGTGGAAGCCATATTTGTGTGGGGGTTTTTTCACCCTAAAAGGGTTGAATACAACTTATTTATTTATATAGACCATTTATAGCATGGCCTTCATCCAAGCATTTTGGGGTGGGTAACAGCAAAATTCAACTAAAATACCACTTCCATCCATAAGATCATAAAAACGCCTGCCTGCCTGGGGGCTTCCCACATGAATGTGGGAATAATGGTCTAGATGGGCCTTTGGTCTGATTCAGCAGGGCTCTTGTTTTGTTTTTGTGCTCTTGAAGACAAAATTTCTGACGTGGGGTGCCCATGTGTCCTGCTTAAGAGAGGAATAGAATCACAGAATTGTAGAGTTGGAAGGGACCCAAAGGGTCATCTATTCCAAACTTCTGCAATGCAGGAAACACAGCTAAAGTATCCTATTTTAAGACATTCTTTATTTTAGGGGTGGCTAATCTTTGCCCTGCCAGATGTTGCTAGACTACATAACTCCCTGGCTCTTCAGCATGCTAGCTGGGCCTGATAGGTATTTGAGTCCAACAGTATATGGAGGGCCATAGCTTTGCCACTCTTGCTCTGTTTGAAGGACTGCCTTGTGATTCGTCCAAGTCCAGTTCAAAGACAGAGTTAAAGAACCGTAAGAAGGAAAAACTGGGACCTTGAAGTTTCCCATCAATCTGGACAACAGACTGAAGAGGCACGCAGACCAGACTGAGAGGGTCTTCCCCACTTCAGTGATATGTATTATATTACAGCTTAAATTATACAAATCCTTTCTAAATTTATCTCTGTATCTATAATTAGCATATGCAACTTCTGGCAAATCAGCGTGCTCTTCTGTCATTTTTATTTGGTGATTCTTTTTGACAATGTGTAAGTGGCCATCCCAGAGATCACATGTCAAGTTGGGTTTTGTACCGTACAATGGCCCCTAAATTGCAAAACATGAAGATTTCCCCATCTATAAAGTAACCCATCTTCAGAATGACTTTATTCTCCATTTTATGACATGGGTAAAAGAAGATATCAAGAAAATTATTTGCTGGGCTGTACAAAAAATAAAAATAAAGGCTCGGGAATCTGCATCATGGAATGGCAGAACAAGGAGCTACATATGGCAATTGAAGGCACTGGCTGACCCCCCAGGGCTAAATTCGAGTATTTGATATGCATAGGTGGCTCTTGTTATCTTCAAGGAGAGCTTCTGTCTGTGATTCAAGCAGGAGAAATTTGTACCCAGGAGTCTTCCCTCAGGCTATACTAAGGTTTTGTGCTAAATGCGTCCTGAGCTAATACTTCCAGGCTTGAATTTAAATGGGGACTCGTTTTTCATATATCAAATGTGAAATGAATGAATAATTGAATTCCCCTGGTCTCACCCAGGTCTGCTTAGCTAAGCAAGAAAAGTGTGTATGCCCATAAGGTAAAGCTTGGCCATTAGAGTGAAATACTGTGCTTCTAATGTGACTCATTTCATTTCCCATAGGTGCATAATGGGTGCTGCTTAGGGGATAACTAGAAAATGCAGAGGATGTGTGTCTGCACTCAAAATAGCAGCCTTTGTGTTTTCTCTCTTCTCTCCTTTTGCTCCCAGTGATGTCTAATAATGCACAGTTTGTGATGGGACAGTATCAGTTGCAGAGCTTTTCCTGCTTTTGCTTCACTTCATTGGTCATCTCTTTGGGGATGAAGAAAATAGAGCATGGGTGTTTTGGAATAAATCTGTGTGCTTCGTATTTCTAGATATTTTTGAGAGACAGCAACACATTAATGACTACTAGTGAGAATGGCTATACTGTATATTACAGTATCACAGGCAGGATGCCTCTTAATGCTGATCACTGGGAAACAAAAGTGGGAGACTGTATATTTCTTTCCAGGTTTTTGTTTAGTTTTTAAGAACCCCCTGCAATTGTAACTATATAAGCTGTTTCAGATGGGGTTTATTTCTAGGGATTGAACCTGAAACCTTCTGCATGCAAAGCAGATGTTCTAGCTCTGAATATCCATGCAATGCAGCAGAAGATACAATATTAAATTTGGGACTTGCGCATTAAGGTATTTTGCTATTGTTTTTTTCTGCAACACCTTACCCAAGGTTTGAAGTTACAAATACATCAATATATCCTCAGAAAAATCCTAAGAGGTCAAAGTTAAGTGCAAGATTATTTTTGCTTTTTTTTTGCTTTCTTTTAAAAAATGTTACCACATGTACAGCATGACATTTGGACAAGGTTGCTGGTGCAGGTGACGTTTTTATATGCCAGGCATCATGTTTAACTAGGTTGTGTTAAGACATGCCAAGGGTACATGACTGGATTAGATGAAGGCCCCTCAGTGAACTGCATGGCTGAGCTGCGATTTGAAGGATTCCCAGCACCCAGACCTAGCATGTTTATGAACCCCTACTAATTCTGCAACAAAGGAGAAGAAAAGCAGTTTTCTGAATGCTGAAAAATGTTAAGTTTCCTCAGAGTCAGTGCATAGGGTTGGGTATAGAAATTTACTAGTGTGGTGCAGGGGAGAGGAGTCTGGCAAGAGCTAGTGTATGACATTGTGTGGTAGACTTGGTGCTTTGAGGACTTGGGCAAGAAGTTGTGCAGTGCTTCTGGATCTGACCCGTAATGTGTTGTTATCCTCACATGAGGCGATGATGGGGTCATGTGATATGTTTGACAGCCAGTATATACTAAAATGGTATGTGTTGCTTGTATTCAAAAGTACAGATTACTATCATTATATTAAACCGTGGAAATTTCCATCCATTTGATAAACATTAAAATGTTCTTTATGTTGTTGTTGTTGTTGTTTAGTCGTTTAGTCGTGTCCGACTCTTCGTGACCCCATGGACCATAGCACGCCAGGCACTCCTGTCTTCCACTGCCTCCCGCAGTTTGGTCAGACTCATGTTGATAGCTTTGAGAACACTGTCCAACCATCTGTCGTCCCCTTCTCTTTGTGCCCTCAATCTTTCCCAACATCAGGGTCTTTTCCAGGGAGTCTTCTCATCTCATGAGGTGGCCAAAGTATTGGAGCCTCAGCTTCAGGATCTGTCCTTCCAGTGAGCACTCAGGGCTGATTTCCTTAAGAATGGATAGGTTTGATCTTCTTGCAGTCCATGGGACTCTCAAGAGTCTCCTCCAGCACCATAATTCAAAAGCATCCATTCTTCGGTGATCAGCCTTCTTGATGGTCCAGCTCTCACTTCCATACATCACTACTGGGAATGTTCTTTATGTAAGTGCCACTAAATATTGCAGATGTGCTTGGGTTTTTGTTTTGTTTTGTTTTGCTTATACATGTAAATTGTCATTATAGAATTGCCTCATCTGTATTGGGACGTTATAATTTTACCTTCTTGGGTGAAAAATCACCACCTGACTGCTTGTTGTTGGTTAAAGTTAAATGCCTTGTAAGATAAATTCAATAACTCAAGGTTGCTTTACCCTTTGATTGCAACAACTATTGATTGCTATATGAGCTTTGTTTGCACTTGGTCCAATGAGCGAATTGAGGAAGTCAGCTTCTAGGAATTAATGGTCTGCATGTTGCACAGCCAGTAAATAACTATTACAGGAACCTGTTTTGTGTAATGGACTTTTCCTTGAAAACTCTGGGACAGTAACAGATTATGACTGGTTTTTAAACGCTTGCTGCAAGATCCCAATTAGCACCTATGGAAGTTTTCTATCCCTCCTGCCATGCATATGTATTGTTGAATAACCACACCTTTCCAGTATAATTAATGTTAAAAGTCTACACAGAGTAGATGAGCAGGTTTCAGGGTTGCAGAATGAATTTTGTGGTTTTTGCACATGATTTTTTTACTCTCTCTCTCTCTCTTTTACACTGAGCTCATTTTTAGCCCAGGAATTTGTTTTCAGCACCAGAACAGAGGTCATAGTAATTTGTATGTAAAACTTCTCCTGGTTTCCCCCCAAACTGTCTTTTTTCCAGCAGCCAAATTTAGAAGAGAAGGGAGACTTTTTTGTTGGTTTTTCCTAAATGTGAGCTGAGAAACTGCAAATTATTCTTGTTAGTCTACTGTGAATTATCCAGTGATCTTCCAGTAGATCCCAGACTAATCTTCTGCCTGCCCTGACCAGCCCATACTTTATGGTACTGCGCCAGATTGTTTTACCAAGCTCTGGACCTACACATCACTAGCATAGATCACATCTGCACCATACATTCAGAGCAGTATCAACTTTATAAGCAGTCTTGGCTTTCCCCAGAGAATCCTGGCATGTGTAGTTTGCAAAGGGTGCTGAGAGTTCTTAGGAGACCCATCTTCCCCTTACAAGAGCTACAATTCTCAGAGTCCACTGAGAAGAGTGATTGAGTGTTAAACTAACTCTGAGAAGGATTATGATGAGGTGAATCTAATAGTGGCTTGGCTTTGCTGGAAAATGCTCCCTCTTGTGCTTGGTGGGGCGTTCACCTTTTGCTAATTACCCCTCTCCTTACTGCAGCCCTCCATGATATACTGTTTTAGAGGGTCCTTCTCCCTTCTGTGGACATAAGGAGCAGGTTTCATAGAGAGCAGTGGGCTGCAGTGGGTGGGATGAGTCAGCAAATACCACATCCCTTGCAGAAAGCAAAGTCACCACTGGTTTTCGTCCAGAGTAGAGTGGAGCATAATTCTTCCCCAAATGTGCCAACACATTTGTAGGTGGTAAACTGAAGGTTATTCAGCATGTTTTCACGACTCCTCTCAGTAGCCATAATAATAATAATAATAATAATAATAATAATAATAATAATAATAATTTTTATACCCCGCCCATCTTTTTATACCCCGCCAACATTTAAAGCTTCCCTAAACAGGGCTGCCTTCAGATGTCTCCTAAAAGTCTGATAGTTGTTTTTTTTGACATCTGGTGGGAGGGTGTTCCACAGGGCAGGCACCACTACCGAGAAGGCCCCCTGTACCTTTGCTTCTCGCAGGGAGGGAACTGCCAGAAAGCCCGGCACTGGACCTCAGTGTCTGGGCAGAATGATGAGGGTGGAGGCGCTCCTTTAGGTATACTGGGCCGAGACCATTTAGGACTTTAAAGGTCAGCACCAACACTTTGAATTGTGCTCGGAAACGTACCGGGAGCCAATGTAGGTCTTTCAAGACCGGTGTTATGTGGTCTCGGCGGCCGCTGGCAGTCACCAGTCTAGCTGCCGCATTCTGGATTAGTTGTAGTTTCCATCTTTAGAGCGCATTGCAGTAGTCCAAGCGAGAGATAACTAGAGCATGCACCACTCTGGTGAGACACTCCATGGGCAGGTAGGGTCTCAGCCTGCGTACCAGATGGAGCTGATAAACAGCTGCCCTGGACACAGAATTGACCTGCGCCTCCATGGACAGCTGTGAGTCCAAAATGACTCCAAGGCCGCGCATCTGGTCCTTCAGAGGCACAGTTACCCCATTCAGGACCAGGGACCATAATTGTGTGTGTGTGTGTGTGTGTTGGCTGCTCTCCCCCCCCCCCCAAATGCCAAGAACAATACATCGTCTGCAGAAAGTGGTGGCTTGTAACTGGTGGTGATGGAGAATAGCTCTGGTTTGTTTGTTTGTGTGTGTGTGTGTGTGTGTGTGTGTGTGTGTTGTTGTTTTTTTAAAAAAACCCACTCCTATCTTGAGTTGACAGTTCTCATTTGAGAGCTCTCGAGTTAGCTTTAGTGGTCACCGTGCATGTGGTCTGCGTCCTCTTTCTCCCTACATGAAAAATAATTTATGTGAAAGCAATCCAAAATGCTTGAAAGGCCCTAAGGTGCAAGTTTTGGGCATCTAAAATGCATTATATTGTAGAAAGGCTCAAGTGTCAGAACATAAGGAAGAGATGTTGCAGTTCAAAATGCTCTCTCACATTGAAAAATCAGTATTCTGTGGAACTGCTCCTTCTATTTTTGGACAGCATTCTCAGAGTAACAGGTGCAACAGTGACATTTAGGAGAACTCTCTTTGGTTTGCCTTGTGGAACTCTGTTGATTACGGCATGGACTATATTTACGAAATAGAGCACAGCACTGTTGCAAAGAATTTGCAGAGATTTAAATCCATCTGTAGCTGGATGGTGGCCAGATGTTTCAAAATTAGAAACTCTTTGTATGTATAGATCTACCTCTGCAAAAGTACATTCTGAGCTATTTCTGGCCAATTAAGGTAAATGGTTAACGCTCAGAAATACTTACTTATTAGGATCTGTATTTAGCTTCCATAAATTACCAGTTTAAACAAAAAATGAAGTTTATTTTAGGAATGTCTAGCAGCAATACTTTAAATTATTACTTTATTATTACTATTGGGAAGAAATCACTTCAAATTTACACAATTTAAATGAAAACCCCGGCTTATCCTAAGATTATCTTCCTCAATTAACCACCTTAGACTCTCCTTTTGATACTTTAGAACAGTAGTTCCCAACAGGTGGTCCGGGGACCCCCAGGGGTCCACGAGCTATGCCAGAGGGGTCCGCAAGATGCTATTAGAATAAAAAATAAATTAAATATATTTCGTATGATAACAGATTTTTTGTTTTGGACGCTTCCTGCATGAGCAGAGTCTAGCGCAAAACTAGAATTAGATAGAGGCAGTAGTTCTGCTGTATGCAGTTAGGTGGCGCTTTACAAACACTACTGTTTTGCAAAGAGGCAGCGTGCACATTCTACTAACGCTCACCTCCCCAAGATGCTTTGCGCGCATCGGCTTCATTTGTGCGCTACTGCGCAGGTACCCTGTCTTCTCCATTCCCCTCCCTCCTCCCTGGCGCGCGCTGCCTCTTTGCAAAACAGTAGTGTTTGTAAACAAAGCGTTGTTTTTCGCGGAAGCTACAGTTCGCATAGTTAAAAATGGACCGTTGGTTAAAAAGTGGTTCGTTAAAATGACAAAGGCCTACAGATGAAGAGGAAGATAGTGCATTTGATGTTCAAGCAAGTAAGTCAGTGACTCTCGAACCGATCTTGTCAGTGTCCATTGAACCTAAATCGTTGGCGTCCCTTGAACCTAACTCTTCCAAGATCTGTGTTAAGCTTACTGAAAAAATTAGATTAGGAATTAGATTTAGGATTAGGAATTAATGGGGGTCCTTGTCACAATAGCGGCTCGATGAGGGGTCCTCGAGAAAATTTTGTTGGGAACCCCTGCTTTAGAAGTTCCCCAACACCTCCCAAATATAAAGAGAGAGAGAGAGATTTTGAATTGAGCGGTTGCCTTAAGAGAATGCTTTCCACAAGCTTCCTTATTAATCTAAATGGGTAGTACAGGTGTATAAATTATAAAATGGCTTGCTAACGCTGAAGAAAGCCTCATTCTGTTTAGTGTGTTTACTCCCAGGTAAGTGGGTAAAGAATTGCAGCCCCAGGTTGAAATATAGAATATTTTTCTTTCTTTTTTATAATCATAAAATCAGTGTGTAAGTGTGTTTTGACATGAAGCAAGCCGTTCATAGGCAGTTGTCCGAGTGAGGTGCCTGGGCTTAGGCTTGTGGAAATTCTATGGGTGGCTACCTGTGTATTCACGTTCTTTTAAGTGATCAGCAAAGTTGTGTCCCTTCTATAAATTTGCCCCCCTTCTTCCCTCCCTGAAGAGCCCACTTTTGTTGTATTAACATTTTGGGGTGTGTAGAGAAACCCAGTTTCATATACTAAGCTGGCTCCATACATATTACAACTGTGACGCTTCTGTGAACCAAATTGCATCTCATATTTTGAGGGCAGGTCTTCTGCAAGTGTGACAGCTGCTATTCTTGTTTTTAATTAGCTGTAAATCAGTGTGTGAGAGGCTGAGGTGAGGGGTTCATGGTTATGTTTTGACTAAAGTCCCATGGGATCTGAAATGCAGCAAACTGAAATACTGATCACCAACTTTTCTCATTGACAGTTTGGCACATGTGAGTTTTTTCACACTGTGATTCCTCCCTCCCTCCCCATGGGCTCCGTGCAGCCTGGTTTTATTCAGAAGGAGTCAAAAGTCTCAAGTCTCATTTCTCATTAAACTTTTCCTGGCACCTCTAGCTGGAGGCCACAGCACTAAGAAAGTTCAGTTAAGCAAACCATTAGATTTATGATACCTCATATTAGGTTAATTAACGTGCTCCAGCTCTGTGGTTATAATGTCTAAATAAGCAAAAGCTTGAAAGCAAGTATATCTTGACGCTTCCCATCCCCAGAACCTCTTCATTTGGTTTTCCTTTTGTTTTCAGGCAAGTCTGAATTATTTAAAATTAATTGGAAGCAAAATCGATTTGGCAGAAAGCAGCTGCAAAATTTGAGATGGAATATTTTGTGCATAATTTATAATCATGCCATAAGAATGGGAGGTGATGTGGATTTAAAATACCTGCACATCTGCATTTGGAAATGTGACATGTTCCTAAAGTGATCTCGTTTTCACACCTGAGACCTTTAATAATGGAGCTTGTGCCTTCTGATTTAGAGAGAAGACTTGTTGATTGCTAACAACACCCACTTTTTTGCCCACAATAGAAAGGGGCCATTTGAAAAAGGTCTACCAAGTGTGGGCATATACTCCATTATTATGACGGGTGGAAAGCTGGCAATGCTGGACAAAGTGGATGGTGTAAAATGGACAGGCAAAGGCACCCAGCTGAGAAACTGCTTTATAGCAGCTATTCCAACAGGCAGCAGTTCTTCTCTGCCTTACAACTCCTCTTGTTCAGAAATTCAACTCTATTCTTAGCTGTACAGAACCTATGTAATCCCACCTGCTTATAGCTCTTCTTATAAAGAACCAAATCGAGAAACCCAAGAGTGGACATGAAGTGGTTGAACCTAAGGAGAAAGGGACATCATCTACCAGGCTAATGGAGAAAACAAATATATTGTTTTGACCTCACTGGAGCACATAGAGACTCCCTCTTGCTGAGTGGGAGCTCTATATTCTAATGAGACTGTCCACTGAAGTGATTGATTTTTCCCACTGCCTTCACGCTTTCCCATTTGCAACAATTAATTAAATAATGTCCTTTTCTTTTCAACTCACGTAGGACAAAGCAACCGTAGGAAAATACTGTATTAGGAAATTCAGAAGGGCAGCATATTCCACGAGCAGGAATTGATCTTGGCTTTCAGCTTCATACTATACCACTCCAGACCTCTGGCCTGCAAGGTCAGCGGGCTCATTTCCCAGCAGACAGGAGGCCGCTTTCTGCTTCCCATTTTTGTAACTCCAGCGCCAGATTTGGGGTGGTGCAGACGGTTCTGCTGCACAGAGCACCAAGCCAAGGGGTCACAGAATCGAGAAGATCCATAATTGAGAAGATTCATTTGGGGTTGCCTAATTTTGGGCTCGCACTGGGTGCCATATTATTAAAGATTACCCAAATTTGCCCCTGGTAACTCTTGCTGGCCGTAGTATGGAAGGGATGGAATAAATAGGAATGATTTAACTTGTTAGTAGTGCAAGAGTAAAGCCTAGTAATTGATGCACTTGTGAGGAAACTGGCCAGGAATGACATTGTGGTAAAACCAGTGTTTTTGTGTCACTGCTAAATCAACAAACACACATACAGTGCACAGCTCTGCAAGAAAAGCTGCAATGTTGTCCATCTTTGCTGGACCATAGGACCACACAATTTTACTTCATTCATCCTCATGGCAACATGAATTAGAGCAGTGTTTCCCAACCTTGTGCCTCCAGATGTTTTGGGACTACAACTCCCATCATCCCTAGCTAGCAAGACCAGTGGTCAGGAATGATGGGAATTGTAGTCCGAAAACAGCTGGAGGCGCAAGGTTGGGAAACACTGAATTAGAGAAGCCTATTCTTCTACCCACTCTCCCTTGATTACATGATGCACCTTTCAGGTGAGTGAAAATGGCTTGGTTGAGACCATTTACAAAATAGCTGCCATATTCAATTCATCATGACCTGGTATTCTTCATGACTGTCTCTACATGGCAAACCATTCATCTATGCCTAAGGGAGTTTTCTCAATATAAGTTTCCACATGTAAATTGCTACTCGAGAACTGTTGAGGAAGCCACATGGCAGCAATTTCAAACATACCAGCTCTCAATCCCTGGTTGATAACTAAATTCCAGTGAAGTGAAAGTCCTCGTCTTGTTTTCACATCTGGGGCTTCAACGGGATTATTCTTACATCAGTCTGTTATGTGATTACTTTTCTTCGGTGGTCTATTCGCACATAGTACAAATAATGAAATAGTGTGAGAGAAGCTCAAAGGGGCATTTTAGCATCTTCTGCTAAAGTAGCCTTAGTTGGAGGCTATTTGTGGCTAGTTTTACTGGTTCTATCTAATTCAGCTGTTGTACAATGGGACCTACCTACATCTCACCTCCTGCAGGTGTCCCAAACATCCTCAGAATCTGCTACAGACAGTTGAGGGACCCCCTGGAGCATATTTTAGGGGCACATGGGGGGATTTGAGAAAGCAGACAGCCCATTGCATACGTGGAAGTCAACTTGCACCATTAATTACAACTCACTGATTCCCAGTAAGCCCCCCCCCCGTACGCTTTTTCTAAGAGTCTTCTCCAAATCTGCTTTCTCTTTCACTTCCTGCTATCCTTCCCTCCCTCATTGTTCATTGCCATGTTCTGTGGTTTCCGCCTCCTGAGCACATTCTAAAATATTAGTACAGAGATTGAATTTACAAGATAAACACTGTTTGGAGCACTGGATATACTTTCAGTTTCTTTGGTTATAAGGAAGTACTGTGGCAAGTAAAATGGAAACCCGGCATTCATTTTGAATAAAAGCTTTTTTCTGAAACAAAAAAAAATCCTTCATTGCAATAACATCTGGAATTTCCTCTTGTGTACCATTTTATCTGATACCTTTTCTGCAAAGGGTAAGACCCTCTTCAAACCCTGTTCTTGTATGAATAAGGAAAAACAAAAGAGATTAACCTTTGTGTCCTGTGTCAAGCAGAGCAATTGCATATTCCAATCAATGAACTAAAAATTGGTTCAGTGGTTACTGCGGTCTCTCCAATTAGGTATGTCTGAATAAATTCTCCATGTTTGTGAAACTGGGGAGAGTTTGTGTTCTGGCTGGGAAAACAGCTAATCATTTGGAATCCTGCCTTGTGAAAGTCTGGATGTTTTGCATTGTTATTGCAAATGAAAGGATGGTTTATAAAGGCTAGCGCTGACATTTGACATAGCAAATGCTGTTCCTTTTTTGCCAAGAGATAAGGTTTGTTAGGCAAAATGTACCTTCTTGATAAGTTCAAATCCCAGCAGCCGAAAAACAAAAACTTCTGTCAAAACCAATGGTAGTTAATGTCACTATACATTATTAAAAACTTTGATAATTCTTTACTATGTATGGTGCAAGCCATATCACAGAAAAGCTATAGATGAGATTCATAGGTTCTGTTGTGTATTGAGTCAAAGGATTTTATATCTGTATTATTATTGTCTGTATTTGCATTAGGATAAAGTAACTGCCTTTTGGTTCCAGAGGGTACAGCTACTATTGGTTCATTAAGCTGCTGTATTTGGATCCTCTGTCTTATTGGTTCCCTCCAAAAGGCAGCACTGTGATTGCTTGATATTGTTCCCTCCAAAATGTATCCCTTCCTAGCTAGTCCCCTGTCCCTATAAATGTAGCTTTCCTCTCCTCAGTCTTCAGTCTTGTTCACTTTAATAAAGAGCTGTTACTAGAGAACTGTCTCCAGCATGTTATGTGAAAAGAGCTGAAATCACAAACCCCACGTCACAACAACTGGCGACGAGGATGGGATCCGGAATGCTGAGGAGCGGTTAAACACAGCCCTGCCTCAGAGTCCGGATTGCAGCTGAGAACAAGACTCACTGGCCAGCTGAGAAGACGACCCTGCCCGCTAGGACAATGGAGAGTCCAAGGGTATTGGAGCCCTTCCAGCCATCAGAGCCCCACACATGGGAAGACTACGTCGAACGCTTCGAGTTCTTTGCAGTGGCTCAAGGGATCACCGATGCCAGCAAAAGAAGGGCCACATTCCTGAGCTACTGTGGGCCCGAGACCTTCAAGCTGGCCAAGGCATTACTTGCTCCAGCGAAGCTGAGTGAGACATCTCTCAAAGATATTCTTGCCTGCCTAACAAGCCACTTGGCGCCTACTGAGACCAAGATGGCCCGGCGGATGGAGTTCCATAAGAGGCAGCAGCGTGCTGGGGAGTCTGTATCCACATTTCTGGCTGAGCTCCGGAAGCTCGCTCAGCATTGCGGCTTCCAAAATCTGGAAGAGACTCTCCTGGATCGGTTTATTGGTGGTCTGAGCAGCAAGAAAGCCAGAAGACGCATCGTGGCTAAAGAAGAGGTTACCCTTGCTTCAGCCTTGAAGGAGGCCACCGCCACGGAGAATTATGAAAGAGAGGAGCTTGATGCCAGTCGCAAGGCCACTAAGCCACAGATAGAAGTTGCGCATGCCATGGACGAGCTAGAGGCTACTCCGAGCCAGAGCCCAGTCCGTGGGGTCGAGTTGGTGCGTCAGGCCTGCACAGTGCACAAAGATCGCCGAGGCAGTTGCCCAGGTTGTGGCGGAAACCATGAGCGGAAGAGTTGTCGTTTCAGGGATGCTATGTGCCGGACGTGCGGAAAGACGGGTCACATCGCCAGGGTCTGTAGATCGGCGGCGTCGGGAGCAACAGGAGCACCTAGACTGGAGCATCGCAGACCGCCCACAGCAACTCATTTTCTAAAGGACTGCCACTACGTAACGGAGATCAACGGGAGGGCCGTGCAGTTTCCAGCGCAAGGCAAGGCACACGTCAAGGTGAAGATTGAGGGTCAGCAGTGCGACATGGAGGTGGACTCCGGATCTGCATTCACCATCGTGTCGGAGCAGACCGCGAAGACATTCTTCCTCAGGGGTAAGTTGCCCCCTCTGGAGCCCTTCCCGGCAACCTTGCAGTCGTACTCAGCAGGCCGCATCCATGTTATGGGAATGTGTGCCGTGAGAGTACAGTTCCGGGACAAACAGGCTGTACTCAAACTGGTGATTGCGAAGGGCAGTCGCCCCAGTCTCCTGGGCACTGACTGGTTCCCCGCCCTGGGACTGAGTATCTCAGGGCTTAATTCAATCCAAACCTGCCCTGAGATGAGCGAGGCATTATGCAAGGAATTTGCTGGTCTCTTTAATGGAAAACTGGGTTGTTACAAAGGGCCCCCAGTTGACTTCGAGTTGGACCCCGGGGTGGCCCCAATCCGACTCAAACCAAGGCGAGTGCCATTTGCACTGCAACCCAAGATCGAGGCAGAGCTGGATAAATTGGTCAAGCAGGGAGTTCTCTCACCCGTGGACTCTGCTAAGTGGGAGACTCCAATCGTCACGCCCCTTAAAGCAAATGGGGAAGTCAGGATATGTGCAGATTACAAATGTACTATCAATAAGGCACTCAGGGGAAACTCATACCCCATTCCAGTCGTATCACATCTGTTGGCTAAACTGGCTGGGGGCAAGGTGTTCGCCAAAATTGACCTGGCACAAGCTTACCAACAGCTGCCAGTAACCCCACAATCAGCGGAAGCACAGACTATTGTCACACATAAAGGGGCGTTCAGAGTTAACAGATTACAGTTCGGAGTTTGTGTGGCCCCAGGGATTTTTCAAGGGCTCATGGAACGCCTGTTAAGAGGTCTGCCGGGGGTCTTGCCATTTTTTGATGACGTTTTGATTGCTGGAAAAGACCCACAGGAACTGGTTGCGCGTGTCCGTGCAGTGTTGCTCAAGTTCAAGGAGGTGGGGTTGCAACTGAAAAAAGAAAAATGCAGTTTTGGGGTGCCAACTGTGGATTTCTTGGGGTTTAAAATTGATGCATCAGGCATCCACCCCACAGATGCTAAGATTAAGGCCATCATCGAGGCACCACGACCACAGAACAAGACGGAGTTGCAGTCATTCCTGGGACTTATTAACTTTTATCATTCGTTCTTACCCCAGAAAGCTTCGGTAGCTGAACCATTACATAGACTATTGCAGAAAAAGAATGTGTGGCGATGGGGGCGGGAGCAGCAGAAGGCTTTTGACTCCTTGCGAGGAATGCTGAGTAGCAGGAGCGTCCTTGCTCATTATGATGAGTCAAAGCCGCTGGTCCTGGCATGTGATGCCTCTCAATACGGTCTGGGGGCTGTGCTGAGTCATAGGGAACCGGATGGGTCGGAAAAGCCCATCTCTTTCTATTCCCGTACGTTGTCGCCCACAGAGCGCAACTATGCTCAAATTGATAAAGAGGCACTGGCTATTGTGTCCGGAATCAAAAGGTTCTATGATTATTTGTACGGTCGCCATTTCTCCATTGAAACGGACCACAAACCACTGTTAGGGTTGTTCAACCCAAACAAACAAACGCCACAAATTCTCTCCCCCAGAATGTTGCGTTGGTCAATATTCCTGAATGGGTTCCAGTACACCTTGACCCATGTGCCAGGGAAACAGTTGTGCCATGCTGATGCGCTGAGTCGATTGCCCCTTCCTGGCGGGAGCAATGAGGATCCTGCTCCGGCGGAGCACATTATGATGCTAGAAACACTTCCGGGGGCTCCTGTAACAGCTACGGATATAGCTGAGAAAACTAGGAAAGATGCTGTTCTCTCCCGTGTGCTCACTTGGGTGGGGAGGGGGTGGCCAGGTGGTCCGCATGAAGAAAAATTCAGGCCTTATGCGACAAGGCAGCACGAATTGTCCATGCATAAGGGTTGTCTCCTATGGGGAGATAGGGTGATCATCCCAGCACCACTGAGAAACAGGGTTCTTGAGACGCTTCACATGGGACACCCGGGAATGGTCAGAATGAAGTCACTAGCCCGATGTTATGTGTGGTGGCCTGGAATGGACCAGAACATAGAACAATGGGTACGAACATGCAAGGCATGCCAAGAGGTGCGGCCAGAAGTGGCCAGAGCACCAGTCCACTGGTGGGAGCAGTCCAGGACTCCCTGGAGCCGAGCTGCTCTTAGGTAGAAGACTGGTAACGGTGCTGGATTATGTCCACCCAGATAAAATGCCAAACCGTAATTCAAGAGCAACCCCCCAGGCTGAGACTGACACAACAAGGTATCTCGCCCCTGAAGATCTGGTCTGGGTGAGGAACTATTCACGAGGTCCGCGGTGGGTGGCCGGTGTGATCACCCGGGCTAGTGGACCTGTGTCCTATTATGTGACCTTGGAAAATGGGCAAGTTTGGAAGAGACATATAGATCAGCTGAGGCGCCGGGCGCTCAGCAGGGAGGAGTCAGATAATTCATCCCTGGCTAATGACGCACAGCTGCGAGACCAGAGTGAAGATGGCCCAGAGGTGCAGTCACCAGGGGCTTCAGCAAATGAACCAGGGTCTGCTAGTCCTCAGGATGACGAGGTACAGGTCGGGGACCCTGAGATGTCTGGGACTCCATCTGTTCCTGATGAAACCCCTATAGCAGCCCCTCCACCACAGGTAACACCCAATCCAGAACCTGCAACACCTGTTGTCAGGAGATCAGGTAGAAGTTGTAGGACCCCACAGTACCTGAGGGATTACGTCTGCTGTGCTCACTAGGGGGGGAGGGGTGTTGTGTATTGAGTCAAAGGATTTTATATCTGTATTATTATTGTCTGTATTTGCATTAGGATAAAGTAACTGCCTTTTGGTTCCAGAGGGTACAGCTACTATTGGTTCATTAAGCTGCTGTATTTGGATCCTCTGTCTTATTGGTTCCCTCCAAAAGGCAGCACTGTGATTGCTTGATATTGTTCCCTCCAAAATGTATCCCTTCCTAGCTAGTCCCCTGTCCCTATAAATGTAGCTTTCCTCTCCTCAGTCTTCAGTCTTGTTCACTTTAATAAAGAGCTGTTACTAGAGAACTGTCTCCAGCATGTTATGTGAAAAGAGCTGAAATCACAAACCCCACGTCACAACAGGTTCATAGCTGAAAGGAATCATAATAAGGAACAGAGAGAATTAAGGAGGCAGGTGGCATCATCACATCAGTGGGGAGAATTGTTTTAGCAAGATGTGAGAAGGAGAGAACTGTAAGAAGCGAAGTCCACAAGGAGTTGATTAACAAGGATTAGGTAGGGTTTAAAGAAAACTGGGAGCCTTGTACACAGGTACATCAATCAAGTCACTTGTATTTTAGTTATTGAATTTGGCTATCATACAGTGCATAGGAAAGCATATGCACACATTCCACATTTGATCAACTGCAAATACAAAGTCTGATATTCTCAATGAGTAATCTAAGAGTTTATATGCTCAGCCTTCGTAATATAGGGACCTTGACCTTGCATTCTCAATCCACCACTGCAAGAGATTAATGAAACATAGAGTTTCCGAAATGTGGCCCCGGCCACTGGACTGCATGTGAAAGTGTGTCTTTCACATTTGACTCCACAAACACACACAGCGCGGACCTTTTGAGAAGAGATATAAGCTGTGCTTCTCCTAGAGAAACAACTGTTAATATATCGCCATTCTAACAAATATTTTTGGGCACTCAAGCAAAATTTTACCTTTTAGTTGTATTAATTTGATCTCGGTTGCATTTGGCAACACCACTGAGATGTTATTTCCAGAAAACATAGAGAAGTCTAGACTCCCTGGAAGTACTGCCTGAGCTTGTCAAAACATCTGTAAACCTTAATAAGCACTTGGCCCACACAGGTCTTCTGGATGTACAACAAAAATGAAGTCAATTTCTTTCAAGCAGTGAGTACATTGCTTTCATTTGTTACTCTGCCCAAAAGTGTGCCAAGCAGACATTTGTCACATTGTTGAGCATCTTAGGAACATCTTTGATGAAATGCATAATGAGTCTCTGCACATAAGGGATGGTAGGGAATGTATCAAATTATGCAGCAGTCTACTGAGTATACTTTTAATGTGTTGGGCAGGTTTTAAATAAGACAGCACTGAATAGTCAGGGCTAACTATTCTAGGGATGAACAAAGGGCCTTTGCCCCCCCACCCCACCCAGTGTTGAGAGAGAGAGAGAGAGAGAGAGTGTTACCGGTTACTTGCTGTTCACTGTTCCAGTTGGCTGCATCTTGCTCTGGTCAGACCTCACCTGGAATACTGTGTCCAGTTCTGGGCACCACAGTTCAAGAAGGATACTGGCAAGCTGGAATGTGTCCAGAGAAGGGCAACCCAAATGGTCAAAGGCCTGGAAACGATGCCTTATGAGGAGCGGCTTAGGGAGCTGGGTATGCTTAGCCTGGAGAAGAGAAGGTTAAGGGGTGATATGATAGCCATGTTCAAATCTATTAAAGGATGTCATATAGAGGAGGGAGAAAGGTTGTTTTCTGCTGCTCCAGAGAAGCAGACACGGAGCAATGGATTTAAACTACAAGAAAGAAGATTCCACCTAAACATTAGGAAGAACTTCCTGACAGTAAGAGCTGTTCGACAGTGGACTTTGCTGCCAAGGTGTGTGGTGAAGTCTCCTTCTTTGGAGGTCTTTAAGCAGAGGCTTGACAGGCATATGTCAAGAATGCTTTGATTGTGTTTCCTGCTTGGCAGGGGGTTGGACTGGATGGCCCTTGTGGTCTCTTCCAATTCTATGATTCTACGTAGTGTGTCACATGCTTTGACCCTAGTGTCAGTTTATTAATCTCATAGCCCTCTGACACACATCTGAATGCAGATGTTGTCCAGCCATGCAGCATTTAATGGGTGTGCATTTGGATTTGGTGAGAATGAAGCTGCTTGTGAAACTTTGAATCTGCAGAAATAAATACAGTCTTGGTTCATTACGCCCACTCAAAGGTTTTGATCTGGGGAACTGGTACTGTTGACAGTTGCCACATAATACCCATCCCAGATTTATAAGAAATGGATACTTTAGTGTGGCAGTGTTCAAAACTCCCTGTCTGTTGATAGCAGGCAGGTCATGCGTTTTTCCCATGCCTGCTTAAAACAGTTTTGTTTAAGCAAGCCTAATTAAAATATGTAGAGGTAACAGCAGTTTTATTTCCTTTTTTAAAGCTAGTGCTGATCTTAATCATCTTTTGAATGGTTTTAAATATTTGTTAACTGTTCTTACTGAAAATGTTAATGTTTTATATCATTGTAAAGCATGTAGAGGTTTTTTTTCCTGCAATCAAGGGGTATATACATTTTGTTAAATGAATATATCATTAACTAACAGAGCCACCAGCAGTGAACTAGGAATTTTGGATAAATTTGGGAAGAGATGTAAATTTTACTTCGTTTTTGTTTTTTAAAAAAATCAAAAGTTTGGGTCTAAATGAAAAAAGGCTGTACTGTACAACTTGGAATTAAAACAGATTAGCATGTGACCGTATGATTAGCAATTGCAGATGAGGGACTAAATGTTTGTTCATCCCTCCATATGCAAAGCACCCTGCACTAAGGAGATAAGGAATATTGGATACAATGTTCCTCAGTTAGCCTTCTCCTTGTTTGCATTCAGGGATATATATATATGTATGTGTGTGTGTGTGTGTGTGTGTGTGTGTGAGAGAGAGAGAGAGAGAGAGAGAGAGAGAGAGAGAGAGAGAGAGAGACACATTCAAGCATTTGATGCCTTGCAGCAATCTAAAGCAGGACAGTATATTGATCCTATAATTGATATAAAGTACAAACCATATTCATTTAATGCAAATAGCCTCAGGTACATGGCCAGCTGAGATGACTTTTTATGTCTAACCCAACACAATTCATGATTGCCACTCACCATATCTTGGATATGCGATCCTTGGGTGAAGGACGGTATATAAATTTAATAAATAAAAATATACTTTCAAATTTCCACAAAAGGGGGTAAGGGCAAGGAAATAAGGCATTAGGATTTTGCACCTGCAATTTTTCTGCCAAGCCTAAAGTGTCACATTATGGTGCTATTGCCACATTTAAGAGCCTTATGAAGGATGGTAGTGTTCCCTTTTGATTTTGTTCATTGGCAGCAGCCTGAAATTCCCAGATAGTCATTGTGTTCAGATGCAAAATAGTTTTTTTTATTATTAATCTATGTATGTGGAAAAACATTTCTATCCTGCTTTTCACTTCACAAAATCTTCCAAGTCGACTTGCATATTAAGAAGACTAATGACAAGCCATATAGAAAAATGAAATCTACCAAATCTTCATTTACAATGCCCAGCCAGCAAAATAAAGACCTACTGTAATAGCTAAATAACAGTATCAATTTGTGAAGCATTCTAAGAGGCCGGGATGCATAAAAAAGAAAAAAGAAAATTATCCAATGGCTAAACAACCACTAACAGTACAACCCAAGCAAGTCTACTTAGAAGTAAATTCCATTGAGATCTGTGGGGTTTACTCATTACACAGAAGTGCAGTCCCTTATCTAGGAGCAAGTCCCATTAAATTGATTGGACATGCACAGGATTGCACTGTGCGAAATGAGCCTTCCTGGGGGAGCCTTCCATAAAGGGACTCCACAACTCAAATGTCCCTTTCATGGGTTGCCCCACCTCTTCTGATCTCTAACAGTGCAACCAGGAAGCAGGTGCCTTGCTCGCAGGGAAAGTTTGGCAAGGTTCTACAAAAGATATCAACTCTCCAGTTTTGAAGATCCCATTCAAAATGACAGTCTTCTTAATACAAATACGCTAGAGACATGTTAATTACAACATAGTCATTTGTCTTTATTTTGCAAACAAGCTTATTTGGACAGCAGCACGCCGTAACTGTACCGTGAGCCATGAACACAATAATCAATTTTTATCAAGACCATATGAATAGAGTACTAGACACTCCTTTACTAATGGAAATATTTCTCTTTTTATTATTACCTTGCTTCATCATTTCCTGCTGTTGGGTTTCATCACATAACTGCCATTTTTCAATAGACTCCCACAGTGGGAGAGATCTGGCCACAGTAATTGCTAAAATACTAGTGTTTTTCCCATCTGATAATACTTCAGAATTGAACTTTTAAAATGTGTGCGGGTCGTTTTGAGCAGCTATGATTGAAGCATGGATTCCACGGGTGATGATAGCTCTTTAAGCTGTATCCTCTGGTATGACATTTTGTCACAGAAGTAAATTGGTGGATTTAGAGAGAATCTATGGTTTTCAGCATCACTGCTGTAATTTGCAAGGGTCAATACATACATTAGAAAATTTCACTTAGGTATTTAGAATCTGGTCGGAACTGCAAGTGAAGAAGCAGAAGAATGATCAGTACTCGTTTTATATTGTATATATATTGTATATATTGTATACATGTTGTATTGTATTGTATTGTATTGTAAAGGGTAAAGGGACCCCTGACCATTAGGTCCAGTTGTGACCGACTCTGGGGTTGCGCGCTCATCTCGCATTATTGGCCGAGGGAGCCGGCGTATAGCTTCCAGGTCATGTGGCCAGCATGACAAAGCCGTTTCTGGCAAACCAGAGCAGCACATGGAAACGCCGTTTACCTTCCCGCTGTAGCGGTTCCTATTTATCTACTTGCATTTTGACGTGCTTTCGAACTGCTAGGTTGGTAGGAGCTGGGACCAAGCAACGGGAGCTCACCCCGTCACAGGGATTCGAACCGCCGACCTTCTGATTGGCAAGCCCTAGGCTCAGTGGTTTAACCACAGTGCCACCTGGGTCCTATTGTATTGTATTGTATTGTATTGTATATATATTGTATATGCCCTGTTCATGTTCATTCCAGGCAGAAGTCAATAGGAATAGAAGCTGTGGGTATTTAAAAGCATATGAATACACACACACACACACACACACACACACAGAGAGAGAGAGAGAGAGAGAGAGAGAGAGAGAGAGAGAAGAGTAGACACAGGGAGGAATTCACTGTAACACTATGACTATCATTCTGTAAGCGCAAACATTTCTGCTTACCTAATGGAACAATCCCCTCCCCAACATATTCTGTTTTGGGAGTGAGAGAACCAAATCAAGGTTCCTCCCATTCCCAACTATTGCACAGTATGGAATAAGTGAATAAATTGTTCTCCAGACCAATAGAAGAACATCCCCTAAATTCCTCCTTGGCTCCTGTCTTGCCAGATGCAAGATGGTACTTTTAAAATGAGATTCAGAAGTAATACAAAACACAAGTGAGTGAGAAGATTAAAGACTTTATTCTAAAGAGCAAGCAATGTATACATACCAAGCAAGTACCTCAATCTGCCACATGGAAGCCCTCAAGAAGTGGCAAAGTGACCCCCCCAGGAGCCTTAGTTTGCTTCTCTCTAACACTCTGCCAGTGTGGTGTAGTGGTTAAGAGAGGTAGACTCGTAATCTGGTGAACCGGGTTCACGTCTCCGCTCCTCCACATGCAGCTGCTGGGTGACCTTGGGCTAATCACACTTCTCTGAAGTCTCTCAGCCCCACTCACCTCACAGAGTGTTTGTTGTGGGAGAGGAAGGGAAAGGAGAATGTTAGCCACTTTGAGACTCCTTAGGGTAGTGATAAAGTGGGATATCAAATCCAAACTCCTCCTCCTCCTCCTCCTCCTCCTCCTCTTCTTCTTCTTCTTCTTCTTCTTCTTCTTCTTCTTCTTCTTCTTCTTCTTCTTCTTCCCCCCACAAACATCTGATTTATAGATAGCTAACCTGTGTGGCTTGCCTGTCTAGCTATGTGCAGTCATACATTACTGGCTAGTGCAAATTATTCATTCGCCACCCTCTCCCAATCTCTCACTTTCTCCAAAAATGTCCAACATCAAAGAAGGTTCTCCTCACTGTTGCTTCCTTCCAACAGATTAGGACATTAAAGGCTGTTCTCAGCCATCAAAGAGCTTGACAAGTGATAGGCAAAAGGAAGGAACAGGGAGCAGGAAGGATAACCATGTCAGATCACTAATTCCTCGAAATACAAATATCTTCCTAATAGATTGCCCATACAGTTCCCATCTACAGTAACTGGTGAGACCCATGCAGCTATGAAAGGCTGAGTGGGGCAAGGTGCCACACTAGCAAAGAAACCCTAGGCTGGTTTCACATTACCCCATGTCAATGCTCCAGTGTGCTCATATATTGCATTACTTTATTCCTTGGAGGAAGATGGTCAAACCTGCCCCTGCTCAAACATGGAGGAGCAAGAATGGGGCAGGCCTGCAGCGTGGATGGGATTTCCAGCAATAAGGGTGATGGATGACTGAGCAAAGTTTCAGACATCTTGAATGAGGATTCAGGGTACAAATGGTTTAGGGACAAAGAAGGGGGAAGTTCTGCTAAATTGCAGGACTCCTAGAATACAGTGTGTGCAGCTCTGTAAAAGAATTTCTCCTTGAATATACCTGTTTTGTAATTTGATGGAATATCAGGAGGCTGTCAAATGCATAATATTCTGCCTAAGCCTTCCAACATTCTTATATGCAACGTCTTCTAAATCCCCTTCAATCTAGGCTTTGTATATTGTGTGTAATGAATCCATTGGCACATATTCTAATACTGTTTGGGGAGAGTATTCATCATTGTTTAATTTCATTTTTAATTTAATTTTCCAGGAGTGCTTTCCCAGTCTTTAATGGGAAAGGCTATAATGTGACATTGGTGGAACGCAATCAGGATTATTTCATTTGAAATGTTTTTGTGTGTTTTTTACTCTTGTTGAATAAAGATCATTTCTGAAAAGAGTATTGCCCTTGCAGGTTTCATGCTTTTTTATACAATTCACCACTCCACCACTGAAATAAAATAAGGTGTGAATGAGTTTGGGAGAAGTTATTTGCCTGAAGGATTAAAACAGATATAGAAATGAATACAGGATATTGTAATGTAAATGGATGAAGCATTTTCATTAACTTCTGAATGTAATCTTATTGGATTTCCTTTGAAATGTATTAAAGGCTGTTTTATCTGTAGGCTATCTTGTTCACACCTGGATGGTTTTATTCCAGAACTTCTGGTTTCAGCTACTAGGATCACTGAGGCTGCAACTCACAAACTACTTAAATTGAGTGCAAATCTATGGGATTAAGCAATTTCTGGATTGCACTGACAGCGAAGGTTATTACAATAAGAGTTTTGCTTTCAGAATTCCATATACCATAACTGACGGGAGACTAATAGCTTCTGAATGTTGCAAGAAATGGAAGTCTGAAAAACTTCTGTGCCTCCCTTTTAGGTTAGATTTGAGGATTTGGGCCATTTTTGTTGCCCAGGTTCGATAGACTGTAGCGGCTGTCCTCATAAGTAAGACATAAATTTACCTCTGAGCATCACCTGTGCCATTTATACAAAGGTGTGATAACTGTATAATGCAGAAGAGAGGAAAATACAAATGAACATTGCCAACACACGATGGAAGAAGCTTGAGAATTAAAATAGGGCAATAGACCAGGCATAGGCAACCTTGGCTCTCCAGATGTTTTGGAACTACAACTCCCATGATCCCTAGCTAACAGGGCCAATGATCAGGGATCATGGGAGTTGTAGTTCCAAAACATCTGGAGAGCCAAGGTTGCCTATGCCTGCAATAGACTAACCAAACATGAACCAAATTTTGTAAGTATGGGCAGGTGGGTTTGAATTGACACATATGGCTCCCCAGACATATGATTGGGAGAAAATTCTCCTTCCCTGCGAAATGAACCTTGGGTATGTGAACCAAACATGTGCACCCAGGCTCCTCTGTCACTTGTTCATCAAGGTGTGCATATAAAGTTTAAATGGTAGCCCCAAAGGCATTCCCTCCCAAGCCATAGGCTGTGGAAGATGACACAAGTCTGCCTTTAAACCCTTAATGCCTCAGGGTGCCTGTCAATTGAGTTATTAAGCCCCCTTACCATCTTGTACTGAATGCTACAAGAGGTGAACAAGTTCTGCTAGTTTGCCTCCACCTAAACACATATAAGAGCTCACCTAGCAATGCCTCATTGGAAGGGCACTAGCTCATCGTATCACATTATTAGTAGTAGTATTTATTAAATTTCTATACTGCTCTTCATCCGAAGATCGCAGGGTGGTCTACAATATAAAAGCACAAAAATCATGTCCTTCCACAGAGACATTATGGTGGAAGGAAGGGGCAGCCCTGGAGAGCTCCAATAAAGCAGCAAAAACAAAAGCTCTAAGAGGGGGGGAATTGGTAAAAGGCGGAATGATGCCTCTGCTATCCTGAATCTTTTCTTTTGTCATTATACCCTTGAAACTGGCAGAAAGTCCTTCCCACTTTTGCAGCAAGAGAATAGGATTGTGAAGTGACGGCCTTTCAGCCCCACTCTGGTTTTTACATTTGCGTGTCACAAACCAATCAAAGAAAGGGAAACCTTGAGCCTCAAAAATTCACTCTGCATATTTTTTGAGAATTTCATGGCTAGCATTTCTTAAAATCAGGTGCAATGACCAACAAGCTATCTTTATTCTGATATGTTGCGCTGGAAGTGTGTTCAGGAAGCCTATCATTTACTAACGCCTCTGAGTACAAAACTGCAGAGTGAATGATAATAGCTTCTAATGGTTTTATATATATATATAAGAATTCTTTTTTCCACAAATTTCTTTACAAATTGGCCTGATGTTGCCTCTAAGGCTGATATGATCATCAAAACATGGCTACCCATTTTTTCGTTTCTCCAAATATTGAGAAGTCAGCTTTGTCAGTTAATGTTTCAAAAATACATTTTTAAATATGTATTTTGAGAAAAAATAGCATTGTAACATTTGGATTTTTATAGAAAATAACACATTTAAATAGTCTTTTGAGAGGATTTAAAAAAACCATGCAGATTAATGCAGAAATGGAATGGAATGGAATCATGAATAAAAACATGCAAGAGTGACATGGACAGAAAGAGACAGATTACCCCATCTCTATTTTTATATTTGAGAGCCTCACATCAATAAATGTTAAGGAAGTAAGGGTCTGGTTGGTTTTTGCAAACATTTCCCCTTTCCCAGAGGCCTTTTTTTGCATTGGAAATAAAACCCCATGAAATTCAGTGCAGAACTAATGGCCAGCCTTTTCAAAGGCGTATTTTGTTTATTTTACTTTCGCTGCAAATTCATTCACTACTAACATAAACAGGTGGAGAGCAATAGCATCTTACTTATTTGAACAGACTTGTCAGAGCTGTTAGTGGTGAGTATTAATTAGCACTGGAATATGCAAAGCTGATAAGTCCCCTAAACAACTAGTTTTCAAATCCAGCCAAAGTCATCTGATATAGCCTATTCATGGTAATGAGGACACTTTCCCTGCAGGAAAAGCAACATGCAAAGATTACTACTGGGTGTAACAGTAGGCACCAAGGTTAGAGTATTGTTAGACTGAAGTTTGTTGTTTCTGCTGCTGCTGCTGCTGCTGCTACTACTAGATCATTATTTATCACTAATAGCTTAGTCAGTAGAGCATGGGACACTTAAAACCAGCACTGTGGGTTCAAGCCCCACATTGGGCAAAAAGATTCCTTCATTGCTGGGGGTTGGACTAGATGAACTTTGTGGTCCCTTCCAACTCTACAATTCTATGATCTGTGTGAATATATTTGAGCAAAATGGGTCATCCTCTCCAAAAGAATGCCCTCCCTAGAGAAGCTTGATGCATTTTCAGACCCAGGTGAACGCTTAATTATTTGCCCAGCCCCAGTAGGTTTTATTGCTGGTCTTGTGCTCTTACGTCTGCTGAATATTACTGGTAATGCTGATTTATTGCTGATGGGCTTAAGGCCACATAAGGAGGCTTGCCCAGTGATATTTTATTGCCCAGTACATTGCGGAGCACAATTCAAAGTATTGGTGCTGGCCTTGAAATCTCTAAGCAGCCTCAGTCCAGTATACCTGAAAGAGGGTCTCTACCCCCATCGTTCTGCCCGGACAATGAGGTCCAGCGCCGAGGGCCTTCTGGCGGTTCCCTCCCTGCAAGAAGTGAGGTTACAGGGAACCAGGCAGAGGGCCTTCTCGGAAGTGGCACCCACCCTGTGGAATGCCCTCCCTTCAAATATCAAGGAGAAAAAGAACTACATAACTTTTAGAAGACATCTGAAAGCAGCTCTGTTTAGCAAAGTTTTTAAGGATTGATGTTTTATTGTGATTTTAATATACTCTTGGGAGCTGCATAGAGTGGCTGGGGAAACCCAGCCAGATGGTGGGCAGGGTATAAGTTGTTGTTGTTGTTGTTGTTGTTGTTGTTGTTGTTGTTGTTGTTGTTATGCCTCCACATGTTCACATAGCCTCTTCTACTGCCACCATCTGAAGTGTGGCGAGTGGTGGAGATCCTGTTGAATAGCAGGGTATAAATACAAATACAAACATAATAATAATTATTTTATGAAAGCTTTCAGGTTCATTTTAAGCACCACCCTCTTTCACAATTCTCCTCTACTTGGAAATAGTGGCCCATATATCAATCCAACATTCCACAGGGAATGAAAAGGAGAAGGCGAGTAAAGAAAGCCTTTGTTCAGTATTAGGCCCATGCTTCAAGCATTCCCTGGCATAGATAAATGATAAGTACACCTCTCTATCTCAAATATGCTTATTATTCCATTTATCATTCTTTCGCTGTTCTGAGTTTCAAATGATCATTCTGCACAGGGAGAAAGAGGAGGAGGAGGAGAAATGAGAAAGAAAGGAGACAAAGTGCCATCATTCTGTTTGTTTGTTTGTTTGTTTGTTTGTCTTTCATTCAGTAAGAAAAGCATTCTTCTTAAGCCATTCTTGAGAGCCTTTTCAGTTGAAAAGCAGGGTAAACAAATGCTCTAAATACCCCTACCCCACAATCACAAATTGGGCAAACCAATACAGTTTTAATTTAATATCACCAGAGAGCCTTGGCCTTTATCCTGATGAGGGGGGTGGAAATCCGTCAATTCCTCATAAAGATTTAGGACATGACTTAAAGCTGCACACACACACACACACACACACACACACACACACACACGGATTTAGGATACGACTTAAAGTCATAGTCACATATGCACAGACTTAATATATATATATGATACACACAGGAACATAAGACACAATTTAAAGTCATCCATAAGTAGGCTTTTCCTACCCAGTTCTTGTAGAGATCAGTGCTCCATAAATGCGGAAGCAGTCCCCTGTTCTATTTCCTTCCTTATAGCAGGGCGCAAGGAATGCTTATGTTTAATTGACTCTCTTAGCCATTCCTTTTATTCAGCTCTTTCTAGTTGTCCTTGTTTGCCTGTGTTTTTTGGAGGGGGTGGAAGTGGGCAATGTTTGTTTTCATCATATTTTTAAAACTAGTTCATCTTACCTTACACCCAGCCCTATTGAAAGGTGGGCTGCAAATCTTTTAAACAGAAATAAATCAATAAAACATAGTACTCTGATCACACACCCAATATTCAATCTCCCCAAAGCAGCTTAATATATGGATGTCCTTTGGGGGGGAAATGGTTCTTTATTGTTTTCAAGGTAGAAACATTTTATTTGAGGGTTGTTATTTTTTTTTTTAAAAAAAGAAAAAATAGCAATAGCAGCCAGCTATTCATAGGAGAGAAAAATTACTGGCAGGCTTTTTGCCGACTGCCTGTCTGGCTGCTCTTCTTACAAAAGAATCATAGAGTGCTTAAAACAAGAATAGTTTATTCATGAGAGAACAAAGGTCTTACATGAAACTTTTCCTGAGGAAGCAATAAAATTGTATGAATAATCTCCAACAATATGTCATTAGTATCCTTCAATCCAAAAATTTAACCTAGGCAATTACATAGCACAATACATCAAAATCATATTAGCATTTCCCATCTACTATCGTATAATAGCATTATAATATCTGAGTCATGTTTGCTAACTGGGTCTTTAGGCATGCCAGTCACAATGAAATACTTATACAGTTGCAGCCGGTATTAACACTCTTGTACAAATACTTCGGATCAGATTTGAAAAGATGATTAAGACTGAGCACAATGGAAGGTAATGCAATGGGAACAGAACTACTCATGAAAGGCACCTAGGACCGCCAAGAAAGGAGAAAATGAGAATGTGCTGGTAGGCAGTACTGTTTGCAAGGAGTTGACAAAGCAAAATGATTAAGTACAAATAATAATAATAATAATAATAATAATAATAATAATAATAATTGTTCACATAGAATGACTCCCTTCCTCTTTCTTCGCCCCGTGTTTCCCCCTCACTATCTCCAGATCTCCCCTGAAAGTTTGGGAGAAACCCCAGAACAGATTTAGATTTATATGAACAGGTTTATATGAAACTAGATTTAAAAGAAAACAAAAACTCAAATATGTTTCTGTGCTCAGAACCTAAGAGGCAAGCAGGCAGGAGCTGTCCAGCTTCTGTTTGCTGGCCTATTTTTTTACATGAACTGTTTAATCTCATGACACTTCCACCCCTAGGAAACTAACAATGGTATCGCTATTATCGCATTTCTATTTGTGGTGCTTTTGAAAAACAGTAATTTTCAATCTCAATACTGTAGCAATTATGTGTGAAAAGGTAGCTGAGAAAAATTGATATCACTGAACAAAACCTCATGAAAACCCTATTATGTTCTTTAGCTGTGCATCAGCTTTAAACGTGTCCCTTTGAAAAGTTAATGATGTGATTGGTACATTACTTTAAAGATGAAGTGAGAATATGTATAATGACAAGTTTCTAATGCAGTGACCTTTTTTAAAGAAAAAAAAGCTCTTTTTAAACTTTCCCTTTGGCTATTGGATGCTTATTGAGCTTGTCACATAGAGTAGATTACTGATCTTTTAAAATACTTTCCTTGCTCTCAGTAATTGATGTAGCACCATTTCCCCACAGGATATTTTCTTGTAAAATACATTCATCTTTCCTCTATTAAGATTAACCAGAATGGTCATTATATCAAAAAGAAATAACATTCACTTTTCTACTTACTGCAAAAATGCAGCTATTATCTGTCAAATATACAGATTAACGTTGCCTTCAGGTAGGATTTTAATGGCCCTTTAAATACAGTGCAGATTTATGCAACATGCAATAGCACAGAAGATATTTTCTTCATTAGGGGAAATTATATCTTATTTATATGTGAACCCTAAGGGTTTTGTTGTTGTTCGATTCATGCTATTAGCAAAGAAATATTTATATATTCATCCCACTACAAATTTAGGATGTCATTCACAATGTAGGCTAAAAGTTCAGGCTAAAAGTCAGTATAGACGCTTTCCTTTTTAAAAAAATTGGATATAAAGTTTCCAGTAGTGTTTAGAATGACAGCAAATAAGTTTATATTTTGGAATTATACTCATATGAACTAACAATGAAGAGTCTTGCCGAGACCAAAAATAACGCAGAGTGGTTTGATTTATAAGTAGAAACTGAATTTGAATACAGGTAGGTAGCCGTGTTGGTCTGGATCGAAGTAAAATAAAAAAATTCCTTCAGTAGCACCTTAAAGACCAACTAAGTTTTTATTTTGGTATGAGCTTTCGTGTGCATGCACACTTCTTCAGATACAGTGAAATGGAAGTTTCCAGGCACTTATGTAGAGAAGGGGTGGGGAGGGGTGGGGATGGGGAGGGGGGATCAGGGGGGATCACTCAGAAGGGATGGGGAGGGGGGATCACCCTTCTGAGTGATCCCCCCTCCCCATCCCCACCCCTCCCCACCCCTTCTCTACATAAGTGCCTGGAAACTTCCATTTCACTGTATCTGAAGAAGTGTGCATGCACACGAAAGCTCATACCAAAATAAAAACTTAGTTGGTCTTTAAGGTGCTACTGAAGGAATTTTTTTATTTGAATTTGAATAGAACTGGTAGTCAGCTTGCCCTAATACATCTAGATGGTTGTTATAACTGCTGTAGCATTATTCATTGCTGAAGAAGCAAGCCTCTTTGAAATAGAATAGAGGCTTGTCTCCTTGCTAGAAGAAAGACGGGGTAGAAATTAAGTAAATAAATAAAATAAATGAAATGGTCAAGCATAGGTCTGTATCAAGACCTGTGCTAATCCTGCCATGTGCGGGTTGCTGTGCCGGCATGTTGCTAATCTGTGTCCATAATAACTTATATTTCTTGTAATTAAAAATGTACTAAAGATCATTTGCCTATTTTTATTTTCATCTTCATAATCTTTATGTTCTCTGCGCTGAGAACTTATTGTGCCATTTCCAATAAATTTTGTCCAGACAAGCCAAGATCTGTTGAAAGAGAAATGACATTTTATAGAGTTGCTAAATAAAAGCCTATTCACGTATTTTTTTCCTTAAACTATCTTGTCTGTTAAGACACAAACTAAATTACCTCTCCAATCTTCTGCCCTGAAGTCTTAAAGATTTTGAATGATGTATGTAAACACCAGCCAGTTTAATTCAGTGTTTGTTTGTTCTTATTTGCCCCCAGGGCCTTCCCATTTCCTGAATTTTAGATGCCTTGCTTTTTGTAGAAATCATTAAAATGCCTTGTGTAAAAACTTGATTCAAAGGCAAGCATGGTGGATTCTATAGGCCCAATGCTGGTTGGGCTGTTTTCATGTATAAAGAAGCACTAGACCAACCATTTTCTTAATTGTTGCTGTCAAAGAAAGGACCTGAAATAACATTTTGACCTATACGTTAGTTATGTTTTGTGCCTGGCAACTTGGTGGCTTTCCTTGATGCTCTGCCACTCTGCCAGGCTAGAACCACTCTCTGCAGGTGTCAACAATCTGTTCCATTGAATATTTTATGGCTCCTTGGAAAAGAGAACTTGCCACTCAAAACAGGGAAGTGAAACATGTGGGTCTTTGGATGTTGCTTGACTCAAGCTCCCATCAGCCCCAGACAGTATGGCCAGGGGTGAGGGATGGTGGGAGTTGTAGTCCAATAACATCAGGTAGCCCACAGTTTCCCCATCCTGGACTTTGGAAGATGACTAGAAGTCAGAAGTATGCACATTCCTTGCTTCTGCTCTGTGTGTTTGGGAAGATGTCTCAGGCATTTTTGCTTTGACTTTATATTTGCACACTGATGTAATAACAAGATTAAATTGTTTGATCGTTCTTGTCATACGATAATATAACTCTCAGATACCGGTATATCAGAATCATTCACAGATAGATCCTGCACATGTGGTAACTGTTTTAAGTTTAATGTATAGTGGTAGTTGATCTCAGCTCTGTGAAGGCCACTTAGCATAGAATTATGCAGTTGGTATACTGTTTTATTACATTTAGAGGCCACCTTTATCTGCCAAGAAGCTCAAGGTGTTGTACATGGTTCTCTTCCTCCCTATTTCATCGTCACAACAACCTTGTGTGAGAAAGATTAGCCAAAGAGATGGTGAGTGGCCCAAGGTATACTAACAGAACCAGGAAGCAGAGAGTAGGAATAAATGGGCAGTTCTCACAATGGAGACGTAATAAGTAGCGTTCCTTGAGGTTCAGTATTGGGAGTTTTGCTTTTTAACTTGTTTATAAATGAGTTTGTCCATGGAGTTTTCTTGGCAGGGATACTGGAGTGGCTTGCCAGTTCCTTCTCCAGGTGGATCACGTTTAGTCAAAACTCTCCACTATGACCTGTCCATCTTGGGTGGCCCTGCATGGCATAGCTCATAGCTTCTCTGAGTTATTCAAGCCCCTTCGCCACGACAAGGCATTGATCCATGAAGACAGCATCTTAAAAAGCAGAGACATCACCTTGCCGACAAAGGTCCGTATAGTTAAAGCTATGGTTTTCCCAGTAGTGATGTATGGAAGTGAGAGCTGGACCATAAAGAAGGCTGATCACCAAAGAATTGATGCTTTTGAATTATGGTGCTGGAGGAGACTCTTGAGAGTCCCATGGACTGCTAGAAGATCAAACCTATCCATTCTTAAGGAAATCAGCCCTGAGTGCTCCCTGGAAGGACAGATCGTGAAGCTGAGGCTCCAATACTTTGGCCACCTCATGAGAAGAGAAGAATCCTTGGAAAAGACCCTGATGTTGGGAAAGATTGAGGGCACTAGGAGAAGGGGACGACAGAGGACAAGATGGTTGGACAGTGTTCTCGAAGCTACGAACATGAGTTTGACCAAACTGCGGGAGGCAGTGCAAGACAGGAGTGCCTGGCGTGCTATGGTCCATGGGGTCACGAAGAGTCGGACACGACTAAACGACTAAACAACAACATAAATGAGTTGTTTACTTGGTGAGCAATATGGTGGCTCAATTTACTGAGGATGTCAAATTGTTCAACAGTAAAAGGAATTGTGAGGAACTAAAAAAAAACCTCTCTCCAACCAAGAGGAGTAGACATGATAAATGCCAAAATACAGTGGTACCTCGCAAGACGAACGCCTCGGGCAATGAAAAAAATCGCAAGATGAAAGCGTTTTGCAGTTTTTGTGAAGACTTGCAAAACGAAGTCGTCTATGGCCATGCTTCGCAAGACAAAGTAGCCTCGCTACCCTGCGTTCCAGAGGAGGCCGCGGTTTGGATTCCGACGGCGACGGGAAGTGAAGCCGCCGGTGGCGGCTGGCCCTCCGTTCAGCCCGGGTGGGCAGTGCAGCCGGCAGCAGCCTTGTCCGTACCTCCCCACCGCCGTGCGCCCGCTTCACAACGGGAAGAGTCTTAAAAACATCTGGTGGGGCTTTTTTTTTGCCCATAGGAACGCATTAATTAAATTTCAATGCATTCTTATGGGAAACCGCGCTTCGCAAGATGAAAATTTTGCAATACGAAATGACTCGTGGAACGAATTAATTTCGTCTTGTGAGGTACCACTGATTAATTTCACATATCCACTATTGGTGTCTGAACTGGTGGTGGCAGATTATGAAAGAAATCTTGAAGTTGTGGTGGACAGCTCAATGAAAACATCAACCCAGGTTGTTGTAAAAAGAAAAAGAAAAAAAGGCAAAGGCATGTTAGGGATAATTAGGATGAGGATTGACAGTAAAACTGCCAATGTCATAATGCCATTATACAAATGTATGGCATGACAAGCTCTTGCAATACTGGGTACTGTTCACATTCCTATACCTCCAATCAACAGAGGGCTAGAACAACTGCCCATTGGCAAAAGTCTTCAGTATTTGGGGCTTTTTAGTTTAGAAAAAAAGGCGAGTAAGGAGGAATATGATAGAGCTGTCTAAGATTATGCTAAAGTGGTTAGAGAGAAGTCCCACCGTAATACTAGAAATTGGGGTAATCCATTGAAGCTGTATATTGGAAGATTCAGGAATTACTTCTTCACAGAGCACATAGTTAAACTGTGGAATTTGCTGCCGCTCGATCTGGTAATCATCACAAACTTTGATGGCTTTAAAGGGAGATGAGACTAATTCATGGAGGATAAGGCTATCAGGAGCTACTTGCCACAACAGCTATGTTCTACCTTCACTGTCAAAGGCAGTGGAATCACAGATGGGGAGAACACTCCTGTGAGCTCGAGTCCTGCTTGCAGGCTCCCCATAGACATCTGGTTGGCCACTGTGAGAACAGGACATTGGATTAGATGGGCCTTTGGTCTCATCCAGCAGGGCTCTTACATTCTTCTCTTGTACTGACAATGCTGCAGCAGCAGTCTTTTCTTCTCATTGTTCTGTTCTAAACTGGAATAATTTGTATCTTGAACGAGATTCCTGCACAGATTCAGGAATACATACTGTCAGAAGAGACAGCAATAAAGGATCAATCTATGTTCTCAAGAAAATATGAAAACGTTTGAATTGACCACTCTTGACTACCAAAATGTAATGCCAATTAGTACAGTGTGCAGAAGAGATGATTCTAATAGGAATCACTATTTCCCGTATTTGTAAATTGAAACGAGGAAAAACACCAAGGAGTTAAGCAGAATGGCTTTCACTGGTTTATTCTTCAAGGACTCTGGCAGGAGGAATGCTGGCTCGATCTTTGTGAGAGCTCAAAAACAGCTGATGATAGTGATAATGTCTTTTATTTCTCTGAGTTTTGTGAGGCGTAAGAAAATGAGATGGGTTCTAAGCAATAGGACAATTCTATTTTCCTCTCAGTACATGGGAAGATAAGGCTGCCATGTGTTGATGAGATCAGCTCTTTAATAGCAGTAATTTATCTGACTGCACTCTGGAGGTAAACATAACATTCCGGTTTAAAGTTAAAAGCATAAGGTAGCTTAGGTGTTTCCTTAATTCTGTTATCACAATGAGATAGTTGATCTATTGGCATATTTTAAATAAAAATGTCTGATTCTTCTCTTTTACTATTTAACATTAAATTTAGCAGCAGGTGCCTGCTAGGTAGGCACTGTTGTGGCCAAAGTTAGTCCTACCAAGAGCAGACCCATTGAAATTAATAGAAATGGCTATCTCACAGCTATTAATTTCAGTGGTTCTACTCTGAGTAAAAGTTAGTTGGCTATAACCCATAGAAGTGGAGGTGTTCCTGCCCAAGGAAGCTTATCAGGAAAGGGAAAAGAAGTTCACAATGTACAGGTGTTCATGGGGTAAAATCAAGGTGCTCCATATTTTGTTGCGAGCACATTTCAAAGCAAAGGAACTGAAAATTGACCTCATGTAATAATGACCTATCAACTTTTATTTACCAAAGCCAGACTAAATGGATTTCCTTCGGAAGTGCTAAATGGTAGACTGAGAGGCATCCCTTATCAGAGTAGGCTTTGTTTATGTTCTCAGGACATCGATTGCATATTTTACTGCATTGTGGGCAGTACGAGCAAGCAAGGGACCAACTGATCAAACCCCTACTGGCAAATCTGCAGGGAAAATCTGAAGCCTCCCATATTAAATATCTTTTGGGTGACAGGTCTAATGATATTACGCTGGCCGTGGCAAAGTTTCTTTTGGAAGTCAAAAGAAACAAAGATCATCAAGCTCGAGACAAAACAAAATGACCGCCTCGGGTTCTCTCTCTTTTGTGGTTGGCTGTCTTAACTGTATTTTGTTCTGAAATTGTTCTATGGGTCTTTGGACCACAACAAAGGTTTATTATTACTGACATCAGAATGCAGTTATCCTTCAGTTTTCATCCGTCAAGGAATTTTTACGATACAGTTATTAAATTAGGGGGGGGGGGGAAGCAAAATGCATATAAAATGCAGGCTGTAGCATAAATGTGTACATAAGCAATGCAAGTTTTTATGCATAAAAATATGCAAACTGAGGCAGAAAACAGATGAAAGTGACTAAGGAAGGAACAAATGCAAAGCATTATGGACAGGCGTACTGTAAATAGGAGCCATCCATCCAAAGAATAAAAATAGGAAAGGAAACTTAGGCAGTAGATAACATGGGTCAGCACTGGCTTTGTCAAAGAGGTTGACCTGAAGGCTGAGAGGGAAGATATTGGATAGAATCAAGTGGGGAAGTTGTTTCAGGAATAGGGAATCCTATGGTCAAAGGAATCAGTTGGGAACAGAAGGAGATGGCAATGGGAAGACTGGATCAGTTTGAGAGAAAGAGCAGTCAGAACTGGGGAGATTTTAAAGCAAGGACTGGAAACTTGAAATAAAACAAGAAGGCAAATGTGAACAAAATGGCTCCCATTGTATCTGGTTGCATCATTTAATAAAATAGTCTGCATGGGCTTCAGTAGATGAGGCAAGCAACACACTGCAGAGGTGAGGCAGTGGTGACCTAGTGGAGATGGGAGATTCTGAACCATCACGACATTCATCTTATTGCTTAGCTTTCATTTTATTCTCAACTCTTAAGATATGTTCCTTCCCAATGCCAGAACACTGCCTATCTTTCTTCTCAATTTCAAAACCAAGAAAGCACCACAGACAGGAAAGAAAAAAAGCATATAAAAAAAGAGATTTCTTTCAGGCCCGACGCTTTTCGGAATAATCCTTTTGTCTGGTGTACTATAAATACAAGAAATGACTATGCACCTAGGAAATGGGATAGCAAAAGTTTGTGGATCAGAAGATTGTAGTGACGTATAATACAATCCCAATAAAAAATAAGGCCAATATATCAAATTATATGCTATAAACCCCCCCCAAAAAACCCAACCCTATAAAATATATAGACATGCATGACAGGAACAAAAGAATATCTAGACAAACCAAGTTAACAACAGAACAATTGTCTAACAATAAAACAACTCCTATAACAAGAACAAACAAATTTAATATGGCTCAAGATGCAGCCTAAACAGATTTCTTTCATTCTATTCTCCAATTACTCAGTATGAAATTATTATACAGTACTTGCCATATATGCACATTTTTTATATTTATAGTTCTCCCAAAGGGGGTGGGGAATGTGCTGGGCCTGAAAAGAATCTTTCTTCTAACACCTGGAGCTCCTTTCTCTCTTTAAAATTTTCGTTTCCCTCAGCCTTAGCTTACAGTTTTCACATAGATGCACAAATGGTGGGGATCTTCTCAAAATATAGGAGATCTAAATTTTCTTCTTATTGCTGTTCTCGGATGCTTTCTAAATTCCAAAATGTAATGCCAGTTGGGGGCATTCTTATGTCCCTAAAGTAACTATTAAATTCATTCTTAACACACTTCCCTTAAAAACACACCAAAGAAACGATGGGAACAGTGGGTTTGTTTTATTTACTCGATTTACTTTTAATAGGTGTTCTGTTGACAATGTTTACTGAGTATTGTATCCATAAAAATGTTTAACTTTTTTAAAAGTTACTGTTAAATAGATAAAATTCTCTCTTTGGCATAATTACCTCATTAATTATAGGGGGTCGTCTATAAATTTTGACATTTATTTGAGATGAAATACTGAGTGCAATAATGGCCAAGAAGGCAGTGGCGAGGTGAGGCAGGGGGAGTACAAGCCAGCTTTGAGGAGAGATGTATTGATTTAATTAAATTTCTGTCATCTGCCTGGGAGGAAAAATGGCAAATTGGAGTCCACTATATTGGTCAGATACTTCAGATTTGACACAAATGAGGTCTTTATTAATTCTTTGCCTGAGCCCATCACTTGTAGTCACTGTGTTACATGGTTATTTTTGAGATGTGTTGCGTTTTGCACCCAGTATAAGAAATTGTCTGCTGGTGCAAGAACGTGCGTCTATAATGACAGATCAGCCAAGGTGTTCCTACCCAACAGGTATCTGAACTATTGTGCGTAAAATGGCACTGCTTAAATAAATTATGTTATCTGTCTTCAATGCTTGGAATGAATAAATTTGACGAAAGAGGTATAAACTAGATGAACTTCATAAATTTGATGGAGGTGTAGTACCAAAAGCATGGACCAAACCTAAAAAAGCACCATCTCCCACAGTGATCTGCCTTTACCTTGAGGGTCACGTTCTAGGGCAATACCCAGTGAAGTAAAGTCACTAAGGCAAAGACCTTTGGCTTTCCTCTCCTGCTCCTCTGTCCTCCTCTCGGGATACCCTCAAATCAGTGCTGCAAGGCTGGAGGAATCCACTAAACAGATATTAAAAGATGCTGCAAGCACACCCAGAGGGTGGGAGCTCAGAAGTCCTTGCACTAGTGGATCTACTTAATTGGCTACTGCCCCTACATTAGAAATGGCTCGTCTCCATGCATCCCCACAGTTAAAGGACTGGTGGGTTGTGAATGGGCAAAGAGCCTTTTCAGTAGTGGTGCCCCCATTATGGACACCCAGGCAGCTCACCTGGAGCCAAGCTTGATGATCTTTAAGAAGCCTTTATTTGCCCAGCCATTCAATTGATTTTAGATGTTGCTTTATTTCCGTATTGTTTCTGCTCTCTGTTTTTACTCACTGTTCATTCTGCATTGCTTTCGGCTGCTTTGATTGTCGTCTTCACTGCTGCATAGTTTTTGCAAGCCACTTTGAGAATTCTTGGTTTGAAAATGGATTAGCAGTAATCTCAATAAATAATGTAAGCTAAAACAATGTTAACCGTAGCCTAGCCAAGGAGGCATTGTGGGAGAGAATGTGAGAAGAGTGCTCTGTTTTTGAAATAGATGCTGAACTCTGGCCCTTGCAGCTGTACACACTCAGGGTTTACTTGGAAGACGAGGAGTTGACGTGCCCAACAATTTATTTCTCATCTTCACAGAGAACTCATTTTCAGACTTGATAGCTGGGAGTCCCCCAAGCAAGCCTTTTGAATTACAGTGGATCATACTCTTTCAGGGTATTAGCTTTCTCCCAATCAAAGCTAATGGAATACCATTTTTCTTTCTCCGTGTGCAGCTTTCTTTCTCATGGCCAATATGTCCACTCGAAATCACAAGTTTCATACCCAGGAGAGAACAGTGCAAAATGAATTTCATAAAAACCACAGAACCCAAGTTACTCCTAACAAACCTCGACTAGTTCAGGTCAAGCTGAATAGCTTTCCCAGTGCCATTCTCTATTTTAAATTAAGGCAGCAGGAACCATCAATATCTCCTTTTGTTTGAGCCACGAATGGCGGAGATTCTCAGCCCAATTGCCCTTGCCAATTTCGAACCTGCTAGGCTTGTACAATAGAAAAGTGGTTTGATTTCCCCTATTGCTATTGCATTGCTGCACTGAGCTTTGGTGCTATGCAAGATCTTCTGCTCCTCTTTCATCAAATGCCAGTACTTCCTTCAGCTTGCATATAGGGAGCTTTCTGATGTTTCTCGCCTTTGGAAGGAGACATTTGGCAACAAAGAGGGATAGCAACTGTGAAGTTCATAGCTGACATGGATGAGCTTATACTATGACACATCAAGTAACCCTTAATGATGCTGTCTCAAAACAACTGTGAACAGGCGTAGGACTTGTCCTGTGTCATTTTCTTGAAACGAAGACCATGTGAAGTCATAAAGAAAGGCAATTTCCAGACAGTAGCTGTGGTCCTGAGTAAATTGGAACTTTTGGCGAGCATTTTAGGGAATGTAGGAATGCATGTGTACTTGTACTAGAGGTGAATGAGTTATCTGTAGCAAGCTCTGGATTAAGTCAGAAAGATCTGAGAACCATAGCTGCCAAGTACCCCGTTTTCCCCGGGAAACCCCCGATTTTACTTACCTTTTCCCGGTGATCCCCCGTATCACTTCATCTCCCTTTTTTCTCCGTTATTTTCTCCTGCCAGCAGCCATTTTTTTTCTTTCCAATTTGCCCTTCTATGGGCACCAAAATGGCCGTCGCCGGCTTCAAAAGTTGGATCTACGCATGTCCGGAAGTGCATAGGCGCGACTTCCGGTGTCGACGGCCATTTTTGGTGCCCATAGATGGGTGGAGCGACACCGGAAGTTGCATTGACGCACTTCCTGACATGCGTACAAGCGACTTTTGAAGCCGGCGGCGGCCATTTTGGGTGCCCATTGAAGGGCAAAGCGACACCGGAAGTTACGTCGATGCAACTTCCGGTGTCACACGGCTGCCGGTCCCGGATTCTGCAGTCCGGGACTTGGAAGGTAAGCTGAGAACACCTGTAACTAACTGGAGGCTGAAAAATGGAAGAGTTCAAGGGGATGGGGTGTTTCCTGATCCAGCTTCAAAAGCTCTCCCCTTCCCATCTTATTTTCCTTGAAGATGTGTTAGGCATCCCAGAAGAACTCCTCTCCCCGCCATTGCCCCAATGGCCCATCATGCTGCCTAACAGCATTTTGCAGCGCTTGAGACATTTAGAGCACGTGGCTTTCCCGAAAGGATCATGGGGACTGTAGTTTACCCATGATAGAGCTGTAATTCCCAGCACCCTTAATGAGTGGCAGTTCCTAATATTCTTTGAGGAAAGCCATGTGATTTAAATGTCCTTCAATTGCATGGTGTGGATGTGACCAAGGAGACATGTAGCACTTCCAAGAGCCTCTGTAATAGTTTCTGAGGCTAGGTGTGACAAATTGAAGCACTTTTGAAATGTTTATTCCTGCCCGGCTGGCAAAGAGTTAACCCACCTCCAGCCTGACTGGCATAGAACTCTGATGGGGGCGGGACTGTGCCCGGTTTTAAAAAAGGAGGGAGAGTCGGTTTGGTCAGTGAGGAGGGAGAGGGAGGAAGGTGTGGGGTGGTGTTATGAGGTGGCTTGTATGAAGACAGTTAAGAGGCTAGGAAAACTTAAAGTTAAATGTTTGACTGAGTTTATTTTGTACAACTGGAACAAAGCTAATTAATAAATGACACGTTAAAGAATCACTTATGTTTTTAACACAATAAAACTTCATCTCTGTTTTTGCCAACAAGAGGTCCGTCTGTATTTTGCCAGCGAGGTACCAGGACTCACAGCCGTGGTGACTCAAGAGAGGGCAAAACTCACCTCAGGCAGGGAGGTGGTGGTTTGTGTCCTGAAGTTACACGGAGGAGGCTTAGAAGGGTAACCTGAGGTGCCAAGAAGTTGCCAGAGTGCATAGGGCAAACTTCTACAGTGGGGGAATCCAACTGAGGGAGACCCTTTACTGGAGGCAAGAGGTTATTCCTGGGGGACAGCCTAGAGTTTCTTAAGGTACCAGGCCACGCAAGCTGGAAGGCTCTCCTTACTAAGAAACCCATTAGTAAAAGGGGTTTATATTTTTGAGGCGTCAGGAGAAGAGGGTGGGTGTTTTCCCCTTCTGGATTCCTGTGTCGCGGTGATAGTAAGGCAGAGTGGGACCAGGGTCGTCACATTTTTGGTGGCAGCGTCGTGATCGAAATTCAAAGCTCACGCGCCTAGTTTGGTTTGAGTCTGTCAGGATTTTCCTGTGAGGAAAATGACTCACGTAAGAAAACCCAGAGAGGCAAAAGGAGATGAAAGAACGGAAGGGGCTGAGGGAAGCCCAGGTTCTGAGGTAGAACTGATGAAACTACGAATTGAGATGGCCCGAATTGAAGCTGAGAGGGAAAAGATAGCATCTGAAAGTGAGAGGGAAAAAGCTAGAATTGAAGCTGAGAGGGAAAAGATGGCATCTGAGGAGAGAATGCAGTCAGAGAGGATAAGGGCACAATTAGAACAGGACAGAATGAGGCTTGAAGAGATACGTTTGCGATCAGAATTAACTCAGAGTCCAGTTAATAATGATAGTACTGCAATTAATTTAAAAAGGTTCCCCAAATTTGGAAAAGACGATAATGTCGAATCGTTTCTATTTACCTTCGAACGCGTTTGTGTGGAATTTCAAATACCTGAGGAGAACTGGATGCTTTATTTAAGACCTCAAATTTGTGGGATACTAAGTGAAATTTATGCTGACCTGAGGGAAGAAGAGCTGTCAAGTTACCAAGTATTTAAGCAAAGGGTCAGGGTTCGATGTGGACTCACGGCTGAACAAAGCAGAAAGGCTTTTCGTGAGGCAAAAAAGGAACATAAAGAGACTTATGCCCAACTAGCTAGCCGCTTAGATAAATTACTTGACAGATGGATTCAAGGGAGTGGAGTGAAGGACTTTGATGAGTTAAAACAATTAATTTGTTTAGAACAATTTTTTAAGCAAATCCCTAGCAATTTACGTTGGTTCTTGAGGGATAAAAAACTGAAAACTGTGGCACGGGTTGCTGAGGTCTTAGACGAACTACAAGGAGATTTCAATGAAATAGCATTCCCAAAACACTCACAGAAGGGTAATCCATGGAGAAACAGAGAAAATAAAGACAGGCAAGAAAATTTTCCTGTCAGGGAATCAGTTTCTGACAAGACAGGGTCTAAGAAAATCACTTGTTTTTTCTGTAATCGTGAGGGCCATGTACGTGCCAGGTGCCCCCTGCTGGTTAAGTCGCAAACTACACCTTCTGCAGCTAAACAAGTAAAACTGGTAATGCAGTCTCAGGAAAATAGCTCGCCTCAGACAGAAGACTCAGAGAAATCAGACAGTCCAGCTGAGACTACTTCTAAGGTCTTACAGGTCTGGAGGGCTGAGCAGGAGTGCAACCAAGATTACATGGAGCCAATTGAATTAAATGGTCAGTTTTTTTTAGGTTTGAGGGACACAGGAGCAGAGGTCTCACTGGTCAAATCACAATTTGTTCCAAAGGAGCAGTACCTCAAGGGTCAGTCCTATAGTTTAAAAGGCATATGGGGGCCACATTTTGAAGTACCATTAGCTGAAGTTAATATTACCTACAAAGGATTTTGTGGCAAATGGAGAGTAGGAATCCTAAATGAATTGGAGGTACCCTTTTTAATAGGGAATGACCTAGCTAGTCAGAAGCACCGTATTCAAGTGATAACTAGGTCACAGTCTCAAGTCACTGAGAGTAATCCTCCTGCAGTTATAGAGTCACCCATAGAGCCTGGTGAGGATGAAGGGCTGATTAGTGTGCCAGTGGTCCAGGAGCACGGTGCCCAATTCTTGAGTGATCAAAAAGAGGATGAAACTATAAAAGAGCTGTGGGGTAAAGCACAAAGTCCTACTGCAGAAGTAACTGTAGAGAACCCCTGCTTATTTACCACCATTGAGGGAAGACTGTATAGAATTTCTAGGAGGAGGAAAACTGCTGCTGTTTGGGAAAGGAAGAAACAGTTAGTGTTGCCAAGAGCTTACCGGTTGCAAGTGCTACAAATGGCACACGACGCACCCTCAGCAGCGCATCTAGGCATTAGAAAGACTAGTGATAGAATCCAAGCAAGATTTTACTGGCCTGGGATGGGCAAAGACATCAAAGAGTATTGCAAGTCCTGTGTGATCTGCCAAAAAGCAGGCAAAAGAGCGGACAAAACGCGAGGCTTGTTACAGTCTATTCCCGTAATTACTGAGCCCTTTTCCAGAGTAGGAGTGGACATCCTCGGGCCTATCTCCAGAGTTACAAAAAGGGGGAATAAGTTTATTTTATGCCTAGTGGATTATGCTACGCGCTATCCAGAAGCAATACCTCTAAAGGACATTGACTCAAAGACTGTAGCAAAAGCCCTCATGTCGGTGTTCTTAAGGCTGGGATTCCCCAAGGAAATTATAACAGATTTAGGGACATCCTTCACATCCAAGACCATGGAAGAGCTTTTAACTCTTTGTGGGGTTAAGCATGTTAAAACTACGGCTTATCATCCGCAGTCGAATGGCTTGACGGAGAAATTTAATTCAACCCTGAGCCGGATGCTAAAAACCTATTCCATCAATCATCCTAACGACTGGGATGAGAGGCTGCAACACTTCCTATTTGGTTATCGCGAAGTGCCGCAGGAGAGCACAGGGTTCAGTCCTTTTGAACTCCTATTTGGACGACAGCCACGAGGACCCCTAGACTTGATGAAAGCAGCGTGGTCAGGGGAGGAGCAGATCGACAGCCCTGATGTTGTGACGTATCTACAGGAGCTGCAGAGCGACCTTCAAGAGCTACGGGAGCAAGCTGCTCACAACTTGCAACAGGCACAGCGTCGACAGAAGCGGTGGTATGATGCACACGAAAGAGACAGAACTTTCCAGCCTGGTGACAGTGTGCTCGTGTTAAGAACAAGACGTCGAAAGAAGTTGGAGATGTTGTGGGACGGTCCCTTCAAAGTGGTCGAGAGGATATCAGCGGTGAACTATTTGGTAGAGTTAGATGGGGAAGGGAACCGATGTAAAAACTTTCATGTAAATTTACTTAAGCCTTATTTTGACAGAAATAAGTTGGTGTTACAAGTAAAGGGGAAGGTGACCCAAGGGATTCATTTAACTGGGTGGGGAGAGCTGAGTAATGGCACAACTCTAGCAGAAGTGTCATTCGATGAAAGTCTGACCCCAGAGCAAAAGGAGCAGTTAAAAATAGTCCTTGCTCAGTTTGCTCAGATCTTCTCAAACATCCCAGGGAGGACCAGCCTAGCAACTTATAAAATAGACACAGGGTAAGCACATAAGTGGGAAGGAAAACATCATAGCGGACGCTTTGTCTAGGTATATTTTTGAGAGGTATAGAATGGTGCAAATTATTATATGAAACGGTGGTAACCCTAGCAAAACATTTGTGCTTAGGCGTTATAATCTAACACATGTCAAACATGGTTTATTTGTGTACAAGTTTATGAGATGTTAATTTAGTTGACTTTGTAATATGAGTGTTATAGAATGCATTGAAGGATTTATAACCCCAAGCCCATTGCTTTGGCATTGCTCTAGTTAGTTAAGAGCAAGCCGACGCAATGTCTTTGTGGTGGGGGAGATATGTGACAAATTGAAGCACTTTTGAAATGTTTATTCCTGCCCGGCTGGCAAAGAGTTAACCCACCTCCAGCCTGACTGGCATAGAACTCTGATGGGGGCGGGACTGTGCCCGGTTTTAAAAAAGGAGGGAGAGTCGGTTTGGTCAGTGAGGAGGGAGAGGGAGGAAGGTGTGGGGTGGTGTTATGAGGTGGCTTGTATGAAGACAGTTAAGAGGCTAGGAAAACTTAAAGTTAAATGTTTGACTGAGTTTATTTTGTACAACTGGAACAAAGCTAATTAATAAATGACACGTTAAAGAATCACTTATGTTTTTAACACAATAAAACTTCATCTCTGTTTTTGCCAACAAGAGGTCCGTCTGTATTTTGCCAGCGAGGTACCAGGACTCACAGCCGTGGTGACTCAAGAGAGGGCAAAACTCACCTCAGGCAGGGAGGTGGTGGTTTGTGTCCTGAAGTTACACGGAGGAGGCTTAGAAGGGTAACCTGAGGTGCCAAGAAGTTGCCAGAGTGCATAGGGCAAACTTCTACAGTGGGGGAATCCAACTGAGGGAGACCCTTTACTGGAGGCAAGAGGTTATTCCTGGGGGACAGCCTAGAGTTTCTTAAGGTACCAGGCCACGCAAGCTGGAAGGCTCTCCTTACTAAGAAACCCATTAGTAAAAGGGGTTTATATTTTTGAGGCGTCAGGAGAAGAGGGTGGGTGTTTTCCCCTTCTGGATTCCTGTGTCGCGGTGATAGTAAGGCAGAGTGGGACCAGGGTCGTCACACTAGGCTAGCCAGCATCCCCAATAGGAGAAATACTTTGACAGAGTAAAATGGCAGCATTTCTATGGGTGGGTCAGGAGTGGAGTCAGTCTAGAAATATAGGGGAGACTGTACTAGCTGTTTATTCAGGGCAAATGTGCCATGTGTGCTCCATTTTTTTTTGGCCATCATTATAAGTGCAGGTTTTTCAACTTTTCAAAGTGAAGGAAGCCTGTGGAGTTTCACTTGCTTGTTCCAAGGCCATATTTATCCTTCAATTTATTCACTCTTTGTGGGAAATTAGACCTTTGATGGTATTTTAATGCACTTTAAATGGTTTAATTTCTTTGGATCTGGCACTATGAAAAGATGTTGATTTCAAATCTAACATCATGTCAATAGAGTGGAAATATTTAATAGGCTTAAATAGCTCATTGGAGTTAAATTAGTTTGTTGAAACCGGCTTAGACATTAAGGTGGTTGTTTTGAATGCATACAAATTTAGTAGTATTGAGCCAGGAATATATCATTTTTACAGGCATCAGTTCACAAGCTAATTTATGCATCTCCTGTTTGCATCCTTTGTTTCTACCACACCAACAGCACTGGTGTGCACAGTATAAAAATGAAGCTGTAAAAATGTAATCTGACAAAGACATTTGCATCTCTATGCATTTCTTGTTACTATAAAACAACAGAATTCTTGGAATTAGCAAGATGCCAAGGGCTGCCCTTGAAGCTGACCCAGAAACTCCAGCGGGTGCAGAATGCTGCGGCGAGGCTCCTTACGGGATCCCTGCCGCAGGACCACATTCATCCAGTGCTTCACCAGCTGCACTGGCTCCCGGTGGAGTACAGGATCAGATTTAAGGTGCTGGTTTTGACCTTTAAAGCCTTATGTGGCTTAGGACCCTCATACCTACGGGACCGCCTCTCCTGGTATGCCCCGCGGAGGACCTTAAGGTCCACAAATAACAACATTTTGCAGATCCCGAGCCATAAGGTGGTTAGACTGGCCTCAACCAGGGCCAGGGCCTTTTCAGTACTGGCCCCAACTTAGTGGAACACTCTCTCACAGGAGACCAGGGCCCTGCAGAATTTGACATCTTTCCGCAGGGCCTGCAAGATGGAGCTGTTTTGCCTGGCCTTTGGCCTGGACTCAGTCTGACCCCTATGTTCTCCTCCCTTATGGTTTTGATTTGGGCCATTTCAAAATGAGGCTGCATTTTAAAATTTTAAAAATTTTAAATTTAAATTGTATTTTAACCTGTATTTTAACTAATTGTTTTTCTTTTTTACGTTTTGTGGTTTTGTTGGTGTCAGCTGCCCTGAGCCTGGTTTTGACTGGGGAGGGCGGGGTATAAATAAAAATTTATTATTATTATTATTATTAATTATCTAGAAACACAGAATGGAAAAAAAAGTCGCTCTCTCTCACACATACACACACAAAATCTATATCTATCTATCTATCTATCTATCATCATCATTTGGTACTTCAAAAAGTATTCATTTTCTATTGTGCTGACACTTCCCATATAAAATTTGTATACTGCCCTTCACCTGAAAATCTCAGGGCAGTTCACAACATAAAATTACAATATAAAAGCACAAAATACATGATATAAACAAGAACAACCCCTCCCAGCAAACCAGTAACTCCACTGCCCACCACCCTCTTCCACTAATATGGTGAAGTTGTTTACTGCTGCTTCTTTTTTCTTTTTTCTTTACTAAGGTTTAGACAAATCATAGAAAACAGAAAAAGAGCTGAATATCACTTTCCCCCATTTTTTGGTGAATATATCACGGATACCCATGAGATACAAGTATCTCATCTTCTCAAAGCTTTAGAACAGGCATAGTGTTCTGTGGTTCTCAGTTACAATAATTCCGGGTGGCCTGTTTGGGGTTCTAAGGGGGAGGGATCCTGAATATTGAAAAAAACTGCAATGTTGTTGCCAAGCCCCAGGCATGTGTTTGAGCAGGCATCTCCAAACTCGGCCCTCCATATGTTTGGGACTACAATTCCCATCATCCCTGACCACTGGTCCTGTTAGCTAGGCATGATGGGAATTTTAGTCCCAAACATTTGGAGGGCCCGAGTTTGCTTATGCCTGCTTTAGAATGCTGGGAGTTGTGGGGAATTCTGAACTGTGAGCATGCTGTTCTAACCCTTAAGGTGATTGTTGCCAGGGATCCGATCTGTTATCTCACCCTCCACCACAATTAAAGCTGACTCAAATCCTCTGCCGGAGGTAATTGACTCCACTTGCCCAATGGTAGGGCCACCTGTGCCTACCTGCTCACATAAGCAGTGACTACACTCAGCTACACCTTCTGCTACAGACTGGCTGTCTTTGTTACCTGTAGAATTATGCAGTCGAGGCTGACTTAGTCATGAGCCAGCCCTTCATTCAGAGCCCCCATCTTGGCTAACGAGTCTCTCAGCACAGCATCTTCCGATTTCGTCTTGTGTATGGAGAGCTCAAGGTTAGCATTGGGGGCTTTAACCTGAGGAGGAAATTGAGATGCTGAATTTCACGTCCTACTCCAGGCTGCTCCCCCTTCAAGGCGTAGCAATGGTGCCTCAGATGAGAAGCTCTGCTTTAGGGAACAGAGATCCATAAACTCATGCCTAATTAACTTTATGGGGGAATCCAGATTTGACGATAGATAGGCAGTCTTTTTGTGTGTGGAAGAAATGGGTCACTTGTGGAATTTATATATTAAATCAGCTAGACGGCATTTTTGTTGTCGTCTTCTATATTGCTGTTTAAATGTCATTTACTGAGTGCTGAATGGTAGCATCTTCAATTACATCCGTTGGTGTCTACAATATTTGTGAACTGTGTGCTTTGGGTGCTCCTAAATTGTTAGATCGACTTATTGGATCTTCCCAGAAAGCTAAATCCATGAATACTGCTTATAAATGCTCCTCAGCCTACACATGGTTTATGCTCTCATACCCCACTCAATGTTGTGGGCACAATTTAATATGCTGCTCTAAAAGGCTGGTTTTCAATACACCATGGGTTGCATACAAGACTAGTTTGGGACCCACTGAAGTCAAAGGGACTTAAGTCATGAACATGTCCAACTGACCTCAGGGGGAACTAAGTTCAACCAACTGAGCTTGGCTTTAACCAGAAATGTTTGCATTTGTGAAGCTGCAGAGCAGGCCTGGACCACCCACCCATGAGGCAAGGTGAGACAATTACGTCATGCGGCAGCATCAATGGGGCCACAGTTCTGGCCTGCAAGGAAAGCATTGTCCGTTGCTGCTGCTGACACAGTGCCAGAGATAACTGCAGCATGCTGGATCTGCCACCTCCATAGCTGCCTCCCCCCATGCTACCTCTGGAGTGGCTTCTTGGTGTTTGGGGGATGCTTTTCATCCCACCCCCCAGCTGCTGCTGCTGCTGCTGCTGCTGCAATGGTCTTTGATTCTCACTTCAATCATTGGGTAAGGTTGATTTGATTCCTCCCACTCTCCTGTTCCTGATATAGATCTTCACTTCCTCCCTTGTTCCTGGTGTAGATCTTCGCTCACCCCTTCTTCCCTGGCTGGGGAGAGAACCATTTTTGTGGTTCGCCTCAGGTATCAAAAAGTCATGGGCCAGCACTGCTGCAGAGCTGAATAAGTAATACCAAGCGATACATTGTGATGAAAATACTTGTCCAGAATTTCTGCAGAAGCCTTTTGAATCAAACATATCAAAAGTACAAGCTCTGGCTCTCAGGATACAAATCTTCCCCCTGAGCCTGCTGGTAATGTTTTTGAAGCCGCTTGCCCAGTAGCTTGACTACATTTGTTCTCCTAACACCGTTCTAAGAAATGTTTATGGACTAAACATTTAAATCCAGCATTAAAGAAGCTGTTTTGCCTTCTTTCAGAAGCACTTCCCCCACTGCTTGCATCATTACTGCTGGCCTTCCTGGTGTGGCTAGAATTAAGTTTAGGCAGCTTTCCCCATCATTAACCTCTCTTTTCAAGAGGTTATAAACATGGTCATTAACATTTACTATGAGTCAAAACTTGATGTATAGAGTTTCAACCCAGGAGTTTATGCTTTTTACTATGTAAAAATATTGAGTATAACTCTGAAACTTTGGGATTAACTGCTGTCAAGTTTCCTGATTTCTAGCTGCTGAAATATTGATAAAACATGGGGTTAAAATTGGGGAGGAAATCCCAAATGTGGTTTGTACACACAATATAATTGCATTATTTTTCTGTATACTATGTACAGTTAGCTTTAAGGACTGAAAAAGAATTATTGGGTGCTTCCTAATTAACGCCTGTTAGTCCTGGTGAAGCATTGCTCTTGCACAATGAGCCAGAGGCAAAGCTGTCAAGTTTTCCCTTTTCTCGCGAGGAAGCCTATTCAGCATAAGGGAATTTCCCTTTAAACAAGGGAGAACTTGACAGCCATGGCCAGAGGTGGAATTGCACCTGTGATTCTGCATTATATCTAATAAGATGCTTCATTTTCATTGCAATCTCAGTATACTCCCATCTGCACAGAGGAGGGGAAAAATAGGAAGGCTCTTTAATGAAGTTCCACCTGCCTGCCCACTTGCTTCTTTCAAGGCTGGGGAACCTATTTCTCCTCCAGATGATGGATTCAAGCTCTCATTATGGAGTTGGTCCAGCTAGCATGACCAGTCAGAGATGATGGGCGCTGTAGTCTAGCAACATCTGGAGAACCACAACTTGCTCACCTCTGCTTCAATTGCTTGCTTCCTTTGCACCATGTCTTTTAAAACTATTTATACATTTGTGCCTAGCCCCCTCTCTATTTGGTCACCAGCTCCTCCCTCAACCCTCACTCACCCACTTTCCTTCCCAAACTTGGAGTGGAAAAAAATGTACAGTGTTGTGTCCAGGCGCTTGGGAAGATAAATGTCATTCCTCCTATTGGGGCTGGTAACAGAAGATATTCCTAAGGAGAATAAGATCATATTTCGCTATGGTACAGCAGCGGTGAGGATATTAGTGGCAAGTCATTGGAAAACAGAAGTGATACCAGAAATACCGGAGGGGAGATCTAAACTGTATGAATATAGGGCAATGGCAAAATTGACTGTAATTATAAGAGGGGTTCTATCCAGAAGCTGAAGGAAGAATGGAAAATGGTAGAAGTGTACGTGGCAAAATATGGAAATGTAAGCTAATCAAGCGCGAACACATAAGGGTTAAGCTCACAAGGAGGAAAATATTGTACAGGAAGGGAAAGTATTTCAAATATAATTTATATAACGCAACAGAAAATTTATAGGTAAGATTAAATGAGATCGTATATCGGTGAGGGAAGTCAGGAGGGGGAGGGGAGGGCAAATATCAGGAGAGGAGGGAAGGGGAGGAGATAAAGGATTGGGCTGATATGATTGGATGAAAGGATTTTTGATTCTGATTTATCAAGGATTGTATTTTACTTGGGAATATCCTGTTATTATATTATTCTATGTGTTTTGTTTATTTTGTATTGCCATTTTGGGATATTTTGCTATGTTTTGTAAAAACAAAAATTTAATAAAGAGTTGAACAGCAAAAAATAAAAATAAAAATAAATGTCCTTCCTCCAAAGTTGTCAAATACACACGTGCTTGAAAGAAATATGAAAAGAGTGCTTGGCTGCTGACTTATGCAGGGAACGGGTCTGATCATTTCTGTTTTAGCCTTTGTTTGAAGTGATGATCAACCAGGCTCAGAATGTGAGGAGACTTGTGTCCTCCAGTTCCTCCCCCTGCCCTTGGCTCCTATCATAGCACAGATCCAGGGTTTCTGACTGACTGATGGGCTGCTCACTATCCTCCTTCCTGTGGTTTTCATAAATTTATTTATCCCCATTTCCTCATTCCCCACCCCCACCCCAATTTTTGGCAATGAAACCAGATGGACAGCTATTCCCTTTCTACTTTATGACCCCCCATGATTTGTAGTCCATTGCAATCATCCATCCAAAATGCCCCCCACCCAACATGTCGTCTGCACCCTGAAGCAGCCATGGGAGCTCCTGCAAGCAGAGAGTGTGTTGGGGTGGGGAAGGCTCAGCTGGTCTTCATAGCCGGCTTGTGGGTGGAGCTCTGGAGAGTCAGTGAAGTCTATTCAGCCCTATTCTTTCAGCCTGTTTGGATTGTCACTTTCTGAAAACATTTTGGAATGGCACTTGGCAGTAACTGGAAATGGCAGTAAATGGAAAAGGTAAGCTCAGGGAGAAAATAAAGAGGAACACACATCAAAGCCACTCCACTTAAAAAAAGATGGAAGAGAAGCACTGAGTGGTGCTTTCCCTTCCTTTCAGAAAGGGCAAATTTTCTGAGTCCCCTCCGCACCCACCAAAATTGAAGCATCTTAGAGTTAACACAGAGTGAGGATTATACGTTGAAGATGCTCCATAAATAACAAGTGAACAAAAACATGGCTTTTACAGAGTAATCACCTTGTCCAAAAGTGCCCATTATTCTTGTTTTCTTTCCTGCTTAGAATCTACTTTTAAACAAGTCCCTACATTCATCTCCTAATATTGCACATTTCAAGCAGTCATGAAATTCACATTCATATACTATTTCTAAGGAACTGTTAGCACACTATTGTGCCGCTACTCAAGTATTTGTGTGCTTAAAAACTTAATAGAGAGGAAATTGACATAAAGCCAAGGAAATGACAAGAAGCAGCATTAAAACAGTGTTAAAGTAGGTGATAAAATCTAACACTCAAAAAATGAACGCTACTTATTGAACTCATTATGATTAGTGATGGGTGAACTCTTCTCAGCTCAATTCAGAATTGGTTTGGTATGTATGAGCTTCCTATCCAAAACAAGTTGGCTGTTTTTCTTAGCTTTCTCTCCTGGCTCACTGGAAGGTATTATTATAGCCTACCTAAAATTCAGAAGCACCCCATCTGATAGCAAAAGTGCTGAGAACAAGAGAGAGGTAAGAACTTAATGGTAGGGACAGTAATCATGTAAAATATTTGCACAGAAAAAATCTAGAAAACCATCACACACACAAAAAGGCTGCTTGGTTGCCTCCCAGGTTACATTGTCTGCTCCTCCTCCAAAGTAGACATTATCACATCTGCTACTCCTTCCATATAATCTCCTTGCCTCTAAACTGGTACCTGGGTTACTCACTAAGGGGCTAAATTTGGGATCAGTTGGTAATCCCTAGTCTAGATAGACCCTTGGTTTTATTCATCAATGCATTTTAGTGATGCTACACAACTGGAATTGTCATAAGAGTTCCATAGTTTGCTGCCAACCGTCTGTAGGTTGGAATGTGTGAGTTCAGGGATTCTTCCTGTAACAGTAAGAAAATCTGGCATGAACCTGGTTTTGTACTCTAATATAAATTCTGCAAGGTAGTTAAGTTCACTTCAGGATACAAAGATTTGAATAATTTTAGATCATCCAGAACTAAGGGTGAGAAACAGTTGGAATCGGTGTTATTGAAAATGCAAATACTCCTTCTCAAACAAAAGGGGCCCCAATTTGAGAGAGCACAACCAGCACCCAACCCAGCCCTCTTGAACAGGGACTTGCACGCACCTCTTCCACTGCCCGATGAATCTGTCTGTCCCCTCATTCCCCATCAGTGGAATCTGATGCACAGTGTATTTTCCTGTTGGGAATCCTGAAGCTTGTCTACAAGCCCCAGAAACCCCCAAAGGAGATGCTACTCCATGTGTCAATTGCTTTCAAAATGATGCCCAGAACATCATTTCCTGCCAGAAATTCCTAGGCTTGTAGTAAAACATCAGAATCCTTGATGGAAAACAACACCCCTTGCTTCAGTTTCTGCTGTTGAGAGTGTCCTCTACCATTGCTTGTAGCCTGCTATCTCCTTCCCCTTTCTTCAAGGTAAAGAAGAATAGCAAGGGACTGAGACCAAGAGCTAAATGAAGATTTTTAAGAAATGTTCCAGTAGGACACTTTGGATATCTATGGTTCATTTTCGGAACAAGCCAAAGGACAATCACTCATCCCTGCCCATAATTATCAGGGTTTGGGCTTTCTTCTCAGTCTGCTTCCTGTACTCCAGTTCAAAGAGTTGTAGCTCAGCTGCAGAGTATGTGTATGCATGCACAAATCTTAGCATTCCAAGAGTAGAAGTGAATTCAGGAGCACCCTCAAGTTTTGAATGAGCTCCTTCAAAAGGAACACAAGCAATGTCCAAGCACTCTGAACACCAAAACCTGGATCAACCTCAACATCAACCACAAAGTTCTTCCATCTTGTCTGGATTAAAAACTGGTTCAGATTTACTTGCAACCATCACGTGATTACCACATTGTGTGCAAAAGCCAACACAATCTATCGTGGATAGAATACATGCAACTGCTGATCTTTCTTAAACTAAGAACTCAATAACCACCACGAAAAGTGATTGTGTGAATTTTCTGGATTTCTTGTCCTTTCCTTTCTCCTCCTGCTTCCCATCATCTCCCATTTTCAAGCCCATCTGTACTTGTCAGGGCTCTCTCTCTCTCTCTCTGTTTCTCAGATTATTCCATTGCCACTAAATTAATGTTAAATAGTAGTAGGGCATTTGCTGCATCGCTAACTTTATCCCTAGTTTACAGGTATCTATCACAAAGGACTCGTTTTCCAAATTAACGTAGTCACACTACCAGCAATCACCTCTAATCTCTCTCTGTAGTCATGTCTCCACATTGCCCAGATGTTCACCATAAGTTTGCTTAATCACTCAGGCATCTCAGCTACCAAGTCACAGCCACAAATGCCTTGCTACCTCCCCATTAACGCTGGAACCAGCCATCAGATTCTTTTTTTATGACTCAAATTAAACTCAGTTTAAATAACTTTGTTGACATTTCTTGCAGCTGCTTTGCTCAATTCTGTTTGCTTTATGCCATTATCGTTTTAGGCTTTATCTGTCATAATTCAAAGCAAACAAATAAAGCACTTTGCCAAAATCTTTACCAATCATCTGCCCCATCTGCTGTTCAGTCCCAACCTAATCTCTCTCTCTCTCTCTCTCTTCATCACTGTGTTGCCAAGAAAAGCATATCTACAAAATGTTTAATTATTGTTGAGGGATTATTATTATTTTTGGCTCAGTTCAGTACTGTGAATATCCTACTGTTTATGTTGCAAACTGCTGATATTACAGAAAACATTAGCACTTCTGAACTAGAGCTGTGGCCCATGTCATTAACCACACAGGTCCTGATTCTCTTGTGTTACCTCCTGTCCATCACTTAGGTCCTACAGAGTTGCTGAAGATGTTGCCAAACGATAGCAGCCAGAAATGACAGTACAGCCGTACCTTGATTTTTGAACAGCTCAGTTCTCAAACATTTCGGCTCCCGAATGTCGCAAAGCTGACTGTTCCGGATTGCGAACTATTTTTTGGAAGCCAAACGTCCAACGGGGCTTCCGTGGCTTCTGATTGGCTGCAGGAGCTTCCTGCAGCCAATCAGAAGCCGTGCTTTGGTTTTTGAACGTTTTGGAAGTCAAACGGACTTCCAGAACAGATTCTGTTCGACTTCCAAGGTACGACTGTATATGGGGAAAGGGGAAGAGCCACTAAGTCTGGTTTCATTACCTCACAATGGGTTGCATCTTAGCAGCAACAGTAGCACACATCACGACTCACCCCTCTCCAGTTCAAGAAAACTGCTGTAGACTCTGTTAATGATGGTTAGGTCTCCCTAGGAAGCACCTGAGCAAAACTCTATAGATTCAATGTGTTTGATATTTTAAAAGAGTGCTTTTAGACCAATGCCCATTGAAATCTATGCAAGAAATAGCAATGGGTGGGCTCACCCCATCAGAAATCCATAATTAGCCTGCCAAGTTACAAATGCCACATTACAAGTTTGGATGAAAGTTATCTGCTATTTTCAGATCCTGTACTATAGACATTAATGTTTGATGTTTTATTGTGTTTTTATGTTGGGAGTTGCCCAGGGTGGCTGGGGAAACCTAGCCAGATGGATAGGGTTTAAATTAGGGTCCACCAGCAAGCACAACTTGGGAAAGCACTGCTTACAGTGTGGCATCACAATATCACAATGTACATCCCAGTTTGACATCACTGCTTTCCTTTCTCTGCTTCATTGTTTTCTACAGTGAGTTTGACAGGCACCGAGCTGCACCCTTCCCCTGGGCAGGGGACTGCCGTCATCCACATGATGCACAGCACAGCACAACACATGATGTCACTCCTCCTTCAATGTGACATTCATGTGCCAGGCTTTGCTGATCCACGCGGCATCACCCAAAGCTGTGTGTGGGCTGGGCTGACTTCTCTCCAGGCCGCAAAGTATTGGGAGATACTGTAGAAGCCTTAGCCCCATAGTGTTGGTGCTGCTTAAGTCTGAAGGAGCAGAATGGGCAAGCTGAAAGAGCTGAATGGGCAGCAGTAGCCAGCAGCAAGATGCCTAGCAGAAATCACGCAAGCCCTCCTCCAGGTGGGATTGGTTGTTGAAGGACTTCAAATCCAAACTTTGCAACAGATTGGATTGGTAATGGGTAACTGAAGGGTTAAAGTAAAGCCCTGCCATGAGAAAGCGGATTAATCAATGTTTGAATCATTTGAGATTTCATATTTCATGTTTAGGGTTGGAATCCTGTGCTTAGCTGTTTATGCATACATTCCGTTGAAGTCCATGTTATTTAACTGTAAAACTGTGTTTCCGAATGAACGTAATCAAATAGAATTTTACTGTTGGCTGCATTAGCATAAGTAATCCAAGCTAAATACTTATCTTTCCACAACAATTGATTTCTTAAAACAGGTTGCTTTTAATTTCCGTGTTCAAATTATCTTTCATATTCAATTCTCATATTCAATATACGGTACCGCAGTTATTCCTTTATGATATTCCTTCTTTTTAATTGACAAACAAAATCATGATGGCAAACACCCTTGCTTTAGATCACAATTGCACTAGCCTTATTTTCCTGTTTAATGGCTGCTGTCTGTGCAGAGATTATAAAATAGTCCATTACTACCATAGCCACCGTTTTACAAGCGATAATCATTTTGGGCAGTCGTTTCATAGGTCAGTAATCCCCAGGAAGTCTATAATAGTCTCTGTCACCAGACTGTTCAATAAAAATACCTTATACTATATATTTTTTCAAAGTCATGTATTTTCAGATCCCTTCCCCCAAATAATATCAATAGACCTCCACTTTTGTGTGTGCATTCTTTAATGATATTGTTTGCAAAATGTATTCTATCTATCTAGATTTCGGCTAAATTAAGTTCGTTTCATAAGCTTTCATAAGAAGGCCTCCTCCTTATCACAAAGTCAGATGACCTGCATGACCATACCAAATGGGAGCATTCAATAACACACCCTGACGTGACTGACAGCTGGCAAGAACATGGGCAGAACTATGTACTATGTATCAGATTTCGGCATATCAAGGCTCACACACTGAATTTTGCAGGAGACTAATCCATACAGAGTTTTAAACATATGATCGGCAGTCAAAGGCCCCACCACCACTACTCAGCACCTAGATGGGAGCAGGGCTGGGAAGCAATCAATTGACCAGCTGAAACAAATAATTTGTTGATCATCTATCATTATTTTGGGTGGGATTGCACTGCCCCTGAAGCAGCAAGTAGGAGAAATTCAATGTAGTTCACATTTAAGGGGGAGCTTTCTTAGTTTACACGTTGAGAAGCGAAACATAGCCATACTTTGATGCAGGCATTTCTCTAAATTTTGCAGTGCAGTTCTCCAGCCAAGTAATGCATATAAGTAAAGAAAATGCATGTATTGGGAAACAGTTGGATAGCTCTTCTGTTTGGAGGCAGAGCAATAGCCATCATGACTCATAGTGGCCTAATGCAACTGCAAAGGCCCTTTCCCTGGTAGCTACCCATCTCACATCATTCAGTGATGGGCACCTGGGTCAGGCAGGGCCTCCAAAGAGCATGTATTGAGAAATGTGAGAAAGCATTCTTCTGTTCACAAGGTTAAAACCAGCACTTCAGATTCGCCCAGAAAACAGTGCAGCTAACAAAGCTCAGGAATAATTTTTTTAACCTGCCCCATTCTGGTTAATGCACATGCAGCTTCACATACCTTCCAGGTGTCCCAATTTTTCAGGGATAGTCCCCAGATTATGAAAGCCACCCCAGCTGCTGATTTGATATTGGAATGTCCCTTATTTCCCCCCACCAGTGCTGCCCACTGCCAAGCTTGGGGAGGAGGATGAGCCGGTGCTTTTCCCAAGCAGCTGCTGAGGAGGTGGTGGCTGTGAAGAGGCCTCCTGTTGCCTCTCCATGGTCACCAGTGTCAGCCTCCTCCCTTGGGCAGCTTGTAGCGGCTGCTGGAGAGCAGGTGAGGAGGAGGACAGGCTGCAGCTACTGAGGCCCAGCTCCATGTGACGTGCTGGCTCTGAGGGGGGCAGGCAGATGGCAGGGCCACCCTGGGTGGGAAGAAAGTGGGAGCAGAGCACAATGAGTCTTGATTTATTTTATTTTATTAAAAAATGCTTTGTGCATCCACATCTAATTTTGCCCCTTTCTATAATTTATTTATTGGGGTGTGTTTTTCTTTTTGTAGATTTACTAAAAATAAAACCAGGATAAGGGGGTTAGTCAGAACTGTGGAGGGTGTGTGTGTGTGTTGTGTCCTGCTTGTGTGGTGGTGGTGGCTGCACTCCCTTCTTCTGACAGGAAATGCTCTGTGCATGGGTGGGGACAAAAAATGGGGGATGGAGGAGGGTCAGTTGTAGGGGAGTGAGAAATATCCCTATTCTCATCTGAGAAATGTTGGAGGGCATGGTTTCAGCCTTCAAAAGTCCAATAAGTTTTTGAGGTGAACCTGTGGGTGGGGTCCTTAAATAAGTAGCTTTCAGAGGTGTGGGGGTCTGTAATTGATGGGGCAGCAGTTGCCACATTTCCCACAGCAACTCCTACAACAGGATCTTTATATCCGTGTGTGTGTGTGGTCATTTACAGTGGTAGGCAACCCAATCTGTTAATGTCTTATTACATTAAACTTGGAGCACCTCAGGAATTGCTATATAAAATTCAATCAAATATATCCCCGGCCACGGTGTGTGCCTTAACTTTGATATCATTGCTAAGAAGTAAGCAAGGAATCAATGCAAGTTTATTGAATGTGGCAGGAGATGTGTTTGAAAGTGTAGGCATTGATTTTTTGTGTATTATAAACAAACAAATATTGATAAAACTTTGCACATGGAAAAATAGATCTTGCCTTTACTGTAATGAACAACAGAAGTTTTAACAGGGAAAGCTGCTCAGAGCTGCACCTGTAATAGCTTATGAAGTAGATGTTTTATTATGCTAATATCGGTGACATTAAATTAATATATTTTGGGCCTCCAGCAGAAATTGCTAAGGAACCATTTCCATTTATTTCAATATTGAATTTAATAGCTGTATACTTAATGAAGAATTTAATGAAAAGAGATAATGGAAATTTGATGTATGGAAAATGCAAAGAAGATGTGCATGTAGGGGTCTGGTGTTCTGGTCCACTTCACTTTCTTGTGGTTATTAAGCTTTGCACACACACACACACACACACACACACACACACACACACACACAACGAGAGAGAGAGAGAGAGGTAAATTCCTTCATCTGCAGTAATGTTTTGAAGTTCTGGATTCATCCAAGTAATTAATCTTTTGTTTCTCGGAGGCCAAGAAACGCATCGCATATTGAATACCTACGATTGAATCTATCTATTTGTACAGCAGTGGTCTGGATTTGCCCTTGCAGGACACTAGTATGTGGCTAACAGAGACATATAGGGGACATCTTTTTCACTACCAGGAAAAATAAGCATGGAGTGTGAATTTGGGCAGACGGTAGCACAAATGGGAATGGTATGGAGCAAGTGGATAGAGAATAGTTTTTCTGGCTTTCTCTAAACACTAGAACCCAGGGACATCCAAGGAAGCTTACTGCTGGAAGAGTCTGCAGGCGAAGCAAAGCATTTCTTCACACTGCACCTAGTTCATCAATTGAACTTGGTCCCACAAGAGGCAGCGATGGACACCAACTTGAATGGATTGAAGAGCTAATTAGACAAATTCATGGAGGACAAGGCTATCAGTGGCTACCAACTGTGGTGCTATGTTCCACCTCCACTGTCTGAAGCAGTATGCTTCTTAATACTGGTTGTTGGGAACTGCAGGTGGACAGAGTGCAGTTTTGCCCAGGTGAGCTTTCCATAGGCATCTGGTTTGCTGCTGTGAGGATACCAGACTAGATTGGCCAGTGGCCTATTCCAGCAGACTCTTCCTGTGTTCTTAAGAATGGGGAGTATAAATAAACCTATACCAGGAAGGAAGGATCATAGAGCCCATCACATGTATTTGGCCCCCGAGTCCCTTGATATTCCAGTAACTTATATTTTTAAGTTACAATGGATTCGGTCAAGCAGAAGCATGCTGTAACTGCTTAGTTCTCACCATACTTCCATAGAATGAGTTTAGCATTGAATGCTGCAAGCATCACTTCTGAGTAAACATGCCTATTAGGGAATGCAACATCAAGGTTTTGCAACTGAAAGGGAGCTATTTGGGGGGATCTGTTTTGGTGGAGGAATAATGAAAACTGAAATGGGAAGCGTCAAAACCTACGACCCCTGAAAACCTGCCCTCTTTGGCCCTTCGTAGTGATTGAAGCACCACTGGGGAGAATGAAAGAGCAACATTAGTATCTTAAACTGTGTAAGCAGAAGGTGGGCAAAACTAATTAAAGTGTGTTAAATGTATGTTTAAAAAATTGTTGTTGTTTAGTCGTTTAGTCGTGTCCGACTCTTCGTGACCCCATGGACCATAGCACGCCAGGCACTCCTGTCTTGCACTGCCTCCTGCAGTTTGGTCAAACTCATGTTCGTAGCTTCGAGAACACTGTCCAACCATCTTGTCCTCTGTCGTCCCCTTCTCCTAGTGCCCTCTATCTTCCATCTTTCCCAACATCAGGGTCTTTTCCAGGGAGTCTTCTCTTCTCATGAGGTGGCTAAAGTATTGGAGCCTCAGCTTCACGATCTGTCCTTCCAGTGAGCACTCAGGGCTGATTTCCTTAAGAATTGATAGGTTTGATCTTCTTGCAGTCCATGGGACTCTCAAGAGTCTCCTCCAGCACCATAATTCAAAAGCATCAATTCTTCGGCGATCAGCCTTCTTTATGGTTCAGCTCTCACTTCCATACATCACTACTGGGAAAACCATAGCTTTAACTATATGGACCTTTGTTGGCAAGGTGATGTCTCTGCTTTTTAAGATGCTGTCTAGGTTTGTCATTACTTTTCTCCCAAGAAGCAGGCGCCTTTTAATTTCGTGACTGCTGTCACCATCTGCAGTGATCAAGGAGCCCAAGAAAGTAAAATCTCTCACTGCCTCCATTTCTTCCCCTTCTATTTGCCAGGAGGTGATGGGACCAGTGGCCATGATCTTGGTTTTTTTGATGTTGAGCTTCAGACCACATTTTGCGCTCTCCTCTTTCACCCTCATTAAAGGGTTCTTTAATTCCTCCTCACTTTCTGCCATCAAGGTTGAGTCATCTGCATATCTGAGGTTGTTGATATTTCTTCCGGCAATCTTAATTCCGGTTTGGGATTCATCTAGTCCAGCCTTTCGCATGATGAATTCTGCATATGTTAAATAAGCAGGGAGACAATATACAGCCTTGTCATAATCCTTTCCCAATTTTGAACCAATCAGTTGTTCCATATCCGGTTCTAACTGTAGCTTCTTGTCCCACATAGAGATTTCTCAGGAGACAGATGAGGTGATCAGGCACTCCCATTTCTTTAAGAACTTGCCATAGTTTGCTGTGGTCGACACAGTCAACCACAGTTTAAAAAATAGTTCCTCTCCATCTTCATTTCAAAGCGGAAACTGAAAGTATCAAACAATACAAGCAGAGGGACTTGCAAGCCTTTGAGAGGAGGGGAATAAGTATCCCCATTGATTTGGCACAATGGCTTCTTGATGCATTAGGTATAATTACAGGCTCCAAACCCCCGCTCGCCTGGAGTTGCTGCCCTTTGAAATGGGCACATGCTTTTGTATTCATCTCGAGCTTCATGTACCACTCTGTGGGTTTTACCTGTAACTGCACCAGCGGGGTGTTTTCTCACGACAAAGATGAATGCAGCTTTTTGTGCCATCCCAGCATGATTTGTCCTATTTTCTCATGCCAATATCAAGAAAGGGTAGCATGTATCTATTATAAATATTTGAAACTCGAGCCTACTGTGACAGGTGCTTGCTTGAGCGAGGAAGAAGCTTGAGCTTACGCAAGGATACCTTAGGAAGCAAGGGCATTCAGGGAACTCTTAAAAGCCATCAGAGCAGATAAAAGTTTGAGTCCCCCCACTTTCATTCTCTACCCCCTTCTTCTCTGAGGTTTTTTCTTTCTTTTAAACTCTTTGCCAGATACCAATGGTGCCAGATTCAGCACCGCTATCGTATAGGATTAGAAGTCTCTCACGGTTGCATAGCACAGTTAGAGGGAAAAGAACTGTACTGTCAACCAAACCAAACATACTTTCTTAATATTTTTTCTTGACCCTAACACCATTAGAAAAGTCTTCTAAATATAGTTATTTTTAAGCAAGATTTATATATGCATAATCTTGCAGATACCAAAAATACGTAATTACTTTACATAAAATAGCCTATTTTACTAACTAGGTAAAGAATGCTATAAAAATGGGTGGCCAGTCCAGGCCAGCCTGTCAAAGGAAAGGTAGCATGTCAGGATATTGAGGGGTGGGGTAGAAATAGCAGGAAGAGAGAAACAGGCGTGGCAGAAGGCATCACTTTCCACTCTGCCCTGTATTTGTTGCATGAGCACCATTTCCATTCTACTGCCACATTATTCATCTTGATGTCTGAAATTGCATAACTTATGCCATTAATTATGTAAATTATATAAATTACATGTTACATTGCATTACATTATTTCACCCCATTGTTTTCAGAGCACACAGTGCAAACAGTGCAGGAGGTGGGTAATCAATAATGTATTGTTTGTGGACTGAAAGCAACAACAACCATGAGTATTGAGTATTTCCATTCTGAACATGGGGTAAATAAGCAAACTCCAGCAATTTCTTCTCATGTTTTGGTTTTCACTGGAATTCTCCGACATCTATATGGAGAGATAAATGTCAGCTGGGAAGAAACTTTCTGAATAATGAACCAGATGCCATAAAATTTCCCCTGGTAGCGGTTTCAAGTTATATCCTATAAGCCAGGGGTGGCCAACTTCCAAGAGACTGCGATCTACTCACAGAGTTAAAAACTGGGAGTGAGCAACCTGCTTTTGGGGGGGTTCAGGTCAAAGTTGTTGCGCTTTTTTTTAGGAAGGAGGAAGGCCCCTGTTGGGGGTTCATGTAAATGTTGTTGAGCTTCTTTAGCGAAGAGGAAAGCAACATTGAACTTTTTTTAGGAAGGAAAGCCCTGTTTTTGGTGGTTCAGGTCATTTTAGGGGTGCAGGGCAAATATGTTGAGCTTTTTTAGGGGAGCCAAAGTTTTTTAGCTTCTTTGGGGGGGGGAGCCACTGATCTACCAGTGATCTACCACAGACGTCCAGTGATCTACCGGTAGATCACGATCTACCTGTTGGACATGCCTGCTATAAACCATTTTGCAACTATAACCTGCAATCTAGAATAGTTAGACTGGTCTGCATTGAACTGGGTGCAGTACAACCAAAGATGGGTTGGTCAATAGCTACTGGCCATGGTGAGTTAAGTCTCCATGTGGAGAGGCACTGTACAACTGGAGCCCAGTGGGGGTGAGGCATTGGCAGAAGGAAAGGTGAGCTCATTCCTTTGCAGAGGCTAGTTTAGGCAGTGCTGGACTCAGATTGCCAGGCTAGATGTTAGCTCTGCCCAAAGCACAGTATTTCTGATGCTCTTAGCAAAGAGGGTGAGGAAGAAGAAAAGAGACCTTGTGCAAAAGTCATCAAAAGCAAACGGCAAGAAGTTAATGCAATGCAGCGCTAGTGGTCTCACAGAAGTGCTTGTGTGTATGTGTGTGCCTCATAAGGAGAGGGAGGAGATAGCAATCAGATCGTGGTTATTGGTTTTGTAAGGGGGAGGGCTTATAGAGAACCCCCCTCCATCTGAAGCAGCCTGTCTCCCAGCAGTCATGAGAGCGAAGGGTCTGATGGAGGGAGTCAGGGAACGGAGAGGGAGGGCCAGGGCTCTGGCAGCATCCAAGAGCCCCTGCTCCATAGGCAAGAAGAAAGGGAGGAGGACAGAGAGGACAGGAATTGGTCAGACAGAAGACCCCCCCCCCACGCCGGAATTGAGGAGGAGGAGGAAAGGGAGGCGCTTCTCAGTTCCGAGGCTTTTATGTTGATCCAGAACGCGGAGGGGGGCAGTGCAGGAATCTGACTCGAGCGGGTAGACATGGAATCAGTAGTCCGTTACACTGTCAATAATGTGCACCAATAAAAACGTCTGAAAGACAAGCATGTGGAAGGTCGTTACTCAAGAGTAGTCACCACATCCCTGACAGGTTTATTTACTGTTAGGTGGCACATCTTCCTCCTTAGAAGAGGACTTGTTGACAGAACCATGTGTTTTCTAGCAAAGGGGTGGAAAAGGAGAGGAGAAGAAACCACACATCAAAATGCAGCCAGCCAGAAGCAGGGGAGGAGCTTCCAAAGCAAAACTGGGCATGATCAAAGCCAGGAATTTCTGGGTACAATATTTATTGTTTCCTCCACACACCACTTTACACATATAATGAGAAAGAGGCCCTCACCCATCAGAACCACTGGAGATAAACAAAATCCTAAAGGGATGCAAGCCCAAATGTTGAAATCAAAATCCTCCTAGAGAAACAGTGCCCTCCTCCCCATACAAACCTCCTTTTCCAAATCTCTCTCTCTCTCTCTCTCTCTCTCTCTCTCTCTCTCTCTCTCTCTCTCTCTCTCTCTCTCTCTCTCTCTCCATCCTGCCCCTCTGAAGGGACTGCTGCTTACCATCTCCCAGATCAGAAGGGGAGGAAAGCACACTTTCAAACAACCCCCACCATACTTCTGCTCCAAACCTCTGCAGACCATGCTGAATTGTAAAAATATGAGAGGCTTTCAAGTTTGTCCTTCCAGGGGCATGTCTTCCCTTGGGTTTCATGCAGGTATTTTGTTGCCTTGCTGAACGGTAGCAACAACTTCACAAGATACACAAGGGGAAGTGGTAACTGTTGAATAAACTCACTATAAGAAGACAAACTTATGAAAAAGGAAAAATGTGTTAAAATCTACATAAACGTCACCTCTTTTTAGGGGTCTGAATATCTGTAAAAATTATTCAGCTGCACAACAACCACCCAATTTCACAGTACACATTTTCTGCTACTTTCTAGCAAAGTTTTCAGTTAGGAAAGTTTGTAGTATGTTGACTGGGGAGTTGCTTTCAGTAAATAAGATCTCCGGGGAGTACAGGAGGGAAAACAGAGATTTATAGTGTTGGTTATTTAGCGGACAAACTTTCAGCCACAGATAAACAGTGGAAATCGGAACAGAGTTTGAGAATTAATTTCCCCCATAATGCCCATTTACCTTTGTTGAATTGTGTTCAGTGTGCTTGGGATCAAGACGGGGGCATAATCACCCTTTCGCTTACAGTTAAACCCTCTCTTACTCCCTATGGCACTTTTGAGCCTCAAATTTGAACACATAGGAGTCAGGTTTCTGAGAAATCAGGCCCAGAAATCAGATACAACATGCCACCAGCATCTGCCTTCAGCTCCCTGTGGCCACACATGTCATTACACCAATTGGCCCATTGCACACTGGGTCTTTGTGCAGGAAAACACATTTCAACACAGATATGCACCCACATCTAGGTACATGGAAGATTCCATGGACAGATCATATGCAGTCTTAATGTAGCAACATGACTGGAGGGTAGGGATGCTGGTTGGGTGCTGAGAAAACAGAGTTTCCAGTGCACCTACAGAGTGTCAGCCCAATTTTATGATGGAAACAGATTACCCTTCAGCTGCTCACAATCTTAAGGAAATCAAGGGAAGTTGTCTACTCTCACACTGAGAGCCAGTGTGGTGTAGTGGTTAAGTGCGGTAGACTCGTAATCTGGGGAACCGGGTTCGCGTCTCCCCTCCTCCACATGCAGCTGCTGGGTGACCTTGGGCTAGTCACACTTCTTTGAAGTCTCTCAGCCCCACCTACCTCACAGGGTGTCTGTTGTGGGGGAGGAAGGGAAAAGGAGATTGTTAGCCGCTTTGAGACTCCTTCAGGTAGTGATAAAGCGGGATATCAAATCCAAACTCTTCTCTTCTTTTTTCTTAGAGTTGACAGTAGCAGTAGTGCATCATATTTCTTTTTCTCTAAGGGGTATCTCTCTCTCTCTCTCTCTCTCTGTGTGTGTGTGTGTGTGTGTACTGTTTCACGGCAGCAGAGATAACAGTGTTGGTAGCCTGACCATCATCTCACAACCCCCACAATGCCCTGGGCCTAGCATTGTTCCAGGGCATTGTGGGATGGAAGTGGTGATTGTCATAAAAACAGTGGAAAACATTCAGAGAATGCAGAGTGGCATTCTTTTTCTTGGGGAAAAAAAGAAAAATCTCAGCTATAGTATTAGAAAGAAATGTTTGCTTTTGACTTCCTTGCTTGAGTACTGTGGTGTTTAATGTATTTTCTTTCTATAGTTTCTTTTACATTTATGGCACAATTGTGGTGTTTAAACCTCAGGATGTGTGAAATTATGCATTTCTATAATATATGGGCTTTCTCTCTCACACACACTTTATTTATTTTTGTTTTTTTGTCAGAAATGGCCATTTCTTCTGTCAATACTATCTTGGTAATAAACTGTATAATACAGGAAAGGATTATGGTGCTATCCAGATAATAATTCTGGTTCAGACTTGTGCTCCATCACCAAGCATGTCTCATACAAAATCTTATACACCTCAAAAATATTTCTCACTAATAAACTAACTCTCCTGTGGAAGGAAGGAAGAGAACTGACTGTCAAGGGCTTATGATTTTACTCCTTACCTTTAGGTAGCAAGATCCATGATTTTCCCAAGGGCTCTCCATCTATTTCAGTTTCTAAATCTCATGCCCGAGGCTGAAGCTTGCAAACATAGATCTGTTCTAAAACACCTACCTTTGGCAGCCGACATTCATAACTTTATCTGAGCTTACTGAGGAAGTAAACTTTAACTGCATTTCAAAATCTCCCCAAAGATTTCAATAAAGTCTGGCCAATCCTTGACATTCTGCACTGATAGAAGTTTCAATGGAATAAATGTGGAACTGATTGCTTTGAGTCCCAAAGCTGCAATATTGATCTTCGGTGAACTGTCTTCTATTCTTGGGGTTCGTAACAATAGCTATTATATAAGCTTTGTTGTTATGCTGCTCTTTTATACATTTAAGACTGCAGAGGAAAAAATGCTGGAAAAAGGGGAAATGCAGTACGCAGCTCCTGCACAAGCTAGTTGGCCTGTTTTCCTTTTCCGTATAATGATGGTGGCCTCAGGGTCATCTATAATACTGGTTTCTTAGACTAGCAAACCACCCATGGACATGGTGATGTTTTCTTTATGGGCATTCTTTTTCCATTTTTAGACTCAATCTTTTGGTTGTACTGGTGATTTTTACTGCATTTGTTTGTTTTTCAGATGTAAGGTCACTTCACTCGGATTTTTAAATGTGTATGGATGTGTGGATGTGAAGAATGTTTCATGAGAAAACTGTGATTGCCTTCAGTTCTTCTACATCTACACTTAGGGGCAAATATCTATCGCTTGCTCTGCGATGTGTGAAATAGCCCTCTTTTATCTATCTTCAGGCAAGGCGATGCAACATGATAAAGTAACTTAGAACATCTTATAACAGTGATGGTGAGCCTATGACACGCGTGTCAGAGATGACACGCAGAGCCCTCACTGCTGGCATGCGCCCCATTGGCCCATTCGCGCTGTTGTTGTTGGTTCCCCCCCCCATTTGTTTTCCCGCTCCTCTAGTGGAGCTTGTCTCCACTAGAGCTTGTCTCTGCTACATCTTGTCTCCACTGTTAAAACCTGGATCCTTTTTTGTTGTTGCTGCTGCTGGTAGCCAGAGATTGGTTTTTTAACCCTTTCTGTGCTGTTTTTTCTGGCGCTTTGGCAGACTATGATTGGATGTAACAGCATTCGTTTTTTAACCCGTTCTGTGCTGGGTTTTTTGGCGCTTTGGCAGACTATGTCGGTGTTGCGTGTTAGTTCCAGTGAAGGTATTATTCGTCATTTATTTCTGTTCACTTCCCCCCCCCCAAAAAAAGCGCAGCAGCTTTGGGGCACCCCCCCCAAAGCAAAGCAACTTTTGCACCTCCCAAAAAAACCTCCAAAACTTTGATCAGAAGCTCCCCCCAAAAAGCTCAACAACTCTGGGCACTTTGTGATGAATAAGGGGTTTTTGGTTTGGTTTGGTTAAATAATTAGTTTTTGGTTTATTAAATACAGTTATATATCACAATTATACATTTTTGTTATTTAAACTATAAATATCGCAAAATTATGGGTTTTTTCTCTCGAAGTGACACACCACCCGAGTTATGCTCGGTTTTTTGGCGAATTTTGACATACCAAGCTCAAAAGGTTGCCCATCACTATCTTATAAAATAGTCGTGCAAAAGTTAAAAATCTGGTGCTAGTCCCAACAAACCATGATCTGTAGGCATGGTTTACATCAGAGCAGTTAACCCAAAAGGATCTTGTCACTTCTGCCTAATAAGCCTGATTGTAAGAAGAGGGCAGGTCAGTCAATAGCATTAGAAGAGACACAGAGGTCAGCATCTGAAGAGGACATGCTACTTTCTACAATAATGCAGTTACGGGTGAAAACCAAGCTATGTCATACTCAGAATAGTCCCATGGAAATCAGAGAACTTAAGTTGTTTAAGTCCCTTTATTTCAACAAGTCTACCCTGACTGTGACTAAAAATGGATATCTCCTGGTGAGTTTGTCCTTCATTGATATATTACAGTCGGCCTCCTAAAGTTTGCTGTGTTCCCTATCTTCTTACCTAATTTTCATAGTTAGCTGTCACTGAAAATCACTGGTTTTCTGTTTTCTCTGTATATAATTGCTTGGCTCTTAAAAAGAAAGTTTATCTAAGACACAAAATATAAAGTAAGTAAATATTTTTTTGCAATAGCATGAGAAAAAAATGTGATATATATTTCTTCCTTCTCTCTCTCTCTCTCTCTCTCTCTCTCTCTCTCTCTCTCTGTATATATACAAGAGGTATTGTCTTGCTAAATTGTGAATATAATTTTGTAATATGATTGAAATATACTCGGACACAATGATGTTCTTTTGTTTCAAGATGACATGTCTAGTAATTTGATGAGAAAATTACCATGGCAAATATGTTTTCTTTGAACAACAAAATAAATAGCTACATAAAATTCATGCTGCCTGGTGACTAGTTAATGTTACTCAAGGGCTGTAGTAATTCATATCACTCCTTCCTGAAGAGTTCCCAAGTTTGTTTATTTTCTTTCCTTTGTTTAATTTTATGTGTGTGAGAAGGAGCTGCATCTCTTCTCCACATGTTTTCTGAACCTAGACACTTCAAGTCCCTGGAGCAAGCATGTGTGGCTAATTTATAAAAATATCGTATGGAGTTTGGCAGCTATATTTGTTGCTGAGGCACACTGGGAAATTAAAGATAATCATAAAGATGTGGCAAAAAGTGTGGACTCACATAATTTTTCTCTCGCCTCACAAGGAGTGTATTGACCAAAGATATGCCCCAAGACTTTGTGTTTATTAGTGCTTTGTTTTAAGCGATAAACACAGTGCCATTGCAAGGAACTGAGAAGGCTAGAATTGATGCTTTTGAATTATGATGCCGGAGGAGACTCTTGTCTTGAGAGTCCTATGGACTGCAAGAAGATCAAACCTATCCATTCTGAAGGAAATCAGCCCTGAGTGCATCCTGGAAGAACAGATCCTGAAGCTGAGGCTCCAATACTTTGGCCACCTCATGAGAAGACTCCCTGGAAAAGACAAGGAGAAGGGGATGGCAGAGATGGTTGGACAGTGTTCTTGAAGCTACCAACATGAGTCTGACTAAACTGCAGGAGGCAATGGAAGACAGGAGTGCCTGGCGTGCTCTGGTCCATGGGGTCACGAAGAGTCGGACATGACTAAACGACTAAACAACAACAGCCATGGTATAAACTATTCCCAAGAAATTCTTGCCAAAAATTCTGTTCGTGGCAGCTGCTATACTCACGTGGTAGTTAGGCATTGGTTTAGGGGAATGTGGGGAGGGGAGGTGTGGCCATCACCTGCCCTTCCAATTGATAGGGTATTCCATTAAAGGAATCCGGGGTGTCTGGATCTTGTCCAAAGCTCAGGGAGGGGCCAGAGCCAAGCCAGGAACCCCAGGGGTGATCACCAATCAATAACCATTGATGGATCTCCCCCTGCTGGTTGTTTACTCTTCAGAGGCTTCCTGCAGGGTGGGCAGGAGCATCAGGTTGGCGCCACCACATCACTCACACTGCACTGAGTTCTCCACACCTTGCTGGTACAACTCTGGGTGAAGGACAGCAACACACAGTGTTCGGAGCCCAGGGGTCAATGCTACCCCACCTGAGCCATCCCACAGACCCCTGCCGCTCCTTCCTCTGAAGGGAAAGGGCAAGAGCAGGCATCCCCAAACTGCGGCCCTCCAGATGTTTTGGCCTACAACTCCCATGATCCCTAGCTAACAGGACCAGTGGTCAGGGATGCATGGGCTAGAGGGGGAGCTGAAGGACATAAGAAAGAGCGGTAAAATATGCACTACAAATCTAGAAGGAAATTAGATAAAAGGTGAATATTTATTATCATTATTACAAATAAATGAATTGGGAATAGAAAGTCATGGGGAGAAATAGCTGCCATAGGAGGAAAATGTATGAATGTAAAAGGGAACAGGGATGAAATAAACGGGCAGCTTTTCTTGGATGGTGTCAGGGTGGATGGGGATATAAGGTACAGGTTGAATGTGAAAGGAAGAATGGAAGAAAAAAAACCACTGCAGGAGATAGATAAGAAAAAAAACTTTCTGCATCACCTAAAATAGTGTGGGTGAGTATCAATCCATCCAGAGCAAATGTCTGTATTTAGTTTGAGGCAGCCTGGGCTATGGAACTCCTTGCCACAAGGATTATGATGTGGCAAAGAATTTAGCCATTTCCAGAGATGAATTAGATATCAGCAGAAAGTGATGTTGGCAATGGACAGAGGATTGTGCCAAACTCTTTGACCGTGTCTGTCACCCTTATTGACTGGCTCTGGCCCTGGCATCATCAGGTTTTGATTGGTGGGCCTCAGTAATTTTCAGGCATCTCAGGTGGGCCCTAGAGATAGAAAATCTGAGAATCCCTGCTCTAATAAGTACTATTAGATGCACTGTGGGATTAAGGATAAACTTTAATGCAGTGTTCACTAACACAGGCTGCTTCAGAAACTTTTGCACGCTAGCTATTGAACAACATGTATGAAAACTGTCCTTGATGTGAGAGGCATGGTGCTGCAAACACACAAAAGCTTCCACTCTTTTCTTCTTCTTTTTTCAATCTGCAAAAAAGTTGGGAGGGTATGGGTTCTGACAACTCAAAACTTCATTTTCTGTATTGGCATTCAAATGCAGATTCTTGTCTTTGTAGCCAAAATGCAAGAGAGCTTTGAAGAAATGCTAATAGAAAATCCCTGTGATAAGGCACCATTCCTTAGACTTACCTTCCTTTCTTGTAGAACAGTTCTTTGAAATCTAGGCTGAAAAGAAATAAATAAACCATTTCCCTCTTATCAGTATTGCTTTAATGTGCTCAGAAGAGCGAATCTTTATAATGCCAGGAAACCTGATGGGTGATAACACGCTTTTCATTTACTGTACTGATTGTCTGTTGCTTTTCTGTTTCCTGAACACAGAAGGAGGATTCCAAGAGAAATAGCATTTTGTTGCTCATTTCTTTCCCTTTGTGACTTAGCTCTTCACAGTGCAATTTTAACTGAAATGACATACCACTTTAGGCATATGATGAACATTGATGAAGCCTATTATTGTGTGTGTGTGTGTGTCTGTGTGTGCAGTCTAACGTCTAACTACTGAAAATTGCAGCAGCCTTTTATGGTTAAATAAAAAACACTACCTTGAGAGAAAGGGCTAGCAAAGTAGCTTGGATTCCTTTTTGAAGAATTATTTTGCAAGCTTTTATTCTCTGCAAAGCACACTTTTTTATAGAGATCTTAAGGACGCTAACAGGTTCTATGCAGTTTTTGACAATTCAATGTCTAACAATACAAATGAAAGAATGAAAGAAAAGGTCACAAATAAAGCTAGTCCCAAGATTCTGGGACATTACTGATTATTATTATTAGAATTTATATACCGCCCTATACCCAGAGGTCTCACAGTCTTTCCAATTTTTTAAAAATAGCTTTAAGGTAGAGCCAATTCTTTAATAACTTTATTATTATCACTTAGAAGCAATTAAAGTTAAACTGCTTTTACCTGCATTTGGTGTCAGTTTTTCTTATGGGCCCATTAGAGTAAAATTAGAGGTATTTGTGTAAGATAGCTCAGTCATTCGAAATTACTTTCCTGTCTCATGTTCAAGCCTTTGATAGCGTACTTTGTGTTTGAATTCAATTTTGGAGAGACGCTAGGCATGCTAATTAGATTCTCTTTGTGTTCTTTGTAGGCTAAGAGGAAGAGAAAGGGAATTGATATTTTTAACACTTACTGCAGGACTTAGGCGCTATGTGCAGATATTTGGAGCAACGTAGTAAATGTGAATTTTGTAGTTAAACATTGGGTCTTACGTACATTGATCTATTAAAAAATATAATTAGGGCCTTTGTTATTTTGGAATCTTATTGGTTGTTGATATATTTCTAGGCCTTTAAAGAGATGGAAACTTAGTAGTTCTAATTCAGCAAGGTCAAAATGTTTTAATTTCTGTACGTCTGGTCAATGTGAATGTACTTCACACCAGGATGTAAGGCACACCAAGATTAGCATTTCAGTTTTTATCTGTGCCCTGCTGAACTGACTAGGATCACATTTGCACTGTATGCTTAAAACACAATAATGCCACTGTCATGGCTCCCCCCCCCCAAAGAATCCTGGGAAATGTAAAATAAAAAAATTCCTTCAGTAGCACCTTAAAGACCAACTAAGTTTATATTTTGGTATGAGCTTTCGTGTGCAAGCACACTTCTTCAGAACACTTCTTCTGCTTGCACACGAAAGCTCATACCAAAATATAAACTTAGTTGGTCTTTAAGGTGCTACTGAAGGAATTTTTTTATTTTGCTTCGACTCAGACCAACACGGCTACCTACCTGTAACTGGGAAATGTAGTTTGTTAAGGGTGCTTATAATTGTTTGGAGATTCCTATTCCCTTTACAGAACCACAAGTCCCAAGGTTAATTTAAACCGCTAATTCACAAAGAAAATATCACAGAGATTCTTAACAACTGTACCTAAAACTATACAGTAAAAGCCATATAAAAAGTTAAAATCAGAATCAGATAAGTACTATTGAAAGATGTATTCTTAATTGCTTGCATAAGACTGATAGAATAGAAAAGTCTTCAACAAGTGTTTAAAATGGAAACAGAAGGCACCTGCGGAATCTCTTTTGTCTTAGACAGAGGTAAAGTTCGCAAACTGGGACACTACTTTCAGTTTTGCGGAGTTTGTAAACCGAATCGTTTGTAAACAGGGCTGTTCTTAAACCGAGGTACCATACGACTATATTGAGCTGATGACCCTAAAGGCTCAGTTCCTTGTTGTCAGATGAACCTCATCAACTTGGGAAATGACCAATGATTTCTGGGCAGGGCTGGATTAAGGCCCTTAGTGGCCCCAAGCCCTTAAAAGATTTTGGTGCCTTCATATATAGCCAATTAAAGATATAAACAATAATAATTCGCAAAATAAAATTTCATTTTTTTGAAATGAAACAAAACCTACAGCAAGATGGGAAAGAATGATTATTTTTCTATACTTCCACTTTATTTATATTTGAAAAGAAAATATCCTACTTTTTTCTAATTGCAAAGTCTTTGATCAGATCCTCAAAACTAATCTTACATAATACATCCATTTCTATACTTAGTAGAGATAAAGCATCGTGCCTGCCTTGTTCCCTAGTTGTTCTGTTGGATTTTTAATATATTGCAACTGAGAAAAATGAATGCTCAGCTGAGCAATTTGTGACCATTGATGTTAACAATCTGTAAATGGAACAATTCTGTGGTGCCCCTCTTCCCTTGATGCCCTAAACAAGTGCTTAATTTGCTTAGTGGTTAATCCAGCCCTCTGTTTGGCCAGATGATCTCAGTGATCGAGCTGGACTATAAGGGTTCAGGCAGTCCCTGAGGTACCCTGGACCTAAGTTGTTCAGGAATTTGTAAATTAATACAAGAACATTGAACTTAAAGTTCTCCTAGGAAGAGGGGTTGATTCTTAAACTACTCTGGGAATTGTAGATCGGGTGTGTGTATGTCTCCAAACAGCTTTTAGCACTGTAGCTACACTTCCCAGAATTCTTTGAGTATCTTAAAGTGGTATCACAGTGCTTTAAATGTATGATGTGAACATGGCCTAGATGTGTTTGCCACGGGGGTTGGGTTGTACATCTCTATTGCTTGTCCAGGTCAATATAATGAAGCTACATTCCTGTATATAGTTTAAGCCCTGATGAACTCAATGTGTTCTCAGTGAGTTCTGCTCCTTTCTAAGCAGATGTGTATTGTTGCACTCTTATTCTAATTTCCTTTTGTCCAAATTTTGTATTAATCAATTTCGTCCGCCGCCCCCCCCCCCATCACATTATTGTAGTGTTTGCATGAGCTGGTGTTGATGCGGTTCTGAAAATGGTCAGTCTTACTTCCGGCCACATGATTCAGCACTGGGAAGAATAATTTGGTCACAACCTCCAAAGCTTTCCCTACTGGTTAGAATAAAATACTGGTAAATTCTTCCGCTCAGAATGCGGATGTATTTCTTTCTTTTGCAGATGTATATGCCTCTTCACAGCCAGAAATGATCAAAGTAGTTTACAATATGATAAACTGAAACAAAACATTAAGAGTTGTATTCAGTGTAGCACTAAGTTAAAGTCACTTAGTGGTATACTTGTTCCACTGGTGGAATGTTTTGTGGGATGCTGTTGCACAAGACAATGCATAAGCAGGTTGCTGGTATTGCTGTTGCATCAGTAGATTGCACCATCCGTTGTGCAACAATTTCCCACTAGCACAACCTTTGTGTTGGCTTCCTCTGTCATGCAACATTAAAACTCACTTATCTGTTGGTGCAAGAGCTAGCAGACGGAGAACATTGCGTGCAGCCCAGAACAAACAACCCTAGAAAAAATAAAACTATTTTACAATCACACAATTAAAATTCCATAAAGTATCTGGGGCATGCTTCAGGGAAAGCCTTTTCAAACAAAAAGTAGTCACCTAATCCGTAATTGGCTACTTGAGCATACTCAGGATGAGATGGAAGAATAATCTAAGGCTCGCAGGACCATGACTTTTAGATACAACTCTCCTACTTTTCTACAGGGAAAAAGTATTCATTTCTGTGATGGTCCAGTTTTGTTTTTCAAAGTTAATGATCAGTGTGAAATGGAGCATACATCTGAATCTTCCTGTGGTTATTCATAATATCTCAAAGAGTAAAATTCAGCAGCTTAGAACAACAAAAGCACCCTTTGGTTGGAATGAGTCAAAGATCCTATACTAGTACACTAGCAGTAGAGAGAATATAGACACACACACACACACACCCAAGCTTTTCTTGCAGGAAATATTTTGTGTGTGTCAAAAGCTCATTGGTTGTTTAACAACTGTGGTAGCTCCAAATTCAGAGTGCCAAACAGAATGCACAATAACAAAGAAAACTGGGGTGATCAATTTCATAAGGACTGTGGCCGGAGACAATAGAAGGCATATGGCAACATTAACATTCATTTTCTTTTTAAAATTTTTTTGCTGTAGTTGATAGGACTTCAGGACTCATGTCAGCCTTATGTCAGTGGTCACACCACATACCATTATAGTCTGCAGTAATGAAACTGTAAATCAAAATGATGCACAACATACAGTGATACTGGGAATATTCTCTGTGGTGTAGTGAGAACAGCAGCATTCTGCCTCTGGATAATCATTGAGTTCATACATAACATGCTCATCATTCTATCATTCATCCAGAAGAGCAAGTGTAACTTGTGTGTTTTAAACGGCAAAAGAGATTAAACCTGGCAGAGCTTTCATATCACCTGAACACCTCGAATAGGAACACTGGCGGTACTTCAGCTGCAATTCATAGAAGGTGAAATGATGAACTATTGAGTCCGCGTTTCAGCTTCTCAGTCAGCAATTATTGCACAGGAAGTTCTTAATTTGCACCAGAAAGGTAGATGGTTAACTTGTCAGTGAAAGGAAAGGAACGGATTTGGTAGTTAAGGCAAGACTAAGCAGTAGTGACACATCGAAAAATGCAACCTTACATAAGGGACAGAAATGAGGTTAATGAAAACCAGATGGGTATTACATGCAGGAGAGAGGAATGAAATGACTTCAGGACCTTAAAAGCAAGGATAAATGATGATAGAAGGAGGGGCACCTTAATATTAAGAGTCCTGGAATGAAAAGTGAAGTATGGAAAGAGTGGTGGGACAAACTTTTTTTTTTATCTGTAAGAAAGCAAGATGCGAAAGGCTATATTTATTATTATTATTATTATTATTATTATTATTATTATTATTCGCCCATCTGACTGGGTTGCCCCAGCCACTCTGCAGCTTCCAACAAATTAAAACACGGTAAGACATCAAACATTAATAACTTCCCTATACACTTCTTCATATTTAGGAAACAATTGTTCTTAAGATGTAATAGAACTCATTGTCCATGACCTCTGAGTTCTTCCATTTTAAGGAGGATTCAAAATCTGCATCAAGAAGGTGTTCTGAACACCATTTTGAACAAATCAAAATAACCACAGCACATTTGTAACTAATCTGGAGAGTAACTGCAACTTTAAAGAACAGTACGGAGAAGGAGTGAATATTTTAGTAGCTGTTGCATAATGGTCTGTGCAGCAAAGAACACTGTGTGCCTTCTTGGAGACAGAGATTGTGCTTTCACAACATTAAATGTGTTTTAATAATAAAAAAGGGGGGACAGTATTTTAGGAGTTTCTGTTACTGGGAAAGTCACCAACTGCTATTTCATCTAAGCAATGTCTTGGATAAATTAAGCTTTATATTCATTTAAAACAAATGCAATAGGTAGCTTCTAGAAATCTGCACTGCTTATTGGGATTATAGCTTTTAACAGAGAAATGAGCAACCTTTGCCCCCTTGAGGGTCACATATGCTGGTGGGTGGGCAATAAGCAGCTGTATGCCCCTCCAGATGTGGCTAGAGTCAGTAGTTGATGGGTAGTGGATGGGGATATGTAGATAAATGCACATATTCATTCTCATATACACAGAACTCTTTGATGAGCCAAAACGAGTTGGGGAAGACAGCAGACGGGGTAGCAGGAGATATGGGAGAAGAAATAAAATTTGATGGGAGGTACAGCTAGAGGACCTGATAGGGATCACATGCATGGGTGTACCCAGCATGGGGCAGGGGAGCAGCTGCCCCCCTGGAAGCAGGGCAGCTGGAGAGGACAGGCAGCGACGCTGCCTGCTGTGCTCTGCCTCAGCCTGCTTGAGGCAAATGAAGTGCCGTGGAGCATTGGGGGGGCAGCACTTTCTGTGCTGTGCTCGCTGTGACTTGAAAGAGTGTGGGTTGAAGTTAGCCCAGGTCCAGGTTTTCTTCAACGGAGGCAGTTTTGCTGCTGCTGCTGCTGCTGCCTCGTTTTAGTCACCGCTGCCATTAAAGGAGTGAGCGGGGCAGGAGTGCAAGCGCGGGTGGCTCCGTGTGCTGCCTTGCAAACGGCCCCCTTTTCTCTGGGGGGCGTGGACGTTGACCATGCCTCCTGGGGGATCCTGGCCACGTCATTGCCAGCTAGCCAATCGGGTGGCTGGGGGCGTGGCTGGGGGGGCGTGGCTGGTGTGCCCCCCTAGCTTTGATCCTGGGTACGCCCATGATTCACATGCAGTTCGTAGGCCATGAGTTTCCCACATGTGCTTTAGCAAACTTCTCATACTATTCACAGAATTCTGCAGTTTATATTTAGAGCTACTTCACACCTTACAATGCAATGAACTCAAGTTTTTCACAAAGCAGCCATTCCCAGATTTGTATGATACAAACTAAGTCAAATGACTTCTTTCACAAGCCTGCAATAAAAAACAACTGTTATCTAAACTTGAATTTGTTTGTACAAAATTAAAATGTATATCCTCCTTATCTGATTTATTCATACAGTATTCTAAAAATCTAAATGTGTTTGAATTTATGGGGCTTAAGAAAAAGAAACAAGGTATAAATGGATTACATTTGTCAACTTTACCTAATGTTAATATAGCTTAGTTTAGCTGGAATAACAGCACCAAAAAGGAGGGTATAAAAATGAAAAGAGAGAAAGAAGTAATTGTCTTCAACAAAGGTGTTTGGTGGAGAAGGGGGAAAAAATCTATGAAAGGGCAGCTTCATTCTTGTTATGTTCGATAAGATTTGACATGAAGGTAGAATGTATTTGCTATTTTTTTTTTAAGAAAAAAGAAAGCATGGTCTTTCTTACTTCTATTGCAGTTTTTTAATGGGAAATGAACCCAGTTATGCCCTGAAATCTCAAGTTGCAAATAGCAGGGCACTTCATATCAAGATTGAATTGTACGAGTTCATTGTCATACATGACAGCCAGAGGGGGTGGAATTGAGTTCTTTTATTAAATGGAGATTCAATTTCCTGATTATTTGGGGACATGAAGAGGATTTTGTGCCATGCCTCTATATTTCAAATCAATTTGATATTCCTGACTAAAAGATCTGGGGTTTTGAAGTATGCCCTAAAAAGGGATGGGTGAACCTCCCCAGTTTATTTACCAGGCTTATTTCTCACCACCTTCTGTTCTCAGGGTAGTTAACAATAACAAAATAAAGGGGGGAAAACAACAAATTTGTTGTTCAACAAAATGAACAGCAAATTACAAAATGTTGACTCAATAAAGGAGAACAAACAAAATGCAAATATTTTTATATTATTAACATTTCTGATAATGTTTTCTGCCGTGGCACTGTACATTTGGGACTGGGGTTTTCAAGCTGGGACATGAGAACAGGGTTTTCATGAATTGTATGGTTGCATATTATTATTATTTTAAGATCCCAGCTTAAGAACAATCCCAGTTAGAAAGAACAGTGCTAAATTCATGCTTGAGGTTAGGATGTGGTGGAGATTTACCTCCACCTGGCCCTTCTCAGCTCCACCAGGGGGAGGGGGCTCTGCTGCCACCGAGGTTCCCACTTAAACCATTGGAAATATGGGTCAATGGCAGCTACCACCAGTGATATTCTTGAACGGCCTGCAGTTTAATATGCAGTGTCAGGCTTGAGGAATCCTCTCTCACCCACACCCACCCCGATGACACCAAGAGGCAGGGAGGAAACAAGAAAGCTCTTATGTATGATTTATTCAGTCATCACGGTCAAGGACAAAGAATTCTGGTCATTCTCCATAATGGAGTTGTTTGCACTGAGCTCCTCCCCCTTCCCCCTCTAGCAACAACACTTGCTTCTATGGCATCTGTCAGTGGATAATTGCCTTTGGGTTCTTTGCTCTTGCACCGTTAACAAACGTCACGTTTTGGGAGAAGGGGGGTCGGTTATGCTGTCCAGTGACATATCAACTAGCTGCTCTGCCTCCCTTCCTCCTTCTCCTAACACAGCATACCTCCGCTGTTCGCCTGTCTCTGAGCTGTTACCTTCCTGAAAGCCCTGCTGTAATTTGAGACTGCCTCCCTTCTCTCTGGAAGCTACGGGGGGGGGGGTGGAGACCTCCACCATTCCTCCTCCTTTTAAGTCCAGTCCCTGACATGCAGTAGGCTGAGTATCATGCTTTTTTGCTTAGTGAATGGATTGTTGCTTAAAAGAGTTCCCTATCAAAATAGCTGACAGGCTTCTTATTGGGCATAGCGCCAGGCATTCAAATTGTTGGCCAGCCTGTGGTTGACACAGTGTGAGCAACTGGGAATCCCTTCCTTGACTGTGCAATTAACCAAATGTATAACATCTTATGGAACAAGACACTCCTTTCCCCCTCTCCCACCACAACCATGGATTTGGAACATTGACTTGCAACTATGAAGATGCAATCTGCACTCCTGAAAACAAAAACAAAAAAACCCAGGAAGATTCAGTATTTCTCTAGTCCTAAATTTTATTGAAAAGAACAGCTTCTTATTGAACACAAGTGTAGAAAAAGGTCCCCTCTAAAGCTCAGGAGTCTCTTCATAATAAGATGCTGGTTTTTTTTTTTTTTTAAGGGATAGCTGTGTTCTTTTATTAACCTTAAGTCAACCAAACCACTTGAAGCTTCTTGGCATGTACATGACAACAGAAGGTACCATGCTTGTGAATTTCAAATACATAAAAATGTGCATGCTTTTACAAACCACTCGACCTTATGTGCCAGTGTTCCACTGTTGCTTCAATAAAAGTGTTACTGCCTGTTACTGGCTTCCTTCCCAAAAGCTGTGTGATGAGTGTCCACGTATGCAACAAGACTTCCCACACCCTTTTTCTGGACTAACTTCTGTGAACTGCTGCACAAACCACCCCTAACATCCAGGGCATACAGTGGTACCTCTACTTACGAATTTAATGCGTTCCGAACACAAATTTTTTAAGTTGAAAAAAATTGTAACATTGGGAGAAAAAATTCGTAAGTCGAAGCAACCCCATCTAAAAATTTGTAAGTAGAAAAAAATCCTATCTAAACTGCATCCAAGATGGCGGACGGAGCTCCATTTGTAAGTAGAAAAATTCGTAAGTAGAGTTATTACTGTACTCAAAAGAGGCTAGACTGGTGACTGGGAGCGGCTGCCGAGACCACATAACACCGGTCTGGAAAGATCTACATTGGCTCCCAGTACGTTTCCGAACACAATTCAAAGTGTTGGTGCTGACCTTTAAAGTCCTAAATGGCCTCGGTCCAGTGTACCTGAAGGAGCGTCTCCACCCCCATTGTTCAGCCCGGACACTGAGGTCCAGCACCGACGGCCTTCTGGCGGTTCCCTCGTTGCGAGAAGCCAAGTTGCAGGGAACCAAGCAGAGGGCCTTCTCGGTGGTGACGCCCGCCCTGTGGAACGCCCTCCCAACAGATGTCAAAGAGGAAAACAACTACCAGACTTTTAGAAGACATCTGAAGGCAGCCCTGTTCAGGGAGGCTTTTAATGTTTAATAGATTACTGTGTTTTATTTTTCTGTTGGAAGCCGCCCAGAGTGGCTGGGGAGACCCAGCCAGATGGGCAGGGTATAAGTAATAAATTATTATTATTATTATTATTATTATTATTATTATTATTATTATTATTAAGCACTGTGGGGTAGGTGTCTGAAAAGAAGAGAGGGAAATCCGGAGTGTGGAGGTACCAGCTCATGAAACTGAGGCCTGAGGCCTGCATGTGATCTTCCTTGGGTGTCGTTCTTTACTGAGCAGCCCATCGATCATTTTCTATGGCAATAGTTGTGTAATATTTTTTAGCTGTTTGGGTTATGTTTTATCCATCGTCTTGGGACATATGTGAAAGGTGAATAATGATTATGATGACGGTGACATATAGTCCTGTGCATGTTGACTCAGAAGTAAACTGTATTAAATTTTATGGGGATTATTTCCAGTTATGTGTGGATAGGAGGGAAGTCTTGGTTTTAATGGGTTTCCTTACAGACTTTGGAATACTAATTAACTGCCTAGAACAAAGCTCTCCAGGCTCTCTTTGGCATCAGAATATCTAACCCAATAGCAGCTAGAAAGATGGCTCCATCTCTGCCTGCCAGTTCCGCCCCACTTTCATGCCAGAGTTAACCACCAGTGGGACTCAGCAAGCAGGAGAAGGTAATGAGATTAATATTCAAAATGACTGCAAGCGGGAAGAGATTGGAGGTCAAAAGTACATGACTGTCAGCAAAGGTACCATATGTGCAATAAAATACAGACAACAATCACAGTTGTGTACTACTGTAATGATGGTTGTGGGGCAGTGAAGGAAATTTCCAAAGTTGCACAACCCAAAAATGAGTAAGCCATAACAGGGCATTCGTCTAAATGTGGAGGATGAAATGGCAGATTTATAAAGGCAGATCCACCTTTAATCGTAGGTGAGGGAGGGGGACCTTGAGTACCACAATCCAGGGACCAAGATCCAGTTAAACACCTGTGTGTAATAGGAGGATAAAGTGTTTCATGCTGCATAAGATTTAAACCTCTTCTGCATACAAGGCTCTGGGTTGCAGCACTGGATATATTTTCAGTGGCTTTGGGAAAAATAAAATAAAACCTCTCTGTCAACATCAAACAAGGAAAGAAAGGCAAACTCCACTTTCTGTTAAATCAATTCCTGTAGAAAAGGCGACCACCTGTGGAAATTATTTACATATGGAGCAAGTATTTGCACAAGTCTCAATATTCAAATTAATCACAGACCAAGCATATATTACTAATTCCTTTTTTCTTTTTCTTTTTTGGTTTTAAAATGGCCACTGTTATGTTGGTTGTTGGCAAATAGCAGGAACATTTACTCTTTCCCAGGAAAGGTACGAGGCTAAGGCAGGTGGGAAAGATCGCTCATCTCTATTCGTGGCTGGAGATACAGGGCATATGTCAAGATGACTTTGTTTTAGGGGCTTAGATGTGCTCTTGCAGAACCAGTGGGTGGGCTGAACTGTCCATCTGTGATTAAAAGAGATTAACAGGGTGAAGCATCTAACTGAAATCATCAGCTTCAGAAAATGTAGGATTAAATGACCAACATTGTGCCCTTTGAAACAAAACTATAGCTGGAATTCAGTGGCTGAATCGGGACTTGCCCATCATCTGCTATCGGGATGGTTTCCAGTTGTGGTTCTTTTGCCTTCTACACCTAACAAAGCACATGGTTCTCTGAAGCCTATTTTTAGCTTCAGGGGTCCTGCAACAACAAAAACCTATGTATTTATAGAACTAGTCGAGGGGTAATTAATTAAGCCAAAGTTGCACTATAAACAGAAACAAACACATTATGGCCAAATGTGGCCCTCCAGAGATCTTTATCTGGCTCTTGGGACTTTGCCCACCCCCACCCCCACCAGCTGCACCCCTCATGGGGCCTGTGTTGCATCTTCCTTGAGTGTTTTTGTCCACTGGGATTCCCATCCATTCTGACTTGCGAGATTCCTCCCAACCATATGTATGTTAATGAATTAAAACCTGGATTTGAAACACTAAGGTTCCCCATGACAAAATGAGTAGTATTCAGTTATGTTTTACTTAGAGTAGACTCACTGAAATTGGTGAGCATGGTTAAAGTTAGGTCCCCACAATCTTACTGTGGCACTATCCTAGTGTTAGCCATTCCTCCAAACTGCATTTCCCCATGTGGCGAGAAATCATGGGACAAGGAAACATGGCTAGGATTCCTTTGGATGAGAAAAAAACCCACTACAGATTAAAATGTCCACACAATAATATACGTACCCCGCTAAAAGGTGAGCACCAGCAGAGGCCAGTTTAGTTACCAAAGGTCTCAGTGAATATAAAGGTATTAGCCTAGTGCCTAAAAACAGATGATGATGGGGCCAGGGGTCTTCCCCTCAAGATGTGGGGGGAGGACACCACTGAAAAGGTCCATTCTCATGTGGTATGAAGACCAGGCCTGCCTGTATGTCAGAGAGTCAAAAGCTAGAATGCTAAGGAGATAATGCAGTGGGGATTTAAATTTCATATACTGATTTTATTAAACCAGCTAGTCGTTTTGCTGCAGGGTCCAAGTCTATGTAACCACATTTGCTATTTAACTTAGTATTCTATGAATGACTGAAATGTGCCTGACACTTAGTAGACCCTACTACGGTAAGTAGTCTCACTTGCCTTTATACTGCTGTACACACCATTGCTTTAGAACATTTGGACGACAAATAATTTGGAAAATAGGCACCCCACTTATATAAACAATTTTGGCTAGATTGCCAATTTCCAACATTATTTTTCAAACTGATGTACAGATGCAGCCAAGACATGGCCCCAGACAAGGGGCTCTGCAACATCCAAATAGACAGATGTGAGTCTAAGGCATGTCTAATGTGCCAGCTTCAGAGACCTCGGCCAGTTGTGTGTGTCAGGTTTATGTCTGACAATTAGGCAGTGGCAGTGTGTGTCCCTGTTTGTTTTCCTTCCCACCTGCTCCCCACATGCTTTGCAAATGCCTGACTAGATTCACATAAATAAAAGAGCACCACATAACTAAAGTTTGGGTGAAGAAGCTTCTGCAGTACTTCCATTTGAAAAATAATACCAGAAAAGAACAGTTTGTGAAGTAGCAGTAAAAGTGACTTGCCCTCAGTTTTTGCCAGATATTCTAGTTCCCCTCAAATCCAAACATGTTCCACTCAAGTAACTCTTGGAACAGCAGAAAGTTTTGCATAAATACATGATGGCTGAGGCAGATGTTGCTCTGATAGCTTCTCAGTGGAAACAGATTCTTCATTTGGCTCCCTGTCTCTGCCCATTTGATAATAATCACAGTAAAAGTGAACAGTAGTGACACCCTATTAAGTTTTATACTACTGGTGGGGGCACTTAATATCCTGGCACTTTTTTTTTAAAAAAAGCACAACTTTAAAAAGCCATAAACAGAGTACAAAAACAGAAATAGACCTGCTTTGAAACGCGTAGAGAAATAGAGTAGGCCTTTTTGCATAATTCCCAATTAGTCGAATAGGTCATAAAGAAAAGTGTCACTTTACTGTATGACTAATTCCATTAAAAGGAACTGATGTGGCCCACTGCAATACATTTCTGAGTTGCTTAACCAGAGATAGCTAAATCATATTCATGAGGAAATCTGACGGTTTCTCCTTCAGTGGTGCAAATGCTCACAGGGCCAACTTTAGGCAAACTTGTGGCCAAGGTGAAAATTTTAAACCCACAGGGTAGACAACATGGTTCCTCAACTAGATGTTGTGGACTTCAACTCCTATAATTCCTGACTATTGGATCATACTGACAGGGGTTGATGAGAATTATGGTCCAAAACATTGGCTACCTCTGCTCAAGATCCTGGACCTGGAAGACTGTCTTCATCCAGCCATTCTGCCATGTACAGGTGGAACCCCCCCCCCATTTTATCCTCACAACTGCTGTGAGGTAGGTTAGGGTGAAGGACCTGAGATAACCCAGCAATGCTGTGGCAGAGGAGGAATTTGAATCCAGCTTCCCACTTCTAAACACAACACCCTACTCCCTACATCAAACTTACTTTCCTGCTCCCCACCACTCAGTCTGTCACCGGAGTTTCAGTTTGCATTTCTTAGTGCAGAAAGTATTGGTCTGATGTGTAGAGATCTTTCCTATTCTAATTCATTCAAGATGGCTCTGGAAGCTTCTCTGTGTGAAAGAAACAAGCAGAAGGTTCATGATGTTTGGGTTATTCCTTCAGAGAAGCAGAGTACAGCTGGCTTAAACTGGTTCAGTTATCTCTTCAGTCAAGGTCAAGCTGACTATAATAAGAGCACTGGCGGAGAAAGAGGAATGCGGGGGGAGTGCTCCGCCCCCGGCAGCGTGAACCTGGTGGGGTGCCATCGCGGCTGCCCCCTCCCACCCACGCTGGGTAGCACGCCCCTGCAGGCGGCGTGCCCCACCCCCAGGACACACGCCGCACCTCTGCGGGCGGTGTGCCATGCCCCCAGGATGTGTGCCACACCTCTGCAGGTGGCTTGCCCCATCCCCAGGACGCACGCCCTGCTCCGCCCCTGCCTGCTCTCCGCTCCCCGGTGCCAGAGCATGAAGCTCCGCCACTGAATAAGAGGCCAGAAGGAGCCTGGGTTTCACTTTCTCTTTCTGTCTCTCTTTTCCTTCTGGTGTGGTGTTCTGTACCTAGTATGCTTAGTGTTATTGTAAGTTATTGAAAGTTTAAGTTAAGTCTTCTGCAACTGGATTTCTTATGGAAAGTGCCAATCTTGAATGTATTGCATTTGTAACCATTATTCTCATTTGCCTTCAGTAGCAGTAAACTCTGCGGGATGAAATATTAATTGCCTCTAGTCTATTGGGGGGGTGGGGGTGGAATCCTGCAACGTGTTTACATTGTTACTCCACTAACTATACATTAAGTAGAATTCCATCATAGGGAGTTCCTGACTTTTCACCTCTTTGCATCACAGGACCCTCTTATCTCTGTGACCCAATGCACTATTGGTACGTGCCGATCTATATCACGCACCCAAACTTCCCCACTGCTGCTGTTCTCTTTCTCACCCAGAGACACTTTGATTATGTCAGCTCCAACCTGGGGAGAGACAAAGAAAGATGTATCTGCTTCCAGATGGATCTCCAGCCATTTAGTTTCTGTAGCAATGCATCACCTGTGCTTTTATGCAAAAGCAAATTCTCACAACTAAAGGGAACCTGCCAATTAAGCTGGCCCACCCAGTTTTATACCTTTCTGGAACTGTAGTCACCAGGGTTGGCCCAACCCTAATCTCATAACAGTATCAAAGGAAGATGTTTCACTTGCACCCTCAGATGCTTTGCTTCAGCTCAGCTGTAAGGCAGTAAGATCTGCACTGCTGGGGAGGGCGGGGGCTTTCAGGGAAGGCTCCAGGGGCTACTGGAGGGGCCCACTGCCATAGACGGTGTGGGGTGCTTTAGAGCTATCCTTAGTCTGGCAGAAGCAAGACTAGACAATGATCTGCTGGGTCTTAAACTGACCCATTTGCTGAAGAGAAGCCTGATCTAGGCCCCTATTTTGCACCAACCTTGGCATGGTACACCGGAAAAAGGAACAAAAAGTAGTAGTAAAAAACCACCCACCCACACCTTTAGCATTGACCGGCAGGAGCCAGCAAAGTTTCAGATGCAACAGTGGCTCCACCTTTTTGAGCCGGGCAAGCCCGAGTGAGGATTTGTCTTCCGGTTCTCATCTACCGTTCTTACTGGAGGCGAACCAGAAATCCAGGCATGATTGCTTTCTATATTGGGATGGGTTTCTGAAACACTGAAACACCCTGATTGTGTATTATAGAGCTCTTTTCTCACAATCATATGCCTCAGAGAACATGCTTTGCCCCAAAGAGGCAAATTGCAGACCTCGCACCTCAAGTCTCTGGGAAGCCCTGAATCAGTGTAGTCTTCTATTCCAGCAGATCTGTCAAAACAGCAAATCTCAGCTCCAGGTGCAGAATTGTGTGCTACTTTATTTTACATTGTAAGGTAACTAGGCCTAAAGAGGCTCTTATCTCTTGAAACTGCAAAATATTCCATTAGAGGAGAAAGTATTATGCTCCGAAAGAAGAAGAAACAACAGAAGCATACAGAATATGGAATTTCTCAGCCGGTGGAATAGATTTTAGAAGCAAAATATATAGCGGAGTAATTTTTTACATTTTTTTAAAAAATACTGATGGAAAGAGAAAGAAAATTAAGTTCTAAAACATCTCTGGACTGCAAAGTGGGAATCTCTGTGTGGAATTTTAACAAGGGAATTTTCATGTCAGACAAGACTTCTGGGGATTCAAAATACATTTATTGCAGAGCAGTGGGAGACATTAATGCTTGCCTGTGTTTGATCACTTTGTTTAGCATTACGCTGCAAGCAAATTAAAGGATAGGCAGCAGAAATCGCCTGTGTCTTGTAGAGATTTGTTCTGTCATTTCGTTTTTGTAATTTAAAGTTGTATAGGATTAGTTTTCTGAATTACACACCATCAAAATTCAATCTCAAAAGTCTTGGTGGAAGTTTGAGGGATAGATTTGCTTAATCGATTAGGCAGTGGCCTGGAAGACAACTCGAGAAGGAACAAACAAGGGCTGGGTGGCCTCTCACTTACCGCTTCCTTTGCTGCTGCTTCAGCAGTGAATTGAAAGTGCTGTGATGTCATGGCACAACTGAGCCAGTGCTTGCCACTAAACAACCTTTGTTTTACCCTTGGCACTGAAGATTCGATGCACATCATTGGACCCGTGCAAGAGATCAAATGTATCTTGGGTGTCATGCATAAGAGCAGCAGAAAAGCCCTACAGGATCAGGTTAAAGGCCCATCTTGTCCAGCATCCTGTTCTCACAGCAACCAACTGGATGCTCAAAAATAGGACATCATTGCAACAGAACCCTTGTTTGCCGTGCTTGTCAATGTAGTGTCAATGGGTAATATACAGGGAGTCCAGACAGCGTGCTCTCTTCTCCTCACCTGTCCGTAATGACTGCATCATCATCTGTCATTGCTGCACTCATTCACATTCATTCCAGAGACCAAGACAAAAGCAAAGAGGATGTATGCTGGACAGGAACTAACAAAGTGTCGATTCCATGCTTTGCTGATAAGGATCTGCACAAGATGCTTTCTAAGGGCTTTGGGCCTCAACTTAGCATCTCAGGGAAATCTGAATATGATTGGATTTCTCTTGAAGGATGAAACAAAGCTCAGAGGTCAGAATCAAAGTCAGATCTTAGGAAGATTGGTGAAAATTTATAAGAGAGTGGCAAGGTGTGTAGTCAAGGGCTGGCATGTGGTCCAGTGTGATTAAACAATCAAGAAGAAAGGAGGCATCAGAATACAGAGGCAGGCAGAGTCAAAGGAATCAGAATCTAAGGATGGAGCAGCTTCTGGGGAAAAACAGCTTCAAATAAAACTGTAAAGTGGCTCGAAGAAGAAAGAGAAAGAACGTGCAACATCGTCCCAGCAAATGCCAGCTTCCACTTAATAATATTTTAAAGGTGGAGATATGGGAGGAAGATTATGTACCACAGCATTTTCCTGGTATTGATCGGTTGCTACTATGCTCTTTAGTGGTGCTTCAAAACTTATTTTCCCACCCCAGATTCTGGATCTCCAAACTATGTTCTTTCTGTAGTGGAGCTGGTGGATTAAGAAATTTTCTTTTCTTTTTGCATTCCCACCCCTCTGCACCCTCTCTCTCAGTTCCCCCTTCTGTTTCCTCAGTCTCTCTATTTTTTATTTCAGTTTCTCAACACATACAGATGCTGCCCACCTCCATCCCTCCTCATTGAATTTGGTGGCAAACCTTCCATTTCCCCAGTAGTTCATATCTGGGAAGGAGATTCAGCCACAGGTTGGCCATGCAGCATAACTGACTGGTTGCAACAAGCTGAAAAAGCTGGGCCCACCTCCACCATACGACTTCAGAGAATGGAGGTGGAGCTGAGAATGTGCCTCCACTTCAGACAAAGACCAAAGCAAGCCACTTCAGAGTTATTTGGACCTCCTCCAAAACAGGTCCAAAGTTACTGGGGCCATTTCAACCCAAAGCTTTGGAGCTTCACAGGAAATAAAGGCATCTGTTAAAACTCACACTGCTGGAAAATGCAGGCATTGATGCTTGGGCAGCTGCCCTGATATACACTCCTTCAGAGCACAGTCTCCATTGACTTTTGTCTTGGAGAGACTTATAAAGCTTTGGGAAAGTAAAGCAAAGGAAGTCTGTGAGGGATTCCCCGTTTCCCACCCCTCACTGCTTTAACAACAGAGGCTCTCCCTGTGCTTCTATACAAACGGGAGTGAACCTCCAGTGTCCAAATTGGACTTGTCTCCAGGGTACCCCAGGGCTCTGCGTTCGAAACCTATTGCCACCAGTGGGGTCTCCCTCCCATGGATCCCTACTGCTACAATTTGCCTCTCCCTTAGGCAACTATGTGGCTCCCTTGGCTTCACTAACCAGCCCTTTGTATGACAGGAGAAAAAGCAAACCGTTTCCTCTTCCACAGGAAACTTTGTTCTTGCCTCTTAGTCACACCTCTGAAGGTACTGAGACACTGCCCGAGTCCACAAACGTTTAGGCACATTTAACTTTATTATTTAACTTGAAAACATGGATTTCTCTGGTTCTTAAAAGTACATATCTTCTTTTCATATAATACAGACTTGTTAATACATCTTCTGCATCTTGATAATAACGGATATAACCTTTCTTCCCATCCACCCAAACCTAACCTCCTGCTCCCTCTCTAACCCTCCACTCCCCAACTGTCAACCCCCAACTGCCTTTCAACAGTTGTTCCCCCTCCATTTAGAATGCTGTCTAGCTCCGCCTCCCAGGGAACACCTGCATATCATGGGAGTGATAGGTTAACCCATGATGAACCGGAATCATCATCAGGCACTATTCCACCACATTGTCTTCCTCAAAGTTGGCCAGCAGCAGCCTCCTAGCCACAGTGGGTTCCAAAGTGATTCCAACCCCACCCTGTAGACATGCCTTTGAGTGACATATTATCCCAGCCTATCTCACCTTGAAAGACCTTGGGTGGACATTAGTTGTTCCTACAGACATTTGGGAAAGGGCAATAAATTGTCTTAAGATAATTAACTGCACAATTAACAGAATGGGCCCATAGGCTCACAAGGTTGTAAACACTATTTGGAGTTTTAAAATGTTTACCATTCCCTTGCCCCCATCTTCTGCCTGCTTTTCTGCTTGGAGCTTTGTCCTATATGAATTATATGAGTAAAGCTGGGATGCACAGATGGACCATGCATGCTGTGTAGTGTTCAGTTGACTGGTGTACCCATCTCCCCAAGGCCTTAATAAAAAATACATTAAATTGCTCTTTTTGCAGATAGTTTATATTGCTTTTTAATCAAAGATATGAGAATCCCCTCTGGCCTGGTCTGAGGATTTATGACTATCAGAATGCATTTGGGGTTTGCTGGATAAAAGCCAAGGTCTAAATACCCATTTTACAAGCCTTCATTAAGCTTTCGTTATCAGCTTTTAGCCATTTTATAAGCTTTTAGTTGAAGTAGCCCATGAATACTAGCTCCAGAGATTTTGTTTTAAACAGCAATAATCTAAAGTATGCTGATTCTCCTTTCATAAATTATGACAATATTAAATATTGAAACTTCATACCGATGAAGGAAGTTTATCACTTTTAAGCTCTAAGAGGAATACAATGAGAAAAACTTGCAGATAGCTAGTGTTCCAAATGTGGCGGCTTCACCTGCTAGCAATGTGAACTGATTAAATGGGGAATTAAGATACTTGGGTATGGTGGCATATTTGCATATATAAGAGACACTTTTTTTTGCTCAATAAAACCTATTATGCAATGAACCACAGATGTTTATGCATGCAGTACAGCAGATCTTCATGGGAAAACTTTTGTGCTCATTGAAAAGAGGACTAAGTTTTCCTTAAAAAAAAAAACACAGAACCAAAACACTGAATCCAGAGATAATCAGGTGAAACAAGTTGTTGGCCATTGCTAATGGCATGTGTGGGGAAACAGCTCACAGTGGCACTACAGTCATACCTCTGGTTACGTCCACTGCGGGTTGCGTACACCATGGGATACGGACGCACCAAACCCAGAAGTACCAGAACGAGTTACTTCCGGGTTTGGCGATTCGCGCATGCGCAGAAGCACCAAATGATGTCACACGCATGCGCAGAAGCACCGAATCGCACAGCGAGCATGCACAGATTTGGCACTTCAGGTTGCACACTGCTCAGGTTGTGAACGGGGCTCCGGAACGGATCCTGCTCGCATCCAGAGGTACCACTGTATTTACAATACGTGGATGCATAATTCTGTCCCCAATGAGACACCTGAAAACAGTAACCAGACAATTGCTTTTGTATTTTTGATATTTTTTATACCTGGAATTTAAGCAATCTTCATAACCAATAACCCAATCATATCAATTTAATTTATCCATCTGCAATAACATGCAGTCAATCTATACTGCATCATAAGGTGCAGTTGCTCCTTAAGATAATTTTTTTAAAAAAAAACTATCCTGGAACCAGTGGTATGTGGTAACTAGCAGACAGTCATTTACACCACTATGGGGTGGTGGTGGTGGTGGGGATGTCGTTGTGGCAGAGCAGCTGCAAGTGTGTTCCTGAACAACCCTAATTATCTAGATCCACTTCAATCTGGGTTCAGGACTAAATCAGCCTTGGTCACTCTGATGGATGACCCTTATCAAGAGAGGGATGGAGATTGTGGTTGTTTGGGATGGGTATTGAAGGTACTGTATTACAGTGGTTTCATTTTTTTACTACAGTTGAGCCCAGAAAGTAGCATTGGGGGAATGTTCTTCAGCCCCTATGCACTATTTTGTCCCCAGTGCTATTTAACTTCCACATTAAACCATTGGCAGTGGTCATTCGGGGACTAGAGCACAGTGTCATCCATACACTGATGACACACCGCTCTATTTTCCCCCATAACATCTGAATCAGAAAAGGCTGTGCCAACCCTTGACAAGTGCCTAAATGCTGTGGTGGACGGCATTAGGGCCAATAAACTGAATTTGAATATTGGGAAGATGGAGGCTTTGCGGGTAGGGGGTTCCTGTGTCCAGAAGATAGGCCCTTTCAGGACTAGGTTGCTCTCACTCTGAAGGAGAAGGAATGTAGTTTGGCGGCACTCCTGGATGCATCTTTGTAACCAAGTGACCTCTGTGGCTATGGATCGCTTTTACAAGATTCGTGTGGTACACCAGCTATGGCTGTATCTGGATCGGGTTAGCCTGGCTGCTTTAGTGGGTTTCCCTTAGGCCTTCTAGTGCATAATGGAGTTGCTAGGTTGTCAATGGTGCCAGTTAGCAGCACCTCTGCTAAACATCTGCACAGGCTGTCCATATGCTGCTGACCAGCTTCAAGTTTCTCATATTAATCTACAAAGCCTTGAACAACTTGTGTCCAGAATACATTAAAGACCTCCTGAGTCCTTATTCTGAATTGCTTTTAGGGTGTTTTATGCTTGCAATTTTTTATAGGAGAGGCAGCCCATAAATGAATGAATGAATAAATGTCAACCTCCCTCAGCCTGGTACAAAAACAACTGGAGGGCACCAAGTTATGGATGGTTGTCCTGTATACACAGAATGACATGAAACACTTATTTCACATGGTCAAACAGGTTATGAGTCTGTAGTGTTTTTTTCTAACTGAAAATAAATCGTTTCAGGATGCTGAGATTCATTCACTTCCCATTTTATATTTAAAATGTTTTAATTAAAACAGATTAAGGGAACAAACGGAGACAGAAGCCATTCAACTCACATGTACTATAGAAATGTGAAGGCAGTTGCCTGTGTGTTCACTCAGGATAATTAATTGAGGTATTTACATACTAATATTACCTAATTAGCACAGTGACAGGATAATTAAGTTACAGTCTACATTTGGCCAAGAACCACAGAATACACAAATATTGCCAGTGGCTTTCACTTAGCTATGTCTTTCCTGTCACACAGAATCCAAGCAGCTGCTGTCCTTAAGAATTCTCTGAGAAGGACCTACGTAGTCACTTTGGAAAGGCTACAATATATGCCTTCCTTTGAAGGAATGGTGGGAAAGCAAGGTACAGGACAGGACCCCCACAAAAAAAGATAATCAGTATCTGGCAAGCTGTTCTTGTCTAGAGAATGCATTGTACAAGACATTTAGTCTGGTAAATTATCCATCAGAAGTGGCCACAGAGAGTTCGTGGCAGATGTTCAATTCAAAATTCATGCTCTTTTTAAAATATGCAAGACAGCAGAATTACCCCTTCTGATGTTTGCATGTGGGAGTCTCTTTTGTATAAAGAAGAGAAAATACATTAAAAAAATAAATCAGGTGGGTTTGACTGAGAAATTTCAGATCAGCCTTTTGTAGCAATACCATGAATTATACTGTGCTTCTGGTTACATCCCTTCAATGGCCATGAGGAAAAGACAGCAGGTTCAGCCTAACCACTGAGCAAATTTGAACTTGTTTGGATCCATCCACTGAATTTGAAGGGATCTGTTTCTGGGGCCACATTTTGGCATTAGCCTGAAAAAGACTTTCAGCCTTGCTGCACCACTTCTGTTCCATGCCATACGTTGCTTGTTGCTTTGCTACCTGAGATGGCTCTGTGAAGGTGGTGGTGGTGAGAACAGCAGGGATGATCCATTGTGCACTGGAGGAGATTCAGCAAAGCTTGGGTGGGTCTAAGCCAGCCCAGATGCAAGCCTGATAACATAACTAGCAGGCTATGGCCCTCCTAGAAACCTCTATGCTACCTCTGTACACTTTAAATAACTTACAGGTACCTATGTGAGTGAGGGACCCAGGTGGCACTGTGGGTTAAACCACAGAGTCTAGGGCTTGCTGATCAGAAGGTCAGCGGTTTGAATCCCTGCAACGGGGTGAGCTCCCGTTGCTCGGTCCCAGCTCCTGCCAACCTAGCAGTTCGAAAGCACATCAAAGTTTAAGTAGATAAATAGGGACCGCTCTGGTGGGAAGGTAAATGGCGTTTCTGTGTGCTGCTCTGGTTTGCCAGAAGCAGCTTTGTCATGCTGGCCACATGACCCGGAAGCTGTCTGCGGACAAAAGCCGGCTCCCTCGGCCTATAGAGCGAGATGAGCGCCGCAACCCCAGAGTCGGACCTGATGGTCAGGGGCCACTTTATCTTTACCTTACATATGTGAGAATGGCAGAGGGGATCCCATTGCAGGCAGGAGGCAGGACATAGTAGGCTAAGAAAAGCTTTGAGGATTATTTATTTGCTTTAAGGATAAAGCTTTGAGGATTTATTTCTTATGATAGATTTGTAAGTAGCACTTGCTACATAGGATATCCATCATTGCTTTTGGAATTCTGCATGAATATAAAACATTTTGTTGAATGAAGTTTTTAATTATCATAGAATCATAAAGTTGGACAGCTGTCCCTAATGGGGATTGAATCCATGGATTTTTTTATTAAAAAATGAATGCCTTATATATTATAAAAGTATTGGGATGGTATACAATATTAAAACATAAAGCACAATTTAAAAAAATACAGATAATAATTAAAGTGACTGGTAAACTAAAAATTAAACAGCTACGAAGGCTTGTCGGCAAAACAGTCCTCAAGAGACAAAAGATATTGATGAGAATGTTCTTGTTTATTAACAAATAATGAATTTGGTGTGGTTGTTTTTGAAATGTTGTTTGATTAACCAGGGGCATCTTTTCAGTTAATCGAAAGCTTTTTAATTAATCAATCTAAGCAATTAATTAACCAATTAACTCAAAGTTGCAGCCCTGTTTATAAGATATCTGAGTAAATTGTGGCAACAGAGAAGACTAATCAACTGTTATCAGAATGATATAAGGGGCACCTGAAACCTTATCTCAATCATTAGCAAAGTAATGACAGGCAATTATGTATAAATTTCAGAATAAAAACAGTAAAGTTATATTCAAATAATCTACCAAGCAATATTGAGCAGTACCATCAAACATGCATAGTCACATAGAGTGCAGCCCTATGTATATCTACTTGGAAGTAAGCCCCATTGACTTCAGTGGGAGTTACACCGAGGTAAGTCTTCATAGGATTGACATCTAGTTATAATGCATGGAATTGCACTATTAAAGACACAATTCAGCAAAAATATAATGTTATCAAAATGTATGGTATCAGAAAATGACCCCAAATCCTTGAACTCAGTCATGTTAAGATTTTTAGTCTCAAAGATGTGCAGAGAGAAGAAGAAACAAAACTGAGTTATGAGGCAATTTAGGGCCATACCCCCCACTGGGATCGCTAGTCATCTAACTTGAGGAAAAGTTCCCTCCTGTCCCTAAAATAGAATATCGCCAACACCAAGATCTCCCCACGGGAATTTGCCCGAGTGCCGTTTCTCTCTAGCCAAGATCCAGTCTCTAGCTGTGATGTCCTTTAGCCCCCAAAGGAAATGATAAGAACATTACCACAAAATCATGAGGGAAACATCTCAGGTACTTTAGGGTAGGAAGCAGGGGAATTAACTCAGCTGTGGGAAAGCCATTTCTCTTTCTGACAATGCATAGCCTACCATGAGCTGCATCTTTGTTGGGCTTCTTGGGAAGGAAGGGAGGAATATAAATGTAATAATTAACTTAACTAATTAACTTCTTTCTGGCACCCGTCCCAATCTCGCTTGATGGTGGCCCTTGCTGCTGTGAGACTTTGCTTCACAGATTCCAAAATGTACTTCAGACATGCCGTTTCTTCAGCCCGCTGTTTTGAAAGTTTGCCTCGGCACTTCATATCACAAATTTGTCTTGCAAAGTTTCCTCAGCGCATTCAGGGAAATCCTAACTAGAGGCTGATAACTGACCCAAGATGAGAGCTGACCCTTTGTCTCGGTCAGTATCACACCCTCCCACCACCCTAAAGTACTAGAAAACTTCCCTTTTGTTTGTTTGTTTGTTTGTTTGTTTACTTAGTTATTTATGCCTTGATTGACATTTACATGCCCAAAGTGAAATACTCAGGCATCTGGGGTTCTTCTTTTTCTCGGCTTTTGTTGGAATTTTTAACAATATAAATAGATATCCAGAACTGATAAACTGACATAACGATACTTGGGATTTGCTTTCAGTTCTTCCGCTGGTGCTGGTGCATGCAGAATGACTAACAATGCCTGACAGTTTCAGTTTTACTGTAGTTATTGCTTTGACACCTCTTGACTTCCTGCCAACGCAGCTGGCATAAGGCCTGTATCCCTTTTGCCCCATTGGCTGTCTAGAGACCATTGTGGCTTTTTCTTGTTATCCTTGCTGTTTTCCAAACTGCAGCTCTTCCCCCACCCCCCCACCCCTCAGATATCTCAAAGGTTTCTGCTGTCCATTGCTCTTTGTCCATCCTCTAGGCCCTGGTACAGGATTAATTTTTTTTCCTAGAGAAGAGGAGAGTTAAAAAAAAAATTCCTTCAGTAGCACCTTAAAGACCAACTAAGTTTTTATTTTGGTATGAGCTTTCGTGTGCATGCACACTTCTTCAGATACAGTGAAAAAGAGGAGAGTTGTTTGCTCTGTGTGTGTGTGCTGAATTAAAATCACCCAGATTCTGCGGGGGGAAACAGAAGAGAACTGCACATAATCAACCTTTCCTCCCCCCCCCAAAGGTTTGCATTGTTTGTTCCCTTTTTATAAGGATTCTCTCCTTTGCCTTGTTTCATGGTTTCAGTGTCTTGCTTTCAGAATCAAACCTCTTGTACCTGGAAAAATCACTGCCCCTATTTTGATCTGTGGGAGATGCCTTGGTAAAACCATGTTAATGGGAGTGTGCAGAATCATAGTACTGGAAGGTGCCACAGTCGTCATATGGTCCACCCCCGCTATGGGCATAGGCAGGATTTTTGCGGGGAGCAGGCTTTTGTTAGGGGGCAGAACCTCAGATTTTTATTGATTTGTATTAATTTAGGGGGGCAGCTGCCCCTCTGACCCCCCCCCCGGCTACATCCACAACCGCCGCTGATGTAAGGAATCTGTCATTTTTTAGAGTTCAATTCCCTTCCCAGGTTCTCTTGAAGTTCCACCTCTTGGTGGAGAATTTCCGTGAACTCACATGTAGCTCACAAAGGCACAAGGGAGTGCACAGCCTGCCATTTCACATGTACTGCAGTTGCCGTGGTATGCCTTGAATGGATGTATCTTGTAGGGCAATTATATTTTTCAAGCCTATTTTAACTTAAAAGAAGAACCATCTTCTTAGTGTTTAACAGACTGTTGCAGAATAAGTATATACAAGCACGTGATGGGTCTTAAATTATGTGTGCTAATGGAGAGGGTTGGCCTATTGAAGAGATCCTTCGGTATTCCAGCTTGCCTCTGTTTTAATCTTGGATAATTTTGCTGGCACATAGAAGAGCCAAACTATCAACACATTTTTGGTAAACCCAACAAGAGACAATGACCGAGGGAACATGGGAAATAAAATAAATTCTAAGTTCAGTCTAAATTTAGCAAAATGTGGAAGAGTTCGAAATCCCTCTTGTTTCATCCTATCAATGGGATGGGTAAGTGACTGAAAGCTGTTCTGAGCCTATGCTGAATGTACTGTTGAGGGTGGGGCTTCACATTTGCCCTGCTCTCCAAACAATCCTCCTTCCAGGCATCCTTTAATAATAATGAACAAGATATTTGCACATGGGCATGTATCTTTCTCCTGAACTGCTTCATCACTGCACACAGGAAAAGTACCACCAGAAAGCTGAGAAGGGGTGGAAAACTGCTAGTTGTGTTTGAGCTCTTGTATGGGGGAAAAAAAGGTCTCAAAATGCTTCATTCCTCCAGGAGCGCTGTTATAAAAACAATTCCTCAGTGAAGGACAGTTGTGACTTACACCCTCATCTATTAAACAAATCCAGTCTCTCTTCTCTGTGCAAAGCTGATTAAATACAGTTAATAAAACAGCAACAGAGATCCTAACATCCCAGAAGCACAGCTATAGGGTAATAAGATATAGGCTGCAAGCCTAAGCATGTAAGTCCTGAAGAAGTGTGCATGCACACGAGGGCTCATACCAATGACAAACTTAGTTGGTCTCTAAGGTGCTACTGAAAGGAATTTTTAAATTTTGTTTCGACTACGGCAGACCAACACGGCTACCTACCTGCAACATGTAAGTGCTATTGGACACAGTGGAATACAGTGGTGCCTCGACTTATGAATTTAATCCGTTCCGAAGGCACCTTCGTAAATCGAAAAATTCGTAAGTCGAAAAACGCCATTGGAAACGCGATTTCCCATAGGAATGCAATGAAAACGGAAAAATTCGTTAGTCGAAGCAACCCTATCTAAAAATTTGTAAGTCGAGAAATCCCTATCTAAAACCGCCACTTTTTAAAATAGATGTCGAGACATTCATAAGCGCACGGCCATTACCCCCATTCATAAGTTGAAAAATTCGGTTGTTGAGTCGTTTGTAAGTCGAGGTACCACTGTATACATCTAAGTAAACTTACATGCATAGGTTTGCACTACACATCTGAAGAACACATAGAGAATATTAGAAAACTGGATGATTAGTATTGACAATCATTTGTATGCAACGCTCTTCAATAGGACTTCTCCATCCATTATTGTTTATCTATGGTGCATTGTAAAATATGTGAGTGAGTACTGTAATTTCCAACCATGCATTAACTGCCTGGGGAGTATCTATCAGAAGGAGTAACATTCCCTGCAGTTTAAACCCTTTTCAGCACCTCTTTTCATATGCTAAAATATTGTGCTTTAGATATTATCTACCTGCAGTGAATGAAATATTAGCATTGTTAATGAACCTGGTAGATAAGTAAACTGGGTTTTAATCCGCTGTAATTCCTTTGAACTTTTTTATTATTATTTCTGCATGGAAGAAGTAAGAACTGCTACAACGCTTGCTCAGCAGGACAATTTGCACAAATGTCACACCCACAGCAACCTCAATTTGAGAACGGTTTTGCTTGCTCAATGAAATATATCAAATGTGAATGCACACCCCTTTATCTAAGAATGTACTTACTCTCAATGTCTTTGCCACAGGGACTGAATCATAGAATCAAAGAATCATGAGGGTCGCCCTATCCAACCCCCTGCAATGCAGGAATCTTTTGCCCAATGGGGGGCTCAACCTCATGTCCCTGAGATTAAGAGCTTGATGCTGTACTGACTGAGGCTGTGCACTGGATTAGGACAAGTCCTGAGCCAAACTTGATCTGTTTGGAGAGATTTGCACATCCGTCAATTCAGGTTGAGACAGGCAGGGATTACTCCATTTTGGGTTGGATGGCCCAGAGAGATCCAGGGCTGTCAGGGGGCAGGAAAGAGAGGCAGACATCAGGTGGAATGAAACCCTGACCGCCAGGAAAAGGTAGGAGCTCTTCTTCTTGCCTGATGTCCTGCCCTACAGGATTAATGACTCCACACAACAGTGATCCTGAGAATATAGGTTATGCTTACCTTATTCAACATTAGTGCCCCCCCCCCCCAGGGCTAGTTCAGAAATGGATCCCTGGGTTGACTCAGGGCGAGTCAGTCTGACTGGAGACCCCAGGACCACAGTCACATGGTACCCTAGGTCCTTACTTGGTGTCTATTTTTCCTCAATCCTGCAGATTAATTGGCTTGGCAGCTGGGCGTGAAGGAGCATTTACAAGCTCCAAGAATACACATCAGCTCCTTTCAAGCTTTAGTGGAGAGCATGTGGCCACAACTGTTTCATTTTCATGGGTATACATTGTATACTATATATTTTCCATACTGTTGCCCCTGTACTGTATATTGCTTCAGGACTCCTCCAGGCAGTCTGAAGCAATGCATAAATGGAATACATGGAACTGAATTGAATTAAGGGGAAGAAGAAGGTAAAAGAGGTAAGGGCTGAAGCTGCGGAAGGCCAACAGTAGGTAATACGATCAAGTCAACCTGCAATGTCAACAGTGCAAACATTTTGCAGGAATGTATCAGTCTTGTGTACAGAGCAATTGTGTGTTTAAATGGTTAAAGACTGATGCATCACAAAAAAGAAGAAGCAAAATGTCTGCTGGTTTAATGGTGATATTGAGAATGCCACTCAAGCTATTTGAGTAGTCGGCAACTCTTTCAATATTGTGCTGACCTTGTCTCAGCTAAAATTCCCTATTGGCGGTTATGTTAGTGGCTGTATAAACACAATTGTGCCATCCATTTGATTTTTTTTCCTGGGATTCATTTACAGACCTAAATGCAGAATACTGAATAATTTCATGGTTTCTTTTAAAAAAAACCTGCTGATGATCTCACTCACATTTTTAAAATTCCTAAAATATCCCTTGAGGAATTAAAATGAAAATAACACTCCTGGAATATATATGAGTACAGAAAAGAGTCCATGAAAGTATTCTACCCCCTCCTACAAAAAAACGGCCATGGCATGATGCTGCAGAGAAAACGAAACTTTTAGAAAGACAATAAACTATTAGATAATACTGACGGGGGGATGTTAAAATTTTATGAGGAAATAGAATAATAGAATTGTAGAGTTGGAAGGGACCATGAGGGTCATCTAGTCCAACCCCTGACAATGCAGGAATCTCAGCTAAAGCATCCATGACAGATGACCATCCATCCTCTCCAAGAAAGGAGAGTCCACAACCTCCTAAGGAAGACTGTTCCACTGTCAAACAGCTCTTACCATCAGAAGAACTAAGGAATTAGTTCTTCACAGTTGCTCATAATGTTGTGGGACCAATTATTTTTAACATCATCTTAAGAGATTACATTTCTTTCTATGGTGATTTGTTAATATATATATATATATATATATATATATATATATATATATATATATATATATATATATGCCGCCATCATAACAAAGCGAAAAGAAAACAGCTGACATAATGTCCTGGGCACCCTCAGTCCAGGAAGGCATACGTCTGATAGTTCATTATTTATTGAAGAAAACAGAAACTCCCACAGTGCCCTGCATGCACACCTACAAATGCTTCTAGCCTCTAGGCAGCTGTTCCCAGGCCTGTGCCCTGCAGCACCCATGCCCCAGTTTATGTAGTCTCATCTACTGGGGTGCACACAAACAACCTGTGGCTTCTCCTACATGGAAGCAGTATGCATACCCTTCAACTGCCCAGGAACACCACATTTTGGAGGGCCATGCTCTCACACGAGAGCATGGCACCCAAACACATGTGAGGTCCCGGAAAACGGGTGTCCTGGTTTTCTGCTGCAACATGTTGGAGTGTATGTGTGTGTGTGCATTTAAATAGCCTTGTTAAAGCAAGGGATCCCAATCTTGTTCAACTCAGATTAAGCCGCTTTTCTGGAAGCTCAAATAGAATAATAAGAGTTTGAAGGAATCACAAGGATCATCTGGTCTTCTAATCATAGTTAACATTCATGGACGGTGGCTACCTTCACTGTCAGAGGCACTATTCTTCTGGGAAGTACAGGGTGGGAGAGTGTTGTGGAGCTCAGGTTCCACTTGTGGGTTTCCTATGGGCATCTGTTTGGTCACTGTGAGTAGATCCACAGGTCTGAAGGATCATGGCTGGACTCATTCACACAGTTCTTCTTTCAGAAGCGAAGAGTTTCATTTCAGAGCATTCTAGATAAATGAAGTGCTTCAGCCCTTCTCCCACCCAGTCCTGTCGCCTTGCCTTAGCGCAAACAGCTGACAAGCATCTCTGATAGTCTGATGCAGGATAACCAGATGTAGGCATGTCCATAAGGCGCTGCTTTTTCTCCAAGATATTTCCAGTAATGTGGTCATATACCACAGTGCCAGACCCTGCATGTCATTTAGAAGGCACCATCTGGATGAGGATTCGGTACCACTAGAGACTCAGCGAGCTCTCAGCACACATTACTGGGGGTAGAAGGAACTTTCACTGTTGCATACAGGGTTCAATAGATTGACACAGCCATCAGCAAATTAACTGTGGTTAACTTGGCTTTAATTGAGTTCCTACAGATTTTTAATGAGATCAACATCTTGATCACAGAGGTCTATCTTTTTCCTCATAATGTTTCTTTTGTTTTCATAGGAAGCTCATTTATTTTTGCCCTTCCATAAATGGATTTTAGCATTTCCTGTTTATCTGGGGAGAAATAACACTTCGAAAATTTCCATGAATCTCAACCAACTTCTGTTTTAGACTGAGATATTTTCCCCTCCCCCTGTTCATTTGCATTTTTCTTGCACACTCTCAACTGATTCCAATTCCCCCCCCCCATTGATATTGGCAAATCTGATTTATTATGTAATGTTGTGATGTCATCCCATATATTATGTGACTTCTGAATGCCTGGAATCAAACATGTAACTGATAAAGGAATTATTCCTCTCACTCTGAATAGATTTTGTTCGCTTTCAGTGACATCTTGCAGCCAAATTTAACTGGCTACGGTTTGAAGTTCTGAGGTGCCAGTGTCCCTACTTTGAGGGGGGAAGTCAGAGTGAAAGAGATGAAAAGACAGTGTTCTGTGTATCACAAGTTTCCAAGTTTTGCCTCGCCAATTTCTGGCAAGGCAAACATGGAAATTTGTGATACACAGAACAGTCAAGTCCCACAGAGTCCAGAGAAGCTACTCCTTGATTTCTATCAGAAGACAGGTTGTCCTCCCATTTGTGCTCTACTACATAGCTACACAGCCTTCCTACAATAACCCAAACATTTGCAAGAACCAAATCAATATGGAGGTTTACTAGAAGAGAAAAGCAAGGGAGTAAGGAAGGTGGAACAGAGAAAGCCTATTATCTGTAACAAATCATTTGTCTGAATGCTCTCAGCTCTGTATAAGTTTGTACTTAGTTGTTTGCTGCTGTTTAGGGCACTTAGGGCCATATAAATGGCACCATGGCTGTATGCCTATCCTGAAGTCTTTGTACCTCTAGCAATACATTACAACGAAATCAGAGCATCCTTTGGTGTGAATTAGAAAACCTGTCTGAAGTGTAAAGCAAGAAATCAGGCTTCATTCTGGATCTCAGCACGTTTTCCAAAGTGAAGGGCCTTTGCTATGGCTTCTCTAAATGAGACATTGGGAATCAATGCAGTGTAATTTGAGAAAGACTCACTTTTCAGGTACAGAAACAATTATAGTTGTGATAACCACTACATTTTCCCTGCCTCTCAAGCCTCCCAGGTCATATCCACTTCTATCAGAACACCAGCATTTTGTGTTTTTCTTTGATCAGTGCCAGGGAGAATTTCCCGCAGCTGAAAATTGCTGTTTTTACTTTGCACCAGAATAATAACAGGTGCATTTTGTTAATATCTGTCAGCCAGATAAGCCTTATACATTTGAAGTATTTGTTTCTCTTTCTAAGTTTATGGGCCAATTTAGCTTTGCATTCCAAATGTAGAACAAAGTTATTTTGTTCTTGGTAAAGTGATTGCTGAAGTGTTTACCAAGAAAGCCCTTATGCAGAGTGATGTGAATGTAGATTGACACAAACCTGTCCTCCTTGTGGGGCAGCTCACTGACCATTTGATCATGAGGAGAATGTAAACTTTAACTGTTTCATCCTACAACCTGACATCCTACATAAAAACTTCAATATTGGCTGGTTGCATGTGTACCTAGAACTAGTTTTTATAGCTGTCAACTTTTGGATTTGAAAATAAGGGATCATCAGCGGCCTCACCTGTCCCGGGGACAGTCTACGGTATATCTAACAATCCAGGATAGCAGCGGGAAACGGCGCTGGAATAAAGGAATTTCCAGGGGGAAAAGGGAAGGTTGACAGCTGTGGCTTGGAATAAGGGAGTTTCCCGCAAAAAAAGGGAGGGTTGGCAGCTATGCTAGTTTTTGCACAAGTGAAAGGAATATTATCATTAGCGGTGGGCAATATATCAATACTTTGTCTCTTATCGGTATGAACTCCAGACTGCAATAAAGGTTTCATATTTTTTTCACTCTGTAATATATCGAGAATGCACTGCCCAGCTGGTCTTGCAGACCTGGCCGGCAGGAAGGACAATTTTACTGCAAAGTAAAGCCTTTACTGCAAAGTAAATAGCCGTTTCCTGTCTGCCCAATCTGCAAGGCATAAACCCCTGCTGCCTCTCAGTAAGGGCGTGTCTCTTGCTAGCATAGGCAGGGAGATTCCGATCAGCAAACGATAAGATCCACATGGCTTTGCTATTGCTTTTGTTATGCAGGTTTGAGGCACAAACCTTGCCCTTTGCTAGGCAGCTCCAGCCTTATTTCAGACATCGTGATATATCGAGATATCACAATGTTAAGCTGGCGATATATCGTGATACTGGAAACCAGATATCGCCCAGCCCTATTTGTCATATACAGTGTCATATTTACAGTGTAAATATCAGGACATGTTATAAAATACAGTTGGAAAGTGTTCTTAATTAATTAAGTCTATCTCATTATTGGTTCAACAATTGCTCTCCTCTCAATGAATAACCTTCACAGATTATATTTCAAAGATTCACAAGGTTGCATGGAATTCAAGGCCATACATTGAAAGAACTACGACACCACTTTAAACAGTCATGGCTTCCCCCCAAATAATTGTGGGAGATGTAGTTTGTTAAGGATGCTGAGTGTTGCCTGGAGACCCCCCATCCCCCCCTCGAGCTACAGTTTTAGAATGGTTTAACTATCAATTCCTCTTCACGGGAAACTCTGGAAATTGTAGGTCTGTGCAGCCAATAGGGGTTAACCCTTAACAAACTACAGCTCCCAGAATTCTTTGGGGGACGTATGACAATTTAAAGTGGTATCTTAGTGCTTTAAATATGTGATGTGAATGTGACCCATATACACCTGATTCAACCTTTAAAGAAAGATGCTTCTCCATTTTTTTCACAAAAATGGCCGTTTTTCTTTAGCTCCTTCCATTGATTTTAGAGAAAACTATTTCCCCCCCTGTTCTAACGAAATGTACCTTTCTGTGTTTGCAACTGCTGCTTTTTATCTTGTCATCAGTGGATATAGTGAGCCGTTCTTGTCCCTCTTTTTTTAGTTACATTTAAATATTTGAAAAGTGACAACACTGTCTCACCCTCACACTCTAATCTCCTTTTCTTTTAGCCAAACAGACCAATTTCATTCATTCTGTCAAAATGGAATTCAATATGATTTATCATCTTCCTAGGTCTTTGTGGAAGCTTTTGCAGCTTGTCAACATCTTTATATAACTGTGATACCCAGAACAGAAGACAAAGTTTCAAAGGAGGCATTGCTAGTACTAAGTAGAACCCCAGTGTTAAGCCTAGGAACTAATATTTCTGTTAATGCAACCGAAAATGCCCGTTCTTTGTTGCCTCAATCTATCCTGGACAAAAACTCAAGAAGAATATAGGTTTACTGTCTAAGCAAAATCCTGTTTTCTTTATGTGTTTTGTGTAACAAAAGCAGGGAACCTGTGTGACATGCTAAATGTTGTTGGGCTCGAAGTCCCATCCATCACAGCCATTATGGCCATTGGGCAGGGATGGTGGGAGTTGCAGACCAGCAGCAACTGCTACACTACAGGTTCCACATCCCTGCTTTAAACATTAGTCAACTGAATGACTTTCAGGTTGCTCATATATATACCCCTAGTGATGTTTAGAGCTAAAGTACAGCAGACTGGTGTTTGAACTGGCATGGCAGGAAGTATGCCTCTGTGGAAGTAAAGCATATTGACTCACTTATAAACAGAGATGTTAGATAGTAGTAAAATATGGCCAAATCGTGTTCACTATCTACAACAACATCTAAATCTAACTTAGAAAGCAACAGGGGGGAGGGATCCGCAGCAGCACATCTACGGCCCTGCTGGCTCCCAGAGGTCAGGGCAGGAGTTGGAGGACAGATATTTTCTCCCTCTCCCCATGGGAAAACCAATAGGAGGGAAGTTAACTATGACAGCTTCAGGCTGGTGTAGTTAAGGGGTACTGCTGGGCCACCTCTGAGATGCCTCTAGCACATCTCACTAGCAGCATTCCCATGCCCAGGAGGCATTCCAAAGGTACGCTGGAGGACTGGAGGTTCAACCAGCCTTCAGCAGTGATTAAGATTGCTCTCTTTGATACTCTGTTGTTGTTGTTTTTTAATCCTTCCTTTAGATCAAGGGTAGCCAACATGCTGCCCTGCAGGTATTGTTGTTGTTGTTGTTTAGTCGTTTAGTCGTGTCCGACTCTTCGTGACCCCATGGACCAGAGCACGCCAGGCACTCCTGTCTTCCACTTCCTAACGCAGTTTGGTCAAACTCATGTTGGTAGGTTCGAGAACACTGTCCAACCATCTTGTCCTCTGTCGTCCCCTTCTCCTGGTGCCCTCACTCTTTCCCAACATCAGGGTCTTTTCCAGGGAGTCTTCTCTTCTCATGAGGTGGCCAAAGTATTGGAACCTCAGCTTCACGATCTGTTCCCTGCTTTCACAGATCGTGAAGCCCTGCAGGTATTGATGGAGTCCAGGGACTCCAACTCCCATCATCCCCAGCCATCATGACAAAAGACCAGGAATGATGGAAGTTGTAGTCCAGCAGCATCAGGAGGCAACCATGCCGACTCTTCCTGGTTTACTTACAGATCATTCTCCCACCATTGTTCCAAAGGGAACCAACCTTGCATTTGTTAAAATTGTTGCCTCCCCCCCCCTTTGGTTATTAGAACTTTTCTGCTTACAGTAACTCCCAGTATAACCACAATCGGTCTTCCTCATTATTTACACACAATTTCAGTTTTTTCCAATTATTCTTAAATCTTATTAACAAGATTTAATATTATCACTAGGAGGTGATTATGGAAACACTGAGTAAGATATGGGCTAATAATTAGTCCCTTCAGGACCTTGCTAGAAACATTTGTTTGTATTGATATCTCAACATGAGCAATTACACTTTGAGGTATTTAATTAAGTCAAGTTGATAGTCCACCCAAAACGTGAGCCCTGCTTTTTTTTATTTTAACTAAGGTTTGGTTAGACACAGTGCAATATAGCGCTGAGTCACATTTCTTCATATAATCAAGCCATGATTGCTTTTCTCAAACCAATAGTAAGTTTATTTGACAGTGCAGGCTGGCATAAATTAACACATAATAGAGTTCTGTGAATAGAGGCGTACCTTGAATCCTGAACGCCTTGCGAATCGAACGGTTTAGCTCCTGCAGCCAATCGGAAGCCATGCCTTGGTTCCCGAAGTCAAACGGACTTCCAGAACTTCCAGAACAGATTCCGTTTGACTTCCAAGGTACCACTGTACAGCACAAAGCAAACTAACTTGGCAGTTTGGTGGCACACTCTTGTTTGTCCTTGGTGCTAAGTCATGTGAAGTGGTTTTCTGCATCCCATTGGAGTATCAGCAGAAATAAATTGGTGGGATTACAATTTGCTAGTCTGATAGGGATCAGCGGGTGTAGGGGTTAGCATGAGAGAATCTCCAATGCTAAGCCTCAGATGGCTTTGAGCAGCCTTCCCAACCTGTTGCCCTCCAGATGGTTTGGAGTATAATTCCCATCAACCCGAGGTAGCCAAAACATTTGGAGGGCACCAGATTGTGGAACAGTGGCTTAGAGCAGATTGTAAACACTTTCTTATACATTGCAAGAAGTAGGGGCAGGGACTGTATGACTGTTAGGGAGCAGGTTTCTCAACTAGCTGCCTGACTCTGGACTACCAGGCATGCTGTGGAGCAACGTCACATCAAATGCCGTCAGAGAGTCAAACATCTATTTTGCAACATGTAGAGCAACTTTTGGAAACAAGTTATATCAGCATTGGTTAGGGATGGAAAAAATATTTGATTCAGTTTGCATTTGAGGGTGAACATGCCTTATTCACACTTTCTGATACAATACACAAAGCAAAGCACAGCCATCTTTTGAAATTTGCAGTTTTCTGAATTTTGCAGTGCATTCCTCCTTCCAAGTATACAAAAATGCATATACTGGAGTAAGGTGTACATACAAATGCATATAGCAGTGAAAATAGCATACAAAAATGCTTTACATTAAGGGAAATTGCTCTGCAGAAATGTGTCTATCAGGCAAAACAGCACGAGGACTTTAAAAATATATATCCAAACTTATGTGGAATGCTGGAGCTGAACTTAAGTTTGGGGGGAAATGAGAAACTGATAAAAACCCAAACTGACAAATATATATGTTCACGTGGAGTAACTTCATTAAAAAGGGAAGGAGTTTGTACTGTTTTTGTACTGTGAAAGGAGTTGTATCCTTACTGCTAGCTGCTGTTGATGGTAATGTGTTAAAATGCATCTATCTTTCCATGGAAAAGCCCTGATTTCATTGCAAACCACAGGATAGTGAACTAAGAGCTTATCCCCCTCCATTTTTAATTCCTGTAATACTTTTTTAAAGATAAAAAGAACTTCTTGAAAAAATAGCATGTTCTTAACTTTAAATAATTGCTTTTATTCTGTATGATTGTCTGATTGTGAACAGTGAAAGGAAATACAAAGGGGTTTATGAATTATTTTAAATTGGTTAGTACTCATCAGAACAAACCAAGATTCTGAATGGCCTTCACTGTAGTAAAATTCTTTTTTAAAATGTTGCCACAGGTATCATAATTGCAGCAGGTCTTTACAGTAAAAAGTAATGTTTAAAATATTACTTAAAAGTAAAGTTATGAATACATTTGGAACACAAAATTATTACTTATGTCTATTTCATTGAAATAACTCTTTTGCCTTCAGAGTGTGACAGCAAGTTAAGATTTAAATTAACTTTAAATTAAAGCAGCTTTTATATATTGAGTATTATTCTTCAAATGAAGCAGAAATCTATATAATTGTCATTTATAGAACTCTTCATTTTTATTATCTATTATCTTCTAGACTTTAGTTGCACATTCAGAAAATTACAATGTCATTACCAGATAGAAGTTGTGGAAGTTTTTTAATGGCATGGGAGGAGAAATTTTGTCATTTTAGATTTAAACAATGCAAAAATTATTCCAAGGAAAAATAGTTATATACTCTACAAGACATTGTTTCAAATTACTGAAGTAGATTTGAGCATAGCTGCCAAGTTTTCCCTTTTCTCGCGAGGAAGCCTATTCGGCATAAGGGAATTTCCCTTAAAAAAAAGGAAAACTTGGCAGCTATGGATTTGAGCAGAGCTGCCAATGATTGTCCAAAGATCTTATCAGGGACCTCAGCGTAGCCTATAGCTCTGTCACACATATTGCTGAATTATATCTGTTCTTCATGGCTAAAAGAAGCATATGGTGCATAAATATATCTGCTATCCATGATGGGGCTCACCTTTTTGAATTATTGCCCTTTGGTGCATTTTTACTTCTTGTGTTGTGCTTGTGAAACAGTTGCAGCTTGGATTGTATTAGCCTGATGTTATTGTGGTACCAGAGGCCACAAGAAGACTGTAAGACATTCCAAGGTTCCATGGCCCATGGAGGCATCTCAGACAGATAATATGTGTTATTAAATATTTGAAATTTCCCATTTCTCAGTGATCAATAGGATTTAGGTCCACTGATGTAGTATTAAACATCCTGAATTGACAATTATGGGTTTGCTGGCAAACCACCGAGCTAAGCTACATTTCCCATGATCCATCGTTCATCCAGTCATTCCATTCCTCAAGTTGTTTTGGTACAGTCTGAACACAGGAATTTCAGTCCAGTGTATAAAGTGAATGACTGTGAGGCCTCCCTTATTACCCAGCCAGGATTCTTCTCAATAAGGAAAAAGTGTCTGCCCACATCTAAAGTGCAGAACATCATGTTCTTGCTAAGTGTTATTTAGCAATGTAACATCCGATAACCTGAATGGCATCTAAAATTACTTTTTTGAAAGGAAAGCCTGGACTGCTATGTGCAATCTTGGCAGCAAGTATTCTCTTTGGGGTTTAACTTTATATTAGATTCCTAAAGAGTGAGCATAGGCTGGATCTTCATTTGAGAATATAAAGCTTTTGCAAGCAGGAGTCCACAGTCATAAGGAAAGGTTTTGAGGGAGACTTTTAGAAATTGTCAATTAACTGAAATTGACAAGTTCTCTCCTTAAATGCTGAGATTTCATTTATTTGGAAACTGCCATTAACTTGGTCATTAACAAAACAATAGGGCTCCCCCTATAAAATAAAATAATTAAAACTAAATCACTGCTGACACTGAAGTGTATTTAAAATTAGCTGCAGTCAATAAGGCTGTATGGTTTCATTTCAGCAAACTTAAGGCATGGAGCCACATGGGGCCAATAAGGGTGGCTGATTTATAAGGGGAAGGAGAAAAATGTGCAGGACAAATAAGCAAAAAGAAAAGAATGGGAATTATGTCACTGAAGGCCTAATGGGTAGTGTTGAGAGAGGCCTTGGAGAGCCTCTGCCTATCACTGTAGACATTATTGAACTAGACACACCAATCAACTGACTGAATACAAGGCATCTCAACCTGAAGCTGCAGGAGACCAAATAGTATGCTGGAGTGGGGGTGGGGAGAGGCAAGTCCATCCCACCCACTGTGCAAGTTAGCTTTGTGAAAGTCTCAGCATGAGCATTCAGTCTCACAGAGACACTGCCCATTGGATGGGTCACCAGTTTTGCAGTCTCTCATGATTCTTCACCATTAGCCATATTGGCTGAGGGTTATGGGGGTTGGGGTAAAAAAAAAACAATTGAAGCACACCAGGTTGGACAAGGCCAGTTTATCAGATCAAAAATGGGGAAATAAGTCAAATGTGTGGAGCCTCCAAGCAATTGCCTATTTTTATGGGGAACCCAGAGAACCCGTGTGTGAGTGGGTGTGCTGCTCCTCTACTACGGTATTTCAAGGCCAGCTGGATACCTTCTGTACTGATCTTCTCATTTAGCAGAAGGACAGCACAAACCACCTGCTGATTGATACAAGTGATGGCATTACCAGCCTCCTAACAAAATGGGTCTCACTTACCAATAAGGGAAGGGCAAGCACAGGCAGCTTGGCCTGGTTCAGTGCTCCACACACCTTGCCCCTCCTCTCTCCCTCTCAGTAAGCGCTAGCAACTTGCTGTGTCAGGAAGCAGGAGAGTGCCCCAACCCAGCTGTTTGACCGGCCTCCTCTGGCTATTACTGATACTTTTGTTGTCAGGTGGTGTGATGCATGCATCTCAGGCACTGAAGTGCAGAATTCTCCTCTTCCTCGGCCATCAAAGGCTGTTAGTTACGTTGGGCAGCCCTGTTTGGGGAAGTTTTTGATGTTTGATGTTTTATCATGTTTTTAATATCCTGTTTGGAGCCACCCAGAGTGGCTGGGTAAACCCAGCCAAATGGAAGGGGTATAAATATTATTATTATTATTATTATTATTATTATTATTATTATTATTGGCAATATGCTGCTTTCAGCTTCAAGTGTTTTGCTGAGGAGTAATAGCAGAAGATGGCTGTTTCGTTCTGCTTTTGGGCCTCCTAAGAAGTGGCAGCTGGTTGGCCATTTGGAGAAACGGGAAGCTGGATTAGATAGAGCTTTGGTCGGATCCAGCAGGACTCTTCTTATGATGTTCTTAGGGGTATTCTGCATGCACGGCAGAGCTCAACCAAATGTGGAAATCTTTTCCCGTACATTAACGCCTGCACAACTTATGATTCGCAAAACTGAATACAGCCTGGCGGCCATGTGTAACAGGTTACCAGGTGCTTGATAAAGCTTTTGGTGCACTTTGGGATTGCAAAAATTGGAAGCTAAGTGATGAAGTACCTGACAGGTGATAGTAACATGACTGATGGCATTTAAAAAAAAAATCTGGTGAAACAAAGTTGTGCACTGGTTATGCAGATCAGTTTTTTTTTCCAGACTCAACATCATCTGAAGTCTCTTTGACTTTGACACGTTTGACGAGATGTGTTAAATGTTACAATCTGTTTACTTGACAGCTCTTTGTTGTTCTTGCTTTATGCTGTCATTAAAAGTATTGATTAAATCACGCAGGTATAAACGCAGACTAAAAGGCTGTGCGTGCCCTTGCAAAATTTACTGATCAGAAAGAACACTATAATATATGCAGAACGAGCAGCCTTCTTTTCCACATGGTATACGCCAGGAAAACCACTTTTTGCTTGTTCCTGTAAGTAGCCACAACTGGGAAATGAAGTCAAAACTTACTGCAAACATTTTATGGTGCTTCCTGCTCCTGGAATGAATAATGGTGGTGAGCTCATTTCAGAATAAATGCTTCCCTTTACAGTGTAACACTACTACATGTATCTTTAAATTCAGAGCCCTCATGAAATAATGAAATAAATGCTATGCTCAGCAATTGTGTCCTGTCGCTCCGTTCCCCCTTCTTCCCACTTTTGGGGAAATGTTTAGGATATTGTTGACAGATGCTATTGAAAAGCACAAAAGGCTTGTCTTAAAATGAGATCTTGGATTATTAGCACCATGGAGTGGTGAACATAACAAAAGACATTTTCAGTCACTAATAGCTTCATCTTAAAGCCAGCTTCTAATAGTCATTTTTGAGCTACCATCGGCATCTTTCTCCCCTCATGGTTTTGGAATTGTGAAGTCCTGTGAATTCTTCCTATGTAGAAGAAGATCCACCAGTTGTTGCTGTTGTTTATTAGATTAATAGAAATAACAACAAATACACATTCCACGTCCGGTTTACAACAAATTATTAAAAACACTAGCTATATAAAATGATGGCATATTATGCCTGCGCAAACCTATTCTGGGAGATGTGGCACTTACCAAAACATGACAATGGGGACAACATTGTGTAATTTGGTGACAGGAACTGAATGTTCTTGTTGTTTGTATACTGTCCTATACAACTACTACTTGGGAGAAAAGCGATGACAAACCATTTCAGAAAAGGCCCATTATCATGTTGTCACCCTCCAGACCTCTTATGGAGGAGGCACACGAAGGAGGGTCTCAGAGGATGATCTCAAGGTCCGAATAGGTTCATATGAAGAGAGGCGGTCCTTGAGTTTGTTATTGAGATGTATTGCTCAAAGACAGAAAGTGCAGTGTGATACAGCTTGTTCGGGGCATTTTATTTATTGATTGATTGGTTGATTTATGTCTGCCCCACTCTTAGACATTATTGCATCAATGGAAAATTCTATTATGAAAATTAAGATAAAATTTAGTTGTTTGCCAAAGACACTTTTTTGGTTTTGAGACATACTGTACCAGTAAATGCAAGCTGCTTCTCATTAGGCCACTTACTCTTGGAATTTTCTTGTAAATCTCAGTATTCACTGGAACTTTAGCAATTGCTATTAAATATAAATTAGCTTTGACACCCCCGAACCTTAATTAAACTCTATAAATGTATAACATAATAATAATAATAATAATAATAATAATAATAATAATAATAATAATAATGGGGCCCCTGACCATGAGGTCCAGTCGGTGTCCGACTCTGGGGCTCATCTCACTCTATAGGCCAAGGGAGCCGGCGTTTGTCTGCATGTGACCTGCATGTGACAACATGACCAGCATGTGACCAGCATGACAAAGCTGCTTCTGGCGAACCAGAGCAGCGCACGGAAACACTGTTTACCTTCCCACCAGAGCGGTCCCTATTTATCTACTTGCACTTTGATGTGCTTTCGAACTGCTACGGTAGGTTGGCAGGAGCTGGGACCGAGCAACGGGAGCTCACCCCGTTGCAGGGATTCGAACCGCCGACCTTCTGATCAGCAAGCCCTAGACTCTGTGGTTTAACCCACAGCGCCACTTGGGTAATAATAATAATAATAATAATAATAATAATAATAATATGCAGTCAGAACTTTTCCTCCCCCCCATACTATCCTCAGATCTGTTCCATGAGGCTGAGGGAACCCCCAGAAGGGGTAAAGTCCCATTGTGCAATGAGAAATCCTTGCACTGCTGGAAGCAGTGACTTAATGTTATGTCAAATACAACCCCCAATAGCCATCTTCAAATATTGAAAGAAACGTCTCACAGAAGATGGAACGGACTTGTTCTCTGAAAATTGCAGAAAGGCAGATTTCAGGTGTACATTAAGAGAAATGTCTTAATGGCATGAGCTGTCCAACAGTGGAAAGTAGTGCCTCTGGAGGTGGTGGGCTCTGAAGGTATTTAAGGAGAAGATGTGCAGCTATCTGTCAGGGGTAACATATTCTGCATTACATATGCTGCAACAAGGAGGGGCTGGGGCTGGGGTTGGATGGTCTTCAGGGTCCCTTCCCCTTCTTTATTTCCCACATAATGAAATATTTCCAGGGGAAACTATTTCTCCTTGCGGAAGAAATTGTGTGGTTTGTGGAGACTTGAATGCAAACAAGTTTACAAGGAATTGCATTATAATAGCTGAATATTGCGTGTGTGTGTTTTTAAAAAAAACATGCTCCTTTGGGAAATTTACTTAATAGTTCAGATTGTTCTTATTTAGTTCTTTAATTTTTGTAAATGGATGTTCCATGGAGTTTCATCTAGTTGAAATTTTAAAGCATGGTGTTTATGGTTCAGAGAATTGAAATAGTTGCAATTACCTGTGCACAGCAGCTGATGCCCATTTAGAATATTTATGCTGTAAATGCCGGTTTGAAAATAACACTGTTAAGCTGATTTGTCACAAAAGCTTTGAAAGCCTGGAGAATGGCCAGCTGCTCACAGAATGTAGAACAGTAAAGTGGTATTAATTAAAGTGGTTGGATTTAAATGTAGTTAGTGTTTCCACCAGTAGCAGGGCTTCCAATGTTGTGGCTCCTTTAAGGTCACCTGAGATAAGACAGTTCCCCAGCAATCTACTCTTTCAGAGTATCCGCCAGACATTTTTATCTACCCAAACCTGTTATGAATTACCAGCAACTGTATTCAGAGTTAGGGAAGTAAGGCATAGCTGCCAAGTTTTCGCTTTTCTTGCGAGGAAGCCTATTCAGCATAAGGGAAAATCCCTGTAAAAAAGGGATAACTTGGCAGCTATGTTAGTAAGAAGGCACCATTTTCTCTTCTGCCCTGTATTAGTCACACATAGCACTGCTTCTGTTCTGCTGCAGTTCGTCTTATCCCACAAAGTACGTTATTTGCCTCACTTTCCACTGTAGCAAAATTACATAACTTACATATTTTACATAAATGACATTATCACTACATTATTCTACTCCATTCATTTCAGTGCTAAGGAAATGCAAGTGAGGAGGGAGCAGGAAGTAATCAATTAGCTTAGCACTTCAGCTGTGTTTCTTCGAAAGTTGTATGCATTTGAAGGTTGGACATTTTGCATTCCTATGGTGTGCTTTTTTTTCATTGTTCGTGTTAGACAGTTGCATATTCCATTACCCCCAAAGGTAATATACGCTGTGGGTTAAACCACAGAGCCTCTTGGGCTTGCTGATCAGAAGATCAGCGGTTCGAATCCCTGTGACGGGGTGAACTCCTGTTGCTCAGTCCCAGCTCCTGCCAACCTAGCAGTTTGAAAGCACGTCAAGTGCAAGTAGATAAATGGGTACCACTCCAGCGGGAAGGTAAACGGCGTTTCCATGCGCCGCTCTGGTTCGTCAGAAGTGGCTTTGTCATGCTGGCCACATGACCCAGAAAAACTGTCTGCGGACAAATGCTGGCTCCCTCGGCCTGTAAAGCGAGATGAGTGCCACAACCCCAGAGTCATCTGCAAATGGACTTAACTGTCAGGGATCCTTTACCTTTACCTTTTTTTAAAAAAACCTTTTTTATAATAACAGCTCACAGAGCTACAATTCCCAGTGTTCCCTCAGAAGAGGGATTGATTATTAAACCCCTCTGGTTTCACAATTCCCAGGGTGATTTAACAATCAATACCTTCTCTAAGGGAACTCAACCAGTGAGCTTGACATCAATACCAGAGAAGGTTCTAGAACATATTATTAAACAGTTGGTCTGTGAGAACTTAGAATAGGATGCTGTGATTGCTAAGACTCAGCATGAGTTTCTCAAAAGTAAGTCATGCCAGACGAATCTCATTTTTATTTTTATTTTAGTTACAAGATTGCTGAATCAGGGGGATACAACAGTGGAACAGACTCCCACAAGAGGTGGTGGACTCTCCTTCCTTGGAGGTTTTTAAGGAGAGGTTGGATGGCCATCTGTCATGTATGATCTACCTGAGATTCCTGCATTGCAGGGTGTTGATGGCACACAGAGTCCCTTCCAACTCTACAATTCTAGGATTTTGGAAACTGTAGCTCTGTGCGAGGACTAGGTGTCTCCTAACCACTCTCAGAACCCTTAACAAACTACAAGTCATGCTTTAAATGTATGCTGTGGATGTTGCCTAAATGCTTCTTAAAAAGTACTAATCAGATATTAATCCCCACCACCACAAGCACACACACACACACACACACACACACACACACACACCTTCTCGGTGTTCCTGAATCAAAGCAGTTCTTATACTTGTCATACAGGCATTAGGACACTGTTTACCGAGTCCACACGCCTTTAAAAAAAGTCAGAAATAGATTTAAGGGGCTTTGGTATCTTCTATGAGATGAAAAAGTAGTTTATGTAGTGTCTGTCAGGCAAAAATTGATTCCCTATTTATAGGGGAAAGAAATGCAAAAACTTGTACGTTCGAAATGATTGAGTTGCTGAGGAGGTAATTCCATCTCTGCCCATAGACGTCACTATATAACTATTGATTTCAGTCCAAGCACATCTATAATCTTCATTTATGATGAAGGGTGGTTTTTCAAGTGCCACCATTTTCCAAATGTCAGGTTATAAGAGCATCCCCATTCTGCCTGAGGAAATCATTGTCATATAAATGAAGTTGTATGGAGAGTCAAATGGGCAAAAACCAGCCTATGTAAACTTTCCAACAGAAATGTACTTGCAGCTGTTTACTCTGTGGAAGATTGGAATTGGACCAGTGTCACATGCATAGAGGACATAGAGTAGGCATCCCCAAACTTCAGCCCTCCAGATGTTTTGGACTACAATTCCCATCTTCCCTGACCACTGGTCCTGTTAGCTAGGGATCATGGGAGTTGTAGGCCAAAACATCTGGAGGGCCACAGTTTGGGGATGCCTGACATAGAGGGCATGCCTCTGCATGATTTCAGATTTCAGGTGGGGGATTGAAATCATGTCAAGGCCCCACATAAAATGCTCCCTAGAGCATGTTAGGTGAAAAACTAGCCTACAGTCTGCTTCCTGATGTGATGATTTTGTAGCTGATGAGACTATTTTATATGGTGAAGCAGTCAGATATTTGTGTATCCACTCCATGCTGTCTGGAATGGTACAGCACAGGAACAGGGTCATCATGTGTGGTTTCAATTGAAATCAGATATTTGCAACGAAACTAAGGGAACTGGACATCATCTAGTTCAGTGCATGGTAATGTTCATACAGCAGTAGTCAGAATTCACATTATTTATTTTTAAACACCATAAGACAAAGAGCAGAACAAACCATTCAAAGTTTTGTTGAGAAACCCTAGGGCAGGAGAAGCCAAAGACAAGCAACAAAACACCCTCCTCCCTCACCCCTCCACTAGGGACTAGGGGAGAAATTAGATTCACTTCTTCATTAAAGGTGAATTTGCAGTTTCTGAAACTATACGCAAACCAAAACACAGCCTGGTGTCTGGTGCCAAAAGAAAAAGGGCCCTGCACAGAAACAGGGGACTGGGCTGGCTTGTCACATATGATCTGCCATCTATTGTTTTCACCATCATGTAATGCTTACTAAAAATACTATGCTTTTTATATATGTTGGAAACCACCCAGAGAGGCTGGGGCAACCCAGTCAGATGGGCAGAGTACAAATAAATTATTATTATTATTAGTAGTAGTAGTAGTAACAACTTGTTTTGCATATGTGAACTAATCACTTGATCAGGCAAAAGGCTTTCTGAAGCAACTACCTGATAACTATGATATTCCCTCATTCAGAATCTTCAGAGCCAGATTTTCAACAGAATAGGATAAAATGCTGTATCATCATTGATTTTGGATGCCCCGATTCCCCCTTCCCCCATCTCTTCATTTTAACTCTCCTCAGCTGGGAACTTGTTTAGCCTGCCTTAATGAAACCAGCATATTAACTCGGCATCAAAAATTAATTATTTCAAGCTGGTGTTTTAGGATGAGTAGAGCAAATCCCAAACACCAGGAGGAGCCAGAGAAGTTTCACAAGCTTTTAGCGCCGCACGTTCACTTTCCCCCCTTCTTGGCGAGGGGGAGGGAGAGAGAGGAAAGTAATGACAATAGCAAAAGCGGCCTGTGCAAAATTGATTTCCCTAAACTGGGGCATATGTGGATTAGAGCTAGCCTGAGGTAGCAGAGTCATTTCTGTCAAGCAGGGGATGGCAAGATTATCACTAACCTGAAAGGACAGCTCAGTAGGAGCTGCCAATTACACGTAATGTATGGTGTGTGGGTTTTTCCTTTAATTGGGGAATCGCTTAAAACGAAGACAACAGAGAAATCATAGGAATGAGTAGTGAACATCATATCCCCTTCAACAATCTATGGGAGAGGTTCCTGCAGGAGACTGGGGGTAGGGAGGGGAACTTGATAGATATTTCTTCACCAAAGCCTCATTAAAACTGATCCCCTGGTTTTGTTTTGAGGTTTATTACACCACACAATTTCAGAAGTGCTGTTTCAGGAATTCTTATAAGCTTCAAGGAAGCGGGGGGAGGGGGGCACCTTTATTCACTCCTCAGCCCCCCACAGGTGCGATATATTCTCATTGCTTTTATGAGATTGAGTCAGCTGACAAGGAATGAGGATAAAAATCGCTCTCTTTTCTTCTATTTAAGAGAAGCAGCAATGTGTCTTTTATTGATTATGTTTTCATAGAAATGGTCCCTTGGAATATAGAAAGCATCCTTCTTGCAGTTTTCAGTTCTGTTGGCAAAAATGATAATATTGGCATATAAGTTTGAAAGCCCTGAAACTGATCATTGTGTACAATTCCCCTGTGCACACACTCTCTCTCTCTTCCACAATATAGCTTTATTGTCTAATGCCCCATACTAGATGGTGTGCACAGAGCAATATCTTTTGTTAATCAAAGGTAACATTTACTCCAACAATTGGGCTCTAAAGGTATAGGGCAGGCATCCCCAAACTTTGGCCCTCCAGATGTTTTGGACTACAATTCCCATCAACCCTGACCACTGGTCCTCTTAACTAGGGATCATGGGAGTTGTAGGCCAAAACATCTGGAGGGCCGCAGTTTGGGGATGCCTGGTATAGGGCATGGGAGAAACAGGTGGAAACCTCCACTTAGCCAGCAAGTTCACTGGAGTCACTACCTCAGCCTAGCCTACCTCACAGAGTTGTTGTGAAGATGACGAATGGGGAAAAAAACATATATACAATTTTCAGGTCACATAAAAATAAACACGAATGTGTTCTTCTTTGTATACTGTATACAACAGACCATGTGGCATTTTTCCTATTTACCAAACTGATTCACTGTTATATAGTGTGGCAGATCTCCTAAAGAGATGTGTGGCAGGAGCCAAAATGGTAGACAGGCTTATAAAATACTTGCAAAATTGTACCTTGTTTGTACTGCACCACTTTGCATACTTCTGGTTACATGGTAAACCAATGGAACAGGAAAACAAAGATAGCAGAATTTCCTTTCTGCGAATGCCCTCGTTTTACATGAGGCCGGTTTGTTTGCGAAGAAAATAATGGTTGTTTAGAGAAGGGTAACATTAACTGGTATCATTATTTAATCATATAAAATGGACCAGTTTCTTCTATTCTTGAAGCAGCTAACTGAGCTTCCCTATCATGCACATCCACAACCCTCTGATAGCTTCAATTTTTTTTTACTTTTTTATTTTTAAGACATGAGGAACAGGCAGCAGAGCAATGACAAGGGCTGTCCTGCAGCCTTTATATCCTGTGTTGATTGTACTCTGTTCTGGGTTATCCTTTGGAGCTCATGAGCTAAGATGGGGAATCTGTGGCCCACCAGATACGACTAGGCCCCAACTCTCATCAGTCCCAACCAGCGTGACCAATGGTCAGTGATGAAGAGAATTAAAATCCAGCAACATCTGGAGGGCTACAGGTTCCCCGTCCCTCACATAAGCTTTTAAACAATGTCAGCACCACCTACATGTAGAAAATGCAATGATATGGAAGAGAAAGACGTCCTCTTGGGTTGAAACCTTGAACAGAACCCAGCAGGAAGTCTGGAACCTGATCATGGAAAGACCATCCTTGGGGAAAGCTGTAAAGTTACATGGAGTGCCAATGCTAATGCAATTTTCCCATGAGTATGTGCCTACCGCAGGATCCATTCAAAAAGTTACCCTCGCAAGTAATGAGCATTATGTCAGAATCATCCCTCTGTGTCACACAAAGGAGGAAATGCACTCCCAGAATAGGAAATGCAATGATGAGCTATAGCTGCCTTCGCAGGAATTATGAGGAGCAATTTGAATTCAAGTGCCTTTTCCGCCGGTTACAAATCACTGCAGAGTGTTATTCACCGTAATGCTGTCCAAACATCATTTTATTTATTGATGTTTATTGCTTCTCTTTTGCAGAGTGATGAGGTTTTGACTGTCATCAAAGCAAAAGCACAATGGCCTGCCTGGCAACCGCTAAACATGTAAGTAGGCAGGGAATTAAACCTCCCAAAAGATTTCCTTCTCCGCTGCCCTCTGACAGAATGCTCTGAATGTCTTGCCTTCCACCAACGTTTATCTCTTTCAAAGAGCAACAGAAAAAATCCAGTTGATTAATGAGTTTCTTTTTTTATGCCATTATGTCTCTTTCCATTTATCTCTCTAACAAGGGGTGTGTGTGTGTGTGTGTGTGTGTGTGTGTGTGTTTGGAGGAGGAGATGAGCACTAGATTAGGAGTTTGTTTTACTTACCAGGCACTATGGACATACTGTATATTTGAATCCTCTTGTGCTCTCCCTGTTCTGAGCAGTGAGGATATATCTGCACCATAGACCAATACCCCAGTCTTATGCAGGCTAACTTTGAAGGAAGTCCAAATGAGTTCAATGGAACATGTTCCCGTATAAATGTGTAGAGAATTGCAGCCATAAAAGAGGTTAAACAAAAAACCATAGGCAGCCTTGGGAAATCCAAATCTGTGAAGATTGTGGAATCTCCAACAGGAAATTACTAGTTAAAAAGCTAAAATTCCCAATTGGTAGTGGTGGTGGCGGGAGTGCAAGTTAATTTGTGACATAACAGATTGCTTTTAAATGCAAGCTTGTGTTTTAGAATATGACCGATTCTGGAGGAATAATAATAATTGACAACATCACAAAAAGTGATAGAGCAACAAACACCCGCCAATTGCCCCATCAGCTCTCCACATCAAAGATTCCCCTGGCTCCTTTGATTCTGTGCCTACTTCAGAACCATTGGATCTAACTCTCTGAAGCTTCCTTGGGTGGTTGAGTGGGTGGAGAACTATTCTTTAGGATATGGAAGACAACGTTGGTCAATTCAAACATGAGCACAGCTTTAATTAATGAACAGTTGAAATAGTCATACTGTGCCTTAGTGTGCAACCATCTCTTCTTTTCCCCCTAGTCTTCATTTCCTGTAAAGGCCGCCTCCTTTTCAAATACCAAACACAATTTCCAGAGTATAACCCTAGAAAGGACACTACAGGGTTAGGCCCCATGCTTACATGACTGGCACATTTCCTAATGTACTGACCTTCTAGCACATTTTAATAGTGGCGTTCTTACCCCAGCTGGTACTGGGGGCGGCGCCTGCGTGGCACGCTGTGCAGAATGTGCCCGTGCAGCATCCTGTGCATGCACACTCCACACAGGGGGGGCATATGCGCAATCCGCACGGCACCCCGTACGGAGGGGCGGCTTGCAAGAGGCGCCCTGCTCTGCCTGTCCTGCTCTGCGCGCGGAGCTTGCTAGGCTGGGGAGAGCGAGGCAGCGGCCCATCACCTCCCCAGCCCAGCAAGCTCCACCTCCGTGCGCAGCCCCACCCCGCCAGCCACTATTGAGTGGCGCATGGCAGCCAGCAGCATGGGGACAGCTTCTATGCGACGGCGACGGCAGCTGTCGTCAGTGGAGGTGCAGAGGGGCCAGGGGGCACTGCCGCTGTACCCCCCCCCCAGAGTGGAGCGCGGAGCACCCCCCCATGCCCCCCGTTGCTACTCCCCTGCATTTTCATCTCCTTCCTTCATCACAAAATATGTTGCTTTATTCCACAGTCTTCTTTTAGTCTCATGAGATTTGTTTGGCTGTGTCTTTTGTGCAGTTTTCTTTTCCAAACTGGCACATTTCTAATGCTTTTTCATCAGCACACACAACGATTCAAGGCTTATGTTTGATTTGGTCAGCTCTGGGGGGCTGTGTACTTTGGCATTTCATGCTCCCAAGGCTGTTGCCTAAACTGTACGGCATTAACCCCCCCCCCCATTTTTCTGTGGACCAGTGGGAAATTGCCTTTTCTAAGGTTGTCATTCCAATGTTTTTCTAAAACAACGTTATTATTTTTAAAGAAAAATCCAATCACAACCCCTCTGGTCTTATTCACTAGGATGTTTTAGCAGTGAATAATTTTAAAAGAATGCATCTCTAACCTTTTACTCGCACAGCTATTTAAACATTTCCTAAGCATATTAGCTCATTCTTATGCTTTTGACACCCTTGATGTTTATAGAATTACTTACTTCAATTGCCATGTAATTACATTTCCTATCAGTGCAAACAATGTCCAACAAGAAATGATCCAAATTTTAGACATTTAAAATTTTATACCAAGTTTTACTCACTACAGTCAGGACATATCTGCATATTGCTCATTTTGGGAATTGGATGTGCTCGCAAAGCAGATCTTATTTCTGACAGTCTTCACACACAGAGGGCCTTCAGAACCGCAGTTGCAAATCCACATGGGCTCAACCTGCTTTGAGTACAACCAGCTTTCTGTTTTGGCAAAATGTAGGCGCCCATCTCATGACAGTAGTACCCTGTAGTACCCAAGTGGCTATATGTTGTGTCTGGAAAGTGTCCTATTCCTCCCCCTTGTTTATGTTTAGATTAGTTAGTCCCTTTCAAAATGTCTGCTCAGTACTAAATTTCCGAAGGTGGTTGTCGAGAATGGGAAAGGGAAAAGTTGCTGGAGGAGAATTTCAAAGGCTGCACAAAATGCGCACACACTAATCCTTCTTAAAGCTACAAAACTCTGGGTAATCTTTCTGTATGTACCCACTGGGCCTGATCCAGACACTTACACAGGAACAGCAATCAGTTGTAGATCTGCTGCTGTAGTTGTGGGTAAACATGGCTTAGTGCACAAGGTTGACTTAGGAGATTCCATATAGGGCACGACATGGAGTTACTAGGGTTGTTAAAGGCACCTCCAATTTGGTTCAGGGTCCAATTTGGTGATCTTGACCCCCCTCCCTCCAATGCATGTTTATGTCATGGAATTCTCCTCAGAATTGATCCACAGCAGATTCTAGCATATAGTTAGCAGAGTAAAAACTTAAACACATTGTAGGATTCCCCAAAAATAGACCAGAGGCAATTAATATTTCATCCAGCAGAGCTTTACTGCTACTGAAGGCAAATGAGCATAATGGTTACAAATACAATACATTCAGGATTGGCACTGTACATAAGAAATCCAGTTGCAGCAGACTTAACTTAAATTTACAATAATTTATAATAAGTCTAAACCTAGCACTAAGCATACTATGTTGAGGACACCACACCAGAAGGAAAAGAGATAGAAAGTGAAACCCAGGCTCCTTCTGGCCTCTTATTATAGTCAGCATGACCTTGAAGAAGAGATAACTGAACCAGTTTAAGCCAGATGTACTCAGCTTCTCTGAAGGAATAACCCAAACATCATGAACCTTCTGCTTGTTTCTTTCACACAGAGAAGCTTCCAGAACCCTCTTGAATTAATTAGAATAGGAAAGATCTCTACACATCAGATCAATACTTTCTGCACTAAGAAATGCAAACTGACAGTTTAATCCAGGCATGGGCGTACCCAGGATCAAAACTGGGGGGGGCAAGGGGAGGGGCCAAGGCACGGAAGGGGAGGGGCCACAAAGTGGGCGGGAACGGCGAACTCGCGCTCCGCCGGGCTGTGCCCCTCCCTAGAAGCAGGGCTGGTGGGCGGAGGCGGAGCCCAGCCCAGCGGAGCGCGAGTGCGGCGTTCCCGCCCGCCGCGCTTGGCCTTGTCAGAGGGCGCGACGGGAAGCTGGAGGGAGGGCGCAGCGCGGCAGGCGGGAACGGCGAACTCGCGCTCCGCCGGGCTGTGCCCCTCCCTAGAAGTAGGGCTGGTGGGCGGAGGCGGAGCCCAGCCCAGCGGAGCGCGAGTTCGGCGTTCCCGCCCGCCGCGCTGCGCTCCCTGGTTCCCCCCCCGTGCTTGTCCTTGCCTGAGGGCACGCCGGGGAGCTGGAGGGAGGGTGCGGCGCGGCGCGGCGGGAATGGCGAACTCGTGCTCCGCCGGGCTGTGCTCCGCCTCTGCCCACCAGCCCTGCTTCTAGAGTAGGGCAGCTGCCCTAACTTGCCCCGTGGTGGGTACGCCCTTGAATCCAGGTCTAAACTTGAGGTTGGCAGCAAGGAGAGGGTGGAAGAAGGAGACATCCAGGCAGAGACTTTCATCAGCATTGTCTTCTTTTCCCCTTCTCTCCTTCCCTCCTGACCACATCCCTTTTTGACAGCCACAGAGCTCTCTAGACCAGGGGTCAGCAACCGTTTTCAGCCGTGGGCCGGTCCACTGTCCCTCAGACCATGTGGTGGGCTGGACTATATTTTTTTTGGGGGGGGGAAATATGAACAAATTCCTATGCCCCACAAAGAACCCAGAGATGCATTTTAAATAAAAGCACATATTCTACTCATGTACAAACATGCTGATTCCCAGACTGTCCGCAGACCAGATTGAGAAGGCGATTGAGCCACATCCGGCCCCCGGGCCTTAGGTTGCTTACCCATGCTCTAGACAGACCCAACCAAGAATGATCTAGGGCTGCCTTGACCTAGTCTGGACAAATCCCAGATCTACTCAAATCACTTTGGAATGCAGGTTTTGTCTTGACCAGATGTGCGCAGACCTATTCATTAACCTATTTCCATGTGTGGTCTTGTTTCCCCACTCCTGTACAATAGGCTTCCACACACCTGTCTCAGGAGAACCATCTGTTTGCAGAAGTCTTATTTATGTGCCCAGGCGCCACACCACCCACCACCCCATCTTGTAAAATAACCAGTCAAAACTCATTACAAGAAGCAAATCAGGCCACAACTTTCATTGATTACAGATGGAAGAGGTTTGGCATACTCATTGGGTATAACCATTGACTTTCCAGAAGTAATCCATTTTAGGGTCAACCTGGAAGCAGGGGAGGCCTATGATATACATAATAATAAATAATAATAATAAATTTTTATTTATACCCCGCCCTCCCCAGTCAAAAACCGGGCTCAGGGCGGAGGCAGGCTGTCTTATATTCCCCATGAGTGGACCCAAGTGAAGCCCACAGGCTCAGTTGGGCGCCTCCCCCACAGGCCAGCCCCTCAGCCTGCCTGCAGTTGGCCAATTTGCAGGCAGGCTTGTATCCACAGCCCTGGATCATGGTGGGCAAGGCGATGCCAGCTCGCAATGTCACCCCACCAAAGATGGTAAGCGGACATTGCAAACTTTGCTAGGAAAAATTATTGTATTTCAGTATATGCAGCTGTGCTTCCAGCTGTCTAAAAAACAGGGAACTTTAGCAACGATTATAATTTCTACACTCAACTTTTCCATTTTGCCTTAGATGATTTAGCAATGATTAAAATGTTGCCTCTGGATAAAATAAAATTAGTCCATTATTATGCATAACATAACAAACTAGTTGTGGCAATATGTGTTGCTAATTTTCCACTGACTAGTATGTATGGATAATGTTCTTAAGAGTAATCGCTAAGCCTGCACCAGGAAACAAATTTGCCAAAGCATGGTTTTGCACAATATATAACTATGTCAAAATGGATCACTATGCATTCAGCAAGATATTACTGCCTGGGAATTATGCTGGATTGTGATGCATAAAATATTTTCACCCGCTGTTTGTAGTCGCCAGTGATCATAAAGTTACACTACAGTTGTCAAAAGAAATTGCTGCCCTAATATTTCAGTTTTTAAGATATCACTGTTCAGAATAAGGAAACATTTTCTCATGTGATGAAATATGACTAATAATTGTTCCAGTAGTTATCATTGAAGTGTCAGTGTTTGCCTGAAGTTAAACTTGTCACTGGTGTCTGGAAAACTGTGAATGCATTGCTGGAATTTTTTTTAATACATTGCTTAAAGATTAAGCATCATCTGTTGTTATACATATGTCATCATTCTAAAAAGGTTATTACGCTTGTCACTCCTAACATTTTTAAAATAATAATAATAATGCAGCAGTGGTGTGAATCTGTTTTTAACTAATCTGACATATGGGAACAAATATGGCTGAGTAACCCATTTTTATTTTTACTTTGCGCAAGTTGAACTGAATTGAATGACAAAAAGCACAAAATCCTGATGATCACATACAGCACAATCATCTACTGTTGCTATATATCATAAACAGAAAGAGGTTGCTATCCAGAGGGTCTTCAACATTTTAAAAGTTGCCTTTCTCTGTTCAAAGACTGCAAGCCTTGCACGAGGAATTGTCCACTTTGAGATGTAGTGCCTCTTATTTAAACTCTTTTGGCTTCCTTTGACACTCCAGTCATTTCATCCGAGGAGAAACTTTCAAATTTGCTTTAGGCAAAAACTCTGGATGACCTAGGGTTGTAACTTGTGAAGAACACCATGGGAAATTTAAGTAGTTTTACTGAAACTTTCTTTGGCATCCCTAAGAACTCATTGGACATTTTGCCTGGGGGTGGGGGTGGGGAATCAAATCCACTTCTGATTTCATGTTATTTGTCTTACTTATACGCCAGTGTCTTATAACTGAACATTTATAAGTCTCCTTCACTATGTAAGCAACTTCTCTATGTTATGGACATAGGTTGTTACTATAACATAGTCCAGGCATCCCCAAACTGCGGCCCTCCAGATGTTTTGGCCTACAACTCCCATGATCCCTAGCTAACAGGACCAGTGGTCGGGGATGATGGGAATTGTAGTCCAAAACATCTGGAGGGCCGAAGTTTGGGGATGCCTGACATAGTCAAATGGTGATAGGTATAAATGAGTTAAAATGGTAGGCGTGGTTCTCATGTAACTTTTTGATGTGGCAAAGTCACCATGAGGTGATTTAACTATGTAGAATTCACATGCTGAATCTTTTATTTTAATGCAACCTTAAATAGTGTGAGAGAAATGCTATTTGCAATGTTTTCAAAGTCTAGTGTACAGTAGATTTTTCTCAGTTTGGAAATAATAGTTTCTCACTATATGAGAATGTTCTGTGCTCTTCAGTAGGGTCCCCAGATTTGGTTCGACTACAGCTCAGCCAATGGTGAGGAATGATGCGACCCAAGGTGAAGAGCACTTCTCTAATTTATTCAAAACCACTAAAGATGCATGTGGTGCAATCACATCAGGTTACCTTACTATGTCAAGAAGTAATGCGGGTCTTAGACTGAATGTCTGATTGCTTCACCTAATGCTTTGCTTGAACAAGAATGCTGGTGTTCATCACCATCATAACGTGGAAACATGCCACCCATTGAGACATGTCTCTACTTACCAAGTAACTGATGCAGCAGTTTACTTTAGCAAAAAACTATGGGCCATTATAGGGAAAATGGGAGGGGGAGCCAATGGCACAGAAGAACTCGCATCCGTTATAGAGCTCTTAGGAACTGACTTATAGTGCAGTAAATGAGTATGAAATCCATAAGGCACAGAAATATGGCCTGCACTTTTCTTATTTGCACAGCTGCATATGGCCTGGTTACATCTTTGATGCAACATCATGTTCTTAGCTACAGAATTGTGTGTGTGTGTGTGTGTGTGTGTGTATATGAGTTTGGTCAAACTCATGTTCGTAGCTTCGAGAACACTGTCCAACCATCTCGTCCTCTGAGAAGGAGACGACAGAGGACGAGATGGTTGGACAGTGTTCTTGAAGCTATGAACATGAGTTTGACCAAGCTGCGGGAGGCAGTGCAAGACAGGAGTCCCTGGCGTGCTATGGTCCATGGGGTCATGAAGAGTCGGACACGACTAAACGACTAAACAACAACTATATATATATATATATATATATATATATATATATATATATATATATATATCATATATATATATATATATATCTCACAACCACAATTTTACTTTTAAGCTGACCATACTGTTCTTCTGCTGTGTCAACAATGAAAAGAACTGAGAGCAGGATTACTTTGTATTTCTGAACAATATAGTATTTGGAATGGTTACATGCCTCATATTTGCCAAGCTGATGTTTAATCTGTCATTTTAGTGAGGGACACCTGAATGTATCTGGATATTTTTAAAGACCGAATGGAGCAGTGGTTGAATTTTTCTTTCCTGTTTCAGAGACAACACTCGCGGAACATCTGAGCCAATGTGGCAGGGGGTGTTATTCAACTTTGCTGCTGTCCTTCACAAAAACTCTGAGTGAAATAAATTGACACCTCAATTCCCTGCCCTGTTCACTGTTGTTAATAACAGTGACGACCCTAACCTGTAGCAGCTGTTTTCATATTCCAGGCTATACAACCACCTATGGCCATTCCTAAGGGACTCCCACAGGGAAGCAGCCAAGCTTAATAACAGAACAGCTTGACAGCCATAGCACAAAAATGAAGAGCACTTTGAAAAGTGTCCTTAATTAATCAACACATGTCCAGCTGAGGTAATTAACAATACCCTCCGTGTTGTTCCTGTTACATCTCACACTTAGGCTCAGCGTGAAGCTTTATTTGCCAAGTGTAATTTTTGTTGAGATTGTAACTCTCCAGAATCCTGGGGCATACATAGTTTCCAAATGAAGCTACAAATCCATCCAGGACAACTCATAATACCTAAACCACTTGGTCAGGAGGGACCAAGGCCATTGCGATGCAAGAGCTTCTTCCAGGTGATCTCATGCCATGCCACACCAGTAACAGTGCCCACAGGGGGGCAGTGCAGCTTCCAAATGGTCAATACTTTTCAGACACAGAATTCAATCATGTACAGTCGTACCTTGAATTCCAAATGACCTGCGAGTCGAACGCTTTTGCTCCCAAACACCACAAACCTGGAAATGAGTGTTCTGATTTGCAAACATTCTTTGGAACCCAAATGTCCAACACGACTTCTGTGGCTTCCGATTGGCTGCAGGAGCTTCCTGCAGCCAATCGGAAGCCACCCCTTGATTTCTGAACGTTTTGGAAGTCGAACAGATTTCCAGAACGGATTCTGTTCGACTTCCGAGGTACCACTGTACTGGAAAATTTAGGCTGCACAATTAAAGTGGATTTGGTGCTTTTGTGCAACAACATGATGATGATGATGATGATGATGATGATGATGATGATGATGATAGCAATAGCAAGAGCAACAAAACATGTCTCTCCCAAATAGGTCTCTACAGCCAAGCAGGTACTCTACTCTCCAATGGTTTGACTTCACCCACAAAGGTGCATTCCTCCACTGTCAACTGAGACGGATGGATGCCAACCAATACTTTTTTTAGTAAGGAAAGGGATGGAGAAATACACTGGAAAGTGTGGGATAATAATGGCTTAGCATGGCATTGTATAACCTCTCCACAATCCTCAATACACAACAGGCATTGTTTACTGTCCCCACAAACTGCATGGCAAGCAAATCAAGATGAATCCTCAGTAAACAGGTCTTCTGGAAACAACCAAGATGATTGATGTGGCTATATCCCACATCAATGTCACCAGTGCTTAGGAGAGGATCCACACACATACACATACACACACCTTCATTTCCGTTTGATATTCATCACCGAATGTTGGCTAAGATATGCTTGATAAGGCCAACAACACTTTTAATTACATTAGCAAAGCTGGTGATCATTTCACGAGTTTCCTTTTGTGAAGCGTTTTAAAAACGTTAGAATTTATAATGGAATCAAAGCCCACTCGAAGGAATGTTTCCTGACACAAGCTAAAGAGGGCATTTGAATTTCAGCTTTGTTGACTATGTGAGCAAATGCTGGTGTAGTTTCCAATGTGTGCAGATCATAAAATGGGAGATTGCAATTATATTGCCTGTGGGGCATCTTGCGGGAGTCCTCTAGTTGCTGTTGCCAATCAGTTTAACACCCTGTGGGCACTCTGTATGAAAGTACTGTTGCCACCAGCTGTGGGACCCATGTGACAAGGGTGTTCTGTGCTGAATAGTATTGAAGCCCATTGTAGTGCTATGTTGTTTTACTGGGATTGTGTTGTTTTAATTACTTAATTTCTTAATATTTTTATGGGCCTGTTTTATTGTGTCCTAATCGGTATTTCTATTTTAATGTCTCTGTGACAGGTTTTTATACTTCTCTATAAAAGTATAACACTTGGAAGCCTATTTTGACTTTACGTGATATAGAAACTAAAACAAAAACTCTTATAAAACATAGTGACATATTTTTCTGAATGTATTTGAAGCGTTTCCTGCTTACAGAGCATCCTTATTTGGATTTTCAGTTCATTGCATTTCAGAGTCTCAAAGTAGAAGGCAAGGTATTGTTGAAAGGCAGCTAAATTTTAAAACATTGTAAATAGAAAATGCCCGTCAAAAGTTGGACTTCTCATTTATTGTCATGATGACATTGTTTGTTTGTTTGTTTGTTTTTGTTGTTGTTGTTGTTACCACCCATGTTGTAGCATAAGAAAAAAGAGAGATCTAAATTGCAAGAAACATACACCCTAAAGTCTGACATACCCTCCAATATTTCTCCGATGAAAATAGGGACATGCTATTTAATAAATAATAATAATAATAATAATAATAATAATAATAATAATAATAATAATACTTTTATTATTTATACCCCACCCATCTGACTGGGTTGCCCAGCCACTCTGGGTGGCTTACAACATATATAAAAACATAATAAAACATTAAACATTAAAAACTTTCCTATAAGGGCTGCCTTCAGATGTCTTCTAAGGGTTGTATTTATCTCCTTGGTTTGGGGGGGGGGTGTCGCATGACTCCATACTCTCCAACATTCCTCCAATGAAAATCATCTTTTCCTACTTAAAGCACAACTGTTGGCAAAGATGTTGCTCTTCTTGGCTGCTTTCCCACTCACTTCTCTTCTCTGGAGGCAACTCCAGCGGCTACAGTGGGAGACGGCGTGCAGATGGATGGGCCAGGAGTCTTCAAAGAGGTTCTGCCAGCTGCTTTTTATCAGCTCTCTTGCAGCAGAAAGAATTCCCCATCGTGTAGTTGGAGAATTAGCCTCTTTCTCTAAACCGTTGGCGCTTTTCCCACCCACCTTGTGGGATCTATGCCGCTTCTTCCTATGGCCCACACAAGTAAAGAGAAGGGGAGGTTTCTTCTGCAGAACTGCTCCCGGTGACCAAGCTGACAACTTGGTTTTTGTGCTCCCTGATCCCAGTAAATAAAATAAACGCCAGGAAAGCACCTTAATGCTGGAAGCCAAGTCAGGCATGCACTTGCTCAGTGAATCTGAGCACATTAGGTACTGCTCTGTAGCCGTCTGAATAGTCTTTTGTTGTTGTTGTTATAAAATAGATGCTTAGGCATAAATGCAGTTTGATCAACATCAAAAGGGAAAGAAAACAAACATTGTGGACCATCCCCCTTCTCTCTCTTTCTCTTTCTCTAACTCTATTTGAATGATGTTCTACTGTAAATTATATGAAGAATGCTGGCGTTTTTGTGCAGCAAGACCTGTGGAGAAAATAGAATTAACAGGAAAGTAAATGAGCCATTTCTGAGTAAAGGGACTGCCTCTCAATGCATCCCCTGTGCTGTTCTGCTGGCAACTCTGAATGCTATTGGTCCAGAAATAACATCGCCACCTCTTGTAATTTTAACACACAGTTTGCCATGGCTGATGCTGTGATTCTTAACTCCCAAGTTGCAGGAGTTTATAATAACTTCCAGGGTTTACTGGCTTCATTAAATAGTTTAAAGGGTGTATTTGTAACTTGCAACAGTTATAAAAGGAAAACAGGACCCAAGCTAGCTCTGGGGACTGAAGTTATATAAAGACAGGTCATAAGAATCAAACTGTTACATAGCTTTTAATTGCCACATGATAGCAAAGCCAGTCTCACTACAGTGGAACCTCGGTTTATGAACACCTCGGTTTATGAATTTTCGGTTTATGAACGCTGCAGACCCATCTGGAACGGATTAATTCATTTTCCATTACTTTCAATGGGAAAGTTCGCTTCAGTTTATGAACGCTTCAGTTTATGAACAGACTTCCGGAACCAATTACACCCATGCTTCAGTTTATGAACATTTCAGTTTAAGTACTCCGCGGACCCGTCTGGAACGGATTAATCCACTTTCCATTACTTTCAATGGGAAAGTTTGCTTCAGTTTATGAACGCTTCAGTTTAAGTACTCCGCGGACCGTCTGGAACGGATTAATCCACTTTCCATTACTTTCAATGGGAAAGTTCGCTTCAGTTTATGAACGCTTCAGTTTATGAACAGACTTCCGGAACCAATTGTGTTCATAAACCGAGGTACCACTGTATAGGGAAAGAAAGGGTACTTGAGTCCTGATATTTTGATGCTCCACTGATATTTTGTGCAGTCCTGAAGATAATGATTAATAATTCCAAGGCAATGATACTCTGTGGCTTGAGCTTTGAGTAGGAGAGGAGAGGCTGAACTGTGGTCCTGCAGATATTGCTGATCTACAACTCCCATTATCCCTGCTCATTTACCAGGGATTATGGTAGGGATTATGGGAGTTGTAGTTCATCAATATCTGAACAGTAACAGGTTAACCACCCCTCTTAGAGAACCACCAATAGAGAGGATGCCAACCCTCAAACCATCCTATGGTATTTTGATTGTTGTTTAGTTGTTTAGTTGTGTCCGACTCTTCGTGACCCCATGGACCATAGCACGCCAGGCACTCCTGCCTTCCCTATATTGATAGGGGGGGACATATAAAGCCTAAAATAATTATAAATATAACTCTGAAGGAGAATACAGACAGAATTACACAATAGCTACATTTGAACATGACACTGATTTAGCATTATGAGAATGAGCTAGGGAGGTCTCTAGCAGGCATGTTCTCCCTCTAAGACAGCTGAAAGAAGAATATCAAAAGCAGATACTTCTGTTGTAAGTTAATCAAAATTTAGTGTGAACTCTAAACTGGTTACGCTTAAGTATTCTTTTGTTGAAACAAGTAAGCTATGGTTTGAAGCTGACATGTTTCAACAAACCACATCAGCATCAACCTGCTAGCATATTTGCAAAGCTAAGCAGGTTCTGGTATGGTTTTTAATTGAATGGAGGACTACATGTTGGGATTCCAGCTAGATGACCCTCAGGATCCCTTCCAACTCTATGATTCTATGATCATTTATTAGATTTCTTACCTGCCCTTCAATATGAGGTTTCAGGGTGGGTTGAAACAATTTAAATATACAATATTAAAAACTTAGCGAAAATACATTACATTGGGGTATTAAACACTAATGTGTTGAACTGGGTCTGCAAATGAACTTGAACTGAGTCTGGAAATGAACTGACAACCTGCTATGAACAATCACAGTTTTCAAGGCTAGGATGTTGCAAAAAAAACACCCTTGTGACTAACCTAAAATGAAAACAAAAGTTTTCAGTCTCTGACTTGTGGCTACAGTCTTTTCTCATAACACTGAAGCTAAAGATGGAAATGAAACCCATTGGGTTCAGGCTGGTTTGGATTTAAATCTAAGGTAAAGAAGAAGTCCATCCTGAGCCTCCCATCCAAACCCTGAAACCCCCTCTCCCATCACCAAGCAATGGCAGAAGCCCCTGGGAACGGTATAGTTCTAAAGGGGAATGGGGCCTTCCTTTCTGATACATTACGTACACAACGGGAGGGAGCGATAGACCACATATTTCTCCTTTCCATATCCTACAGCTGGAATGCTGCCACTGTTGCCCCAGATAACAGGGTTATGTGAGCAAGGTAAATAGAAAAGAAGGAGGGGATCAGTGGACAATGTTGGATGTTATATTGACTTCAGAAAAGAAGATGAACAATTTTATAATTTTTTTAAGTTGTTGGGCTTATTTTCTCAGCAAATCCAACATGAGCCAGAGAAGTGATCCCTGTGACAATGAATGAAATGAACCCAAGTTTAAAATGCAAGGTGCAAGCTTTTGAGTCTCCCTATTCTCTTCATGCTCACAGGATAAACAGAAAGCCCTCAGTGTTTATCTGTTTTCTCCATGCCTGTAGAATAGAAGATGAGTTGGGGCAGACATTAAATGAGATTACCATTAGGCCGCGCAGTTAAGTGTTCAAGTTACTCAAAGTCCCCACCAGGGACAGAGCAGTAAATGAAAAGCTTGGGAACACATAAGTATCCAGATAATTCACTGACAACCTTAAATTCTACTGTGTTTGCTGACTGCAATTCTCCACTAGATCTATACTAAACCTGCATTAATCAGCACTGACAAAGGAAGATTCAAATCAATGAGCTCCACAGTTTTGATAAATGAAAGGGTTTAGATAAATATTAATGAAATCCCCAAAGCATCAACCCCAGGGATCTAGCAACAAGTCTAAGTCAGTATTGTCAATTAGTCTTCCAAGAACATCCTTATTAACAATGCATCAAGGCATTTTCTAGTAATACATCGAGTTCCCAATGCATACAAAGTTGAATTAACACAAGAGTATCTAAGCTGTTTAATTTTATAAGAAAAATAACCTCTATTTTCACCTATTTGCATTGTGATTTATTATTTCTCCTTATTAAAATATCAGGAATTGGAGGATATTTGTTAGCATCCTCCTCTTAAGATACAAAAAGTCGTGCTTGTTTTTTCCCCCTAAAGTGTAACCCTAGTAGGACATAAAGTGGGCAGTTTTATGTTTAGACTTAGATGCTCTGTTAATTGGACTGCTCAGCTCACCTTTTCTATTACAACATAGGGATTAGGGATGTCTTGGTGTTCAGTCATCAATATTTTGCACTTCACAGTACCACTTTCTGAAAATGTAAATCATGACTGAACAAATTGGCATTGGAGTTGTTGTTTTGCTCAATTAATCATGTCCTTCATCTATCCAGCTGAGAAGTACAATTAGGGAAAATATGTATTTTGAACACACAAACTTCAAAGAGTATGCTCTGAATGTGGCTAATAACTAGAGTTTTGAATTGTAAGATGCGGACTTATTCTAAACTCTAATTAATACTTATGTTCCCATTTTAATTTTTATTTATTATCTCCTTTAAAATAGAAATGAAAGCTGGTATATTATAGTCCTTTAATAAAGTATCCACTGTATATCATTAGCATTTTATTATACTAATTTCTTTTTTAAAGTATTCCCTTTCATAATTTGAAAATGAAATCATGCATACGTAATTTCACCTATGGTCAACAGGCATCACCCAAAAGTTACATAATAATGCAACGAATCTCTCCCCCAGAGAGCTGCCTTTGGCCTTGTTGACCAGAAATATCTTTTAGCCTCTCCACTATTAAGAAACCCAGTGCTATTTTTCTAGAAAAAGAGGTGCCAGAACTCACCTCTTTTAGGAAGCCACGTTTTGGTTTTCGAACGTTTTGGAAGTTGAATGGACTTCCAGAACGGCTTCTGTGCAGCTTCCAAGGTACAACTGTATTTAGGACAAAATGTATTTCTAAAAGCCATTTCTCAAATGCCATGGTCATGACTCAGATGCCCCCACCCATTTCAAGGCTGCCACTTGCTTTTTAAAAAACCCAAAACCAAGCAATGCCTAATAGAGCGTATACTAGTTATAGGTGATCATGTTAAAAGAAGAAAGGCTTTTAGTGCTGGGCTTGTTGCTGGGTACTAGCTAGGATGGTGGCCCTGCCTCCACAATCGGTGGGAGCAATGCTTCTGAATAGCAGTTGCTGGGAGCCACAGGAGGGGAGAGAGCTCTTGTGCTCAGCTTCTGTTTGCAGGTTTTCTACAAGCAGTTGGTTGGCCATTGTGAGAAGAGGATGCTGGACTAGATGGGCCATTAGCCGGATCCAGCAGGTTCTTCGTAGGTTCTTGTCCAAGGAGTTGATTTTGCTGCTGGGCTTCTGCTGCATTCATTCTGCTGCATGCATTGTACCCGTTGTGTTACATTTTGGTTGTGCTGGCTTTGAGCAGAGTTTTATTATGTTTTGAAATGCTTAACTAATTTTTTGCTGATAGTATTATGGTTTTTATCATTATTGCACACTGTTTTGATGCCACAGCTGTGCAAGAGAATGTAGCTTTTTGTTTAGGTTTTCTAAGAAAGAAATGAATGCAATAAAAATCCATCCTTTTTATCAATGTTCCTCCCCTCAAAGTTTTACTATGGATACTGCAGTTCTTTGTTAAGAGCCCATTGCTGTCAAACAAGTCTGAATGCACTAACGTTTTGCGGGGGGGGGGGGGGGGTACATGGCATGGCAGTAAAGAAATATTTTCTCAATTTGGGAATTATAGAAAAGAAAGAAGACAAGACAGTCCCTTGTCTCTATGGCAACATGCTAGTGTGCCTAGCTCAGCTGTTTTCCCCCCTTTTAAAAATCATTTTATATCCAGGGTATGTCTAGCACGGGAACATTTCTTTAATGTTGTCAAGAATGGAAGAGTTTGAACCAGTGATACATAATGAAAAACACATCTAAAGAATTAAAAGGGAGAGAAAGTAAAACTTATGTACTATAACCTGCGACTACAAAAGCCAACTTTGTGAACCCTGTGTTTGACTAGAAAGGTGTTTGTTGAATTATATGGTTCCCTACTTAAGCTAGGTATGAACGGATTTCCCCAGTTCCATTTCATTATTCTTTGGCAGGTTGGCTTTCTGCATTTTGCTCTCTCTGTCTTCCAGCTTTAATTAATTTCAGAATTGGCACATGAGCAGTTTGCCTCCATTTGTTCACGTTAATTGATTGTTGCATTAGAGTGCCATGTCGGCTTGTAGTATTGAGGTTGGATGGACAAGCTGAGGATGGGTCTGGCTGTGTCCACCTGGGCTTTTGATATATCATTATTCAACACAGGCTCAGGGGTCGAGAAGGAGGAAAGTTGGCTTAGCCAGGAGAACTGGATAGAGCAGGCATCCCCAAACTGCGGCCCTCCAGATGTTTTGGCCTACAACTCCCATGATCCCTAGCTAAGAAGACCAGTGGGAATTGTAGTCTAAAACATCTGGAGGGCCGAAGTTTGGGGATGCCTGGGATAGAGGGACACTTCTAAACACACCACAAGCTGTAAACCAAGAACAAATCTGGAGTGAGACAAACCGTGAGCCAGGGTAAAGATGACAAGCTAAAACAAACCATACTTTATCTCAGAGAAGCATAGCAGCATCAGGCTTGGAAAAGGAGCCATCAGACTCAATATCCTCTCCAGGAGCATGCATGCTTGCACATTCATGCTAATGTAGGGTTTGCCTTAGCATTATGTACAAACTGTGTTGGGAGTTTATGAGGTTTTATATTATATATCTCCACCTGGCCCCAAATGATGGGTGGGTTAGAAATATGATATCTCCTGGAGAGGAGACTTGCTCATTCAGGGTGCTTAATGTTGTAAGTGGGATATTGGCCACATTAAAAAACAAACAAAAAACACACACAAACTTATTGGATTCCCACTAGAAAAGGTAAATCTGGATTAAATGCAGGAAAACTATGGGTTGGCATTTAAATGCCAATAACATGTGGAAGCTGTGAAAGTTATTGTTTTAAGAACCATGAATAATGTTCAGAAATTAAATTCATGGGCAGCAGTATGAATCTGTTTTGTTCTTTATTTGTTCAGATGGTACATCCGTCAACAGTAAAATGAATAAAAAGGAGATTCCATTACAAAAGATTAAGGAAGATTGTGTTACATACCAAGGGAAAGGGGGAAAATCATATCTGTTATAAGTTTCCACAGCAAAGATGAAGTTGGCTTCATGTGATTAAATTTCTATTTAAAATGCAATGTCAATAAGGAGGAAAAATGATCACAATTACACACTGAAGGTTATATTAGATTTCTCACTTAAATGTTTAACTCCCAACCATGCCAACATCCTGCACCATATGAACTTGATTCAATTGACTATTGAAAGCAATGGCCAGCTGATTGTAAAACAAAGTTTTAATTGTACCAACCTGTCTTTATTTTCTTTCCTCCTCTGTCACATTTATGGCTGCAGTTTCCAGGTTGTTTTCTGACCATCTGTTGCCCATCCTTTGGCCAAAACATTCTTCAGTCTGGTTCCTACTAATGCGTGCACTTTCTCCATCTGATTTCTTTAGAAATCTGTTTGCGATTCTGCCAGCACTTATATAAATGCTTGTAAAGCAAATAGTGCAAAATGTAATGGAACTTGCTAAGATTTAAATTAGTTTTCTGTTCTACATCCAGCTCTCAGTCAGGTAAAAACCCATGCATGTTAGAAGTTCTGAAAGGCTTTGAAAAAGTACTTGATGCTGAAAAGAGGTGAGGTGTTTTAAGTCTTAATAAAGGCGCCATGATGTCTGACATCTTTTGAGATTACACAGGGAGTGAAAATACAATTGCAGGCTTGTCGCTGCTTATAAAATAGATTGTCCTTCAGATGGAAGGATGCTATATTGTTCTGGCAAAAGCTTCAGGGCTGGCTTCTGCTATCTCTTACTTTTCAGATATTATAGCCAGTTGTACAGCTCTAAAGAAAAGAAAGTTAGGGCTCGTCTCAGCCAGGCACACTGTTTAAGTGTTTTTATTTAAGAAATTGAGATGTGTGGGCTGGTTCACCTCAGGGACGGAGCTACCTGCCCCAGCACTTGGGGGTGGGGCCAGCTGGCTCGCAGGGGCGGGGCTAGCTGCCCACACGGCAAGCGGGGGGCGCCGCTAGCCACCCACGGCAACATTATTATTCGTGGCCCATGCAGCGAGTGTCCGGGGGCGCCACCCATACAGCAAGCGTGGGGTGGGGGTGGCGCGACGATGTCACCCACCCTCATGACTGACACCCGGTTCGCAGTCCCATGCACAGTGTGGTCCACCTTGCTCTCAGTCTCTTTTTTGTTGGTTGAGCTGACTATGATCAAGTGTCAACATGTAGTGTAAAATTGTGTGGGACCCCTTTTCTGCTACTGCTGTCCTAAATGACTTCTTTAGCTCCCTCTCTTAATATGCTTTACGATATGTTCCGGCAGCAACAAGATTTTAGAACACTTAGACTTTGAATTCAGTTTTTGGGCCCCTTTGCTTTCTCTTTTTTCCCGTTAAAAGGGGGGGGACTTCTGCCCCTGTGATTTAGCGGATAAACTGTTGGGCGGGGTGCAGAGGGGTGGTCACTGTAAAACTTGACAAATCAAGATTACTGTGCAAGATCTACTTCAGTTCCCAGAACAGCCCTTGTAATAGCAATAAATGAATAAATTGCTTAATTAGCATGGCTGCAATTAGTCAGGCACTTGGCTAAGTAGCGTTTGCTCCAGGTGAGTGACGGTCCCTCCTGACAACCACTACAACCTTGGAGCACTACTGTGCGGGTACGTATGGTGTGTGAGTAAAGAGCCCAAGCTGGAAGGAGTGTCACGGTGCTCTGGGAAGTGCAGATAGCAGCACTTGAGGGCACACCAAGCCCTCTCTGTTCAGCAGGCGCCTTTATGATAGCACTGGAGTATACTTTTCCAGGCACCCGGGGGGTAAGATAAACAGAAAACAGAAGAAACTGCAAACAGTGAATGGAAGTGGAATTAGTTGTAAATGCATTTGTGTGTTATTAGCTTCATTGTGATGCATGCAATAGAGACAAGTAGACAGATGTCACGCTGGATATATTGCCTTCGAATTTCTCCCGAGTCAAGCTCAGAAAAGAAGGTTTAGGGCTTGTAAAAGTCCATTTCAAATGAAAACCGCTTCAATCAAATCTGGAGAAGCAGGAGCAGCTGGCATGGTGAAGTAGCCCTGCACTGCTACCCTCCTGACAGCAGCAGCATTGACGTTCATGGGGACTGTGCTGAAGTGGCAGCAAGGTTGGGATTTCAGAGGTGCATTAACAGAGCCAATCCAACACTCACACTGATCTTGAAGCCATCATCTTCTGCCCCAGGCCACCCTGGTATATGGCATCGTCACTACTGTTGGGAGGGCAGCGGCGCAGCACTATACCACTGTACTTGGGAGAAGAAATGTAACGGACAGGGCTGGCTTGCGATAGAACCCCAGGGTGGAAAGTGTTAATCCCAACCTCCTTTTTGAGTGACACATTCCATTCCTGAGGGGCGGGACTGCTATGGGTTTAAAAGGAATGGGGAGCAGTTATTTCAGTTGATAGAGTGGTTAGAGTAGATAGAGTTGAGAGGGGTTTGGGGGAGCGTGTGGATAGTAGTAGGATATATTAGAGCTTTTTGAGAAGGTTACTAGAACTAAATTAGTTAGCCAGTGTTATAGGAAACTAAGAATATGATCTAAGAGCTTGTACGCATGAAACCATTACGCATTTTACATGTCCTCTAGATTAATAAAGCTTTCTTAAATGTTACTTTAAAAACAGATGTGCCTAGTTATTCCAGTGAAGTATCCTAACTCAAGAGGGTGGTGACGGTAGTGAGGAGGTTAGACTATTCCTGAGGAGCAGGAAAATAGTTTAAAACCTCAAGGTCAAGCCCAGGGAATACAAGTGCCAGTAAGAAGGTGCCACAAAGTAGCAACAGGCTGCTGGGGTGAACCTTAGGAAAAAGGGAATCCTGACTGTGAGCACAAGGTGGTTCCTGATACACTTGCCGGGAGTTAAAAGGGATACAGAGCCACGTTATTGGGAGAACTGGAACTGCACTTCGATTACTAGCAGAGCCCAAACCTAAACAGGCAGTTTATTTGGGCGCAAGAAGGATAGGTGGGTGGTTTGTGAAATAACCAGTTTCCTTCAACACTCTGCTAGTGGTATAGAAAGGGAGGCACATCGCATTGGTGGGATCCACACATATTAGGAGGGATCATCTGAAGTTTTTGTGATAGCGTCAGTGGGACGATCGTTGCACCTACACATTCACTTAGGAAGAAAAGAATCAACACTACATGTTTGTGCCTGAGCACGTCATGTGATCCAGAACTTATGAGTCCTGGCAGCTAAATGGTGCCAACTTCACTGTGAATCCAGAGCACTTATGATTACAGCTCACTTTACCTTTGATGTCAGGATTACTATCGGCAAAATCGAATGGTCCCCGAGACTTTGGTTCGCCTTGCTATAAAGTGTATAAAACAAGCCCGGCAAATGCTTGTGAAGTGCACTATTTTTTTGTTTTACCAGTTGGCCTTGAATGCAGCCTAGGGTGGGTCTGCAAATCCCTCCCACTCAGCATGATTGAAATCTGAAATGGCATCCCGGGTTGTCTGGCACTGTGTTTTCCTTTGTGCATGATAAATTATGTGCGGGAATGAGAAGCTCCGTTCATGCTGTCAGAAGAATTCCACCACTTTAACTCTTTCCTTGACCTCTGCCTTACAGCGAGAAAGGGAAGATGGACGAAGAAAAATTATTTATTGCTGCAGCACCCAAGCCTTACATTTCTATTGTTGGAGAGGGGCAGGAGGCCAGGAGAGAGTCACATGCTAATAGACTTTTCACATATCCCTAGGATTAGCTCAGGGGAAATTGCCTGACCTGTCTGTACCTCCATAAAATAGAGAGCCTTAGCTAAAAGGCACTATATTTTTGTTGACTGAATGTGAGGTTGGAAGACCTCTATATATAATACTGGCATTCAGTAAGATTACCTTGAGTGCAAAATATAAGCCCTTTCTTGTATTTTGTGGCCATCACATTCAATACTCCTCATCCCAAACTCCCCATTTTCCTTCACATACTCTGTCAAATGCAAAGTGAGCAATTGCTCCCTGTCTGTGTATCCACGGTGCTGTCTTACAAAGCTTTGATTCTACTACCACAGACTTTTCTACTTTCCTTCCCCCAGGTTGAGAGGACCCAAAGTCATCAATGTGCAGGGTTTTTAAAAAAAATATGAAATGGAAACATGGGAGAAATGTCCACACACATTCTCATAGAAGACCCTGGAGAAGTCCCATAAACATGTGGTTCTAGATGACGCTCTCTCTCTCTCTCTCTCTCTCTCTCTCTCTCTCTCTCTCTCTCTCTCTCACACACACACACACACACACACACACACACCAACTCAGTCAGATGGGTGTGGTATAAATAATAAAATTGTTGTTGTTGTTGGTTGTTGTTGTTGTTGTTACCATGCATGCCACCTTGAGCTCCTAGTAGAAAAGGCATGATATAAGGGCAATAAATAAACAAACACTGGATTTTATCAAGAGTCCAGAAATTGTGGTCCATTGACCAACTGTGGTCTGCAAGCTTCATCCAGGTGGTCCACAGGTGGTCCAGGTGGTCCATCCAGGGAGAATGAACCCATTAAAGATTCGTATTGACTCTAATTTTTATTGCTTCTTTCATATTGTATGTTATTGTTCAAATTCTATGGAATTCAAATCATAGTCTTCTTTGGCGATCACTCGTAGGCAAGTAAGATTGTCTTGCAGTGTGGTGTAGTGGTTAAGAGCAGTAGACTCGTAATCTGGGGAATTGGGTTCGCGTCTCCGCTCCTCCATATGCAGCTGCTGGGTGACCTTGGGCTAGTCACACTTCTTTGAAGTCTCTCAGCCCCACTCACCTCACAGCAGGGCAGTCTCGAGCAGGTCGGCCGCTCTTGCGCTGAGGGGCGGGGATCGCTCCAGCGCCCCCGCCCTCGCAGGGCGCAGCATGGCTTCCACGCGGATTCGCCGCGCAGCGCCCTGCCTACCGGCCCCGTGCCCTGGCGCCCCGCGCCGCCGGGACTCTACCTAGAGTCTCTACCCCTGCCTAACAGAGTGTTTGTGGTGGGGGAGGAAGGGAAAGGAGAATGTTAGCCACTTTGAGACTCCTTCGGGTAGTGATAAAGCGGGATATCAAATCCAAATTCCTTCTCCCCCTCCTCCTCCTCCTCTTCTTCTTCCATAAACACGGTTTTACCAGTGAGTCCGTAAGTGACTGTGGAGGCCAATTCTGGATCCACACATCCTTCCACAGGTTTCTGGGCGGGAGTTGATCACGGTGTGGATTTGCCAAGCGTGCCTTCCTCCTAGCATGTTTCCCCTTTGCATCTTGAGTTCAAGTGTCTTCAAAGCCCATGACACCTTTGGTAAAGGCTGTTCTCCAACTGGAGTGCTTGCTCCATTTGGAGAACAATAAAATACAACTCATAGTACAAAAAAATAAATAATAAAACATACAGCATATAGGTCAGCTCATCACAGTTGCTACAACAGGCAGAAAACAACCATTTAGTAGTCCACTAAGACACTTAGCTTTTTTTCAAGTCTTCTGAGCCTGAGGCATTTGGGGACCACTGTTGTTTTATATTGTTCTGTTAATACTGTGTATACAAATTCAGTACACTGATGAATACTTGGGAGCCCCTTTGTTGAAAGATAATAGCTCATGCTTGGTATCAGCCTGTTCCCCACCTCTAAAATAGGCATAATAATCTCACAGCTTTTTTGTGTGACCATAAGACAAGGAATGAAATAGATGCTGGCTTGCTTTGGCAGGGTGGTCAAAGATGTATCCCAGGCATCCCCAAACTTCAGCCTTCCAGATGTTTTGGACTACAATTCCCATCATCCCTGACCACTGGTCCTCTTAGCTAGGGATCATGGGAGTTGTAGGCCAAAACATCTGGAGGGCCACAGTTTGGGGATGCCTGATATATCCCATCCTCCTTGCAGCACCACTGCTCCAGCATTAAGGGAAATGCTTGTGTAAGAGAAAGAAGTGGAGTCTGTAGGAAGTCTGTCAAAACAGGCACATAATCCCATTGGCCAAGTAAAAATGTTCAGTAAGAATGCTCAGAGCCTGAGCTTCTGTTTATTTTTTAATGGCAAGTGAGGTAGAGTTCTGTGACTCAACTTTACTTGTTTAGCCTAAGATGCCCTAGGCTTGGCTTCCCTGAGGTAGTTCAGTGTACTCTCTGTTGTGCTAAAGAGCCAGAATATTTAATCGACATTAGCAGCAGCCGTATGTTCATTCAGCTATATATCTAACCGATGACACCACAGAGGTTGGCCATCTGGCCCAGGGTGTCTTCTTCAGTCCCAAAATATTGTAAGATGAAATTTTAAACTGTGATGTGCAAGTCTCTTCTTGTACAACAGATATGGCATGAGCATAAGATCAGGCAACCAATCTGCTGTATAGATGATGAGCAAAATAAATATAATTAATGTTAGCGGCATACTGCTACATAGTTAAAACTCCCTGAGGGAGCCACATTTTATGACGTGCAACTTCCTTTCCTTGAAACAACTTAAAGTGGTTGGTTTCTCTTCTTCTTTTTATTCAACAAGACACACATCAGCCTGAAATGTGTAATTCTGTCCCCGTTTTCCTTCCATCTGCCACTTTCAGAATACATAATTAATGGAAGGGTTTTTTAGTGTTAAAACCGTGGCAGCTTGATTATTCTTACTGTGAAACAGTAGATTTAAATTATATTACAGGATGTGATAAGACCTTGTCTTGATGATTTTATCTTCCATCTAAAAATAACAGTGCCATACTTGTGAAACGCAATGACATGGAGTTAGCTGATGTGAAGTGAGTTATTGCCTGGTCCTTTATATTTCTGGAGAGAAATGCACATCCGGTTGTATTAATAAATTGAATAATTTTTATCATTGAAACTGAGACGGAGTATATTTTCTCACATTGTTATGGTTTTATTACTGGCACCAGCATAATGCAGAGAAGTGATGAGGCCAGCCTTGTAGAATAAATTGACTATGATTAGTTGGTATGAAGTCCATTACTATGTTTCTGGGCTCCCTGTGGCAAATGCCCTTTGCTGTTTCGGGATGCTGTCACGGTCCGGTCGGCGGGCATCAGGACCAGAGGCAAGATGGTGGTGAAGAAGCAGGGTCGAGGAGCAAGGCAGAGGCAAAGGTCCACAGGGCACGAAGCAAGGCGAAGGCGAAGCAAGGGTCCAAGGAGCAAGGCAAGGGATCCAGGAACAAGAAGCAAGGCGAAGGTCCACGGGGCAAGAGCAAGGCGAAGGCGAAGCAAGGGTCCGAGGAGCTAGGAGCAAGGCGGAGGATCCAGGAACAAGAAGCAAGGCGCAGGTCCACGGGGCAAGAGCAAGGCGAAGGCGAAGCAAGGGTCCAAGGAGCTAGGAGCAAGGCGGACGATCCAGGAACAAGAAGCAAGGCGGCAGCAAGGCAAGGGTCCAAGGAGCAGGAGGCCAGATGCAACCAGGCAGGGATAGCGTTGCTGTGGCCAAGAGCTGGAGGGAAATGCTGGGCTTTTATCCCTCCCAGCTCCTGCCACCAGGTGCAGTGAGGTATCAAGTGGCCTCACCTGAGTGACCACTCCTTGCCTCTCCAGCACAAGCTGAGGTCTTCACCTGTGTGGCCACGCCTTGCTTCTCCAGCACAAGCTGAGGCAGGCCCCAGTCCTGCAAAGCACTACAGGCCCCAGAGCCTGACTCCTGCCCATACTCCTGACAGATGCCAGCCCTGAATCTGTATACAGCCAGATACGCTTTTTAATGTGGCCCAGATTTTATGGGATTGCGATCCATTAAAAAACCATGGGAGAGTGGAGAGCAATGCCCCCATGCCTTCATGAGGAGGTGGTGCCATTTTGTCTTTTTGCTTCAGGTGCAAATGAGACCCCTCTCCCCATTAATGTATTAATGTGACATAAAGAACCAGTGTTTGCATGTCATGTATATTGACTATACCATGAAACTGATTTTGACGCTTGCAAGTGTGTCCAAAAAAAAGTTACGCTGCTATTCTTTTATATTATTGAATTTTAATATTGTATTTTATTATTTTTTGTTTGTGAGCTGCCAGGATAACACTGTTGTTGGATGTCCTAAATCAGGCATGTCCAACAGGTAGATCGTGATCTACTGGTAGATCACTGGCTCTCCCCAAAGCAGCTCAGCAACTTTGGCTCCCCTAAAAAAGCTCTACATCTTTGCCCTGAAGCCCCCCAAACAGGACTTTCCTTCCTAAAAACGCTCAACTTTAACCCGAACCCTCCAAAACATGGATGGCTTTCCTTCCTAAAAAAAGCTCAACAGCTCAACAACCTCAACCTGAACCCCCCAAAAGGGGTAGATCACTGCCAGTTTTTAACTCTGTGAGTCTCTTGGAAGTTGGCCACCCCTGTCCTAAATAAATGCTAAAATAAAAATAAAATAAATGCTTTAAATAAAAACGAAGGATCAGGGTAGGGAACTGCCACATCTCCAGAAACTGCAGACAGAAATGGCTGCTTAATGTTGCTTCTTGGCAAAGCTGGTGCTGGGAGAAATTCTTGAGATGTATGCATGTCCAAAATCAGAAAAAGTAAATAATAATACTACTGCTAAAAACTAGTCTCTATTAGTGATTTTTCTTTAATAGGAAGAAGCATGTATGGTGATTATGATGATGATTTAGAGGGAGATGTTTTAAAAGCCTTGATAAAGGTTATGGGGGAGTAGCTAAGAAGGAAATCCCTGCCCAATATTCATCCAGTTGATATTCCTAGCATTGTATTCCCCCCCCCCAATACTGGGCCCAGCCATTCCCTATTTATTTCAGAAGACTATTCCAGAAAAAAACAATGTGCAAACTGCAGTGCTGTGAAGATCCTAGTGCAAACACTATTGATTTCAGCAGAGTTTGCTCCATCACAACAATTCTAAAAACCAATCTGTGCAGCTGAAAATCCCGAACCTGCTACATCATTCGAAAACCTCTGTATTTAGTTCAATTGGTACTCTTCCATCCATCAAAGTGAAGAGACATGTTTGTTCACGGGAAGCAACAACTGAACGCTAATGGCTTGAGACATTAGAATTAAAGTGGCCGAAACACTTCAAAGAAAAGAGCAATCTTATCATAGCTGCCAGGTGATGGATGAGATGACATCAGAAGTCTCTTCATCTGTAGCAAGTATGGTGACCTATCCATCTTGCGAGTCTTGCTGCCCAGTACTGGTCACATTTTCTCCTTGGAGGCCTCTAATGAAGACACAAACAGAATTTGAACTAAGGCTATACTAGCATTCTTGACAGGGACAAAATCCAAGTTCTGTGAAGTTTTCTTCAAAAACCTTAAAGTATGTATTTCTCAAAAAGAGAAAAGATACTTGTTTGTTACAGAGAAGCACGTGGTCAGAATTTGATTACAGTACCTTCCTTGTTCTTTTTACCATTAAATAAAAATAAAAATAAGGGTGTAATCCAAGCTGAAGAACCATAAGAAATAATATAAGTATCACTCCAAATGATGGAAATGGAGGCATGTTGACAAGATGACACTTGTCACAAGTTGACAGAAAGCTCCATCATAGTAGTAGATGTCAAACCTGTGAGATTCTAGTTACAGGTAGGTAGCCGTGTTGGTCTGAGTCGAAGCAAAAAACTTTCTTTAGCACCTCAGCCCAGGACTAATTGCAGCCATCAGCAGCCATTAACACCCATCTACAGGTTTACCACTCCCATCAGCCCATCTCCCATTCCCACCCACCCCCACCACCCTCTGTATATATATAGGGTCTGACACTTCTGTTTCTAGTGTATCTGAAGAAGTGTGCATGCACACGAAAGCTCATACCAAAATATAAACTTAGTTGGTCTTTAAGGTGCTACTGAAGGAATTTTTTTTATTTTGCTGTGAGATTCTGTTGGTGTAGCAGGGGCAGTGTGTGGCGAGGGCAGGTGTCAATACTGGATATACCATAGTGAAAGCCTCTTTCTTTTCTCAACTTGCCCACCAAAATGGTGTGACCCTGTGCCATCCCTGAGGCTGGCAACGTTTATTTGGGATGGAAGAAGAAAAGGCCACTCCCATCTACTGCCCCAAACACAATGAAAAGGCAAGTCAATGGATGTATTGATTGATCAGCCAGTGGATCTATGAGAGAGAGAATGTAAACGTATAGTAAGATTTATCTGTTCAATTCCCAATACAATGTTAAAAATGGACACAAAGAGTTTAATTATTAACTAAAGCTAGAAGAACTTTGAAAACTCTTAACTGCCCAGTGAGACTGCAGAACAGAAGTATGTCTAGTGTAGGGTTTGTCCATACATTAGACTGCTAACATTATCATAAATTCTTCTTTTCTTAAAACTGATTTTTAAATATTTTTTAAATATTTCAATGATGATGATGATGATGATACACCACTTATATGCCAAAATCACTTCTACTATATTTTAGGACTAAATGTCTCTTTTTCAGTGATGGTGAACTTTATTAACGATGGCCTCAAATTCTACTATGAATCTCAAGCTGGCCTACTGAAAAATGTTGCATGAATGCTGAATGTTTTGTTATTCCATGGACTGAATCATCATCTAAATGTGAATGGCTTATTGTAAGTTTCTTTAGTGCAGCAGTTAGTTGAATAATATACTCAATAAATATTTTAAGTCATCTATATATATATGGGTTAAACCACAGAGCCTAGGGCTTGTCGATCAGAAAGTCGGTGGATCGAATCCCCATGACGGGGTGAGCTCCCGTTGCTCAGTCCCAGCTCCTGCCCAACCTAGCAGTTTGAAAGCACGTCAAAGTGCAATTAGATAAATAGGTACCGCTCCGGCGGGAAGCTAAACGGCGTTTCCATGTGCTGCTCTGGTTCGCCAGAAGCAGCTTTGTCATGCTGGCCACATGACCTGGAAGCTGTACGCCGGCTCCCTTGGCCAATAAGGCGAGATGAGCGCCGCAACCCCCAAGTCAGTCACGACTGGACCTAATGGTCAGGGGTCCCTTTACATATATATATAAACACACACACACACACTGACTCTCAAACTTCAGGATTGTTGAAATATATACAACAACAAAAATAATCAGTCTGTGTCATGCCACTCAAGTTGGCTCTCATATACCCAAGATTTTGAAGCAATCTGAACTAAAGTCACTTCTAGGGCCCTTCCAGGATTAGGGGCCCTGAAGCTTAAACTTCATTAGTTCCATTGTAGATCTGCCCCAATTCCATGCAGAGTGCAGACCATTAGTGAAATGTTTGATAGAATGAAAGAATGGACACTCGCAAACATCCCTCAGCAAGGTGGCATTGAACATAGGACTATGGAGAACACTCTATTAGTAGAAGTATTTCTGCTTGCCCAATGAACCAGTCTCGTCTCCCCTCCCCTCCCGTCTTGTGCTGCTCTGGGTGTTTCCCTGACCCTCCAGATCAGATTTGGGCAGGGTGCAGCAGGGCACAGGATGGGGGAAGGAATCACTTTGCCAGCTTTCACAGATGCAGTAATTTAGTTGAATATGGCCCTAAGGTAGGTGCAATAAAAAGCTGCACGCCACATATGAGCATATCACTGAAATTTCACTCTCCCCTTTAATAACTTTTGAGAAATTGTCAGCCCAGCACTGGTTCAGATCTTATAATATGTATTGTATTCATGGGAGATTTTGTAATAAAGTAGAGATTTAGCTACGAGATTTCTTTTTATTTTCTCGTGTTTTTCTAGGAATAAAGGATGCTGGATTAGAAAAGCCTTTGGTGTGATCTGTGGGGACTCTTCTCAGGCTTTGTGGAGAGCAACAGCGTTGCTGCTTTGTTCCAGGTGTCTTTCAAACCTGGAAACATATGGCAGTTCCTGTGACTCCAACTTCAATAGGAGAGGTGCTGAGGAGGCGACAGAGCTCCACTCCGCTGTGCTCTCTTTTAGTTCACTGCTGCCAATAATTTCTACCAAGAAATGGGAAATTGGCCCAGCATCTTAGGTCAATGATGGGCCCTCTGCAAGGCTCTAGGCCTCAGTGGATGCCCTACCATGCCAGCTCTTGATGTCTGCCCTACCTGTCTCCAACACCATATGGCAGAACACTTGCCACATGTCGAGAGATGGCTGCAAAGGGGTAGGAAGACATCTGATGGCATGGCTATACTCCTTCCTTGAACCCTTTTGGGCTTGGTGGTTCTTGTGAGGCTGGCACAATCCTGCGTTGGCTTCAGATAACAGCACATTTTGCCTGACAGATAAGGCAGATGCCAGTTGTCACTGTTATGTTTGGCAAGAACAGGATTCTACAGCAGCACAAACCCCGTGGGATCAGGCACTGCTTATGCACATGTTAATAATATGGAGAAATAGTTGCAATAGTTTTGTGCCTAGCGAGGATAGTTCATCTACTGGATGGTTGGACTGTCAATCACGGAAGACCTTTGGATGTTGTTACTGAAACAACCTTATTGATTCCATATGCAACATATCCTCTACTTAAGGGAATCCTTGGCAAGACCTCAAGAATTTGGGTGTGCTGCTTATCACTGTGAATGTACTTTGGCAGAAACTTGCACAATACTTGGCTACAACATTTACAAGCTAATGCTATAAATATCATACAGGCTTGAGCATTAAAATCTAACTTATGTTACTTTTGAAAATGTTGCCAGTCTGAATGCTTTTGTTAAATCCCAGCTAAAATTGTGGTGGGAATATATGTCTTTAGAAATCACCTGCAGTTTAAACCAACATTTTGCCGCAATTAAAATAAGCCATCCCTTTGTCTCCATTGCAAGTGACTTAAAGCACCCATAAAAGAATTCCTGGAATGAAATAAAAGCCACTTCATTAAATGCATGTGGTTGTTTTGCTGTTGAAAAGGATATCGTATACAAAACAACAGCATTATCAAGCAGTTTGCCTTATCAATCTTTTATTGCTAGGTTTCAGGTACAGTAAGGGATTCTGCTACCTGTCACTGATCCTAAAAGCACTTTGTGGGAAGTGCTGTGTCAACTTTGGTTTGACTCTTCTCCTGGAAATGTTGTATGGCTTACAGCGCAACTCTCTCACACTATACTCTCACTCCATTTGGCATGCAAGCAGATGTCGTCTCAAGCAGCAATTATTTAGTTGAGCCATTTCCCTCTTTTTCATTTGCAGAAGAGCTGCTCCCTCTGCTGAATTTTCTGTGGACAGAACACGTCATCTGATGTCTTTCCTTACCATGCTAGGCCCCAGTCCTGACTGGAATGTAGGGCTTTCGGCTGAAGATCTCTGCACCAAAGACTGTGGATGGGTCCAGAGAGTCATTCAAGATCTGATACCATGGGATGCTGGCACTGACAGTGGTGTTACCTATGAGGTATCATAAATATTGATGTTACTCACTTAGAACATGCACTGTTTAATAGAATATAAACATGCAGGGGCTTGTGAGAGATGTCTGCTCTAAAGGACATGGTACAAATATCTAAGATAAATAAATGTAATGTGCACATTTGCTGTTTCTGGTCAAGTGTTGCAGCACCAGTTAGAAACATGGAAAGGTGGAGTGGCAGCTTCTTCTTTTTTCTAAAGAAAGGGGGCCTCTAGAAAAGATTAAGGCACGTTGTTAGTCAATATGTGTTGCCTTGTCAACCACCTGTCAAAAGTGCTGGATATCCTTGTGGGAGTCTAATCAAGAAAGTATCTTGCTGTGGGCAACACCGATGAGCCTTGATACTAGAATTTCACCTCCAACATTTCTCAGATGAAAATAGGGAGTCCCATTCCATAATAAAAAATTTACAATTTATACCCCACACATCTTACTGGGTTGCCCGTGCCACTTTGGGCAGCTTCCAACATATATAAAAATGTAATTAAACATTTAAAAGCTTCCCTATACAGCATTGCCTTCAGATGGCTCGGGGGTCGAATAACTCCATATCCTCCAACATTTCTCCAATGAAAATAGGGACATCCTAAGGAAAAGTGGGACATTCCGGGATCAAATTGGAAACTGGGATGGCTTCTCTAAATCAGGGTTAACCCTAGAAAGTAGGAACACCTGGAGGGTCTGATACTGTGGTTTCTGTTCAGGAGTAGCATCCAAGAAATAGCAAGGGAAGGAAAAATTATTTATTATCACTTGTGTAATTTCTGGAGGGCTCCCTTCTGTTTGTTTTGCATATCCTACTGAAGGCCTTGCCCACTGTGGTTTGAACATCCACACCACTTGGCTGCTGATTAATAACATCTACTCTTACTATTTCTGTTTTCCACATGCAGAAATAAGTTTTGCATGGAAATTAATTGTTTCTAATATGGATTCCTAGACCAGAAATTCAAATAGTTGTATAACTCATGGTATTGTTCCTGTGAAGTTCTGCCATTTCTGAAATGTTTGTTTATTACACTTTAGTCTGTCCTTCCTCCACGCAGCTCAGGGTGACCTCTGTGGTCTTCCTGTTAACATCATAGCAGCCCTGAGAAGTAGGGTCAGTCCAGCTCAGATAGATCAATCCAAGGCTGTTTTGTTCCTATGCATTAATTTTGGCAGTCATGGTTTCCCCACAGAATCCCCTTTCCCAGTGATTGCTTGCATCAGCTTCCATGGGTTCTCCATCTCTCAAGGGCCTATCAGGAACCCGAAGGCACTTTGTGTCCTCACACACCAGGCTTTTTCCGGATTGACCTAACCACCACTTGTACACTGCCGCTAGGAAACAGTAATGATAGTACACAGCTGCTGGTTGCATCCCCTCCAGTGCTGGCTGTGAATGTGCCAGAGTATTTGAGTGTGGGAAAATTTAAATGCAGGACTTTAGCATAACATAAGGCAAAGAGTATCCCCTGAGTAGTGCAGGTATAATAGCTTCTGTGTAAGTAAAGAATCAATACATTGTAATTAAACATTGGGCAAGCTCTTGTGGAGAGTGGGAGAAAGTTGGATCTCAAATCAAAACCCCTTTATGTAATTTTATGTGAAGAGTTTCTTATTCATTTGATCAGCCTTGAGAGAATAAACACTCTATGTCCTTATCGCTAGAGGAAAAGAGTCCTCCTTAATCTGCTTCTTTAGGGGGGAAATGGACAATATGCTTGGTCCATTGGATGCTTGGATGCTTCCTGGCATGTTTATTAAATATCATTTTTCTTATCCAAAATGGGTACATGCTGACTCTCTGCTGTGCATACAGAAGAGTGGAAGCAGGGCATCTCATTCTTTACAATGTAGGGGGAATCTTCCATGTATAAAAATGCCACAAAAATTGTCAAAACAAAATAAAAAAAATCCTTCCAGTAGCACCTTAGAGACCAACTAAGTTTGTCATAGGCATGAGCTTTCGTGTGCATGCACACTTCTTCAGTGTGCATGCACACGAAAGCTCATACCTATGACAAACTTAGTTGGTCTCTAAGGTGCTACTGGAAGGATTTTTTTATTCTGTTTTGACTGCATCGGACCAACACGGCTACCTACCTGTAACAAAAAATGTCGTACATATATATTAATCCTCAAAAAAATATTCTGTTTCCTATAACTTTTACAGCTATAAAAATTAGAAACCAATGGTCTTTTTATAATTTTAACACAAAGAATATGTTCAAAGAGCAGTAAGGGATTCTAATATTCCATTGATGGAAGCAAGCGATTTTGAATGCAGTCTGTTGAGTATGCACTGAGAATAATTTGTTCCAATTTATATACATCCTTGGTGAGATAACTAGTGCCATGTGCTGTTTTCTACCCAAGGCATCTCCAGAACGGTGTAGACTTTATTTCCATGACTCACCACAGGAACTCTGCTATCTTACTGTTCTGTCATTGTATTGCTCTGTGTGGTCTTATCAAACTTCCTGCCTACTATCATTTTGTGCTGTTTAGTGGAATTATTGTTTTTCAAGCATGGTATTGCCTTCCCACTGAATGTTGTTGTTCAAGATTCCCTCCCCCCCCCTTCCCTGCATGTTTTTCTCATTTTATGGTTTACTGTCCTGCCTCCTTTCCGAGTCCATTTCCTACCACAGGTCAACAACTCCCAGTTTACTACCCCCTGAATTACAATAGGCATTGTTTACTTTCTTTCATGGTCATTAATGAAGATGTCAGCAGAAAACAGAACCAGCACACGTGTGAACTAGATTAACAGTTTGTCCTTACCCTTTAAAACAAGCTCTTGGGTCGAAAATAATGAGAACGAACCAATCTGGAAATTCTTCAAAAAACAAAGAAATACAGTCGTACCTTGGTTCTCGAACGGAATCCGTTCCAGAAGTCTGTTCGACTTCCGAAAACATTCAAAAACCAAGGTGTGGCTTCCGATTGGCTGCAGGAGCTTCCTGCAGTCAATCGGAAGCCGTGGAAGCAGCGTCGGACGTTCAGCTTCCCAAAAGCGTTTGCAAACTGGAACACTCACTTCCGGGTCGCGGCATTTGGGAGCCAAAACATTCGAGTCACAAGGCGTTAGAGAACCAAGGTACGACTGTAGATGCATTTCCCTATCTTAACATATCCTACTGTATCATATACTAAACAATTACATTGATGCTGAAAGCCTATTGCTCTCTAACTATAATTGACTTGTTTGTATTGACTTTTGACACTGAAACAAAGTTATCATTACACAAATCCTTGAGTTGGGTTTGCTGGCTGAGTCCTATGGATTGGTTGTGCTTGCAGCAGGGGACCGCATCCAGAGAGATACATCTGTATTTGTTATAATTCTACTTAACCAATCTCTGTTAGTTCTGATTGATGAGCATTTGCCAGGGTGGGGTGGCAGAAGTGTCAATCAGATTGAATTTGCCTTAAAGAGGTATGTGTGTCGGGGGAAGGGGGGAAGCAACCCTATTTTGTTTTATTTTTAATAAAGTAGAATGCTTCCAGTAATCAATTTGGGCTTCATATAGGATATAAATTTAAGAAATAAGAAGTTGATACAGAACCCATTCTATTTTTAACAGACCATGGTGGCTGAAGGCTGTTTTTCTGCTTCAGACTTTTAAACACCCCACATTCACTTGCAATCGTGTGAGACTCTCCTTATTAGGAATCGAATAATCTGACCATTTCTATCTGTTTTTAATTTTTCCGATCTTAAATTTGTGCAACAATTTCCTAAGAAGAAACCTATGAAAATTCTTCAACATTTTTGTGTGATTTTCCCCTATTTAACACATTTTTCTATGCAGTTTTCACTAATGAGCACATTTTTGCAAGTGATTTCTCCCAATATAGTGCATTTGTGTGTGTTACTTTCACTATTCATTTTTATGCACTTTTGCCCCTAATATATGCATTCCTGTGACATTGTTTGGTAGAAGAACGGCACCACAAAATTCAGAAAAGGGTGGATTTTGAAGGAGGGCTGTGTTTCCATTCTCATATTGTTATGGAAATTCAGGGTGCTCTGCCCCACCCAACCCCATCCCACAACCCTAATATGGAAAGTGGGAATTAAATGGGAACTGAATCAAATTTCTTCCCCTTCCCTACTTCAAATGCAGACTTCAAGTCTGGCATCACTTTCCGGAATGCCCATGTATGTGGCCACATGACACAATGGGCATTCTAGGAAGTGCTATCAGGATGGAAGCCTTTGCAAAAAGAGTTCTGCACCAAGTATAAGCAATGGTCTTTGAGGTATTAACTAATAAGTTAAGAGCAATCACCCTGCCCCACAAAATTTCACAAAAATTATCCCATTCTCCATGAAAGAGGCCAGGGTTAGGATACCTCTTCTGTAAGGAGCAAAGGGTTTCATGAGAATAATTGTGCAGTTCAGCACAGTTTTAGTCTAGAGCTGGTTATTGCCTATATAGTGCTAAAATACAGTACTGATACTCTTCCGTTGTTCTTTTTGATTCCACCATGTAAATCAGTCCACTTGCTTATCGTTCCAGTTTCTTAAAATAAAATCCAGCTGCATATTGCTTGTCTTCCAACAATTCTGTGCAATGGGGTGGTTTTTTAAAAACAACAACAACAACAACTGACTGCTGAACTAATAAAAACAGTAAAAATTATCTGTCATAGAAATAAAAAGCCCGGTGCAGGTTCCTAGTGGATGAGTCTGAGCTGATCGTGGCAGCAAAGCCTTTAGCCAGATATTTCTCATAGTTTCCTAGACAAAGCAAAGGGTCCTTTTTCTTAATGTGCTTCTCCTGCCACCTGCCTGTATGCTACGGTCATGCTGCAAAAGAGGCTTTTAAGTAAGCTTGCAATGCCAAACGTCTGGTGTTATAAAATGAGCAGAAGCTAACTGATGAAAGCCAATTTATAGTATATATTCAGGTGGGTCTTCCCCCCCCCCCATTGTGCTTCAAAGTTGTGGTTGTTGTTTTGTTTTTTTAATGGCTATGGTTTTAAAGCAGGGGTGGGAAATTATGGCCCACAGGCCTTATGAGGCACACACATACAGCCATTAACATACATACTCCACAACAGTTGGAGTTGTGTTAATTTAGGATGGTGTATTTAAAACTTTTAGCACATCCATACGAAGTTTTCATTGCTGACTTTTCCAGGAGCCACAAAGGAAGGGCAAAAGTCTCAAGAGGGATAGGTGGGAGAACTGAAATTGGGATGGCAAATGAAAGCTCTTGCCATTCTGTTTGAACTTTGCCTTTTATGTCAAACTGGAAGGTAGAACAAGCAAGCAAGATTTTATTTTTATTTTTTAAGTACAGTGCAAGAACTTGCTTTAGTCTGCAGATCAGTCAACCTGAAGTCATTGTGTAAATTGGAAATGATTTATGAGTACTGGCAGACAGAGTTCATGGACACTCGCTAGGAGTCAACACAACGTTTTATGCGATATTCAATTTTTATATTAAATATTTACCTTCCTGAATATGTATGAGAGCAGTTAATGAGAAATGTGCAAGTGTAGACAAAGTTAGGGTTTGAATAGACTGCCCTGTTTATTTTCTGGCTATATTGATTTTTATTTTTAGTAAGGTGCTAGGGTCGCACAACCTTTCATGCAGTTGATGTCTTGAAATAGTTGAGTGCAGCAATATTTGTTAGGGAATACGGACATCTAATATGTATTTATGCTCAAATTTTGAAGTGTGTTTTGATTTTTACAGAAATGTGGAAAAGGAAGATGGGGTGGGTTTGTAGAAGTCAACCATGTTTTCTAATTGAATTTGTAGGTTCTATAAGACAATTCTTATTACAATTCTGGTGGTTTTTCCTGTTTTAATTTTTTTGTTCTTGTATTGCTGCTGTCAAATTAGTTCATATTGTAATTTGATTTGATTCCATATTTTTAGAGAGTATTTGCTGTGAGTTACTCTTACTTTAGGGCTGAAAACACAAAATATATAAATAAATGTGCTCCCAGTTTGTCTTCATTTTAGCTTTAGGCTGTTGTTTTTAATTTACTAATTGTCTTTTTTACAGTCTTCAAGAGACAATGTACAAGAAAATCTGCCAGGAAACCCAGGTTTTTAAGAAACAGCAGGTGCATTTTTTAAAAAAAGAAACCTAAAACCATAAAAAATAGACAGCCCTGGCAAATATATACTCATGATAAAGAGTTCAGAATCTGAGGTCAGTTGTAATGGAAGTAGTGTAGAACTGAAAACTTTTCAGAGTACTTCTTGATTCTAGTGCTATGATATTTTGTGCTGAGTGTCCACTATTCACTGTGACATTTTTATGACGAGTTTCTTCTATATCTATATCTTTCTGCTGCAGTCACCCAACAAACCAACAGTACCTCAAGAGAAGATAAGGCCTCTCACCAGCCTCGACCACCCCCAGAGTCCCTTTTATGACCCAGAAGGAGGATCCATTAAGTCAGTAGCCAGAGTTGTTATTGAGAGGATTGCACGGAAGGTACCAGAATGGCATTCCTAACAGCAATACAAATTGAATGGGTGGGTGGGTGGGGGGTAAATCTAATAATAAAGCTGGAACATAGAACTACAGTGGTACCTCAGGTTAAGTACTTAATTGGTGCCGGAAGATTAATCCATTCCAGACGATGAAAAACACTCCCTAAAACAGCAATTTAACACGAATTTTACTGTCTAATGAGACCATTGATCCATAAAATGAAGGCAATAATCAATGTACAGTGGTACCTCAGGTTAAGTACTTAATTGGTTCTGGAAGTCCATACTTAACCTGAAGCGAACTTTCCCATTGAAAGTAATGGAAAGTGGATTAATCCGTTCCACACGGTCCGCGGAGTACTTAACTTGAAAGTACTCAACCTGAAGCACACTTAACCCGAGGTATGGCTGTAATTTGTTCATTACTAGATTTTTCAGCTGACGCATAAGATGCATCAAAGAGAAGCTATTAATTGATCTTTCTGTCTATGTTGGGTCAGTGGAGACATGAGGGTCCCAATCTCTAAATCATGGTCAAGTGACTGAGAGGGAGCCACGAGTTCATCCAGTGCCTCTCCAGAGTGCCCAGCTGAGCAAATTCACTACCTTTCACTTTAATCACAGTTAAGGGATGCATTGGCCCCAATCAGTTTGCTTGAGAGGATGACCACTTCTTGCCAATACATAAGAGTACTAATGGAAGCCCTCCTAGAGGCTCGTTTTTCAAGGACCCACCAAAGGTTAGCAGCACTGGGTATAAGAAAACCAGAGAATTGGATTACTCTTTATTATCTATGCAGATGATTTCAGGGTGCGCATAACTGCTTACGACTGTGATCTGTAGTCAACTAACTCATTGAGCTAGCAGAAGCCAGCACAGGGATTCCTGCAAACACAAAATGACACCCCCTGCACCCTCTCCAAATCTGCCCCAGAGCGTTTGGAGAACCCTCATAACAGCATAGGGAGAGGAGAGGGGAGATCATTCCATCAGGCAAACAGAAAGGCAAGTACAATCCCATAATTCCCCACATGCACTCCCAAGAACATCTACCATTATGACTAATGAGATCATCACGTTGGACATTTTCCCACCTTGCCAGCATTTTAAACCACACTTGCTTTTTACAAAATTCTCGTTTGCATCTTAGCTTGCCATTTCTGACTCCTATTTGAAAACTTCTCCAGAGAGAAGTTTCAGCAGCTCTCATTCTTCAGAAGAGAGGCCTAGGTACCCTAGAGGCTTTAGCTTCCTGGGCTATTTCACAAGACTTAAATTTTAAAAAGGACCTCATGACTTCACTAGGCCTTCACTAGGTTACTCCAGGAAAACAGATCTTGTTTGTGCATATTCAGGCAGCTGGTTTTCCATTCCAGCGCCTGCAACTGCATGGTTTCCTCTGCCAATTTAAACACTTGAAAATGTTTCTTTGCAGGGAGAGCAGTGCAATATTGTCCCCGATAACGTTGATGACATTGTTGCAGATCTTGCCGCAGAAGCTCCGGAAGATGAAGGTACTTTTTAATTACGTTCTACTTGCACAAGTTTGTGTTTTGCTTCATCCTCCAGTGCTGCTACTCTATATTTCACGCCTACTGCATTATTATTAGGACAGTATTAAAAACAGGAAGGGGGAAAAACAATTTGCTTACCCATTTGTGGTTGGAGCCAGCATCATTACTTAATAAACACCCACAGTGATGGTGTCAGCAGGCAGAATTTTTTGGAATTGAAAGCAGCACTATACTAATTTAGAAGAAGCCTAATCCCACTGACTTTATTATCCTGCGCTGGGTTGGTCTTTGTCAGGCTCTACTATTTTCCTCATCTAACTGCTCTTCTTTATTAATGATTGTGTTTGTCTATGAGGACAGGCTGCCCTTGTAAGCCTATAATATGTGTAGAATTCAAATGAGAGCAGGAATGATTCAGCCATATGCACTAGTATCTTAAATCGAGTATCGTAGAGATTATGGAGTTTGTTTTCAAAAGTAAAAAAAAAGGGTGTTATCTCTTAAATTCAAAAGTTAATTGCCTCATTGTCATTTGTGCCTTTTTTCTACTTTTGTCTAGCATGCAGGCAATTTCTGCGGGTTCTTGTCCTTTGAAAACTCATTAGAATTGCACATTTACAAGCCTATATTTCAGAATTGCTTGTAGAGCAGGTTGCCTCTTTTATAAAAATAAATAGATAAATATCTGAAGGACTTTGGCCATCGTCTGGCTGTGTGACTTCTCAGTACTGCCCTTTTTATCTGGTCCAGAAGCTTCAACTAGTGCAAACTGCACTGACCAGACTGCTTAGAGGAGCAGGTTGCTGGCAACCTGTTACTCCAGTGCTGAGAGAATTGCACTCGTTGCCAATTTGATACTAGGCCAGGTAGGATGCGGGTGGCGCTGTGCTCTAAACCAGGCACGTCCAACAGGTAGATCATGATCTACCGGTAGATCACTGGACACCTGTGGTAGATCACTGGCTCCCCCCAAAGAAGCTCAACAAGTCTGACTCCCCTAAAAGAAGCTCAACACTTTTGCCCTGCACCCCTCAAAAATGGGCGTTCCTCCTTCCTAAAAAAGTTCAACAATTTGAACTTGAACTACCCCAAAAAGGGGGTTGATCATTGCCAGTTTTTAACTCTATGAGTAGATCACAGTCTCTTGGGAGTTTGCCATCCCTGCTCTAAACCACCCAGCCTCTTGGGCTTGCTGATTAGAAGGTCGGCATTTTGAATCCCCATGGTGGGGTGAGCTCCTGTTGCTCTGTCCCAGCTCCTGCCAACCTAGCAGTTCGAAAGCATGCGAGTGCAAGTAGATAAATAGGTACCACTGCGGCGGGAAGGTGAACAGCGTTTCCATGCACTCTGACTTCCATCAAGGTGTTCCGTTGCACCAGAAGCGGTTTAGTCATGCTGGCCCCATGACCTGGAAAGCTGTCTTCGGACAAACGCTAGCTCCCTTGGCCTGAAAGCGAGATGAGTGCCATAACCCCATAGTTGCCTTTGACTGGACTTAACAGTCCAGGAGTTCTTTACCTTTACTAGGCGAGGTTCCAGGTTTTAGTGTTAATCCACGAAGCCCTAAACAACTTGAACCCAAAACGTTTTAAGGACCATCTGACCCCTACCTTGATCACTGAGATCTTCTGCTGGGGCACTTCTGGTGGTTCCTCACACACTACTGAAGTTCAGTTGGCCTTTCCTATGGGATTGAGCTTGTAGTGTGACAGCCCCTGTGCTGCAAAACTCCTTGCCATATAGAAGGTCCAGCAGGAATCATCTCAACCGTTTTTCAGACAGCATCTGGAAACTGTCTTGTAAAGACTAGCCTTGGGAATCTGATTTTCTTTTTCAATCAACTGATGTTCCTAATGATATTTTCACTGGTGCTTTTACTGAATTTATTATACAGTAGTACCTCGGGTTACAGATGCTTCAGGTTACAGACTCCACTAACCTAGAAATAGTAACTTGAGTTAAGAACTTTGCTTCAGGATGAGAACAGAAATTGTCCAGCGGCAGCAGGAGGCCCCATTAGCTAAAGTGGTACCTCAGGTTAAGAACAGTTTCAGGTTAAGAACGGACCTCCAGAACGAATTAAGTTCTGAACCTGAGGTACCACTGTAATCTTGCATACTGCCTTGTTATACTTTTGTGAAAGTGTGGATTATAAACACTTCAATCAATCAATAAATGAAATGAAATTCTGGCCCTCCCATCTTCTTTAGCACCATGCTTCAACTGCTGGCTTGTCCTCTACTGTTTGGAATATGGAGCAGCATAACAGGAAATAGCTGCTGAAAGGCAGACTAAACAGGAAGGTTTTTCATTCAATTCTACTGGAAGATGTTCCGGCTCATCCATTACTGTGGAATAGCCACTTAATATGCCTCTGTAGGCAGCCTTTTAGATGTCTTCAAAGCTGTGAACTGACACGCAGAACAAGTGAGCAACATGCCACACCAGGCAACTCAAAAACTGGTAGAAAAGAGCATGGCTGTCCTTCCATATGGAAAGATGCTTTGTAGTGATGCACCTCATGTTCTTCCTGCAGAAAGTACCAGTTTCAATCCCTGGCATACCCAGTGAAATAATATCATACTAGGAGGCATGTAGAAGAGTTTTGTTTTTGTTTTTAAGACCCCTTGACCTAGTTGAGTGGGATAGTTTGATTGGCTGGCAATGTGGTGCTGAAAACGTGTGTGTGTTTGCATGCAAAATAATTTGAGCGGCTAGTCCAAGATGCTCTGTGAGCACCTGTGTATATAGCTGAGAATGCCAGATAGCCTATGGCGAGAAGTGTTCGTAAATGAGCGAGATGTGAGAAGATGAAGAAAACAGAAGGCACAATAGATAAATGGGGGTATCTGTGAAATTCACCCCCTAGGCTTGTTTGTCCTTTGGAAAGTCATTTGTGATGGTGGTGGCTGTCTTAATATCCTGCGGCAGTGAGTTCCATAGGGTAATTATTATGCACCATGTGAATAACTGTTCCTTTTTGTTTTGTTTTTTTTTTAGACGACACTCCAGAAACCTGCATCTATTCCAACTGGTCCCCATGGTCAGCCTGTAGCTCTTCCACGTGTGAAAAGGGCAAGCGGATGAGGCAGAGGATGCTCAAAGCTCAACTTGACCTCAGTGTGCCTTGCCCAGAAACGCAGGACTTTCAGCCATGCATGGGCCCAGGCTGCAGTGATGAAGGTAGGAAAGAGAAGAGGGGGGGGGGGTTGAGATAAAGGAATACTTCTCTTCCCACCCACCCCACATCCAGGTGAGACTTAGAAAATAAATGGCTATTGTATTCTATATTTTAGATGGCTCCACGTGTATGATGTCCGAGTGGATAACGTGGTCCCCCTGCAGCGTCTCTTGTGGCATGGGAATGCGGTCGAGAGAAAGATATGTGAAGCAGTTCCCCGACGATGGCTCTATATGCAAAGTACCCACAGAAGAGACAGAGAAGTGCATTGTGAATGAGGAGTGCTGTAAGTATTTGATTTAGCCTACCTCGCTGAATCAGCATAAGAGCTGCCTGTGATCCCTCTATTGAACGAGTGCCAGCAGACTGATCTTCTTTCTGCCTATTATTATCAATAGCTCCTAGTACCTGTCTGGTGACGGAATGGGGGGAATGGGACGAATGCAGTGCCAGCTGTGGGATGGGAATGAAGAAACGGCACCGGATGATCAAGATGACGCCAGCAGATGGATCCATGTGCAAGGCAGAAACCACAGAAGCCGAGAAATGCATGATGCCAGAATGCCGTAAGTCTCCGAGATTCACCCAATCCCTGTGTGGGAAAGTGGCATGTCTCCCCCTCCCCCCACCTTGAGATGTGGCTCAATCACAGCTTCTTATACTCAGAAAGAAGCAAATTTGCAGGTGGAAGAAATAATGCACCCTCATTGGGCAGGCAACTGAGCTGATGCTTCTCGTGTAGCCATGTTGCATAGGGCATGTGGCCTAAAGTTAGGGAGGGATGAACTGGCCTGTTTTGGGTACATGCCCCTTTCACATATTTTTACCCATAATTATATTCCATTTTCACATTGATCTTCAACATTAAAAAATCATCTCAAACTACATATTAAAAATTATGAAAACAGTTCTCTTAAAACGTATGTATTTAAATCATGGCACAAACCCTGCCTTCAAATTATGTATTAAATGCATACTATGTCACAATATTCAGAGAGGTTCAAACTCAGCAGATGGCTAACATCTGCCCTACATGTTAGTTCAGATCCTTTTGCATAAGGATTTGCAAAGACTTCAGCATCCCAAGCTCCCTTGGCATTGGGGATGTGCTTTCTCTTTTCTCTAAGGTCTAAACTACTTTAAATAGCTATTGCAACAGCCTACAAAATTCCTTTTGTCTTTTGATGATTAATCCCATTTGTTTGGCAGCTTTAAAGCTTCAAATGCAAAACCTGCCATTATTGACTTCTCTCTTTTCTTGGCTGCACAAAAGAGCACTTGTTTCGGTTGGAAAGTTATGTGATTCCTTTCAGCAAAGCCACCTTTAATAGCATTAGCAGGAAGGTTGCATATGATTTTAGAATGCACTTAAGTAAAATATACTACTTTAACTCAGATTTGAAGTCAAGTCTGTAACATGGCATATGCTGGATGTTCTTAATCTAGGCATTCTTTTTCTATATCACTGTCTTCAGATAATTTCCTTGGTCAGGAAGATCATGGGCTGTGGTTTGATTGCTTCAGCTGGAGCCAGCAACCCCAGGGTGTTTGACCCATAGTGCCACCTGTTGAACCTGAAATGGTGTAACCAACTCCACTACCCCATTCTGCTGCATTTTTATACCTGCCCTCTAATCCTAGACTAGGGCTGGGCAGGCAGAAGGGTCAAAGACCTTTATAATGAAGAAGTCAGGCCCAGGGCAACAGGGCTGAAATATGGAGGGATCCAGAGAAATGAGGGCAAGGGGAACTTGCCAGAAGGATGAGACTGATATGCAAAAATAACCCCCAGAATCCCCCGAAACAGATAAGGAATAGGCTGAACAGATGAGGAGGTTCATATGAGCAGGATCTGCAGGGGTAAGGTGCTAATTTGAAATAGCCTTCCAGATCTTTATTTTGGAAAACTATTTGCCTCTGATTTCTTCCCCAGCCAAAATTATTCACTTTGCAGAATAAATTTCCATCTCAGTTATGTTCATCTGACACCGGTATGAAAAAAAAACCATCAGCTATACATATATAGGACTACTCCTGCCTGTTTTATAGGTCTTGGCTATATAGGACCATAAATCAGTTCACTGTAGTTCACAAGATACAAAATCACATTTCTCCATATATGGACCATTTCATACAACATTGGCCTGAAGACTCAAGTCGAAAGGAGAGCTCCACTCAGAATAAGCATGCATTAAACATATGCTGCAGAATATAGGCTTCAGATTCTTAAGTATGTACAGGCACATGCTAATATGTAATGTACAAAATGGCTCCGAGGATAACATTAATTAGTACCTCTCAAGCCTCTCCTGTCACTGTGATTTATTTACTCAGTCCAGTGAACCTTTGCATGTTATGGAATCACCCATAAATCAGTCTAGTGTGAGGTCTCAATGGATTGACTTCAAGTCTTGTAAAAGAATAAACAGCACCATCTCCAGCTACCGGTAGCCATCTCCAGGCTATAAAAATCATCAGGGAGTGCAAGCAGCTGTGTTCCACCCCCATCATGCCAGTTACCCTTGTTTATTGTTTTTACACATCATGAAACCAGCCCCGGGAAACTGTAGTGATGTGAACTGATGCTGACCTGACTTTACGAGGTGTGAAAATATCCATTGTCTCAGGCTCCATTCCCTGCCTAGCCAATGTCAGTTTAACTCTGGACTTTGTTCTCCCCAGTTCACTCCCTTGACTGAATTATTCCTGGATTTCCCTCACCCCGTTCTCTTGGTACATTTTCTCATTGGGACATGTAACAATTTCCTTCAAGAAGGCCTAACAAATACCACATTCTAGCATGGGTGAATGAATTCATTTGACCCGACTTTAGAAAAATAATCATTTCAGGTTTCATGAAATACATTCAAAATCACAACAAAGAGCCATAGATGCATCTTCATTGATACAACAGTATTAGCATCTGGGGGCAGCAAACTATCCAAAATGATTTTTTTTAAAGCTTTGGGTGGGGGACACTAATCTTGGGGCCCCTAAATCAATGTATAAGTATCTACAAAGGTATCTTGCTTCATCTCCTCCTTACTGAAGCTGCATTGTAGAGTAAACATACCATGCTGCGCCAGTTTGCACACCATAGTCATTCAACCATTGGATGGAAATGTGTCCAGAGTTTTCCAGTGCTGTATGACCTCTAACCTCTTTGGTGGAAGCCACTAGGGCTTGCAATGATACTTGAACTGTAGTTTTCTCTGATTCCTTACAATGGTGATGTACTCATTGCTCAAAGCTATGTTAAAGTAAACTCGTTTTCTCAGGGCACATGTAGAGTTCCAGTTGAACTGAGCTTCTTGGCAAAAGCAGCTAGTAGCAGCTTGGGGCAAGGAGAGGAGCTGCCATTTAAATTGGAGAAATAGCACAGGGGAGATGGGTTAACTCTGTCCCCTCATAGCCCTGAGCCAATTCAGGGAGAGGACAGACTGCTCCCAAGATGGGGGAAAAATAGACTGGGATTTGCAATTTCTTGTTTGCCCCACAAGTGAGAAAGACGGGGTGATTGGGTCACTAGTGTTTGCACCTGGTAGTCAATACGGATTTGAGCCAACAAGGGTCCTCCTCCATTGCAAGATCCCCCACAGTACCAATCCTGTCTTTACCAAGCGGCCCTGTCCTCCAGCTTTTTCCAAATGGCTGGACAATACTCTGAAATTAAACCTTGACTTTCTTTCTCCCTTGCACTAGATACCATTCCCTGTATGCTGTCTCCTTGGTCTGAATGGAGTGACTGCAGCGTAACATGTGGGAAGGGGATGAGGACCCGACAGAGAATGCTTAAATCTGCAGCAGAGCTTGGAGACTGCAATGAGGAGCTGGAGCAAGTGGAAAAGTGCATGCTGCCCGAGTGCCGTAAGTACAGACATCTGGAGTCTGAAGGCCAGTTTGCCGTTTCCCTTCCCCTTCTTTCCTATTCAGAATGCTGCTTGGCCAGAAATGTGGTCATTCTGCTTGCTCTGACAAAGGGCTGAGGCACAGCTACAGAGGCATTGCCAAAACACCATTTCCACACAAGCTGTCAGGGCAGGGTCGTTGACAAGCAGACTGACATGGGCAAGGAAGTGGGAACATGGAGATCTGAGACAAAAATGTAAGTCAGGCCCAAAGGACAAATGAGAAGGCAGAAATCAAGGAGCAAGGCAGAAATCAGTACCAAATAACAAGAGCTAGAGAGCTGAAGGATTGGGCCGTCTTTACCCAGGGATGCAAGGGGTGCAGGGCCCCCAGGTGCCGAATTCGGGGGGGGCACCAAATGTATACCTACTGCATACCGGTCCCTCTCAGTTGGCAGAAGTGAAAAGCAATGGAGTGAAAGTCCCTGTCACCCTTCCTCCGTTGCTCTGTTACTCTGTAGCGTCATATATTCCCGACGAGTTAGGAAAACAAAAAGTTGTTTCTGCTGCATTTTGGTTACAGGTGAGCAATCCCCCCCCCCAAAATAACCCTTTGATTTCGCCCCCCCTAAAAAAGGACAACAACTTTGAGTTCGCTCCCCCCCCCTTAAAAAAGGTCAACAACTTTGGGGGCACTGGGCGGATCTTTGCAGCCCGGCAGCGCATATGCTAAAGAAGACCTTGTTGATCGAGTAAGGCTTGGCTGAGTGGGCAGAGTCAGTCCAAGGCTTGAAGATACTTTGCTTATAAGCTGTCAATTTGGAAGCTGTCGCCACACAGGACACATATATCAGCAGCTCCTGGCACAGGGGTAAAGGTAAAGGGACCCCTGACTATTAAGTCTAGTCGCGGACGTCTCTGGGGTTGCGGCACTCATCTCGCTTTACTGGCCGAGGGAGCTGGCATTTGTCCACAGACAGCTTCTGGGTCATGTGGCCAGCATGACAAAGCCGCTTCTGGTGAACCAAAGCAGTGCACGGAAATGCCGTTTACTTTCCCGCCGGTGCCTATTTATCTACTTGCACTTGATGTGCTTTTGAACTGCTAGGTTGGCAGGAGCTGGGACTGAGCTTATTCTCAAAACATAATTATAAGATAATCTAGGTTCTGTGTTGCTGTAAAACAGCCTTCCCCAAGTTGGTGCTCCTAAACTAGCATGACCAGGGATGATGGGAGTTGTAGTCCACTAGCATCTGTAGGGCACCAGAGTGCAGAGAGCTGCTATAAAATTTGCTCTGTGACCATCAGGGAATTTTCCTGCTTTTTGGTGCCACTATCAGAGCATATTGACATAGTTCTTTAACTTCATTTGGTTGAGTAGCTTGATGCTCATGGCAGTCTTTCTTGTTCTGTCTGTGTAGCCATTGACTGTGAGTTAACAGAGTGGTCTCAGTGGTCAGAATGCAACAAATCTTGTGGGAAAGGTCATATGATCAGGACAAGGATGATCAAAATGGAACCTCAGTTTGGAGGAGCTTCATGCCCAGAAACTGTACAGCGTAAAAAATGCCGGATAAGGAAATGCTTGAGAAATCCCAATATTGAGAAACGGCGGTGGAAAGAGCCTCGTGAAAAAAGGAGAAGTGAGCAGGCAAAAGAAGATGTAGATGGCGAGCAGTTTCCAGGTATGTGTTGTAGACGTTGCTTGGAAGTGTTGTGCCATCACAAACTGGTTAAAAGAGGAGCAAACAGGCACACAACCCTAGACTACAATGCTAGTTTGTTTATTTATTCCCGAGTCATTTATAGATTCTGAACTGGTCCCCAGAGGCAACAGGAATGGTTAACACACAAAACCCCCAAAATTATAAAGAAACTACAACATTACTTAAACCAATTTCAGAATAAACACAAAAGAGAATAAAACACATACTAAGCTCCAGATATCCAATTTTGAAACTTTGGGTTTTATCCCACTTCAAGCATACTCTGAAAGATCCATTAATTTTTCAAGTCACGTCAAACTTAGGACCGTTAATTTTGAAGGGTCTACTCTGAATAAAACTTAGTTGGCTACATTCTTTTCCGAAATGTGGAATGGGAGCACATTCCATAGCTTCGGTCCTCTGCTTCTGTTTGTCATTCATTTTATCTATTTAATAGAAGGGGCCCAGTTAATGTACTAGGTTGGGCTACTGAAGTTCCTTGTGCATTTGGAAGCGCAGCCTATTCACATGGGCAACATCTGACACTCAGAAGATGCATTGTGTGGATGTGGCGGTGGGGATAGACACATGAGCCACAGATATTCATGAGGAATTTCTAAAAGTACAAACTATTTCTCAAGGTAACATGCCCAGTGACCTGTGGAATTATTTATATATCTAACCATGATATTTTAAAAGCTTGAAGTTAAGAACAGAAATCAAAACAAGTGTATAGAAGAGAGAATTTTTGCACAAAGTATTGACCTTCATGCTTTTATTTTATTTAAATTTTAGGTTGTAAGATGAAACCATGGACTGCTTGGTCAGAATGTACCAAACTCTGTGGAGGCGGAATCCAGGAGAGGTTCATGACAGTCAAGAAGAGATTCAAAAGCACTCAGTTTACTAGTTGCAAAGACAAGAAGGAATTAAGAGCCTGCAATGTTCATCCGTGTTAGCAAAACCCGAGTCTTTCAAATAATGCACTCTGAGCTACATGTAAAATCAACCTTGATTTGATTTTTTTTAAAAGAAGATATAAATTGTGTATATTAGTTTTCATTTTTGCAGTGTGGTTTGCTTATTAGTCTTGCTGGTGCAAGAGATATATTTTATAAATATTTCATCACAAATGTATGCTGAGAGTGACTCCTTGATGCTCCAGCTAGCCCTTAACGCATAAAAATAGTGAAGTCATTGTGAACTCCTAATAACTTTGAAATTATAGACATCTCTGTGTGGACATACATAATCATAGAAATATTACCTGTTAAATACACGGGATGCATGCATAAATTACATTGCAAACATAAATATCTATTTGGATCCAGTTTCAAAATACTCAAAGCAGTGCCTCTGTGATTACACAAACTGTGCCAAGGAATTTCTTCAATAATGCTGGTTCAATAATACTTCAGGTGCATAGTAATCTTTTTAAATTTGTATTTATAGCAATCCTGTGAGACATTTCTTTTTCCTTCGGTAGGGTCCGCCTCAAAATAAAGCATATTTTCTTCCTTCCCACTTTCAGAAGGGAAAGGAAAAATTTAAACTGTTCACATGTGAATAGAACAAATGGTAACACTTTCTGTCTGAAGGCCACAGATTAACTGTTGGGCTGCATCTAAGTAAGATCACTCTTCACGTTTGCCATGTCAGCTGTTACGTCAGGACCTCCTGTGACCACCAGACAGGAACCTGTGACTGCCAGAAGTTAGAATCATAGAATCATAGAGTTGGAAGAGACCACAAGGGCCATCCAGTCCAACCCCCTGCCAAGCAGGAAACACCATCAAAGCATAGTTGTAGGACTACAAGCGCTGATCATCCCTCAGCTTTGGCCATTCTGGCTAGAGGGTTGATGGGAGTTGGAGTCCAGCAGCATCTGAAAGGCCACAAGTGCTAAGTGGTAAGATACAAGGAAGCAGGCCTCAACTTGCATCAGGGATGGGGAACCTGTGGCACTCCAGACGTTGCTACACTCCATCAGTCCCAGCCAGCCTATCTCATCTCTGATTTGGAGATTATCCTTGCCTGGGGATCAGAACCAAACAGATCTCGGTAGTTTCATTGCCTTCTAAGAGTTGGGCTAACATAAATATACAAGGCGTTGTTTAGATGCCTGCTGCAGAGGTGACGGTCCTCAGCACCAGAGCTTCAAACCTTGTTCTATCTACCAAGTAATTCCAAGAAGGAAGAAGGGGAAGAAGCTTCTCCACATCACTCCCAAAGCTGCTTTTGCTGGTTTCAGTCACAAAGCTTCCATTTTTTGTCTCTCCATCACCTGGCAGAGGTATTGTTACCCTGATTAATTGTTACAGGCAGCATATATCATATGTTTGTTTCTCCTCATTCTCCTACTAGCTTTCCAGTAATGGCTGCCATATTTCTGGCATATATTTTCAGAGGAAAGTAACTGTCTTGAGAGACAGTTGTGGTGGTGCTGGTATTATCTATTAGTATAAAAACAAAAAGTACAGCTTCAATAGAAAGTTGGACAGTGGAGTAAGTACCATTGAAAGGGGGCTGGGGTCAGTAAGTGGATCCTTAGGGACATCCATGGATGAAGCAGAAAGCTCCTGCATTTCTGTCTAAAACGTGGGACCGCATTACAAACACAACTATGGCATACTGTGACAGGCACGGCCTTGAATAAATCCTTCACCATCTCTTTCATAAAACCCAATATTGGGAAATACATTGACCATGCGTTTCTAAATAATTTTAAGGAGCAAGCTCAAGTCTACCACAATAATGAAAAAGTGCATGGATTATTAGTAACATTTTGATGTACTGGGCAAATGACGCCCAGTATTAATGATCTCTGTATGCATCTTGCGTGCAGAGGAATGTGGGATTAGTGTGGGAGAGGGCAGAAGCATGCATGCAATGTCATTTTGCCAGAGTGGCTCATCAGGGCATGAGGCTGTAAACATTTCCAAAGGATAAGGCATCAGAGAGTTTCCCTGGAATGTCAAGAGGTGTAGAGAAAGATTCAGGTAATATATTAGGTAAAGGTAAAGGGACCCCTGACCATTAGGTCCAGTCGCGGACGACTCTGGGGTTGTGGTACTCATCTCGCTTTATTGGCTGAGGGAGCCGGCGTACAGCTTCCGGGTCATGTGGCCAGCATGACTAAGCCGCCGTTAAAAACCACAGTATAAAAAGGAGGGCATCTTTCTGCATTCTCTTCAGTTCTCTATGCCAAACATACAAGGACTGAGTCCAAAAGGGCCTGAGTTAAATTAGAGAGTCCCCAAAACTATAATGATATTGTTGCATGCAGTGGTCTCAGAATGAAATAATGTGCAGGGTGATGCCACCAGCCTTCTAGAGGTATCCAACTATTGCTGAAAAGGAATGAATTCTGCACACAGCTCCAAAATTCCACAAGGTTTTCATTTTCAATTTGTCATATAGTTGCTGACATTAATCATTTTGTACCCCTTTTCAGAGCTGCAGCATTTATAAACAGCAGCACAGTGTGTTGGCACCCTAAGGGGGGGGGGAAACAGTTTTATTGTTTTTGACACAGAGAGATTCACCTAAGACTGGCCGCTGAGCTCTAGGAAAATGTAAACACCTCTTCCAACATAATATTTGGTGCACTCTGGGTGTCTCTTTGAAAGGGTACCACGGGCACATTATACATGGAAATATAACAGGTCTCATTTGTAACTATTCCAGAAAGGATTCGCCTCAGAAGATATGTGTGGTCAGCTAGAAATAACATCACTTTTCTACGTATAACCCAAACATTGTTTCAGAATCAACTCTACTTTTGACTCATCAGTCTGTCTGCCATTTGGGTGTCTGTGGGGTTGCTAACCAAGCAGAAATCTGAAGAGCTAGGCTCTTAGCTTTTTTACCACAGTCACCATAGCCTTGTTAAAAGAGGTCCTTTATTCAAGATAAATATATGTCCTTTCACTGAAGGCCTCATCAGAAAAGTTAACGTTATCTCAAAAGGTTGGCAGTGTTCTTTTTCTAGAGCTAATGTGCACCTCGCCTCCCAAACCCTCACTATATTCCTTCTCATAAGCCCTTTCCATCCTTGTCTCTGAGACACACCATCTTCTTCACAGTTCGTTCATTGTGGTTGTGAGTGTCTTCTCATGTACCATTTGCACTGAGTAGCCAGTCACTTCCAGTGCAAAGCCACCCAAAGCAATTGAGCGCCAACGGGCAAGGAAGGGAAGGACTAGGGAAAATTCAAGAGGGCCTTCAGCATAGGTGCCGAGCAGAAATGTCTTGAAAGGACAAGCACACTTATCAGTTAATGCACGAGATTAGGCTGGTGCTAATTTTTGTGTCTCTGGTTTTCAGATATCTAAGATTCAATTATGTTTTGCTTCAATGAATTCTACATTAACTTCCTCCCATTATATACTTATTCAGTCCAAATATGCATGAAATATGTAACCACTGGAATATGCCCAGTTGCATTTACTTGCAAAAAAACAAAGCACCCTGCATTAAAATGTTTTGATTCTTTTACGCTGTGCTTGTATTAAATGCTAGTAATTGTCCCAGAAAGAGTGCTGGCTCTACTGAACTAAGTAAGAATTTCCATGAACTTAATAATTTGACTTTCACCATCCCCAGTACTTGATTGACACAGCAGCTGCTCTGTGTAGTTGCTTGTAATTTCTTTAATATCTAATAGTATTATGCTTGGTTGGCTGACTTTTCAAAGGACTGTGATTCGAAAGCATGAAAGAGCTTGCAGCTGAAGACAATTTGGTTGTTCCATCAACTGATAGCATAGCTGTCCCAGTCCAAATTGACAAATTTCTTCTAATTTGATCCAAATAGTGGTGGGAATCATTACTTTTTGTAATAATGATAATTTTTTTAAAAAATGAAACAAAAAATTAATGAAAAACAGAACAGCCCCAATCCAGCTAATCACTTTTAGTGGAAATTTAATTATGACTACCTTGTTCCATTGGTTTTAATGGGACTAAGACTGCAATGCTATACACACTTAACCTGGGAGTAAGTCGACTGAAGTCATGAGACTTACTTCTGGGTAGAGATGTGTATGATTGTGCTGTTAATCACACCTGATTTTAGCTTGATAGAGTCTCTTAAGGTTGATTTTTCTATTAAAGAAATGAATCCCAAAGTGACATGGAATGCATAGCATTATTGCAAAGTTACTGTAAACCTTCTAGTAGTGTAATATTTTTTTGCAAATATTACAATAATAGACCACACTTCTTATCTTGTACAATAATTCATGCCTGTTGCACACTCTGAAACCAAAAGCACAGGTATAGATCTAGGAATTTTATACACCTCACTTACCATTTATTAACATCCTCTGTATTTTATTTTCTTACATAATCTGTAGAAACTTTACAAGCAATGAAACAGAAATGTTAGGGGGCTTATATGTACAATAGGTTTTAATAAAAGCAACTTGGTTTTTTAAAAAACAAAACAAAAAAGGCCTTTTTGTTTTTATGTTTTCTTTGTTGTTGTTTGTTTTGGTTCACTATGGAATTTCTGAGAAAGCTGTCATGGATATATTTCTTACCAAAGTCTTGTGTAGATGTTTTGTATGTAGTTGTCTGGCTAACACATTATTATTTTGGAATAAAGACATCTTTACTATGAAAACAACACCACTTGTTTGTTTGAGTTTAATGGTAAAGGTAAAGGTAAAGGGACCCCTGACCGTTAGGTCCAGTCGCGAACGACTCTGGGGTTGGGGCGCTCATCTCACTTTACTGGCTGAGGGAGCTGGTGTACAGCTTCCAGGTCACATGGCCAGCATGACCAAGGCGCTTCTGGTGAAACCAGAGCAGCGCATGGAAACGCTGTTTACCTTCCCACCTATTTATCTACTTGCACTTTGACGTGCTTTCGAACTGCTAGGTTGGCAGGAGCTGGGACCAAGCAACGGGAGCTCACCCCGTCACAGGGATTCGAACCGCCGACCTTCTGATTGGCAAGCCCTAGGCTCTGTGGTTTAGACCACAGCGCCACCCGCATCCCCTGAGTTTAATGGTACAAGTACATAAATGTTGTTGGCATCCGTCTGTCTTCATAAACAATGGACTGTGCCTCCAGGGGTCAAACCACTGCATTAGCAGTACCAAAGTGACCTACCCAGGGGGCAACAATGGCCCTCTCTCAGCCTCATTGATGTGGCCCAAAAGAAAGCAGAGCAACACATTTGACACCAGCTTGGCTGCACAAAGGAAGCTTACATAGGAACCACCCAACCTTTTTAGGGATTCCACTCTGAATTTAGTCTTTTGTTCTCCTAAAGATATCCCACAGAGCAGTGGGAGGTTAGGATCAGAGTTTCCCTTCTCCTAAATGGGTTACCTTCCCAGGTTCACAAGCTCCATCTGCCCCTCACTTTCCCCTACAGTACGTGCAAAAACCGGCATCTTGACTTGGACCCACTATTGATCTCATCCGCTCAATCTGCTGGAGCCTGCCTTCGCATGCAGGGGAAGTCCCTAACTCACTGAGGGTTTCAGACCTATTGGCTATCCTCACCTGGTTTAGCAGGCCAGTTGAAGCCATTCCCAGACACTGGCCACTGTTGCATGCTGACAGCTTCTAGGACCAGCAAGAACAGGCACAAGTTGGGGGGCCTGATGATCAGAAACTCAGAACAGAGAGGAAGAAACTGTTTTTGAAAGCACGCACAAACTTGGGTAAGTCCTGATGTATAAGGATAAAAGGTTAAAAAGTGTTGATGAAGACATCACAAAAGAATGAGGTGGTTCTGGAAGGAAAGACCAGCTCCATATTTAGGGCAGTGTGTGAGGTTCCCCCACTCAGGGTGCCAAATTAAGGGGGTGCAAAATTGAGAAGATCCATAATGAGAAGATCAATTTGGGGGTCCCAATTTTGGCCTCACATAGGGCACCATATAACAAAGATTACCAAAGTCCACTCCGGGAAAGAAATTATATTGGGCTTGTCTAACAAAAAAAGTGGTCCCTGCTTCATTGACTTTCAAAGTAGGGCTTATGTTACTTCTAATATAGCATTCATCAGGTTTTGAAAAGATTGAAACCATAGGGAATAAAGAGCACTTTCTGGTCACCTAAAGATGTCAGTTACTAGGGCCATTCTATTGTCTATTGTATTGAGGTTTTGGTGGGAAAACCTACACTTAATTTTGATTTTGGACTATGCAGCAAAGTCTCTGCTTTTCAGACCCTACAAAATGGAAATGGTTTGGGGGAGGTACTAGGAAACAGTCATCAAAAAGTAGAACTTGCTTTCCTGGGCTTAGGAAGAAGTGTGTTTGAATCAGTGTGTTTGAATCGTCTAAAGAGACGAACTCCAGCAACTCTTTTCTAGAAAAAAGCAGTGGTCCCTGTATGATAGTATCAGAAATAGCTCAGAAAAGAAATATAAACCCTGTCAGTGCCACATGCAATGCGCGGGGGGGGGGGGGAGAGAGAGAGAGAGTTAACTTATGCAATTTAATTCCCTTGACCTTTGATGAGTGTTCTGATAATGCCATCACATTTCCACTTTAATAACTGCTGAGAGCAAATGTACACTTTCATTTATCCTCCTTGGAAGAAGCTGTGTTATTGCAGCCTAAAGACTTCACCAGCAAAAATGGACTGCGCTAAAGTTCCTTCTAAGAGGTATTCCAGACACCTGTCATTCTTCACTCGGCATGCAAACTCATTTAAGGCCTTTTATCGCTAGGCTTTCAACAGCCAACCTTTACTTCCTGTTGTTTTTTGCAACGTTCTGTGAAACAAAGGCAATTACAGCCCACCTGAATGATATTTAAGCATCCTCTCCTCCTATTTGTAAGCTCCAGAATGGTTTGCACATTAACTTGATGCACAGCATTAACTGCTCAGTAGGCACAAAGCAAGAGTATTCCTTACACTCTCTTATCGGCACCACAGATCTTGTACTGTTGAATTTGCAGTCTCTCACAGCTCTTACGAGACAGGCTACTTTGATAATGGAAGACCCAAAGAGTAAACTTCAAAAAGGAAAGGATATCTATGGAAATGTATAGTGCACCCGTTAGCAGAGACACATCAATAATGCAGCTGCAGTCCAGAGTGAAAATCCTGGTAAAGGTTTACTGAAAAAACCTGAACAAAACAGGAACTGAGAACTAATGGGAAATGAAGTTCTAGACCTAATAGACAAAATAAAGACAGGCAAATCACTGTATCTGGATGGCATCTACCTGAGAGTTGTCAGATAACTCAAATGTGAAATGGCTGGTTTTCTAACAATAAATATGTCCTCCATACCTGAGGACTGGAAAGTAGTCAATGTAGCACCATTTTTTTTAAAGGGGATGCAGGGGGGGATCCTGGGAAATACAGGTCAGTTGGCTTAGCATCTGTCATGGGGAAGCTGGTGTAGTTAAAAATAAAATAAGCAAGCATATAGAAGAACAAGCCTTGCAGAAGCAGAGCCAGTATGGCTTCTCCGAGGGCAGTTGATGCCTCATACACCTATTAGAGCAGAAAAATATAGATAGAGGTGGTGCAGCTGACACAGTGTACTTGGACTTTCAAAAGGTTTTCAGCAAGGTACTTGAGCAATTGCAGCATTGCCTCTGGTTGAACATATGAACCAAAGTGTTTAGCATTAAATTCTAGGATGTTTGATGGAAGGCAGCTGGAATATGGCCTTACTATACCTCAAAGAAGGCTGGACTCCCTTAGCACTGAGTTTGTCTCTATCTTTTAAACACCTTTTGTAGGCCAGAATTGCCTAGGATAACCACAAAGAAAACAAATCCTCTTGATGTATGCCACCTTACAAATATGTGAGGACTGAATACAATTAAGCAGTATTATCAGTTTGTCTAAATGCAACATTTAGAACATAAAAAGGGTCCTGCTGCATCAGACTGAAGGGCTATGTAGTCATGAGAACAAAAGAGGAGCCTGATAGCTCAGGCCAGTGGCCCATCTCCTCCAACATCATGTCCTCACATTGGTCAACCAAATGCTTATAGGAATCCTGGGGGGGGGGGGAATTCAAGCAATCTCCCATTCTACTAGTATCCAAAGGCACATCACCTCTGCAAGTGGAGGTAATACATAGCCATAATGACTAGTAGCCATTGAACATATGTTAACCTGGTTTGAACTTAAGACGCAATACCAAACTTATCCTATCCTACTTCCTTTAGCCCCAGGAGTGCAAAGAGCGAGGTTGCTGGAAGTTAAAGCACCGGTCTTGATCCTGGCTATGCAGAGTGTGACTCCTGACAGGTAACCTCTTTCTACCTGACTATAAGTGCAGTTGGCTGTCCAGTTTAATGCTTCGACTGCTTGTTCTGATATTCTACTCAAGGTTCTTATGTTGTATGGTTATTATGTTGCTTATTATCTGGTATTTTTGGCAAAATTAAGGGCAGCGCATATGGAGGTGGGTAGCTCAGTTGGTTAGAGCGTGGTTGCAGGTTCGATTCCTGTAAGGGACAGCTGCATATTCCTGCATTTATGATTCTGTGAAATAAATTTCTTAGCCTGGTCATGGGCTTCAGGCTTATGCACTCCCTCCCCTCACTCTTTCTCTGCTTCCTTCACTGCCGTAAAAGGCAACCACTAGGTTACCTAGAAAAACCTCAAATTAAAACACATGGTGGGGCCTCCTAGCTCAATATTTACCTTCTACACTTGGTGGGTGGAGTAATTTGGATTCACCCTAACATAGCTGTCAAGTTCTCCCCTTTTTTAAAGGGAAATTCCCTTACGCTGAATAAGAAAAGGGAAAACTTGACAGCTATGCACCCTAAATATAATCCCAAATGCTGAATAAATCTGAGGAGGTCCCAAAGTAGCGTCACCAAGGATATTGGTGCAGGGAGCGGGGGCTTGCCACCATCCCACACCTGTTCTTCCCAGGACACAGAACACACCAGGCAAGGGACTCTTGTATCAGATCCTAGCAGCTATGTAATGGTGTAGTCCTGACCTGTAACTTATTTGCTTGTTTTTGTTAATTTGTGTCCTTGGTAAGGTGGAAGAATAGGGGGAAGAACACTGAGCATGCCAGAAAATATAAACAAAATACCACTAGATGGTGCTAAAAGCACAGCTATTATTTATATAGTACAACAGTATGTGTTTTGTGGTTTGAAAGACTTGACTATGCAACTGGAGACTATTAAAGAGTTAAGGTGCACCAGGAGACTATGCAACTGGAGACTATTAAAGAGTTAAGGTGCGACGGGGAACCAGGGAGCGCGGCACGGTGGGCGGGAATGCCGAACTCGCGCTCCGCTGGGCTGGGCTCCGCCTCCGCCCACCAGCCCTGCTTCTAGGGAGGGGCACAGCCCGGCGGAGCGCGAGTTCGCCGTTCCTGCCCACTTTGTGGCCCCTCCCCTTTCGTGCCTTGGCCCCTCCCCTTGCCCCCCCCTAGTTTTGATCCTGGGTACGCCCATGCCGTGGGGTACAGCAGCTTCCTCAGGCGGTGGAAACTGAAGAGATGACGCCCACCTCACAGCTTCTGCCACCACCAGAGAAGCATCCAAGGTAAGGGAGATGTTGGCATTCGCAGAGTGACACAGCATTCTGCCAGTTACAGGTAGGTAGCCATGTTGGTCTGACGCAGTCAAAACAAAATAAAAAAAATCCTTCCAGTAGCACACTAGAGACCAACTAAGTTTGTCATTGATATGAGCTTTTATGTGCATGCACATGAAAGCTCATACCTATGACAAACTTAGTTGGTCTCTAAGGTGCTACTGGAAGGATTTTTTTTATTTAGCATTCGGCCACACAGTTTTGCCGCCAGTGGCAAAACTCAATGAGAGGGAAGCATTCCAAAAGTTTGCCCTCACACATCCCAGCAACACTTTGCAAGGGCTTTTCCATGAGTGGGAGGAGGATGTTTTGCTTCAGGCTCCAAAATGTTTTGGGCCACCTCTGACCTAAGACATTATGATGTTTTTTCCCCCAGGAAGGCAAGACCTGCCTGGGGCTTAAAGTGGCTCCAAGCAAATACTTTGTTCTGTCTTTTAACATTTTTAAGATTTACAATATCTTACAATATCTTAAAATTGATATTTAGTCTAACAAAATCTGACCAATTAAATTTTATCCCAGTGGGATTATTGTGGCTCTTTTTTATGCATTTGTCTTTTTGTGTGACCGTGCTGATATTGTATTTTATCTGATTTTTTTGTCTGTCTTTTAATTTTTATTGACTAAATTGGTTTGCATCACATAGAGAACTAGGCAAACATGTGACTTATCAATGTAAACTGTAACAAACAATGCACCTGACATGTTAATGGAGACTCCGCTAAAGCTTTTGTTTTTATGTCACACCCTTCTTCAAGGCTTGTGACTGACAAGATTTATTGTTGCGTGAGCTTCTGTCTGAGGGCAACTAACCAATTACTTCATGTCTGTCAGGAGACATATTACACTAGCTGAGAGGAAAAGCCTTCTTAAAATGTTTCCCAAGACATCCTGAGCTCTACATAACCTGTCACCTCCAAAACTGTTATACTTGCTTTTAACCTATAAATATCAAATCCTAACACTCTCCTGGGTGGGGAAGGAGACAGCTGAGTTAAGAAATCTTTCATTTTTAAAACAGGGTATCGATCTCCAAGCAGAACTTTCAGCTCAATTCTCATGTGCTTGGCAATGTAAGGGTATTCTCGTCCCCGCAAGAGCTCATAAGGTTAGGCTCTGATTGGATTAAAATGAGCTTGTCCCCATTCCTCAGTTCATGTAAAGGAGGAACAAAAGAAGTGTGTGGGGTTTAGGGGTGTTCCGTGCATGGAGGTACTCTTCTCCTCATGAGAAGAGAAGACTCCCTGGAAAAGACCCTGATGTTGGGAAAGATGGAGGGCACAAGGAGAAGGGGACAACAGAGGACAAGATGGTTGGACAGTGTTCTCAAAGCTATCAACATGAGTCTGACCAAACTGCGGGAGGCAGTGGAAGACAGGAGTGCCTGGCGTGCTCTGGTCCATGGGGTCACGAAGAGTCGGACACGACTAAACGACTAAACAACAACAGTGCATGGAGGTACCTTTTCATGGTGCAACAGCAAGGCTCTGAAAGCAAAATTTCACTATGCCATTCTCACTTTGTGCCTGTAGAGGGGAGTAGATAGCTATTTTATGATGCACCTCGCTCTACTTTTACCGTAGCTAATGAATCCTTGCCTTTCCATTGTAAAGCCTGAACTAAGGTCATTTATACAGGTGATGTTCAAATCCATTTTTCCCTACCTCTGAATGTCCACATCTATAATTTGCATATAATTCCTGCTTCCTGTCTCTCTTTAACAGCAGCAAAAGGTGACCCGTTTCATATATGGAGAGCCAGCATGCCAGAGGGAGAAAGTTTTTTCTGTCCACCATCTAGGCCAGAGAATGTTTCACTCTGTTCCTCCAAAGGCTGGTCCTTCCTCCCTCTGCAGTCCTTTAAAGGGGCTCCTATTACTGCTGAGGCTTTGTGACTTTCCAAACAAATGCACAAAAAATGAACATCCAAGTTGCACACATTTTAATGCACTTTGCACGCATTCTTCTAATAAAATACTTTGTTTCAATGCCCTAAAATATATACACATATGCATTTGCTAACACAAAATATGTTTTTGGTGTGTACATTATGGGATCTAAACTGCACCACAAACTCTGGAGAAGTGCATGATTGAACTGATAGTGTGTTCCAGTCTCCAAGCACATGCAGGGACACTGAATCAGGTTGGCTCACTGTGGATCAAACAAATTTCTCCCCCATCCCTAGCAGAAATAAAACTGCATGATGGGGAAGGAGCCAGCCTCCTCCCCACCCCTGTGCTTCAAATTGTCGCATCAGCAGCTACAAATCTGAAACGAAAACGAATCTCCAAACCATGCAAAACTTCTTCGACTTTAAGATGCTAGAGCCAGGATCTCTTACTCGAAAGCAGCCTCACCAGTTTGTGAAGATGTGGTTTTTGGCCTCTGTTTTCCCCTTTCCCCCCGCTGCCATGAAGGCAGGAAAAATAGGAGGCAATTTCTTCTGTCCCAAACCACAATCACAAGCCAGCTTGGAATGTAAATATTTTACAAACTGTGTAGACCTGCTTTAGGATTCCAGAAATAAATAAAGGGCACTGAGATAAATATCTATATCTATCTATATCTATATGTTTATTTTCAAATGCAGGTTTGAGAATAGCTATCCACGGGCCTTTCCTCCCTCTAAGCCAAACATCCCTGGTAATGATGAGAGTGTGTTGAATCTCACTCTTAATGGCATGCACTTCAAATCATTCAACCTGTACAGTATACTTAAATTACCAATTAACCCTCACAAAAAAAGATCAGGTCGGGTCAACGGAAAAGATCAAGGCTGTCTGGTCACTTCCATTACCACCACGAAGCAATCAGGAATAAACCGACTGGCAGTTTTGTGACCTCTGCCCCCAAACAAAGGTCCCGTGCTTTGTGATTAATGGTTGTATGGTTCACCTTTTGTTCCCTGACAAGCAGCACTTAACCAGCTTTCATTTCATTTCTTTTTTGTATTCTGCTGATCAAGAACCTTCAAAAATGTGCCTTCCTGAGAAAGCTAGGAAAGAAAAATAAAATAAAAACAATTTCAGGAATTGGGGTGTGTTTTTTTTAAAGGTTCCAGAACTATGGGGGTTCTGGCTCATGATCTTGTCATCAGTTGCATTTCATACTAAGAACCCATATGAATCAGACTACAGGTCTGTTTAATCCAACAGTCTGTTCCCAACCGTGGCCAATCTGCTGCCTATGGACAGTGTAAAAGCCAGGCATGAGTGCAGAAGCCATCCACTGATTGTGATTCACAGCAAGTGATATTCATATAGCCATCATGACTGTAGCCTCCCCCAATCCCCCCTTTAAAGCCATTTAAACTAGTAGCAGCCATCACCAAAATCCATCAATTAAGGCTGCAATCCTACACAGATTTATTTGGGAAGAAGTCTCATTGAACACAGTGGGGCTTACTTATAAATAAACATGCATAGGATTGGGGTGTGATTATAAATTAATTGTGCTATCAGGATTTATAGCTGTAGTGTTGAAAATTTCAATGACTTTGCATTTTGGTCATAGGCACATTTTACACGGCCATCTCTGCACACCTTTGGTTTTGAAAGATGAGGAGAGAAAGATGGCAATGTACTGTGTATTATACTCAATCTGAAGAAAATGGAAGGGGACACACTATGTGAGTGCATTGACCAAAGCATGGAAATCTGGGATTTATGACAGCATATATATATTTTTTTAAAGTCATCAACTTCTTTAATTGATCATCATACTTGTTAACAATGATCAAGATGCATGCTTGACCAAATAACATATTGATTCATAAGAAAATGTGTATTAAGAATCTAAAAATGTCTTTAACGGACACAAATATTTATTTATCATTAAGCAACAGCTATATATAACATCCAGATTAGTTGATGCGGAAATTTTGTGATTTGAAGTGTTTTTAGAACCTCAACCATCACAGGGATTATGCAGTGCTAAGTCACAATGTCTTGCCTGAGAATGATAGCTGTTAATTGCTTTCATGAATATGGATCTGAAAACTTGCCTACAACAGAAAGGTGCCATGCACTTAAAAATGTAGATTAGCCATGGGAGCAAAGGTAAATAAGTTCCCACTGGCATATTACTCTCTGAAGTAACAAATATGTTTTATTAAGGGCAGCACAATTAATTGGAAGTCAAATATTACTGGGAATTTGACATTTTGATGTGAATATTCATTGGTATCCGATTCAATATATGGTTATGAACTCCTTCCCTGGCTGATTCCAATTTTGAGCCTATTTGACTGCAAGCCTATTTTTCACTTCTCCTTAGTACTCAAGGGCTGAGAGGTGTCAAAGACCCATTATCATTTTTGCAGGAGGGTCCATGTCTCCAACATCCTACCAGCCACCCAATCAACATGAAACAGGAGCTTTCTAGCACCAGGGCAGTCTTTACCATTTGAAGCAGGGGGTAAAAAATTGTGTCCTCCCTTAAAGAGGGCATGTGTTGCGGTGCCTGGCAACCAAATCCTTGTGAGGGGTTGTGCCCGTGCCTGAGTCCAGGGGAGCATCTGGGGGGGGGGGGGGTGTTAACAGAGTCTGTTCCCGGGCTTTTCACCTATCTCAGGTGTTCACCCTTGGCTGACCTATGATAGAGCTCTGGGTCAGCGCTACCTGCAACGGTGTAAGGAGCTAGTCGAACCAGAGCTGACGCAACCACTCGCTTGCTGTAATCAATCAAGTTGTGGCCTAAATTCTGCCGAAAACCAAACCAAAATTATGAGTCTTGAGTGAATTTATTTTAGGGGAAGGTTCAAAGGTCTGAACACGCAAACGTGCTCCCCTGGGGCTGTTGTTGTTTTTGACAAGCAACATGGGCGTAGGCAGGGGGGCAGGAGGGGGCAGACCATAACCAGCACTTTTCCCCTCCAAAAACTGAAGTGGAAAAGGCTTTGCTTTAGCAAGAGCAGCTCAGTCTCCGCTTGCTGGGGGGGGGGGAACACAGCAGTAACAAAAACACATCAAATAAATAAAGCAAAGTGGCTGCCAGTAGTTAAGCAGTTAAGACAATGGAGCATATATCCCCAGGCAAGATTTGATAGCTGACCATTTCACCCTATTGTTCTTAAGTGGGACTTGTTAATGAGCATTCAGGAGCATTAAGAGTTCTATTGGCGATTTAATGAGGGTGCAGACTCAGAGGATTCAATTTGACTAAGGTGGCTCTGCAAGGCTAAAAGGAAGTGAATAAGAAAGGGGGGGGGCTGTAGCTTTGACAGACACAGTGATGTTTATAAAAAGCATTGGTGTTCCAGTCTGCCCCTCCTCCTGCATCTGTATACTGTAAATCAGGGGTGGCCACCTCCCAAGAGACTCTGATCTACTCAGAGTTTAAAACTGGGGGTGATCTACCCCCTTTGGGGGGGTTCAGGTCAAAGCTGTTGAGTTTTTTTTAAAGGAAGGGAAGCCCTGTTTTGGGGGGTTTAGGTCAAACTTGTTGAGCTTCTTTTAGGAGGGAGGGAGGCCCATTTTTGTTTAGGGCTTCAGGTCATAGTTCAATTTTTTTGAGGGAGGAGGAAAATTTTGGGTGAGCTTTTTTTAGGGGTGCCAGTGACCTACTAGTGATCTACCACAGACATCCAGTGATCTACTGGTAGATCACAATCTACCTGTTGGACGTGCCTGCTGTAAATCAAGCAGAGAGAAAGCTGCTTACAAGGCTCCTGTACATGCAGAGTTCCAGCATCACAGCGTCACCCAGAGGCACCCACAAATATGAGTTATCCCTCTCTCTATTTCTTCCTTCCTTCCCTCCCTCTTCCATCCTTAATAAAATACGGGGGGCAGATAAGCCCCACATAGAAAGCCCATCAACATGGGGGGATGACTCTTTCAAATACGGTATTTACCAGTAATTGGGGGGGGCACCTAGGCCTCTAGGAGTTGGATGCTATGCCTAGGAGTAGGACAATTCAAGAAAGCAGAATGATGCATATGCTATGGTAATATATCAATAGAATCATAGAATTGTAGTCGGAAGGGACCACAAGGGTCATCTAGTCCAACCCCCTGCAATGCAGGATTTTTTTCCTAAGGTGGGGCTTGAACCATGGTTGAAATATTATGCTGATATGCAGCAACGCCTCGGAGCCGTCGTGGCTGCGGCCGTGTCTTGCCTCACCCTCGCCCGCCCTGCCACCCCCTCTCGCCTGCCCGACCCTCCCGTCCTCTCCAGCCAAGCAGGGTAGCCGCCAACGCTACCAGCCCCAGAAGCACAAGGTGGCCGCTGCTGCCACCGCCACGATGTCATCAGGCCTGTTGGCCCTTTAGCCCCGCCCACTTTGTGGCCCCTCCCCTTCTGTGCCTTGTCCCCACCCCTGAACGACCATGGCTTCCCCCCCCCCCTAGTTTTGATCCTGGCTACGCCACTGACAAGCAATTTGAAAATGGGGGTCATGAAGGAGGTGTCCCTGGACCAAAAAAAAAAAAGCACACCAAATTTCAGACAAACATGTCCTGGGACAATTGTGCTTCTTTATTTTACCTTCATTATAGAAAAATGGAAAAGTCACCCTTTTCTCGTTCTTCCCTCCCCCTTTCCTGGAAGTGTTCTCTGTGAAGAAAAAGAGAGTGCTTTGGGGGTTCGCTGACACACCTTATTAATGGCGCAAACCAGCTCAGAGACATGAAAGCTTGTTCCAAATCAGCTGATTCACCTCATTCTGGGTATTTACAGAAGATGGAGAGAAAAATGAAGCTAGGAAAATATGGGTAACAATTGATTTGAGTACCACAATGGCATCTGCTTCGTGTATTTATATATTTTTAAAAGAAAACATCTGCTGTTGGGAAATTTGAAGTATTTTCCTTTCACTCCAGTTAGCTGTTGCCAGCGACTACTACACATTCACTACACAAACACTGGTTTTGTATTCTGACTAACAACAAAAGACGACAGGAGCAATTCCACCAGTGCTATTTGGACTTGCAAACCATGGATAAGCATAGAGAATATTGTCATTCAACTGACATTTTCTACAGAAGCCGGTGAATCGGGTTACTGCAACACATATCCTAAGGTTTATATATTCAAGATTTCAAGGCTATTCTTTGTCTCTTGGTGATGCTTTACACTGTGGTTTCCTCAATAGAGATATATTTATCATAGGATTTTGATGAGAAAAGACCTGTCTGTTTCACACACACACACACACACACAGGAACTATGCCAATTTCTTCTATTTCTTCTAGCAGCGATGCTAAAGAGCTAAAGCATTGGAATGCCATTTTTATCATTAGTAAATGACATGTTACTTACAGGTGCTAATACTGAAGTCCTGGTGATTTTTAAAATGAAAAGCAGCTGGGATTCGGAAACACAGGAGTGGGGTGGGTGGGGGTGCTTAACTGTTTTCTCATCAGTCATTTTTCCCCGTTAAAAATCACTCCTCTGGCTGGTTCCCCCCACCCCCACCATCCAACAAGAGTCCCAGTATATGTTAACAGGTGATTGATTTATATAAGCTCACAACTCTAGGTTCCTATTTTTTAAAAAAAATCGTGTCTATGAGAACAGTGGCTTATACGATGACTTCATCACATATCAGAAAGGTTATGATGACAAACAGAATTCTCTCTACCATAATAGCCCCCGGAGAGCTACAGTGAGTCAGGAGAGATTACGTGCTCCCAGAAGTATATAAAGGTTCACAGGCAGAATTCAACTAAACAACTGCGTGAGAAGAATGATGTCCACTTATGCAATGGGACTTTCCCACCCTAGAACAGATTTAGGGTGGAAGAGAGGGGGAGATCATTCTGTTGCACAAGGAAAAATCTGTGTGGTGATGGAACATTAGCCGTAGTGCTACAATGAAGTCTTCCCACAGAGTAGAATGAGATGCTCATATCTAGTGCTAAAACAAAGTACAGTACCTAATATGCTCCAGTCTGCTGTCACAAATGTTGCTATGGGGGGTGCGGAGAAAGGGGGTGCAGTAGGGGTGGTCTGCCCTGGGTGTCACCACTGAGGGGCGGTGACAAAATGCCGGGTGGCCCTCACTGCGGGGCCTGCAGCACGCCTGAGCCACGCATCTCTCCTGCGAGTGACGCAGTGGCTTGGGTGACCGTAGACTCCACGATGCCCCAAACGGTCCACCCACTGCCTGCCCCACAGCTGTAGGGGGCTGAGTGGGAGGAGGCTCCTCAGAGGCCCCGTGGAGTGTCTTGCCCCGATTGGCCCTGCCCCTGGGTGCAGGGTACATGTGCCACCCCAGGTGCCCGACTGGCTTGCTCTTGAGCGGGGGGAGACTCTAATCCAGCACCAGGAGTATGGGTGTGGGGTCTCTTGCACCGTGTTTTTGCCACCAAGTAAGGCCTACCAGTTTGGCTTGCGCCAAGTGCTCCCTTCTCTTCTCAGTAGGCGATTAGCAGTGAGGATCTCTCTTCTCTGCGGAGAGAGTACTGCTGTTCATCACTTTCCACAAAAAGAGGTCTCAAAGCGACTTACAAATCCATAAAATTCAAAACACCTTGATAATCAATTAAAAGCCAAATCCATAGAAAAAGATATAACAGAATCCCCCCCCAAAAGTGTCCACCCAACAATAACAATAAAAAGGATAACTTTTTATTCTGACTGACACCTAATTCTGACTGACAACAAAAGATGACAGGAGCATGGGGGGCTCTGGGGCGAGGGGGAGGGGGGAGGGCAAACCCAATTATAAAATGAACCACCCTCGACTGCCTGCCTTCATGGGACTTGCTCGTGGCAGGAGGGGTCCTGTGGGAGGGGGGATTGGAAGAAGGTGGAAATAGGTTATGAATATTTTGTTTTTCCTTTTTATATTTTTCTTTTTTCCTTTTTTACTCTTTTTGGGGTGGTGGTTTTGGGATTCTTTATTTTTCTTTTTTGGATAAATGGTTGGGTGGACATTCCCCTGACTTCTCCCTTGTTTTTCTAGAGCTCCCTGGTGGCAGGGGGGGCTTTGGGGCGGGGAAGAGGGGAGGAGGACAAACCCAGTTCTAAAATGGACCACCCTCAACTGCCTACCTTCATGGGACTCACTCGTGGCAGGAGGAGCCTGTGGAGGGAGAGTTGGAAGAGGGTGTAAATATGTTATGTATAATTTGTTTTTTATTCTGAAAAATTTAATAAAAAAATTTATATAAAAAAAAAGATGACAGGAGCAAATCCACCAGTGCTATTTGGACTTGCAAACCATGGACAATGGAGAACATTGTCATTCAGCTGACATTTTCTACAGACCCCGGAGAATCGGGTTACTGCTAAGTGATGAACGCCACAAACTAGGCTAAACATCATAACAAAGTCTTACCCATGTTAATGACCCAAAGCCTGGGCAAGGAAAAGTGTCTTAGCCTGACACCTGCAAACTGACAATTATGCTATGTTTCCTTCAGAAGAAAACTGCACAAACTCGCGGGTAGATGTACCTGTCTGTAGTATATATCTATATTGGGTTCAGTGACTTTTGAAGTGTCTGAAGCCTCAAAACAGAGCCTTCCGGTCTATCAGTTTTGTTCTGCAGTCCATCATATTGACTGAATTGTAGCTTCAGAAGCTAGTGATCATTCCTGCTCTATGTAGCATGCAGAGAGCTTAGAAGAACATGGGGGGGTCTAATTAGAGAGTGCTAATTGCTCTCCTCTTATGCACCTGCACAAAAGTATAGGCACAAGAGCTGCCACAAAAGTTGCTGTAAGAGCAACAAATTGGTTTTTAATGCTGTACTTTCAGAATATGAATACAATCTGGTATTTCCTAGTCCAGCCTCTTAACTCTCCTACCTGGTATGATGCTGTCATCCTTTAGCGCTGATGATGGTGTGAGCGTGTCATAAAGGAGTGTCTGTTGCACACTCCTTTCATATTTAGTATCAAAGACAGTTTGGTCGTGACAAAACAGGTTCCGCATTCTGCCTTGAACAGCAGGCGGAGGAGGCAGGGGAAAAGATGTGTGAAGATAGAATTTGTTATCACAACTACTTAATCTGAATATTTTTAGGAAAGGAAAAAGATTTGTCAAAACCCAAGCTTAAGCCCCCACCTGTCTAGAGCACTCTGGAACTCTAGACACTCCCATATCATGATGTAGCAGGTCCAATCTCTACTTCACTACCCCCATCTCACCATAATCAACTCTGGAATACGTTGTCACCAGATAAGACAAGGCCAGTTGCTCAGGTGCTTCTTTGTGTTGTCTCCTGTTCTTTCTTAAATTCAGAATTGTTGTGCATAGATTCACTGCAGGGTTTTTGTTTTTAAGGCAGTTCAGCTTTAGAAGATTCTTCTACTAAATTTATCTACAGTCATATAAATTACACGCGCACACACATCATAGTGTGAAATGCTTTAGGACAGTGGCTCAAATCCTATGAACACTTCCCTAGGAACACATTGGGACTTGCTTCTTATATATCACAGAATAATAAATGTTATGTGCAACTCTCATTGTCAAGTTTGAATTAAATTTTGGTGGCATCACCCTCTTTTGTGACTTCTATAGATAGAATGAGCCTGCGTTTAATATTCAGGGAGAAGGGTATGATAATATTGTAATCTAGCAGCCAACAAATGAGAAAGCCGAACTATAAACATTTCCTTTGCCTTTTCATAGGTAGGCAAGACAAATTCACTATTTGCCCTATAGCCTTTTAAAGATCTAAATTGTTGACTATGGGAACTCTATATCCTGAGATGGGCTAACTATATATCCCAAGATGCACAGGGCTTGATTTAATAATCCAAAATTGCTCCCAGGCCCAGAGCCTGCAATAGCATCGTTAACCTTAGCTCCAGAATTAGAGTTTCTACTTCAGTTCTAAAGTTCCATTAGCCCACAGGCTATTTTCATCTTTCTGCCATGGACCTATGCGATTAGTGCTGAAACAGGGCATGTAAAAGTTGACACAGAGTCTGCATTTACTGTATTTCTGCATGCCTTTTTGTTCACTGAAGATCCTCAGCTGACCTGAGACAAGGTTCATGCAAACAAATGAGAGATGATCACAAAGTAAGGCTCTTCACACACATTAAGAGCACAATCCTACGCATGGAGGAAGTCCCACTGAGGTCAATGGGATACCTCTAGGTAAGTGCCCTTACCTGGATGAAAGGAGGATATCTTGATTGGTAAAGCAGCCCTTCTGCCAACATGCTCACAGGATGATTTGACCACAATCTCATTCTCTCTCCAAGCACAAGCCATTAACTTGTTAAAATCTTAGATTGCTTTGCTTTGCTTATTACTTCTTTCTGCTTGTTTCATCTTTTTTTGAAATTTGCTGTTTGATTTTCCATGCTAGTCTCTTCCCCTAATCCTCCTTCTCTGCCACTCTGTCTCTATTCTAATATCTCTACATCTATGTTTCATTGCTGGTGAAACATAGCATATTTTAGGGGGGAGCATATACTGGTAATATAATCGCACAAAAGTAGTGAAGAAAATTATGTATTAAAAAAATACAGAGAGAGAGAGAGAGAGAGAGAGAGAGAGAGAGAGAGAGAGAGAGAGAGAGCGCAATATCTGTCCATTAATAATTTCACTTTTTGCCTTAACCCCCCCCCCCAACTCTGATTTAATTCTGACTTCTTCTTTTTTACAATGCACTGCTATTTTGGGTGTTATTTGCAGAATTAACATTGTCTTGTTATTTTGTAGACAATATCACAAGGAGCTGAAGCTGTCTTATTGGCATAACCTCACTGGCTTCAGTGAATACCCACCAGGGATGGATCTACCCCATTGTGTTCCAAAAAGAAATTGTAAGGCAATAATGTATTTTACACACACTCTTCTGAGCCCAATTGCTCTATGTGGAAATATAGAAATAGACTGCCAAAGGACGATTCATTTCAATTTAATTATTCCTGGTAACTCACTGAGAGGAAGCACAACATCTGACTTCTCTATCTACATTTTCAGAGGGTTGATTAGTACCAACAAAAGGCAGTACTTCTTCAGATGTATTAATTAAGAACTATAAATGGAAAGTGCATGTCTTAGACCCAATTCAACAGGCCAATATGGACATGGTAAGCAACTGAGATGGACATAGGACAGAACGTGTTTTAGTGCACTGGGCCATGTTAAGACAGTGAGCATGAGTCACCTCAGATGTAATCTTTTCCATTCTTCAGCCATAGTTAAGGAGTTAACTAGGCCATAGTTAAGGAATTCCACTTCAAGGGCAAATTTCCCCTTGCCATCAAGCATTGGTATGTGTGTGCATGGAGGGTGAAAGGTGATAGGTATTTTTTGCCTCAGTGGGAAGTTATTCCCTGGTAGTGCACAGATGCCATCAGCTTCAGTGCCCCCTTTGCAATTCTTCATGGAATATCTAATGCGGCCTGCAGGGGTTATCTCCACAGCATGAAATCACAGGTGGACAGATCAACCCAGGTAGCCAAAATGGTGCACTCCAACTCTTGTTGGCTTCCAACTTCCATCATCATGGTCAGGGATCATGGAAGCTTTAGTCAAACAACATATGGGCACCAGATTGGCTATTCTGACCCAAGATTTCAAAAGCAATGATATTGTTATTATCATTTAAAAAAAAACAGCACAGGGCAAAGAGACCAGATAGCAAGAAAGTGGTTCCATTTGCTCCATGGTGGTCTGATTCTGAGCCAGTTATATAACATGCAATTGTACAATTTCAAAGGGTCAGTTTTTTGTCATAAAAGTTGCTTGCTGTCATATACCAGTTCGCACCATTGGAAAGCTATAATCATAAATGTGGAATAATGCTTCATGCAGTTTTCAGGGGGCAATTGTTATTTCCCCCCTCTCAGCTGAGAAATGCCATGACAATAACCCTGTAATGCTTTAGAATAGCAATCTGATAAGCAGATTAGTTTTCAGAAATGTATTCAGGCAGTAGTTAAGTTCTTTTTTTATTTATTTCAGCTGTCTCCACTGGAGATTTATTTTTAAATAAATGAACACACATCATGTACTAATAGTTCTGGCTTTGCAGAACCATTATGGGAAGGATCATAAGTAATGCTTTCCCATAAGATCTAAGCGATAGAGTTGGCTGGAGTAATCATCTGTTATTGTAAACATTTCCTCTTCAACATGTGCACGTACCAAATCACAAAGCCTTTAATACAAGAAAGCAATGGAATTAAATATGCCTGCTTAATGCTTCTGGTGCCTTTTATCTTTTGAGATGCAGTGGTAGTTAAAACCATTTGTGCTAGATTCAAAAAGAATGGAGAGTCAATTACATAAAATTCTATGGTTTGCTACAATCCTTTGCCCAATTACAGATTCTTAAACGCTTTTATTTTATTGGAACTGGAGGCGCATAATAATTATTTTTCAAGTTGCTTTTTGACAAAGTTATTCAAAGGTAACGGCAGTCCTAAAAACAAACCGCATGCCAATAAAAATTGAACAGTAAAAGAATTTTTTTTATCAATTGCCCCCCCCCCCAAAAGCAGCAAGTGGTCAGTAAAACAGCAGGCAAAAACGAAGAGCTACTAAAGCAGTAAAAACATCAGAGCAATATTCTAGAAGTCTTGGGTGAAGTTTTAACCTGGCCACCACATATAATTAATGAAGAATCTTCCATAGTTCTCTACCCTTGACCAATGACGTGCTGGCACATAGCACTGTGTGGTCCATAGGGAGGCAACTTCCATTCTTCACTACTTACTCTCCTGTCCACTATTGCTAAGCTTTCAGGTCTGAAGCTGAGACAGGCATTCCTTTGGGATCAAAGCACTCCATCTGCTTACTCCTAGCAAAGAAGAATGGAGTTAAGTATCTCCAGCACATTACTAACCAAGAGAGCAATCCAAACCTCATTTGCAGCAGCAGCAGTGGCATCTGCTCTTAATGAGCACATAGGGGTCTATCCCATGTGACCCACCCTCTTCATATTACATCTAAAAAGGGCTATGGATTGTACCATTTGAGATTAACAGACCCTTCAAGTGTCCCTATTTTCCAGGGACAGTCCTGGATTTACAGAAGCCATCCTGATTTCCAGTTTGATCCCCGAATGTCCCGCATTTCCTCCGTTGTTGCTGTTGTTTAGTCATTTAGTCGTGTCCGACTCTTCATGACCCCATGGACCAGAGCACGCCAGGCACTCCTGTCTTCCACTGCCTCCTGCAGTTTGGTCAGACTCATGTTGGTGGCCTCGAGAACACTGTCCAACCTTCTCGTCCTCTGTCATCCCCTTCTCCTTGTGCCCTCAGTCTTTCCCAACATCAGGGTCTTTTCCAGGGAGTCTTCTCTTCTCATGAGGTGGCCAAAGTATTGGAGCCTCAGCTTCAGTAGGACACTCCTATTTTCATTGGAGAAATGTTGGATAGGATTGTCTAAAGATATGTGCAGTTAACATTTGAATGTTCCTCCATAATGAAACAAAAACAAAAATACCCACCCCAATGATTTGACTGAGCATTCTTAAGAACACTCCCGTACCTTCCTTAAACTGAAAGGCAAATGGTCACTGTGCTGGGATCAATAGAGTTGTGTATATTATCACTCAGCCCACCCCTGAAAGTATTTTTCTGTTCAAATCCTTCCATAATTAGCAGCAGTATTCAGAGCTAAAAGGCAGATAGTCCCCTCAATTAAATTTATGAAAATCTAATTCCTTTTGGTATCTCTATTGAACTGCAGCCATACCATTTCCCTTTCAGGCAAGGGAAGCCATTTCAGAGGAGGGGACAAAAATGAAATAAGAGCACAACTTGATTATTGCCCAGATGAGCACAGATATCATTTAATAGTACAGGAAACAAAAACATTGGTGTTCTTGATTGAAGTCACTGCCAGTCAGCATGGAGACAATACCAAGCTAGATGGATGAATGGTCTGACTTGGTGAAAGGCAGCTTTATAACATCTCTGCTGTAGATGTTTGCTAGACGTTACAAGAAATATGGAACTGCCACCAGAGTCCATGTCTCTTTCTCACTTGTCCTTATCAAGCACTATGCATGATGTGATGTGTTTCGCCACATAGATGGGAAGTGGGGACAAAAAGATACCACAGTGGCAGCTGAACTCTATGTTCTTTAATGCTCTTGCTTGAAGATTAAATACACAGAATTGCTTGCTCACTGCTCATCTTGACAGAGCACCAGTTGTTCTATCGTCCATTTTCCCATTTTGGATATGGGGAACTGGGGACTAAAAGCTGGCAGTCTTTGCAATTGGGGGGATTTGAGTTAAGGTTAATGTTCAGCACCCTGCCCGCTATGTCACATTAACTCTCATACATAGCACAGCATAGGGGGACTGTCTTTTTCTATTTATTTATTATTTAAAATCAGGATTGCGCTTTAGCAAGCATTTATGGAGGTCAAGTTGACCCTGGTCAAATATTAAGATGCAAATATTTAAAATAATAGATTTTGGCTTTAAATGAAAAGCTGTGAAATCAGACCTTATCTAGAATAGTGAAATGTGATTCTGGCATTTGTAACCACCAACTGTAAGCATCATCAAGGGGGAAAGGACTGTGTTCATTTTCATCAGCAAGATTAAATTGCAGTGGTGGAGCTTTCATAAATGAAGCACAGAGGCATTAGAATGTTGGGCTTAATTACGTCTTCTGAGCACTATCCAAATACTAATATTTACCTTTGAGTCTACAACTAAATTGCATGTTTTCCAAACCCACAGAAGGCACTTTCTGAAGTCAATATGCAGATTGCTTTGGGGGATGCATCTAATAATTATGCCACTGATTGGAAGTTTCTTCAATAATTTACACAGGAAGCAATGCAGCTAAATTACATTTTTAAAACCAGCAAATCTGTTTGTTGACTGGGTTAATCATCAGGCTCTGAGAATACTCTCCATTTATTTTCTTCTTTACAATCTTTTTTTTTTGAGTAGGAGGTCTTTAACTATGGAAGAGGTTTTAAAGATAAATCCATCTTAGATTCTAGGCAAAAGGAAAACAATGCTTATACAGTACAGGAAAGCCTAATTCTTTTTCTGATCCTCAGAAAGGTACCTTCAAGAAGCAAACATTCCAGTTCAAATCAATCAATTAATTAATTAATATGCCTATTTGGATGCCACCTTACCAGTTACTCAGTTTCTGATGCTACTTGAGAATTCAGAGGGTATGGGCAATCTCTCCAGAAGATGTTTGTATTTCGAGAGGTTTAGTGATCTAACCCCCTGTTCCTTCCCTTCCCCTCTCTCAAAGTTCTTTGATGGCTGAAGAACAGCCTTTAAAAAGAAATAAACAACTATCTGCCATTTAGAAGACACGTGAAGGCAGCCCTGTTTAGGGAAGTTTTTGATGACTGATGTTTTAATGTATTTTTAATCTTTTGTTGGAAGCCGCCCAGTGTGGCTGGGGAAACCCAGCACCTTCACCTTCTTTGATCTTAGACACTGTTTGAAGAAAGTTAGGCATTGGGAGAGGTGGCTCAAGAATAATCTGCATGCAGTTAGTAGCACATAGGCAGTCAGGCAAGCCACACAGGCTATATATAGCTATATATAAATCAGATGGTACTGGGCCAAGTTCTGAGAAGCTCATGCATGGACTGATGGCCGCAGAGCTGTGCAACCTGGTGCTACCTGGGGGATCACTTTCCCACTTCTTGGGGGCTTCCAGGTGGCAGATTGAAGTGCTTGCTTGATAATGTATATAATGCTTGCTGTTTAGAATAAAATATTTAATCTTCTCACTCACTCGTGTTTGCATTGCCTCTGAATCTCATTTTAAAAGGACCACCTTGCATTTGGCAAGGCACAGAGTTTTCTCTTATTCCGGATCATCATCCCAGTCTCAGTGAACATAATGAATGTCTATTAATTGCAAATCTCATAATTCTGTGGATTGTAATGGATGTACCTTGCCTCACACATAACAGGAATCACCTTTTGCTGGTCTTTGACTGTATTAAAGTTTACTTACTTACATAACAGCAATCAAGTGTACTGATTGTTGATCAAGACAGACAAGTCTTTCTTATTCTGAAATATCTAGGGTTGCCAGACTCAACAGAGGACAGGACTTCTGCGCCTTTAATTGCCCTGCTCTCTTCTGAGTCTGGAAACCTTAAAGAGAAACCAGCAGACCCTTTGTTTAATTTCCAAGCAAAGGGTCTGCTGGTTTCTCTTTAAGGTTTCCAGACTCAAAAGAGAGCAGGGCAATTAAAGGCACAGAAGTCCTGTCCTCTATTGAGTCTGGCAACCCTAGAAATATTTGACACCCTTTAGAAAACATAGGGCTTGAGTCATACAGAGAGTAAAAGTACAATTGTATGATTTTGCCATTGAAAAAAATTGCCATTAGTGCTGAAATTGTGACATACTTATTTTTCTTATTTCCCCCCCATGTTCCATCACCCACTATTTTTAGAATCATGCATCTAGATGTCGGTAGCACTGACAGTTTTTTCACCTTTGCTTCTCAGTCTGTTCAGAGGAAAGGCAGACAGAATAAGGCCATCTTAGGATAAAGTAAGGCTCTGTTAATTCTTTAGCACAATGAATTGCTAATGATAAATCAGGTGGTCTAGTCCTTGAACACCAAGCGCTTCCAGCACAGGGAATAAAAGACACTGCATGACTGGGGTGTTTCTTACATCAAAATGCTGGATTAGGTCTTTTTTTATATAAAAAAAAAAGGCTGAAAGAATTGTGGTCCTTGTTGTGGGCAGACTTTGAGTATAGTCCTTTGTGTATCTGTCAAATTTCTGTTATGAATAGAGTGAGCAGAACTACTCTGTGCTGGGAAGGTTGTAAGGCTAAGATTGATTGGTGTGCATGTATGTGTGTGTAATTTATTATTTAATGAAAAGAAATAGATTAAGTAAGCAATTGATCCGTCTTTTACAAAAGGAGAGCGTACATTCTAACTAAGTAATTGATCAATTAGTTAAAAGAAGAATAGTTAATCCACCAAAAAGACGTTTAAAAGTTTGACTGCATCCTCTTTTCTAAAGTGGGAATTCTCATCAATACAGCATTGTACAAAGCCCTTAATGAAATGAAGAGACCATACAGTAACTGTTTGAAAACCATAGTCTTCTTCCAAACCCATCTTTATCCAACTGAGCATAGCCCACAATGAATAGTAAAATAAACAACTGGAAACAAGGTTAGGAACTGCAATCCCAGGTTGATATCCCCAAAGACGACAATCTGATTTGAAAGTGGGGGAAGGCAGACTATAGCAAGGTAGAGACCAGTCAGAAAGCAGGAAGCATTTATCACTGTTAATCTGGGCCCAGCAAACGGGTATCTTCAATCCAACAATAGATGTGCAAGAACTTCCCCCAGATGTGGTTGGTCCTTCAAAACCTGCCAAATCTTGGCATATCAATAAATCAAAGGATCTGCCAGCTCCAAAGCCAAAAGGAACTGCCAATTGGTGCTCTTGTCCCAAAACATTCCAGTGGCTGCCAGCAGGAAACAGGAAACAATTCTCTGTGTTGCTGCAGCTCACAGTTACCTCAGGCTGTCAGTGAAACAGAGACAAGGGAAAAATTCCTCAGAGGCTGGATAGAAAGTGATGCAAAGGAGTCAAATGGGCATGCAATTTTGAGTCAGGAAAGTGTGGAAATGTAGGAGGGATGTCACTTAATTGAAGTTTGAAATTCGTTACACTGCTCCATTACTTCACAGATGCCCTGTTCTTACGTTGTAACAAACCAGCGCTCGTGTCCACGCACATGGAACTGCTTGATGGAGGGAGAAGCAGACTAGGAGGCAAAGTTTAGTGGGAAAACAGCAAGCAGATAAAATGTACCACCTTCACCCATCATGCCTCTACCGAAAATTGCATCTTCCTAAGAGTGGCTTCAGTTAAACAACAACCAGAAGCCCTATTGCAACTTTGCTACGCTCACTGAAATGTAACACCTCCTTTGCCCCCGACATCCTTTGAAACCAGGGTCATAAGGCTCTGCAAACATAGTTTCACCCTAAGATTTCTCCTTATTTATCAGACTCTCTTCTTCTCCCATGCTGGAAAAATTTAGGTGAACGTGACCCAGCAAGTGTAAGTAATATTTCAAATGGCAGTATACGTTTCCAGAGATATAAATAATTCCTTTCTGTGAAACCCATCATCCACAACACTGACACGCAATCTGTACAGAAAGAAACAGTATTTAATACTTTGAAACCCAGCCGACCAAATGTACAGTTGGTTTAATTTTTTTCTTAAGCAAAAGACGGAAATATGCCAGGATTTCAGGCACGAGGCTTCTACAGTGGCAGGTCATGTATGATTCATAAAGAGCCCTTCTCTTTAGGGATGCTCTAGTTGTTCTGGATCTTCCACATAATTTCAGGCAGAAAAGGGGCCATATGGCCAGCAAGGACCATTGTCAGCTGGCAATAGGTAGAGCGCTGAAATGTTTAGCAGCTTGGCCAGCCGATCATTATTTAAATTCAACATGTCACCCTGTTGCATTTCATTAGACAATAACAGGATGGAGCTTAACAACATGCAGAAGCTATTCCTGCTGGAAGCTTATAGCTAAGGCACAAATATCTCCTCTCACCAAAAAGAAAAACATACTATTTGGCCAGTAATCCACAACTTCCTTGGGAATAAGTTGCATTACATTCACTGGGGTCACAACCACACCATGAAGTGCTCTTATGCCACAGGAAAAGTCATGGCTTCTGCCAACAAATTTCAGGAACGGTAGTTTGTATAGAGCACTGAGAGTTCTTAGGAGACCCTTGATGAACTACGGATCTCAAGATCGGGAGGAGGGCTCATGACCAGGTGCAGCAAGAAACAACAATGGAGGAAGCCGCTCGGGCGCCTGGGGCGGCGCGCCCAGGGGCAGGGCGTGCCGCCCATAGGGGCGGGGTAAGCACCACAGGGCCTCCCAAGTCTCCCTGCCTCCTCCCACTCAGCTGCCCTACAGCAGGGGGAGGCAGGGGGCGGACCGTTTGGGCAGCATGGAGCCTGTGTGCGCTCAAGCCATCGCGTCTCTCCCAGGGGAGATGCATGGTTCGGGCGTGCTGCAGGCCCCACAGTGAGTGCCGACCGGCATTTTGTCATCCCCTCAGTGGTGACACCCGGGACAGCCCGCACCCACTGTCCCGCTTCCTCCAGCCCTGCTAACTCTCCTCCGCTATTTGTAAGGCCTCGTTGGACAGCCATTTTGCTTTCTTGCATTTCCTTTTCCTTGGGATGGTTTTCGTTGCTGCCTCCTGTATAATGTTACGAGCCTCCATCCATAGTTCTTCAGGCACTCTGTCCACCAAATCTAAATCCTTAAACCTGTTCCTCACTTCCACTGTGTATTCATAAGGGATTTGATTCAGATTGTATCTTACTGGCCCAGTGGTTTTTCCTACTTTCTTCAGTTTAAGCTGGAATTTTGCTATAAGAAGCTGATGATCTGAGTTACAGTCAGCTCCAGGTCTTGTTTTTGCTGATTGTATAGAGCTTCTCCATCTTTGGCTGCAGAGAATATAATCAATCTGATTTCGATGCTGCCCATTTGGTGATATCCATGTGTAGAGTCGTCTCTTGTGTTGTTGGAAGAGAGTGTTTGTGATGACCAGCTTGTTCTCTTGACAGAACTCTATTAGCCTTTGCCCTGCTTCATTTTGAACTCCAAGGCCAAACTTGCCAGTTGTTCCTTTTATCTCTTGATTCCCTACTTTAGCATTCCAATCCCCTGTAATGAGAAGAACATCCTTCTTTGGTGTCATTTCTAGAAGGTGTTGTAGGTCTTCATAGAATTGGTCAATTTCACTTTCTTCAGCTCCGGTAGTTGGTGCATAAACTTGGATTACTGTGATGTTAAAAGGTCTGCCTTGGATTCGTATCGAGATCATTCTGTCATTTTTGAGATTGCATCCCATTACAGCTTTTGCCACTCTTTTGTTGACTATGAGGGCCACTCCATTTCTACTACAGGATTCTTGCCCACAGTAGTAGATACGATAGTCACCCGAACTGAATTCGCCCATTCCCTTCCATTTTAGTTCACTGATGCCCAGGATGTCGATATTTATTCTTGTCATCTCATTTTTGACCACATCCAGCTTACCTCCACTCATGGTTCTTACATTCCAGGTTCCTATGCAATATTTTTCTTTACAGCATCGGACTTTCCTTTCGCTTCCAGGCATATCCGCAACTGAGCGTCCTTTCGGCTTTGGCCCAGCCGCTTCATCAGCTCTGAATCTACTTGTACTTGTCCTCCGCTCTTCCTCAGTAGCATGTTGGACGCCTTCCGACCTGAGGGGCTCATCTTCCAGCGTCATAACTTTTATATGCCTGTTGTCTTTGTCCATGGAGTTTTCTTGGCAGGGATACGAGTGGCTTGCCAGTTCCTTCTCCAGGTGGATCACGTTTAGTCAAAACTCTCCACTATGACCTGTCCATCTTGGGTGGCCCTGCATGGCATAGCTCATAGCTTCTCTGAGTTATTCAAGCCCCTTCGCCACGACAAGGCATTGATCCATGAAGGGGATTCCTGACATACATGCCTCCAATACACTGTACCTCCCTCTTGTCACAATTCACATTGAGTTTATATATACAGTAGACTCTTATCCATCCCATTACTGCCCTCATTAGGTACAGTATTTGGACATCTTTACCCAACTTTGATGCACTGAGTCTAGATCAGGGGTTGTCAAACTGGTCCCTACCACCCACTAGTGGGTGTTTCAGGATTCTAGATGGGTGGTAGGGGGTTCTACAGCACAAGCTGAATCCTCCTTCCATCGAGCACTGGTGGGCGGTAAGGAAATTTTACCATCAAGAAAGATGCATTAGTGGGCAGTAGGTATAAAAAAGGTTGACTACCCCTGCCTGGTCTAGATTCTCACATTTGTAAAACTGTTGTGCCTTACCATGCAATGCTTTCCTCGATCACCTTTCCATGTGGTGCTACCATCATACCATGGGGAATGGGCAGAGCTTAGTGGTATAGCATCTGCTTTGCATGCAGAAGGTCCCAGCTTCAGTCCTCAGCATCTTGAGGTAGGACTGGGAGAGAACCTGGTCTGAAATCCTGAAGAAAGCTGCTGCCAATCTGTGTAGACCATATTCATATCAGGCATGTCAAACCTGCAGCCCTCCAGATGTTTTGGACTACAATTCCCATCTTCCCCAACCACTGGTCCTGCTAGCTAGGGATCATGGGAGTTGTAGGCCAAAACATCTGGAGGGCCACAGGTTTGACATGCCTGAGCTAGATGAACCAATAGTATAACACAATACAAGGCAACTTCCTGTGTTTTTATCACATTCTGGACCTTGTGGTGCTATAGTGTGGCAATTAAACCAGTTCCCTCACATGTCAATGACTAGGGTAAGCAAATGCTTCAGACTTCCACAGGAAACTCTGGATGTAAGCAGAAACCTACTTGCAAACCAATCTTTAGAAAGTTCTCACAAAATTTAGGCAGGCTCTTAAAACCCAATAAAACGAGCCAGATGAGAATTGGCATTATGAGTTGGCATCTCAGAAGTCTGCCTCATTTGAAAAGAAATGTCCAAAGTCTGTAATACAAAAAACTGCATACTTTCAGTATTTAAAACCATGGACATATGGCGCATTGGCATTTTGTGCCTGTGAGCTGGACTTCCGAGAGAATTATAAATCACAGTAAGGAATACGTGGTTAAACATTAGCATTCAGAACAAATTCATTGCAACTTTTCTTTCCTTCAAAATCTGGATTTTATTCTCATGCTGCTGAGGCAACCTCGAAGCAGGGTCATGCTTAATGTCACCTCTGAGGCACTGCAGTACTAACATCTAAATCTGCTACATCAAGATAAAGAGCTCAACCCCATACAAATTAAAGCAATAAAATATTCAGTGTTCTATACTAAACACTAGTTCTCAGCCTCTGAGATCTTGATGAGATCACTTTGAAGAGTACAAATTGTTTGGAGAGGAAAGATATAAATTTAATAAATGCAGAGATTAAAGGATAAGGTGGGCTATACATTCTTAAAATAAAGAAATGAAATGCGTTTATTTGTCATATCAATTCTTCCTTTTAGCTTTGCTATCATAGGCCTACTTTAAAAGTCATGGCTGGTGTTAAAGCTGCACCTTCTTTGTATGATGGAATTTCATTATTTTAATCAAGGCATGCTAAAACAATTTTCTTGATGAGATAATTAGAAAATGAATGGGTGTGATACATAGCTTGATTAAGAGCAGTCAACTGGATTCTTCAAGGGTAGAAATGGAGGACCATCCTTGAATGTAGGGAAAGTTATTCTGGGAACAGCCGATTTCAGTCAAGTACTGTACTGTATACTGTATACAACCCAGTCAGATGGGTGGGGTACAAATATTAAATTAATATCATCATCATCATCATGTAACAAAGGGGATCCATGCTGCTCTGTTGTAAGATTTGGTTCCCAATCCTATGCAGAAGCAGAATGGCCATCACAAACATCTCTAGAACGTAACATAACTTGCAGTACATAACAGATGCAACAGATTAACTCTGAAGGTCAACTGAAAGCTGAAACAAAGCTCCTATACCAGTGCCTCAGTCCAGAAATACCTTGTAGGTACAGAAACTTTAATCAGAGATGGATTTAGGGCAGCACAGCTGATTCCGCTGCACTGGGCACTGGGCCTAGGGGGCGCCACAGGGCATCACAACTATGGTGTTGTGCATGGAGCAGTACAGAAGGCGGGGGGGGGAGAGCACCACATTTTGGCGTTGCACAAATTTGAAAGTCCTCCCTTACTTTGGTGCACACATGAAGCTCCCCCATAATTTGTAATTCTCTATTCTCTTCGATGGAAGAGTCAGAATCAAATGGAATCACATACCCAGGGGTGCTACGATCCACTTTGGGAAGCACTGCTCTAGACCCACCCGAAACCACTGGAACCCCCCTCAAGGCCTTCTTCAAACTGATAGACTCCACTCCCAGGCCCTGACAAAATCGGAAATGTTTTCTGGTTGGCAACCCAAGTGGAGAAGCTTCTGAGGAGTTAAAATAAAATATCTGACATTGTGAATAACTTATGAGGATGAGCTATATGAGCAATTACACCAGAATTCAGGAAATCATCTCTTAAAATATTGATCTAAATGACCCTAGCAAAATCCCCTCAATTTCAGTGGAGCCAAATAAACTTGCAACAGATGAAGATCTGTTCTCCCAAAGGTACATTTATGACGAGCGGATTGTGATGAGAAGGGAAAACTGAAAACTGCTAGAAGCAATGGCTATGACTAGTGCGAAGTGTGTGTGTCAGATTTTGTGTGTCAGATTTTATGCATAGAGTGGGAAGAGTTTCCTTCTCTTTTAGCACAGTAGACCTGCGACATGACCACAACATGGGTTTGTAAAGTCCAATCATCTCAGTGTGACCACTCGCTGTGGCTACAGAATTAAAGAAGTGGACTTAAAAATGCAAATGTTAGACAGCACTGTGGTTTACAACATCCTATTTGTGCTAGAAAAGTTAGTTGATTGAAAATGCCTGTCTCTGCTGCCCAGAACCATGCTCAAGAGCTCATTCAGACTTCCTTTTGTGCTGCATTTCTAGGCACAGGTCTGGGCTTTAGAGCTAAGAGTTCCTGGCTAAATATACCCAACTCCCTCAACTGTTCCTCATAAGGCTTGGTTTCTAGATCCTTGATCATCTTCGTCACCCACCTTTGCACTGCCCCTGGTATGAATGGCTTAATGGCATTGTAAATAACCGCAACATTTAAAAACACCACCACCCACTTCTGTTTAAATATCTATGATTTGACAAGCCTATTTGTGGACATCACAGTGCGAGAAGTGACAATCCAGAATGGGACGATCTGGGATACATCACTCTCTGCATTTCAAACTCGTCTGGTACACAGATTTCAGGTCAAATGCTGCCAGTTCTGGGTCTGAGTTGCTGTTCTTCACAGGGGCTAAATTCATCTTTATTGTGAAATTGCAGCACTCTGGCTTGAGTTTCATGGAATGCAAGTCTGACACTAATTTCAACAAGCTTCATCAAGCAGCATTTTTCAGGCACCATGTAAGTATAAATATAAAACAGGTTATCATTGCTTTCATAAAAAATGTTGGTCTATTGCAGTGCATCAAGACTGTTAAGCATCAGGAGTCTTAATAAGAAAAATGGGGGGGGGGATCACAGTCTAAGGAGACTGACTGCCACACACCTATATTCCTATACATATGCGAAAGAAAGAAAGAAAGAAAGAAAGAAAGAAAGAAAGAAAGAAAGAAAGAAAGAAAGAAGAAAGAAAGAAAGAAAATCCTCAGCACAAATTAAGGTGTAAGTGTCCTGTATGATGGAAGCTAATTGCCTGGAAGGCATCCTGCAGTTCTTCTGCAAGAGCAGTTCACTCATAATACTGTATATGGCTCCGCATAGAAACCACTTTACCCCTTTTTTATCCAACGCCTACATGAAACAAATACAAAGAAGTTCTTCAAGGTGTATAAATCTGCCAATCGTTAAAGCTTTGATAGAAACTCTCTGTTTATGAGAGGCAAATTATAACTCTAAAACTTTCTGCAGCTCTCTTGGCAAAAGCACTATGATTACACCAGAACTGACTGATGGTGGATTCCCATAATGACCTTGTAGAAGGCAGGCAATGAACCTTGCTAAAAGGGGGGGGGGGGAGAGAGAGAGAGAGAGAGAGAGAAGAAAACACCTCTTTATACAACACATGCAAGTTTTGGAATTCATGACTCTCATTGTGGTGATGCCGGCGGCAACAACGGTGGCTTATTTAACACCACAGAGTTCACATTAGGAAAATTATTGATGTGGGTGATGGGGCAGCACAGACTTGGAGTGGGGTGGGGGCAGTGGCATAGCCCCAGGCACAAATTTCTGAGGGGGTACAACCGGGCACCCTAATGACAGGCTCCTCATCGAGGCTGGAGCCGTTGGGAGGCAAGCTGCAACTGGGCCAGGCCTTCAAGGCTGGTGCAGTGGCACGTCCTTATCCTCATGGCCGGCAAAGGAAGGCCCTCACACTCCCCGCCCCTGGCCGGTTGAGAGGGAGAGCAGCAGCGGCACCCAACAAGGAGGAAGGGAAGAAAAGGCAATCAGGAAACACTTCAGGAGCCATGTGCATTGCCCAAAGGATAGGAGGATGAGGTGACACAGCAGCGCTCCTGGCTTCTCATTTCTCTAACTTATCTCTTCTCCCAGGTTGGGGCTAGTCTACCCTTGAGTAGACAGTGGCCGGCGAAGGGGCTGATCACTGGCCAGTCCACAAGGGGGGCACAACACTTGTCCCGTCCCAGGTACCAGCAACCCATGCTACGCCCCTGGGTGGGGGATGCCTGTCCTTTGAATAGCTGTAGGGGAGGTAGCTGACTGGCAGGTGTGGCTTCTTTCATTACAATGTTAAGAGTACATTTTGCTGCAGCATCTGTAACAAGCATTTCTGTAGGTACCAGATCCCCCTTTCATATACCTGGATTACCAGGATACTGGGCTGGTGCTGAAACTGAGGAGAATTCAGGCCATTTACTGCTGCCACTCTCAGTGAAAGGGCTTACATGACATTTCCTCGAGCACACAAAGTCTGCAGAGAAATTTCTTAAACACACACACAGCCTCCATAAGTCATTGGGGAAACATCTGAATCTTTAAAGGGAGGACAAATGGTTGTTATATATTGATTTCCACCCACTTCAAGCACTTTCCTAAGCAATGGCAATGTGCCATTATCCCCATTATAGAGCTCAATGTGAAAGTGCAAAGAGGGAAAACGGTTTGCCTAAGGTCACACTTACACAGGTTCTGAGTGGAGCAGGAACAAGAGACGTATCTCCTGAGTCCCATTCTAGCATCCTACTTAGTGGGAAATCACAGCGCGAGTTTGGCATTTTCTTCTGCCCTGGGATGGCCCGCTATATGTGATTTCAGGTTTTTGCAGCAAAAATTGGCACGTCACTTTATTTAACTTAATGGGCAAAACAGAAATAGTGAGTATACACTAGCTCGGGGCAGTGCAAGAATCATCTCAATGTGTGAATGTTGAAGAAAGCCATGCTAAAAGCAACATGGATCAAAATAGAATGTGGTAATGCAACATAATTTAGCAGGCTTCCATTCTGAGCTGTAAAAACCCTACAGTCATAATAGGGGAGAGCTAGAATGGGCCTTAAAAATGGCAAGGTAGTAATATTTAGATTAAGCACTTCAAAATGTTGAAGGTGCTTGACCTACACTTTCTTGCAATCTTTACAACAACCCTGTAAGGTAAATAAATCAATATGGGTGGGATGTTTCTCCTCTTAGTTTTAATTTATCTATGTGGGGCTTATTGTCTGTTCGGTTGAAAATTGCTTTGGGTTGCCCTGGGCAAGATATAGCTACAGTACTGACAAATTTAAAAAATAATAAAAATGACCAGTGTTATTACGGTATTCCCCCTCCAATGTGGAAGGAGGCACTCCTTCCGGTAGTTTGGCTCCAAGTCAACTTCGGGCATTGCAGGTTAACATGAACACATTTAATTGGGCTCAGACACAATATAGCAGTTTCCTCAGGACTGATGCCATTTGGGCCCATCTCACTGCTCTGGTTTACATCCTGGCTACTACTACACCCCACAGAGTGCATTAAGCAAGAGTATCTCAGATGCTATTAGACTCCTATCAGCCCCAGCAGGCAAGCAGTCACCAGCATCCCGAGCATGTGGGAGAACTTCCTCTACTTCTCACCCACCCCCACTTCTCCCCACCCCCGCTAACCCAGCATGGGGCAAAAGAGGCACCTGCCTGAGTGTGCACCCCTCCACCCCTTCCTTCTCTCCCCATGCTCTTTTTAAAAAAAGGCAAGACCCACTGTGAGCCCCACCTGGCTGGCAAGCAGCAATGGCCTGAGCATGCAGGTATAGTCACACTGCTCGAATCTCTTTTCAGAAGCCCCTGCACAGGTCAAAGGAAGCACCTACCACCAGCTGCATGTGCCTAGCGGGCAACAGTGGTAAAGGTGCTGGCACAGTACTCTGTAACAGAGCGTTCTAGCAGGGGAAAGAACACACTGCTTGGAACTACATCATAGCAGTGGTGATTGTATCTATGTATGTGCATCTGTTCACATAGTGCAGGAGTAGCTGGTGTGTTGCCCTCCAGATGTTGATGGACTGCAACTTCCATCAGCCCCAACCAACATGGTCAAGGATGATGGAAGTTGTAGTTCAATGGGCTCCAGGTCTACAGAGGGCACCACTTTGGCTACCCCCTAAAGTAGTCCATAAGATGAGTAGTCCATGAGTGGAGTAGTTCATAAGTTGAGTGCTGTTGTAACCAGGGCTGTCTTAAGCATATCGGGCACCCTGGTGCTGTGGTGCGAAGATCGCTCCGGCGCGCCCCCCCACAGTTTCCCGCCGCGGCTGTCTGGCGGGCACAGCACTACTGCAGCGGGCGCAGCCGTGCGGCGCCCCCCAGGTGGCCCGGCGCCCTGGTGCCCTGCGCCACCCAGCCTTGCCTTAGAGCCGGCCCTGGTTGTAACCCAAATTTCTGACCCAATCTACCCTTGATATAATATTCCCTCTCTCCTCATTTATTTGGCACGGTACTGAGCTTTGGGAAACTGCTTTAGTGCAGCCTTCGGGTTCTATTGTCAATCCCCTCCAAACAAAATGGGAAAAGAAGTGGAAAATTAACGAGAGAGAGAGAGAGAGAGAGAGAGAGAGAGAGAGAGAGAGAGAGAGAGATTTCCCTTCCTCTCCTTCCAAGTAGAACAATTAGTACAGTGTAGTAAGATCAAGATATAGTTTCATAAACTCAGCAATTAATGAAAGCTGATGTGACAGATGGAAGAACATGCACTGGGAACTGGAAATTAACTGTGCACTTTTTACATTAGGCAATCCTCTCATCAGGTTTCTTCCATAGTTCTACAGACTTTTTTACTTTTTAGATTTTGCTGACCCTGACCCATTTTGCCACCCACAGGTCAGCAGTACTTCAGATAAAATGATGTAGTAGGTTTGAGATCATTTCCCAACTGGGTACTTATACTTGACCCCGGTGGGTGAGATGAATGAACAGTTTACACCGCAGCTCATCTGCCATCAGATTGCAAGCAATATTTTAAAATCTATTGACTCAAGCAATTGCACAGGCTGTTTATCATTAAAGAAAATGTACCAAATGGAGCAGACATGTGAATAAAACCTACAGGATTAAAGCGAGGGCAGGGGAATAAAATTTACTGCCTTCAGTGCATTGAAAGAAAACATTATGAAAGTGATGTATGAATGGTATATAACATCAGCAAAATTAGCTAAAATGTATAAAACAGATAATAAATGTTGAAAATGTAAAGAAAAAGAGGGTACCTATTACCATATGTGGTGGGAATGTAAGAAAGTGAAGGGCTTCTGGGAAATGATTTATAATGAGATTTTAAAAATGTTGAAATATACATTTGTTACAGAATGTTACAGAAATTCATAAGAATGATAAAAAAATGTTTTTTATATGTGATAACTGCAGCAAGGATACTATCAGCCCAAAGATGGAAACAAAAAGAAATACCAACTAAAGAAGAGTGCCAAGAGAAACTGATGAACTGTGTTCAGATGGCGAGACTAATGGGAAATTCGGAACCAGCAGGACCAGACTTTCCTAAAGGAATAGAAGAAGTTTTCGATATACTGTATCTGGAAAGCAATTGTAATCAACTGACATCATTTACAGCAGTGTTCCTCAACCTTGGGCCTCCAGCTGTTTCGGGACTACAACTCCCATCATCCTGAGCTAGCAGGACCAGTGGCTGGGGATGATGGGAGTTGTAGTCCCAAAACAGCTGGAGGCCCAAGGTTGAGGAACACTGATTTATAGGGTTAAAAGAAGTTTTGTAAGGAGCAATTTATAAATTATTGTGAAAAGAATTAAGAATAGATGCATTGGAAATTTGAGTTTATAGCAATAATTATAGTAACAAAATGCATAATTAGAAAGACTTTAGAAAACCATCAGTCTTAGGCTGTGATAGCCAAAATTTTTGAAAGGATGTTATGCTGAAAAATATGTGTAAAAACTAATAAGAAATAATTTTAAAAATAAAATAAAGAATCATAGAATTGGAAGAGACCACAAGGGCCATCCAGTCCAACCCCCTGCCAAGCAGGAAACACCATCAAAGCATTCTTGACATATGCCTGTCAAGCCTCTGCTTAAAGACCTCCAAAGAAGGAGACTCCACCACACTCCTTGGCAGCAAATCCCACTGCCGAACAGCTCTTACTGTCAGGAAGTTCTTCCTAATGTTTAGGTGGAATCTTCTTTCTTGTAGTTTGAATCCATTGCTCCGTGTCCGCTTCTCTGGAGCAACAGAAAACAACTTTTCTCCCTCCTCTATATGACATCCTTTTATATATTTGAACATGGCTATCATATCACCCCTTAACCTTCTCTTCTCCAGGATAAACATACCCCAGCTCCCTAAGCCGTTCCTCATAAGGCATCATTTCCAGGCCTTTGACCATTTTGGTTGCCCTCTTCTGGACACATTCCAGCTTGTCAGTATCCTTTTTGAACTGTGGTGCCCAGAACTGGACACAGTACTCCAGGTGAGGTCTGACCAGAGCAGAATACAGTGGTACTATTACTTCCCTTGATCTAGATGCTATACTCCTATTCATGCAGCCCAGAATTGCATTGGCTTTTTTAGCTGCTGTATTGCACTGTTAACTCATGTCAAGTTTGGGGTCTACCAAGACTCCTAGATTCTTTTCACATGTACTGCTCTCAAGCCAGGTGTCTCCCATCCTGTATTTGTGCCTTTCATTTCTTTTTGCCCAAGTGTAGTACTTTACATTTCTCCTTGTTAAAATTCATCTTGGTTGCTTTGGCCCAGCTGTCTAATCTGTTAAGGTCATTCTGAAGTGTGATCCTGTCCTCTGGGGTATTAGCCACCCCTCCCAATTTGGTGTCATCTGCAAACTTGCTCAGGATGCCCTCAAGCCCATCATCCAAGTCATAGATAAAGATGTTGAATAAGACTGGGCCCAAGACAGAACCCTGTGGCACCCCACTAGTCACTTCTCTCCAGGATGAGGAGGAGCCATTGATGAGCACCCTTTGGGTTCAGTCAGTCAGCCAGTTACAAATCCACTGAATGGTAGCATTGTCTAGCCTGCATTTTACCAGCTTCTTTACAAGAATATCATGGGGCACCTTGTCAAAGGCCTTGCTGAAATCATGATAGGCTACATTCTGGTCCGTGGTTCGAAGGTTCAGGGTCGAGACAGTCCAAAGTAGCTGAAGCTGGGAGAAGGGCAGGGCATCAGGTGAGGTCAGGAACAGGTACGTAGGTCGGGAACTAAGGCAGGTCAGAAGCGTCGGCAGGGAAGCTAGGCAGGTCAAAGGCAGGAACACTGGCAGGGTCTAGCAGCCAACAATGTTGCTGCTGCAACCCAGGGCAGGGTTTGGCCACCTTTTATCTAGAATGGGGTAATGGACAGCCCCGATCCCCTGGCAACTCACTTCCTCGCCTCGGCTGGAGGCAAGCACTCCTGCGAGTACTCAGGTCTCTTCTTCTATCAGCCCTGAGTCTCTGCAGCTCAGGAGACGCCGGTGGGTTACTGGACCCAGGAGCCGCCTCAGTCCCAGCTGGCAGTGGGCCGGCTGCTGGTGACGACCCAGCTGAGGGCAACAAGGTATCCTCTGCATCTGGAACCAAGGGAGGCTCAGGCCCCAGACTCGGCTCAGCTGATGCTTGCTGCAGAGGAGGTTGAGCGGACTGAGGCTCCTCAGGACCAGGCTCCAAACTTGGTTCAGCTGATGTCCCAGGCAGAGGGTCTGGTACAGGCTGCGATTCCTCTGCGAGTCCCAGGCCATCACAATCAGAAACTAAAACAACTTAATGACCACCTGATACAAATGGAATGCAAATATCAGAGAATCCATAATTCCCTCCATCATAGGATGAAGATGTTGAGTTTTGATGTAGAAATCCTTGTCCTTAAAGTGGTTTTTCCTCCCCAGAAAAGAAGATAGAAATTCTTTTGTTCTTCGTTTGAGTTTGTAAAAATGGAATACGTACAAAGATGCGCTTTGGCACAGACCAACAAGGTGGCTGTCACTTCTACCCACTATTGAATGTATACATTGCCATCTTGAGAGCATCTTGCCAGAGGAGAATGTGTGATGATTGTGTGGGCAGCACTCAGTGAGAAAGAACACAAATCTCTCTGTTAAACCTACTTTCTTCACAACCTGACGGTGATCTTTTAGGATGCTGCGAAAAACCTTAATTGTAACAATGCCAGCTCTGCACATTGTGTCGTCGTGGAACGCCTCCATTCAAAACTGAAGAGAAAAGGAGGACAAATTCTGTGGAAGATCGGCCTAAATCATTTTGGGAAATGTCTTTCCAGCTGACAACGGAAAATTCAGAGAGGAAGCAAGTAAGATATGGATGTGGTGAAAAACCCGAAGAAACTGTATGAAACACCACTTTTCTTCATGGAAGGGGCCTGTCTCCTAAATGCAGCCTTCACTTATATGAGACCATATTCTGGAGGTTGCCCACTAGATTTCCCTGGGATAGTAGTACTCTGCCCTTTTCCTCATCCTGCCAGTTCTTTCTCCTGAGCAACTACCCAAGTGGCCCACTGCAAATGCGCAGAAAACTCTTCCCCACCCTTTAGTTGTACCCTGAAAACTGGTACTGCTGCTCAGAGGTTTCCTGGCAGTCCCCCAAGAAGCAAGTGTTACTCCAGAGTTGTTCTTTCCCTCTGTCAGGGAGAGAAAGAGATGGGAAACAGTTGCAGAGCTCAATAGGAGCTTGGCCAGGTGAACACAACACTTCATGCTGCTCTAGCACCAGGATTGTGGAGCAGAGACAGCAGCCCCACCTGCCAATCTCCAGTTAGGACCAGAAGGCCTTAAGAGGGTCAGGCAGAGCTGCCACCAGCCTCAGCTTCAGGAGGAGGATGGTCCTGCTTGGCTCTCTCATGGCCTTCTGGAATTAACTTACAGAAGTGCATAAAGAATGGAAGACACTTTCTAGTATTTGGCAATATGGAACACAATCTGCCTTGTATGCAAAGGGTCCCAGGTTCAATTCCCAGCATCTCCAAATAGGGCTAGGAGAGACTTCTCCCTGGATAGCTGCTGCCAGTCAGTGTAGACCAAGGGATCCCAAACTAAGGCCCGGGGGCCAGATGCGGCCCAATCGCCTTCAAAATCCAGCCCGCGGAAGGTCCAGGAATCAGCATGTTTTTACATGAGTAGAATGTGTTCTTTTATTTAAAAATGCATCTCTGGGTTATTTGTGGGGAATTCGTTCAGATTTTTCCCCAAAAAATATAGTCTGGCCCCCCACAAGGTCTGAGGGACAGTGGACCCCTGCTGAAAAAGTTTGCTGATTCCTGGTGTAGACAGTACTGAGCTAGCTGGACCAATGATATGAGGCAGCTTCCTACATTCCTATGTGAATGTGACGAAGCTGATCGTGGTGCACAGATGCATTATATGCCATCATAAATTTGTTACTTGCCACAAGACCCTTTGCTGCTTTCATCATAAGTAGCTTCTCAGAGCAGCCAAGAGAAAAGACTGGCTTTCTTTGGTCCTTTTCCATGGCTTCCTGACTACTTTTCACATTCATCTCACAATAGTCAGGACCTGCTGAGGCCTTAATGAATTATCTAGGAAATTTTCTAGGTGGTTTCCTTTAACTGCTGCATAATGGTAGTTGATATCAAATGTGTTCGTTACAAGGAAGTTTTGAAATGTATTAGAGATTTAAAGTAACGAATGTAGCCTGCTGTCAGTAATTCCAGGAATAGGAAAATTGACTCCTTTTTTAAGCTTTATGCATTGTGGCTTAATGCTGGAAATAGGTTTACTGTTGTTTTTAGGGCTTTCTTGTGAGAGATTGTTCGATATAATTATTTCTGGAGTTGTCTTTTTACAATATGTAATTTTGTATCCTTGTATCCTTTCAGTATGTATTTTGTATTGTTTTCTACAGAATCAAATCCCACATTCAGCTGTATGTTTCTCCTTGTTTGACATTCCACTCAGCCCCTTCATTGGGAAATGCACCTGAAGCTTGCTGTGGTGCACTCAGTTTCTAAATATTTGTCAATCCAGAACTAAACATCATGTGGTCAAGACATTATTTCCAAGCCATGATTGTCAGGATTTTTTGAGAGGTGGGCAGCATTAGGAAGAAGTGAAGATCCTGAAGACCAAACCAAGTTGAGTCCCTGGATTCCTTCAACGGAATACCCTTCACATAGGGATGGCGAGACCATTCTCCCATCCCTATCACCTGAACCAGAGCCTATCCACAATCTTACAAGTTGTGACGATTTGCTATGCAGCAAGTGAAACCCAAATGGCAACAGCCAATCAGCCAAGTGGGAAAAATTCCTGCCATGCCCCTGTCCCAACAACGGATAACACACGACGGCATAGCAAGGTCAATCACAAAATGCCCTAAAAGTTGGGAGAGGTGGGCAGGTGTTCCAATGCACGAGCCAAAAGAGGAAGCTCTGGGTCATGTGCATGGGTATATATAGGTCCCTCGATCCATTTAGACTGCACCCCATTGGCCAGATTAAACCCAGCAATGAGGGACCTACCAATCGGGTGTTGTGGCTATCCAAAAGACCCACCCACAACCAGGAGGTCAGTCTCCAGGTCTCACCACAATACGTGCCCTCTTTTAGGGAGGACATGCTTTGCATAGCATGCAATGTCTGGATCATGATACCCCCTGCTTACTTCTTTTCTCTGCATTTCAAATATTCATAGGCTGACTTTATGAGTACAATTCACTCATGCAAAGTGTTCTATCTAAATGCTTCTTTGTGGTAGCAGAGAGGCATCTAGAGTTTGGAAATGTGATTTGCCCAGCCAACAAATAATACTAGCCTCAGCTATGATCAATTTAGAGCAGTCCATGGGTTCGTTTTTGAAGTTGTTTGGCAGTGGTTGTCTTGAATATTTTGTAAACTGCCAGTTACAGGAACTGGAAGCAGCTCTGCACCCCAGTTGTTCCTTAGGGAGCAGTCCCAAGTCCCAGACAGGGAACAATGAGGCTGAAAATAAGTGGCACATCTGAAACCCTGCCACTCACACTGTCCAGGGGAGAGGATTTCTTTTTTAAAAAAATGTTTAAAGGGCCAGTCCTGCCCCTCCCCATTCCACCTCATTTTGGGGCCTTATACTTGTCATTGAAATTCTACTCAATATTCACCCAGAGCAGATTCCAATGTATAGTTAGCAGAGTAAAAACTTAAACACGTTGCAGGATTCCCAAAAATAGACCAGAGGCAATTAATATTTCATCCCACAGAGCTTTACTGCTACTGAAGGCAAATGAGCAGAACGGTCACAAATCCAATACATTCAGGATTGGCACTGTCCATAAGAAATCCAGTTGCAGCAGACTTAACTTAAACTTACAATAACTTATAACTCTAAACCTTAACACTAAGCATACTATGTACAGAACACCACACCAGAAGGAAAAGAGAGACAGAAAGAGAAAGTGAAACCCAGGCTCCTTCTGGCCCTACTTTTATAGTCAGCATGACCTTGACTGAAGAGGTAACAGAACCAGTGGCATAGCAAGGGGGCGTAGGGGGCAGTTCGCACCAGGTGCCACCCTGGAGAGGGGGTGACACTCAGCGCGCCCCCTGCGAGCGAGCAGCCAGCCACCGCCCAGTAAAAAGCCTCGCTTGGAGGCTGGCTGCTCACTCACTTGTTTGGCCGGTGCACTTTGCTTCTTCCTGCTGGGGCGGAAGCAAGGGGTGGGCCAAAGAGACATGCGATATGCAAAGAGATATGGCGGCCACTGACACCCCTCCCTGGCCCGCCCCTTGCCTCCACCCCAGCAGGAAGAAGCAAAGCATGCCAGCCGAGCAAATGAGAGAGCAGCCAGCCGCCAAGCAAGGCTTTTTTTAAAAAAAAAACTTAGCTCCGCGGCTTGCTCACAGTTTGCTCCAGTGATCCTCTGTGATCCCAGCGCTGGAGCGCTGCCGTCGGCAACCCACTCCATACAGCGCATGCACCATAGCGGCACGACGCATGCGCCATATGGAGCGGGTTGCCGCTCCGGGTGCCCCAAGAACTAGCTACGCCGCTGAACAGAACCGGATTAAGCCAGCTGTACTCAGCTTCTCTGAAAGAATAACCCAAACATCATGAACCATCTGCTTGTTTCTTTCACACAGAGAATCTTCCAGAACCCTCTTGAATTAATTAGAATAGGAAAGCTCTCTACACATCAGATCAATACTTTCACTAAGAAATGCAAACTGACAATACTATCTACCACTAACAATAATAATTTATACCCCACCCATCTGGCTGGGCTTTGGCAGCCACTCTGGGCAGCTTCCAACAAAATATTAAAATACAGTAATCCATCAAACATTAAAAGCTTCCCTAAACAGGGCTGACTTCAGATGTCTTCTAAAAGTCTGGTAGTTGTTATTCTCTTTGACATCTGGTGGGAGGGTGTTCCACAGGGTGGGTGCCACCACCGAGAAGGCCCTCTGCCTGGTTCCCTGTAACTTGGCTTCTTGCAGTGAGGGAAACGCCAGAATGCCCTCGACACTGGACCTCAGTGTCCAGGCAGAACGATGGGGGTGGAGGCATCCCCAAACTCGGCCCTCCAGATGTTTTGGGACTACAACTCCCATCATCCCTAGCTAATAGGACCAGTGGTCAGGGATGATGGGAATTGTAGTCCCAAAACATCCGAGTTTGGGGATGCCTGTACTTTATGATCCCTTAGAGTGGATGGAAACATGAGGGTAGATTTTGGAGGCATGAAAATAGAAAGAACGGGCGGACAAAGGTGCACAAATGAGTACACAGAAATTGTGACCCACATACACCTTGACACCCTAGTGTGGACACAGCTTCTGTGTCTCTTCCAGTCCCTTTCTGAATTTCATCATCAGCTTGGTGACATCATCCCACACAGGGAGAGGGAAACTCTGGGAAGAAAGGCATGCTGTCTTCCAGAAGGCCATGCAAAGGTGTTTGGGCCCATCAGCACCAATCTTCTCAACAAAAGAAAATCTGCCAGGCTACACTTGTCCAATAGTCTTGACCCACTCTAGCCATCTCTTTTTACAACCAAAGTAACCTCCATGGGGATTACAAAAAATATTATCTAGATTTCCAGTGAAATGATAAAAAACAATACCAGTGTCATTTAAATGGCTAGATATACAAACCAGGAAAATATTGTGCTATTATCTGGAGGAAGATGAGCAGATGCTTATGAGTTGATTTGCATGAATATCAAGGAGCTTTGCATAATGGTTCTGTTCTTCCACTGGCATAATCGCTTTCAAGTTAGTGAATTCTCTCAAATTCATATTGGCTGAACATCTGATATCACTGGCTTAGCATATCTACTTTCCCCTCTACCTTCCTAATCAATTCATGTTATCATACACCTGCCTTTCTTAGACAAGAATAAATATTCCTTCGTAGCCATGGCTAAACAATCCAAAATGAGAAATGTAAGAGATCCATGCTGAACAGCTAGGAAAAGTCTCTGAAAAATTTACCCTCTCTCTTCAAAACCATCTCCATGGTATTAGGGTTTGTTTCTTCTCCCTACATCTTTTGTTTATTCATCTTTCTGATAAAATGCAGCTGAAGGCAAAACATTGCAAACAGAAAAAAATGTGAATGAGCAAATTCTTGTAACAATTTTTTTTATTAGATCACTATTAGATCTTAGGAACTGAAAGAGTAACTACAGTGGTACCTCGGTTTATGAACACAATTGGTTCCGGAAGTCTGTTCATAAACTGAAGCGAGCTTTCCCATTGAAAGTAATGGAAAGTGGATTAATCCGTTCCAGGCGGGTCCGCGGAGTACTTAAACTGAAGCGTTCATAAACTGAAGCATGGGTGTAATTGGTTCCGGAAGTCTGTTCATAAACTGAAGTGTTCATAAACTGAAGCAAACTTTCCCATTGAAAGTAATGGAAAATGAATTAATCCGTTCCAGATGGGTCCGCGCCGTTCATAAACTGAAAATTCATAAACCGAGGTGTTCATAAACCGAGGTTCCACTGTACTGATGTTTGAGGCATTTAGAAAATGCTTCAGGATATACCAATGCATTTATTTTCTCTCTTTTTTGAAAATGATTTTTATTTGATTTTACAAGCGTGGAGTTATAACAATGCCAAGTAAATATCCACATTTAGAGATTTCTCCGAATCTCCATACTTCCCACCATCCCCTCCATGGGTCTTATTGTCAACATTTTCAACTGCATATTATTTCATATTCCATATTTGTATCTGTCCATATTGTCCATAGTGATTGTTACATTACAAGTGTTATTAAAATCTTGCCATTGTTTTCATCTGATTGCAGTGGTCAGATACACCAATGCATTTCTACACTGCATAATGTCCAAAGTCCGTTTTGGGGGCCTAATCCAGCCTGCCGGTCAGTTTAATCCAGCCCCTGTGGCAGTTTATTTCCTGGGGTAAAATCCCAAAAAACCTCAACAACTTCACTTCACCAAATCTGGCCCTCTTTGAAAAAATTCTGGACACCCCTATGCAAGGGGGTAGAAAGTTTGCTCACATACACAACCCTTAAGGTTCTTTCAGACCTTTCAAAAGCAAGTATTGAATTATCTATTATTTAATAACAGAAATTATGGAGAAACCTGGAGAAAAGACTGAAAGGTAGTATGGTAGCCATTGTCAAACACCTGAAAAGCTGCATAAGAATCCTTCCATGAAGTTCCTTCAGATGTGACCACTGCTTCTGAGGAAGAAGCCAGATGGCCTGTCAAGCGTAGAGTTCAGTTTACTTACAGTACAATCCTAGGAAAATCTGTTCAGAAGACAAGCCTACTGATTACAATGGCACCTACTCCCAGGTAAGTTTATATAGGATAGCAACCTTACATCACAATTTTATATATGTCAGTTCAGAACTCTCACTGACTTCGGTGCAGATTGCTTCCAGGTAGGTGTGTATAGGATTGCAGTCAAAAGCTCTATTGATCTTAATGGGACTTGAGTGTACGTAACTCAGTACTAGATCGTACTCAAGTGCTACAGAACACAAAAACCATACCATTTTCATCACTGACAAAAGCAGATAATATTTAGGGCTTTGCCTCGCATTTTCTTTGCTTTCTTGGTAGACTTAAAGACAGTTTTGACAAGGGAAAACTGCAACCTGACAAAGAAAAGAACCTGTTACGCTGGCAATCTGTCAAAATTCTCTTTCACAAATAGTGAAAATTCTCTCTGGAACAAGTACGAATTTGCCCACTACAAGTCAATGCTTTGTTCACAGTTGGAACTTTGTTTTCCTGCTGAAATGGTGTCACTGGTCAAATTTCCTTGAAAAGTCGAGAGAAAGCACCTTTAAAACCAAAGTAGCTGTGCCCTCTCCCAGTTGCCTGGACCAAATACATCTTTTGTCACAGCCTTGGACTTGAGAACCTTTTACAATGGAAAAAAAGAAGAATCCCTCGTGGGAACCATGGTTGCTTGACATGAATTCACTTGTGAAATCTTTTTTCCTACTCTCCTTGACCATGTTGGTGGGGCTGACCTAGTTGTAAACCACATCTGGAGGGAACCACAGAGGCCATCTCAGATTTAGTGTGTAAGATCCTTGGATCTTATACCAAGCAGCAGACTTGGTGTAGGGGCCTGGGTTCAGCACATCCATAGCTGACACTGCTGGTCCTCTTGGTGCATCTAGGTCTGTCTCCTCTGTGTCAGTGATGGGGCTGACCCAAATAGGACCAGAACCTCTGTAAAAGAGTTCCACCCACTCCCAACTTATACATCTGCTTTAGAATAATTTCATGGTCAATTGTATCAAAAGCTACTGAGAGATCAAGGAAAATCAACAAGGTCACACTACACACACATCTCTCCACCTAGGCAATAAAGAGGCATTATCACAGTTGAAGGACACATTCCAGCTATCCTGAACCCCTGGCCTACCTGACAGCAAGTCCAAAGTCCAACAGTCAGGATACAGTCCAGAGTCAAACTCAAAGCACAGTCCAGAAGAGCTCCTTGGAACAGCTAAGCTGTGGACCAACCAACCTAAGTAGTTGAACAGACACAGCACCTCAGCTCTGCTTGCCTTTTATATTATGCATGCTAATTGCAGCATGTGGGTTTGATGAGGCGTGTGACCCTCACATGCTCCCAGCCTACTCCAGCTGAGGAATCACACACCTACTCCCAGAGCTAGCGAGCCCCACCTGGCCAGCTACTGAACTGGGCTGTGGGCCCTTGCCTGCTTCAGCCTCCTAGAGTGCCCCACCCACTGCTCCCTATACTGGCTGTCTTCATGGATACAGGGTCCCCTCTGGCTCTGGTGATGGGTCCTGCTGCTCTGGTTCCTATGCATTGACACCCCCCAATCCCCTCGTGATGACCTCCATCACCCTGTGAGTACTTCCTATACCAACCTCTCCTTCCCCATCCCCAGCTTGCCCTGGTGTGTCTCAGTCCTGGATACACCCCTCACCAGGATCCTCTCCTCCTCCCTGCATGACCATGAGCAGCAACAAAGAGTCACAAACAGAGGAGGAGGCAACTGGGTGCTGAAACCAGGCACAAAATAAGCAGGCCAGGAATCTCTTCATCTGGAGACTCATGAACTGGGAACAACATCCCCTGAACCAAAACTTCCCAAGCGACTGTCCCGCTTGATACAAGGTGATAGCCAACTAAGAGATGACACAGCACTAGGCTCCTGGTCAAAGGTTCTCTACAATTCAGAAAGAAGGTGGAAACTTGATGGTGTAAACTAGCTCAAGAGGGACAAAGCGCTTCCATTGAACTCCAGACCACAGTGAAGCAAATTGTCTGTCTTGAGCTGTCCAAGGTTCTGCAGTGTCAGCTTGACCTAACCTGGGACTGACTTTTGACTCTTGGGTTGCCACTTGTAGCCATGAAATCTTTTCTCTCTGCCCCTCCTTCCACCCACTCTCAAGACTTGCAACTCTTGTTGCTCTGCATCTTTAGTGTCTTCAGCGTTAAATTTTGCAATATGCTTCAACTTTCTAGATGCCTACTTCTGGAAACCATTTAGTGTCCAAAGAATTTATTTCATAACCATAAAATTCAGATATGTACTTCCACTAAGCAGGCATGCTCCTCTTACGCCTGTTGTTCAGTTGGCAGCCATGTCTTGATCAGGGGGCTTTGCTGAAAGGTATCCTCAGAGTGTTGTCTGAAAGTGAGGAAGGACAGCGGGTGGAGGAGAGGGAAACAACAGCTCCTAAAACCAACAGGGCTGCTGTTTCTGAAAGTCTAATTAAAAATGAATGTTGATTATGTCTTGCGATAAAAGGGAAGGGTCAGGAAGCAAACACTGAGGTGATGGATAATTAATGGCCAGGGAAAGATGCTGGAAAGCAAGGAAGGAAATTAGTATGATAGATGCATTTGCTTTGAGAGGGTGTGAACAACAGGCAATTATCCATTTGCCATGTGCATAGCCACAAGTAACTGCGAGGCACAAAACACCCAGGGTGGAAACTCAAGCCTCACTAAACTATTTTCACATGGGAAGAAGGAATAATAGAAAGGAGAAATATACCAGTGGTGCCATCTCTAACATGCTGTACATGTAATTAACACATACTGTGCATGGAAAATATATAAGGAGTACAACAGGCTCACTGCAGTGTTCTTGTTCAGACATTGCTTGATCAGAACAATGCCTTGGTTCTATATGAAGTTGTTTTTAGGATAATATTTTTTTTAAGTTGCCTTTTCCTCTTTCTGAGCTAAGGTTCAATTCAGACTTTGCAGTAGTCTGCTCTCTTTTTTTCTCACAATCATCCAAAATCTTCATTCAGGTGACTAAGGTTATAAGACTCTGTCAATCTTGGTTTCTCTCAGTTTTCTAGTTTCCAAACTTAAATTTGGTCCAACCAATTTCTGCCTACATTTGCAGTTTTCTTTTTCAAAGTTTGCATGAAAATTTGTATGCATTTTCATTGACATCTCTCCTAATCTATATATAAATGTAAACTGGGCATGTGAGTGTGTTTCCACTTTTCACCAAAACTGCTTGACTGATTGAGGTGAAATTTTGACACAACATCACATGCGAATGTCTGAAGGCTATAGGAAAGTTTGCTAAGACAGATGTCACACTGCCAGGTAAAAAACTGGGAAAATAACCAGGTTGCAAACCAGCGCCCTCTAGCGGCGGCTACACTGGTACTGCACCTATAAAACCTTCCCTCTCAACAGCACCTCAGCTCCCGTTTACATACTAGGCCAAAGCCTTTACAGACTAGGCCGAATGGAGGTACTGACTCGCCTGGGTGGGGGGTGGGGGGAGGAGGGGATGGGATAGGTCAGGACATGGTGGGACCAGTCACAGGGATGAGCCAGGGGGTGGGGGGCAGAGAGGGCATGATACATCATGGGTCGGGACAGGGTAGGGGGAATCACAGGGGTTAGCCACAGAAATGCGTGGCAGGGCCAGCTAGTAAACACATATTTCTATACCATTTTGCCTAGTATATGAATTTTTGCAGTAAAGTTTTTTTCTAATGGTATATTATTTTGGTACGTTATTTCCACTAATTTGGTTAGTTCACATTAAAATGTGAGCCTTATTAAAAACAACCTGTTAACATAGCAAATGTCTCTCCCTGTCTCTAGTATGTGCCCTCAAAGGCTATGCATTTGACTTTGCAAATACATATTACGGATGTTTATTTTACTAGAGGCCTGACTGAATCTGAAGCTACTTACTGCGAACCCCAGATAACAAAACTTTTCAGTGGCTGCTGAAGGAGTGTTTGAAAGCAAGCAGATGTTTTATAAATCTGTTTCTACACTGTACTCTTAAGGGTAACATCAATCAAAGCAATGGCAGGTTGAGAAAGAAGCTTTTTGTCTTTGCCTGCCTTGGGAAATATCCCTTACAATTCAGTAACAACCTGAAAACTTAAAGCTTTAGATATCGTGCAAGAAGCCCAGTCTCTGTTTTAACTATTAAGCAGAATCTATGGAGATTTCATAAATTTCATAAATTATAGATTGTACCTACGACTCTCTTAGGGGTAGGGAATGCAAAGAGATTTCCTCAGTTTTTAATGCAAACCTACTTAACTTGCACTTCCTGAAGGAATATAGGAGCCAAAACATGGCTTCCCTTCAGAATTCACACTTCTCCATATTTTGCAATGCAGTTCTCCAGCCAAAAATGCATGTGTGTGTGTGTGTGTGTGTGTGTGGAGAGAGAGGGGAGGGGAGGGAGAGAGGGAGAGGGAGAGAGTGGGGGGAGGGGAGAGGGAGAGAAATAACCTGAGACTGAACCACCTTGTTGGACATGTTGGCCCCTCAATGGTGTTGTGGAATACTTAATATGGAATTATGTAACACTGCATATGATAGAAGGGTGGTCTAGAAATATGGAAAATTAATTAAACATAACAAAATACATGCCCATCACATTTTATTTTGATGGGGGGTGGGGAATGAAGGATGCACTTAACTTTCCCTTGAAATAACATAGCAAAGTGCTTCACAATGGCTGAACCATGCCCAGAAGCAATAGCAAGGCACGTACAAACCAACCCAACCCTGGAAATTGTATTCCAGAACATTGGACAAAGGAACTGAGGGGATGCTCATCAAATTTGCAGATGACACCTAATTAGTCATTCACCAGAGCACTCAAGGGCTTGAAAAGTGTGTGTGTGTGTGTGAGAGAGAGAGAGAGAGAGAGAGAGAGAGAGAGAGAGAGAGAGAGAGAGAGAGAGGTAGAGAGAGAGAGAGAGAGAGAGGTAGAGAGGTAGAGATGGGGACACAAACATGCGGACTGAGTACATAAAGAGAAGGAGCCTCTCAAGAGGATTTTAAGTGTGCAACGATCTGGTCAGCAGGAAGCTAATGACTTGCCTGATGGTCACATTGTTAACTCAGCTGTTATTTTTTTACATCTGGAAACTAGGACAATGCCACCTAGCTCTGCTCTGCTTTCCTGTACGTATATGTTTTCTAAAAGTCCTTACTCCAAAGGTTTGCTGTTACAGACTTGTTCCTGTCCTTGGAACAAGGCATTCTGGATAGCCCTGGGCACAAATGGTGATAGGCAGCTCCACTTCATTCTCTGCTTGTGGTCAAAACAACCATCTGGCTCCTTTGGAGTGATTGTTGGTTATGGTGCCACCAGAGAAAGGGAGGGTACTAAATTATACCGCCAGAAGTGACAACACAGTCCAAGGGCAGGAGTTTAATTTAAGGAGAGTTTTAATTGGTACCGGAAGTTTGATCTGGGAGTTTCTTCTACAACCTGGAAGTATCCTCTCCACCCGTTCTGTTGTAACAAGTGCTTTCTCAAAATTTATCTTATGTACCATGAAAATAAATAAAAACATTATTTAAAAAAATGTGACAGCAAGTGTACCTAGCTGTTTACTCCCCATTTATTTGTGTGAACTACCGGTATGTGTTAAGATATCAGCTCCCCTCCCATCTCCTCCACACTTTATATGCCTAAGCTTGCAGCATCTTGGAATTTGAAATCTGCTCCACTGCTTTGGTCCTGCCAGGAGCATACCATGTATGAGTGAGAAAAGTTACATGCTTTAATTCTACACACCTCTTAAAGAGATGGGTGGGGAGCAATGGCTGTGACACACACCGTGCATTCAAAGCACATTTAAAGCACGCCCCACCCAAAGAATCCTGGGAACGGTAGTTTAGCTCCCTCACAGAGCTACAATTCCCAGCACCCTCAGCAAAATACAGGTCTCAGGATGTGGGGTGTGTGTGTAATTGTGGTTTTAATGTATGGTGTGTACGTCCCTTTTCTCCTTTGCATGTACTAACTCTTGTGAGATTGTTTTCAAGGCGCCTGTAAAATCTCACTGGACGTGTGGTATTAGTAATATAAGCACAAGGGCCAGTAGGTGGCAGTGTGCAAAGAGGTCAGAGGCTGCAGGTAGGAAAAGACTGTTCCTTGAGTGTGTTAAATTTAAAGAAGACCTGTTGGCATTTGAGAATGGAAAAGAAAGGTCATGTGTTCCTCAGAATCCCTTTCCATAACATATTTAATTTAAATCAGTCAATTGTTTCCATGTAAACAATGGAAAGAAGCAAAAATCCCAGTAAAGGTAGGTGAAGGTAAAGGGACCCCTGACCATTAGGTCCAGTCGTGACCGACTCTGGGGCTGCGGTGCTCATCTCACTCCATTGGCTGAGGGAGCTGGCATACAGCTTCCAGGTCATGTGGCCAGCATGACTAAGCCGCTTCTGGTGAAACCAGAGCAACACACAGAAACGTCGTTTACCTTCCCGGTGTAGTGGTACCTATTTATCTACTTGCACTTTGACGTGCTTTCAAACTGCTAGGTGGGCAGGAGCTGGGACTGAGCAACAGGAGCTCACCCATTGAATGGATCCCAACAGAAAGGTAGAATGGATCCCAAAACTTACAGAATATGCAGAAACAGTGAAACTTACAGGAAGAATAAGAAATCGAGTTAACAAACATTTTATAAAAGAATGGAAATGGTTTTTTGAATATTTACAGATAAATTGTAAACAGATAAAAAACATTAGCTGTATTATTGTAACAACCTGTAGTTTTAAAAGAGTTTATATTTACAGATAATTATATGAGCAAGTTAAATTAATTTGGATATGCAGAAGATATTAACAAATTTAAGGAAACACAGAAAGAGGGGGAAGAAAGTCAAATGCTGAGATGTTAAATTGATTGTAAAACTAATGAAAATGTATAAATTTGACAAGTATAAATAAAAAACTAGAAAAAAGTTTCCATGTAAACACCAAAAGCTTCACACTAGCCATTTATCAGCCTAGTATTTCTGAATAAAGAAATGTTCAGTTGACTTCACCAATTAAATTCCTCTGGATTGTGGCATGGCAGCAGTCCCATTAATATTCAGTAACACACAGATCTCTCCAATATTTCTGGGGCCAATGGTCCATTATCAAAACTGAAGTTTAAAATGAACCTGTCCGAAGGATCTCCACTGGTTATAAAATTACAGTTCGGCCCTTAACTGTAACTTGGAGATAAATCTAAAGGCATTTCGAGCTATTTTTAGACCTATTTAATACCAACTTATTCCCCTGACATGAGCGTAGCCATCTGTCAGATTCCTTCTGGAGCTCAGAAATCAAATGTATAGCTAATTTAGAAATTGCAGGCTACATTATGACCTCTGTATAATGACATGCCACATCTCTGGTAACTCATTTAAAAGTAACATCCTATTGATATTACATAATAGCATTAATCTCCCCCCGCCCCCAATATGTGAGGGATGGGAAGTGAAGCTTTGAATCAGAATCCACAGAGCTGCTTAGACCCATGGAACAGTGCCAGCCCTAGACATTTTCCTGCGCTATTCCCATCTAGGGCAAACAATTTAAAATGCGCTTTTCCAAGGCGGCGCCCGTGGGCACCAGTATGACCACCGATACTTCCCATGGTACCCACCAAAAGGTCTCAGTAAATATTTCCCCAGAAATTTACAAGACACAAGAGACCGCTTGTTGTTTCTGCTCAGTTCCTGTTTTCATTGGCTCAGCCTCTCCTCCATTGAACACCCCATTCCTTAAGTATGCCCACATTTCATTAGAAGTCCACCCTTGCAACTATTCTTCTCTCACACAAGACAGATGAAGACACCTTCTCTCCATGGGAATGGCAATGCCTTTCCTCCCCATTTATGGGCCAGCTGACATACGCTATCTTTAATAATCAACTACCTTTATTAACATTTTTTATAGTTGGAAAATATCTAAAATATGAAGGGATTGATACTAGAGATAGCAGCACTATGAGAAAGTGGTGCTTGCCTCATTTATTTCAGAAGAAGCAACCAGACCCACCTAGAATCATAGGGTTGGAAAGAGCCACAAGAGTCATCTTGACATTCCCGAATTGACTCATATCAGTCTGCCACAGGTAAGGGACAGGACCCTTTGTTGAGGCCCACCTGAAGCGCTTATTTGCTGACACCCTGAGTTGCAGTTTCAGGCCTCAGGAGCATTTTGCAGTGCAGCCAGTGTTTGAGGCTTGACCATTTAATTATTCCGTTTATCAGGAGTTGAATCTGACATGATGCTTTTGAGAGCAGCACACTCAAGGGGCGGTGTGTTCTTGCCTGTGGCGCCACTTGCCGTCAATACTTTTTCTTGTGCCTAAAACAGCCATGTTGAGTGTTGCATCTTTTAAAAATGAAATTCATTTAAAGAGTGTCATAGTTCAATCAAGGTGCCCATCCTTTTCAGCCAATGTACATTCTGCTTCTCATATCAGTATCTTTGATTTGCTTCCCCCACTCAAAAAAACCCCCACCCCATAAGAGGAGTATAGTAGAAATCTGACAGATAATGTACAGAAAGCGAATTGCTGAGTCTTTTGTGAATTATACAATGGAATCCCAGAGCCATGTCTTCAGAAGCTCTTGACACCATGGGAGGCCTTGAAAGTCTAGACTCAAAGGACTTTTATATTTTGGAAATACTTTGCTCTGTTCTGTGCCTTTCTTTCCTTATACATAGCAGGGCTTGAAAGTGGAAAGTAAATACTCCTGTAACCGAATGAACAAGGCTCCGAGCCCAGAAGTAGCAGATCGGGTTTTGATTATTATGAAGCATTCTGTCGATATGAAACATTTTCTTCCCTTCAGTTGTCTGCATTTGGGAGCCGGTTCTGCTGCTTTGGGCCACTCCTTTTGAAGGCCCCATCTGGACAATACATTTAAAGCAGTATCATACCACTTTAAACAGCAATGGCTTCCCCCAAAGAGTCCTGGGAATTGTAGTTTGATAAGGATACTGAGACTCATTAAAGGTAAAGGTAAAGGATCCAACAACCAGGCCTTGTGTTGTGGGTGGGATTATTGGAGCATTATTGGTGGTCCCTCAAATCCGGGAGCAATTGGGCTAGTGGGATGCCAATCAAAACAATTCAAGGGACCAATACTTAAGTGCTGCACTTGGCCCAGAGCTTCCTCTTTCGGGCCTCTGTGCATCAGTACCACACCTGTGTGTTCGCTGCCAACCCGAAAGAAACACCAATCCTTCGAGGAAAGCAGTCTACAAACAGAGACGGTGATTCATTTCAATTTTCCCTTACTGTCCTTTCCCTGGTTTAATTTTCCTTGGCTTAATTCCTTCCTTTTTCGTTAAATTTTCTCTCCCCCACAACCCCTTCCGACCCCCCCCCTTTCCCTTAGCTCGGTAGGGCCTTTGGCCTGGGGGGGGGTTCTCCCCCTTCCACATTTAGCTCGGATTTTACCTCTCAATTTATTTACTTCTCAATTTATCTGATGTTTGTTTGGTTTGGGGTTGGGGTTTGTTTGTTTGTTTTCATTTATCTAGGCCAGCATTTTCTACACTGGCTGGCAGCAGCTTTTCAACTCTCATCCAGGGAGTGTTCCAAGCCATTGCCAACAGGAAATGACCAGGACTGATATAGGGGGATTTTTGATGTGAATGCATGTGTTCAACCACCTAGCAACGATTCCTCACATGAAGACACAGGGAATTGGCCTGGCTTGCCACCAGCACACCACACTGACAGATGTCTTCTTGCATAGCAAGTTTAGAGAGTGATGATGAAAGAAAGCAAACTTTTGACTGATGTCGCAAACTGTCTCTAAGGAGATTCAGTTTCAAGCCTTTCATGTCATTTTACAATGGGAAAAGATGTTATTTCAGAAACGTTATGTAATCCATTTATTGTCTCCATTGTTCGGGTAGCAGTACTGGAGTGTTATTACTTTTTAGAACATGTTTTCAAGAGTGGCGCTATCAATTCCAAATGACAAAGCTGGAAGTCTATCACAATCTGCATTCAAAGGCTGTGTGGAACAAGTATTGTGAGGGGCAGACCAAGCTCAGAAGCCAGGGAAATTGAATCTAATTCTCAGCTATGTTCTCCATCACCATCTTCGCGGGGAAATTGAGGCACCAAACCACTTTTCTCACGGTACTACCAAGAATAATAAGCATCTGGATGCTTCATGGCACTCGCACAAGGGATGCAGTTGCAAATGTAGAAACCTCATTTGCAGAGCGCTGTAACACCGGCACCCACAGAACAGAAATTTGCAATCCTACGTGTGGCTTTTCAGAAGTAGATCTCATTGATTTCAATGAGATTTACTCCCAGTTTAAGATGGTATAGGATTGCAGCCAGGGATTTTGAGAGGGAAACATGTACTGTAGCGCCAATAGCTAATCACTAAGGTCACATCCACTAAGGCCACATTTAAAGCACCATGACACCACTTTGAACAGTCATGGCTTCTGCCAAAGAATTCGGAGAGCTGTCGTTTATTAAGGATGCTGAGATTTGTCAGGAGACCCCTATACTCCTCCTAGATTTACAATTCCCAGGATGGTTCAACAGTCAATCCCTCTTCACAAGGAACTCTGCGAGTTGTAGGAAAAAAGAGAGAAGATAAACAAAATGCCAGAATTTTTTTATCTAAAGATATAGTTTAGAGCCAAACAAGCGTTTACAATGTACAGATCTGTATGAGGAAGAATTATGCTAACGAGATAGAGATGTGCTTTCTTTATCTTAAGAAATATTAGTGAAATCATGCTCTTGATGTGTTCAGGATCTAATATAGGTAAAGGTAAAGGAACCCCTGACCATTAGGTCCAGTCGTGACCAACTCTGGGGTTGCAGTCCTTATCTCGCTCTATTGGCCAAGGGAGCCGGCGTACAGCTTTCAGGTCATGTGGCCAGCATGACTAAGCCGCCTCTGGCGAACCAAGCAGTGCACGGAAATGCAGTTTACCTTCCCGCCGGAGCGGTACCTATTTATCTACTTGTACTTTGACGTGCTTTCGAAGTGCTAGATTGGAAGGAGCAGGGAACGAGCAACAGGAGCTCACCCCACCGCGGGGATTCAAACAGCCGACCTTCTGATCGGCAAGCCCGAGGCTCTGTGGTTTAACCCACAGTGCCACCCGCATCCAATTCCTACCTAATATAGGTAGGAATGATCAAATGTATTTATTTACACTCTCGTTATATACACCCTCAAGGGTGATGCTTACTCTTGTAATTATCAATGGTTTTTATTTGTTTGTTGTGATATTTATTTATGTGTTATTTAATTTATATACCACCCTATACCCAGAGGTCTCAGGGCAGTTCACAGAACAAAATCAGAATATTAAACCATAAAATATATAATCAAAATAAAAACAACAACCCAATAAGCTCCCCGTATAGAAATATTCTGTTCTGACAATAATAAATAAAAGTTTTAAAAACTTTTTTTAAAAGTGTGAATTAAGTGGAATTAAAATGCAAACTGAACTTATTTCTCTCCTAACACTGCCATTAGCCGAAAGACACCGTTGGATACAATGCCTACATTGTAATCTGTCACAGTGTAGTACCCTTATCCACTGTGAGGTAAACATGATGTCATACTTAACCTGAAGAGTTTCTGTTGGGAAGGCACTTATTTGTGCCTCAGACGCTCAGGTGTTTAAAGAGAAGTAGGGGTTTTTTTCCCCTTCTGGGAAGGAAGAACCCTCAAATTTAACAGATATACCTGCTTTCTGTGGAGCCTGCTGTGTACCTTTTCCAGATCAATGTGCTGAATCATAGAAGGAGCTTCTACAGAAATTAAGACACTCAGAGTGATCATAGTAGTTCTACAATTTACCACAGAATACACTAAGGAACCGGGAGAGGCAGCTATATTAAAGAAGCTGGATATTGCACTCCAATTTAAATCAAAACAATAATCTCTAAGCTTCTAAAACAGAGTTTCCATAGTAACATGTCTTCAAGTATGGGAATATGCATCCATAAATAAGTCATTTTAAGAATGTTCAGTCTCTTTTTTTTCATTCAGAGAAGCATCCATATTCAGGTTCTAATTCACAGCTCAAGTAGCCCCACAGCTCAAGTGGTGTGGAACTGACACTCACAGCATAGTCTTTATTCACAAAACACTGCACTCTTCCCTCAGATACTTTAATTTATTCAAGTAAACAATATAAGCAGCTTTTGAAATTCTGTAGCATGTTAATACAAATTTTCAGGACCTTTACAACCTTTCAATAAATCTAAGGGCTGAGTGAAGTTTTACATATTTGGGTAGGCTTGTCTAAGCAAAAAATGTTTCTTTTAGCAGACAGAGAAAAGGATACAGTGAAGGAACCTGCCTGAGATCAATAGGCAGGGAGTTCAAAGGTGTAGATGCTGCCACACTAAAATATCTATTTCTTATAAATGCAGAATGAGTATGATGTGGCAGCTGTAGCAGTGCCAGTTCTGCAGCGTGAAGCAGCCAACTGGGCATGTGCACCAATACGCTTTTAAATTTATGCTTAAGAAATCTAGTACAATGAGGTAGTTACAGGTAGGTAGCCGTTTTGGTCTGACGTGGTAAAAACAAAAAATAAAAAATTCCTTCCTGTAGCACCTTAGAGACCAACTAAGTTTGTCATAGGTATGAGCTTTCGTGTGCATGCACACTTCTTCAGATACACTGAAACAGAAGTCAGCAGACCCTTATGTATAGTCAGAAGGTGGGGAGTACAATGTGGTGTTTGCCTTTTTAATACAGATCGTTCGCATCTTACGTCCATTTAGCTCACACAATTTCAACCATATTCCATTGAGGGTTGGCTGGCTGAAGTTCTGCGAGTTAAGTGTAAGCAAAGCAGAGAGCTTAAAAGCTCTTTTTGCACTGGGCTTTCAGGGCACAAAAAGAGCTTTAGAGTTCTCTGCCTTGCTTGGGAAGCAAAGCCCTCTTGGCACACTGGTTCTGGGATGTTCTTCCGTGATTTCACGGGGCTGCCTGAGTTCCCATAAAATCTTGCACAAGCATCCCTAGTCTTCTGGAGCCAGCACACCAAGAGGGCCTTACCCCCAAGCAAGGCAGAGTGCTTAAAAGTTCTTTCTACGCTGGGTCTGCTTGAGTTACCAAATACCTTTGGCACCAAATATCTGACGAAATGCCTGCTTCCATCACAACCAATCCAAATGAAAAGAGCCTCTGTTAGTGGCAGGTATAAGAAGGGCTTCTGTGCGATGGCCCCTAGATCACAAAATTATCCTACCTTCTGCAGGGCGTTTTACACCATCATAAATGTCCATCCCTGCAGTCTTGTGCTCAAGTCTTTTTGTCTCTTCAGGAAATGACACTTGAAAAGGGGAGACAAAACTCAGATATCCGAAGAACAGGGGTGTGGGGAGAGCAGTGGGGAGAAATCCCCCCTGAAAGAAATACACAGCTACTTTTTTTGCTTCTCTGTTGCCTTTCTAATAATGCCCTGAGAGTTAGAGGTCTCCTAACTAGCAGTTCGAAAGCACGTCTCTATTATGTGTCCTTTGAAGATGGCCACAGATTAAGTGTTCAGCACTTACATACTAAGATGTGTGGGGTTTTTTCTTTTGACAGAAGGCTCATCATTTGTGCCCAAACACCGCACAACACACACAGTCGTGTTTGGGAAAGAATACATTGGAGTTCTTAGCATAAATCACTCAGAGGTAAAATCTAGGGCATGATCTAGTGAAAAGCAAGAAGACTTAAATCTGCTGGTTGCAATGGGAGAGATTTAAGTGTGTGCTGAGGTCTCCCTCTGAAATTTTTGGCATTGCTCGGAGCCTGGTTTTGGTTAGAGCCTGACTTCATAATTCAATCCTTTTGCGGATTATTTGGGCTAGCCTTTGATGTACTCTCGGTGGAAGAGCAGCTTCCATACAAATAAAAACGGATGGCGCCAGAGGCATAGCCTAAGTAGTGCAACTTGAAGCAGCTCTCAGATTAGAAAGGTACGCATTCTTGCTTCACTTGGTTTTACAGGGTTTTGCTTTCATGAAAACTCCTTGAGTGGTGTTGCAGTAAGTGCTTCTCCTGCACCCTGCAAGCCACAGCGGATACATAAAATTATCCAGCAATATGACAGACATTTATTTTAAAGAAGGAGCAGCTTTTGTCCATTCATTTCCTCTTTCTCCTGCCTGATAGAACTGGCATGCCAATGATGTGCTTTTATATTGTGTCCATGTAGCTGCAATTCAGTATCTGGCCAGCTACAAAATGCCATTGCCTCCATTTCTCCCGTGTGCACCAATATGAATAAAAAATCAGAAAGAAAGGGAAGAGCATTCGGAAAGAAACATTTCCCACATCCTGCCTTCTCACAGGAAGCTTTTAACCTGCTTCCCCCCGCCCCCACCCGAGAGCAATCTCTTTTCATTGCATAACTACCTTTGCAATTCTGGGACACGGCTGAACTGCAGCTTTTCATGTTCCCTGGAGGCATAGGAAGCAACGGTCCCAATTCTAGGCTGCATCAACAGAAGTATGGCATCCAGAACACGGGAAGTAACTGTGTCACCCTATTTTGTCTTGATCAGACCTCACCTGGAGTACTGTGTCCGGTTCTGGGCACCTCAATTTAATAAGCAGTATAGCGAGTTGGAATGTGTGCAGAGGAGGGATGACAAAGGATCTGGATACAAAGACTTATAAGGAACAGTTGAGGAAACTGGGTATGTTATACCTTGGAGAAAGAAGGACTGAGGGGTGATATGACAGGGCTGTCAAATGGAAGATGAAGTAAGCTTGTTTTCTGCTGCTCCAGAGGGTAGGACCCAAACTAATGGATTCAAGTCACAAGAAAGGGGATTCTGACTCAACACCAGGGAGAACTTTCTGATGGTAAGAGCTGTTTGAAAGTGGAACAAACTACTTCATAGGGTAATGGAGTCTCCTTCATTGGAGATTTTTAAATAGAGCCCTACGTTGGGGAAAAGATTCCTACATTGAAAGGGCTTGGACTAGATAATCCTTGGGGTCCCTTCAAACTCTACAATGCTATGATTCTATGAAAGGAAGGCACTTCTCTTCATCCCAGGATACCCTGGTAAAAAGCTAGTCATCTGGGTGGCACATGACTGGCTTCCATTGGCTGGAAGGTCTAGAGAAGGATTTTTATTTTATTTTTTGGAGAATCTTAGTACAGTAGTAGAATCATGAGGGCCATCAAATCCAACCGCCTTCAATGCAGGATTTTTTTTGCCCAGTGTGGGGCTCAAACCCACAACCCTGAGATTTGGAGTCTCATACTCTACCAACTGAACTATCAGAGACTACTATTGAAGTTAGCCACTCAGATCCTCACTCCAATTTCCAACTTGTTCCGTGATAACAATGAGAGGCTTATTATCTTTTTATTGTTTCCACTAAAAGTATGGACAATTTTCACTTTACTATAATAAACATATTATAGTCACATACCCTCCAGGTTCCTAAAGTAACCAGTGCAAGAACAAATACATATTAAAATACACATAACTGCATATAACTGTACTGTATTTGCATAAGTGCAGATGCTTCTGCATTCATACTTATAAAATGATGCTGCAAAACTATTATTAGTATTATTGATAAAATTTGTATACTGCCCTCCGTCTGGAAATCTCTGGGTGGTTGACCGCATACAAAGACAAGATAAAAATTGCAAAATTCATCATATAAACAAGAACAAAAGCAAAGCAATAATGCCCCTACCCCCTCCCAAAACACGTTTAAAAGGCATGCCCATATAAATGCTTATATCCATTTTGTTGTTGACAGACAGGTAGCTCAGCCAGTAGAGCATGAGACTCTTAATCTCAGGGCCGTGGGTTTGATTCCTGCATTGTAGGGGGCTGGACTACATGACCGCGATGGCCCCTTCCAACTCTACAATTCTATGATTCTTCAGCGCAGGCCCGTCCCTACGCCGCCGCCCCCCAACTCACCGCGGACGCAGAGGAGGGACATGGCATGGGCAGGCCGGGCGCTGAGGGTGGGCCGGGCTCAGGGGCGCCGCAGCAGGTGGGCCGGGCACCTGGTTGTCCTCCGGGGCACCAGCAGCGCCACCTCCTCCTGCACGGAGGCCTCTGCTGCGGGGGCAGTGCCGCGCAGTGCCCGGCCTCTCGTCCTCCTCATGCCCCTGGCAACCCACCAGGCTGAGGCCAGGACTCGAACCTGCGGTGGGAGGGAGGGAGGCAAGAAGCAGGGCGAGCAGGAGGGCGGCCGGGCTGTCTGGCGGGCGCAGTGTGGCAGCTCCTGGCGGCCCAGCGCCCTGGCGCATTGCGCCACCCAGCCTTGCCTTAGGGCCGGCCCTGCTTCAGTGATTATTCCATTGCAGAAGGACTCTAGGCCAGATCTCTTCAGGTGTTGTGCCTTGTTATAATTGTGTGATTACAGTTGCATGAGGAGGAAAGGAGGGCTTCAGTCACTGGCCTAACCCAAAGCCCTCTGCCAGGCCTCCTCTCCTCCATCCACATGTTAAGGTGGAAAGTCCCAGAAAGGAAGTAATGCTGCACATGTCGAGGGATCTCCATATGGTTTAGAACCCTCTAAATGGCACAGGAAGCCTATGCACATAAAGCATGCTACTCTCTTCATACTGCGCCCCCCCCCAAAAAAACCATGCCTGACAGCAGGGTGTGACAACAGGGAAGAGGCCAGCGCATGTTCTGTTCCACATGTGATTGTAAGCATCAAGGCATAATGCCTGAACAAGGCCAAATCTGTCATCTGACAATTACATGTCACAACAATTACATTGTTTCGGGCTGTTTTATGGGAAGCAAATCATAAATGAAGTAAATAAATAAAGTGGCAATGGTGTTTGGGTGATTTTGTAGAAAATAAATCTTTCAACCAATTATTTATAAAATATAAAAAGAAATATAGTAATTACCAGGATGTGATGAAAGCAAAACAAGAGTCACTCTTTTTAAACCAGTGCTTCTATTTTAAACTATCCCACCTCCACCACCCCTTTCTGCTCTATAATGTTTTGGAGTGAAAACATTCTTTTGAGAAATGCTTCTAAACAGCTTTTCTGGTTAACACTATCCCTGGTCTTTTAAAAATAAACACTTTCACAAAACATTTTCAGCACAACCAGCCCATTCTGTGACAAATATGACATTAACTGCTGAGGCCTACTGTGTGTTTATTTACTGCAAGTTTCCTTACTTGATAAGATAGTTCTTCTAAATAGATGTACTGTGCAGATTGAAAATGCCTTTCAGTTTAAAACAACCTGGCAATGATTTATCGTTCTGTAAAAAGCAGAGGTTATTTAGAAACAATCACTCTCTAACAGACCTGGGGCACTTCCACCTGACCTGTTTATTGATCCTGCATCCTGATTTGCTTGCAGGGAGATTAGAAAACACTGGCTATTTAATGAGCCTTCATTCTGATTTCTTTTAAGGAAAGGTTGGATGATGATTTGTAAATGCAAGTTTAAATGCCCACACTTTCCAGTACATTTTCACATCACTTTCCTTCTTGCAAAAAGTCTGATTTTTGGAGAACTCTCTGGTTCTACACTGAATGACTATTGGTTTGTTTCATAGATATGCATTTCAAGGCCACAAGTCTCTTTTTTGTAAAAAGAGTGATTGCTGCATGATGCTATAATTTTATTTCAAGG